>NC_089597.1:84405445-85005445 GCF_019320115.1 Miscanthus floridulus
GGATTGACGACATGTGCCTATATACAATTATCTAATGCATGAGAGAGCGGTATATTTTCTTTTCAACTACTTCTCCTAAATTTATGCAACAGTCTCATATGTTAGATAATTGTGCATGAACACATATCGTGATCCGAATTCATGGTAGGTGCCCGCAGCTGTCTACAGAGACCATTTCGATTCAATTTTTTCTTTTGGATTTTGCGGCACGTGTCTATATGCATACATCCCCATAGCAGGGTCTCACGGTTACTCCATAGAAACCGTCCCTGCTATTTTTTTTTTTACAATGTTACAATCCAGATAAACTCATTGCAGCTGACGCAATCCAAGCGAAGCATTTACATGGATCCGACCGAGCATGGATGTGTGGTGGGGGTGAGGGGGCCTCAGCTCCCCAGCTAGGCTACGTGCTGGCCCCTGTGCACAGTATCCATTTTGTTTGTTGCGTTGTCTCCTTCCTCCAAAAGTTCCATGGCTCGTGGGGTGGAGCACACAGGCAGAAGGCGCAGGCGCGCAGCACTGCCCATGCTATATGTGCAATTTGCCATCGGGAGCCGAAAGGTGAAAAATCTGATCGAATCCGCGTGCTTTTTCTATACACACACCGACTGCCCGTGACATGCCGCATCTAACGCCTTTTCTGCTCTGTTCTGTTGCCCTCCTATGGCCCAAACTTGCTTCCCCACCGGGAGGCACGCCTGGTGTGAAAGGAGCCAAGCCAACAATCCTCAATCTGACAATTTATTGCAACTATCACTACCATTACCAACTAATATTACCTTGCCATCGTCTTCAGCTGATAATGTTGACACAAGTGCATGACTGAAGTTTCGAAAGTTTGACAAGATGAGAAATTTTCTGCTGTCGTTAAAAACTAGCAAGAATTTACAAAATTAGCAAAAATACATTACTTCTCTCCATTGATGAGATATAGTAATTAGAAATTAAGGTGCCCAACGAGTATCTTACTATCTTAGTGCAACAGCACCAGCTACCACTGATGCAAAAGCAAAGAAAGAAAAATCAAGGGGGAAAAGGAAAACAACAATAAAAAAAAAGTTATACTCACTACCATTAGAACTGGAGTACTACTTGCAGTGATTCCAATTAATCAGAGAGTAAATATAAGAATAAAAATTATGATGGCACTAGACTTTTTCACGAATCTTGAAGCCGCCTACACAGTTTCTGCCTCGGGCACCCCACTGTTGGAGATCAACGGCTCGTGGTCGTAGCAGCTCCTCTCCACGCCCTCCTGCTCCCCCTTCTCCGGCCTGCCTCCCTCTCCCACGGCCGTCGCTGACGTGTGGGCCGCAGGCTTCTCCACTTCGCCCTCCGCGCCTGACGTCAGCTCCTGCGCCCTCCGCGCCTGCGCCTCCCAGTCGGTGGAGCCGACGACGAACAGCATGAGCCCGGCGCAGTACACCTGCGCGGCGAGCAGGCCCATCCAGAGCCCGACGAAGCCCACGCCGAGCCCGAAGGCCAGCAGCACGGCGACGGGCATGCCCACCAGGTAGAAGGCGCCGAGGTTGACGTGCGCGGCGCGCATCGGCCGCGCGCTGCCGCGGAGGACGCCGCAGCCGACGGTCTGCGGGCAGTTCCCGAGCTCGCAGAGCCCCACGACTGGGAGCGCGGCCGCGGTCAGCCGGAGTATGTCGGCGTCGCTGGTGAACATGCGGCCCCAGGCGTGGCGCACCCCGGCCGCGAACGACATGGCCGCGAGGCCCATGCCAGCGGCGCCGGCCACGGCCACGTGCGCCGCGGCGCGCGCGCGGCCGGGGCGGTTCGCGCCGAGCTCGTTGCCCACCCGCGTCGACACGCCGAAACCCAGCGACGACGGGAACACGTACACCAGCGCCGTCGTCTGCATGAGCACGCCCATGGACGCTACCGCCGGCTTCGGGTTCGGCAGGAGGCCGCAGAGCAGGATCATCACCTCGTACCACCACCACTCCAGGCACACCGACACGCAGCTGGGCGCGGCCAGCCGCGCGAGCGGGCCCCACCCGGCGAGGCACTCCGCCGTGGGCGGTCCCGCCGCTCGCAGCGCCGAGTCGCGCCGGCCGAGGACGCACGCGAGGAGCACGACCAGGAGCACCAAGTTGGACGCCGACGCCGCGGCGGCCACCCCAGGAGCGCCGAGCCCGAGCCGCCCCACCAACACGTAGTTGGTCGGCGCGTGGAACAGCACGGCAGCGCCCGCGGCTGCGGCCAGCGGCCACGTTATCCCCTGCGACCGGAGGTACACCCGGAGCGGGTGGATGACTGAGAAGGAGAAAAGGTCGGGGAGGGAGAAGAGGATGTACTCCTGCGCGAGTGCCGTGATCTCCATGTCCTGACCGAGGAACACGAGGATCTTGGACATGTTGAGCCAGAGCGCGGAGAGCGGCAGCGAGCAGCAGAGCAGGAAGAGGACGGAGCGGTAGAGGGTGAGGCCAAGCAGGCGCGGCTGGTTGGCGCCGAACGCCTGGGTGCAGAGCGGGTCCATGCCGAGCGAGAGCCCTGACAGCACCGAGTAACCGGTGATGTTGGCGAAGCCGATGGCGAGGGACCCGGCAGCTAGCGGGAGGTCGCCGATGGAGCCCAGGAAGAGCATCGACAAGGCCGTCCGCGAGTAGAGCAGCAGAGCCGTGAACGCGATCGGGAACGCCAGCCGGCACAGCGCTACTGTCTCCCGGAAGGTCTCCCCCGCCGTCGGCAGGGGCACGGCACTGCACTTGAGCTGCCGGCCGCCATGGACGGCCGCGTCGCCTTCCGGGAGTTGGGGTACCGTGACGTAGACGTGGTGGCCTCCCTTGACTCCGACCAGCGCCACAGGCGGCGGCGACGGCACGGGAGTGGTGCGCATTGGTGGATCAGGCGTGTGCTGCAGCTTTGTGATGGAGAAGAGGGAGCAGAGGACAAGAGGCTGAGCAAAGCTTTGGAGGTGTACTTGGCTGTTGATGGTGGACACCGAGAAGGGTGAATGCATGGGGTTATTATATAACAATGGTGGAAGCTTAGTTTAACCTTTTCAAGCTACATAATTAGAGTGGGATTACTTTTTTAATAAATTTTGTAGAGGAAACTAGTTCTTCTTTGTCATACTAGTCTTCAAGATATATTGTCAAGTTTGATATTCTGATGGTGCATTATGCATATATGTGATGCTTATAATTCCTATGGACCCAATCGTACTACTGAATAAGAAACTCCTTCTTTCTTAAAAAAAAAAAAGGAATTCCTTCTTAATCATGTTAACCACAATAATGTACTTGGTACCGTCAGTCACAACTTTACCTCTCTTCTCGGCAACAGGGGAACTAGCAAAGATTCTTCACCATTTTTACCTTACTATCGTCCAAGACCAATCAAATAGTCAATGCTGTGAATTTGTTCTTGCACCTTTTCACTTGCTGTAAGAAAGAAAAGGTTGATTCCTCCAACTCTCCAAGGCTCCAACTTGCGCGCGCGCACACATGCATGAATTGAATGGCATCTTGTTCGCGTATTGAGTGTTTTCCGTTTTGTTTGGTTAAGAGCAAGTCGAGCGGAGCACCAAAATTAGGACCCCTAGTTTCGATCTGTGTGTTTCCTACTATTATTGGCCTCATTTTCTTTCTTTCTTTCACTCGAGACGCCGCACTCAAATTTGGGCTTTCAAATCCATTCTGGTAGACACTAACAAATAGGGCCCGCTCATCATTCTCTCTTCTTTCTCTCTCTCTCATCTCTCCTCGTTGCTGTCGCTCCCTCATCCCACGGTTGCTCTCTCCCTCGGTCCGTCCTCGATGCCGGCGTCCTGCTGCTCCTCCGTGCATGGCTCCCCTACTTCTCCTCCTAGCGCCGGTGCCCTCAGCTTTTTCCACACCGATGCCACCTCTTCCCTCCTCCAGCACCCCCTCTTTTCTCCCTGCGCCAGTGCCGCCCAGCCCTAGCGCTGCAGCGCCGCTAGCCGTGCCGACCTGAGTTGGCTACCTGGACACGTGCCGCTAGGGCTCAGCCCCTGGCTACGTTAGGCCAGCCAAGCTATGTCATCGCTGGTGTAATATCCACGCTACCTCGTTGTGTCGTGCTCCTCCTCCCGTAGTGGTAAGCTCCTACTTCCAGCAGGCCATGTGAAAGGTCCTTGTTTGGTTTTGGTAATTGAGTGACAACCTAGGTGGACTAATATGTGGTTATGTGAGATACACAGGAAATTAGTCCACAGGTACATATGTGATGAAGGAGCTTATTGCATATGAGACATGACATGGAGTCATGTGACTAAGGTGGAGAAGACCAAGACAAGACTTGGCTTGACGGACCGGTTGCAAGCGTGAAGGGCAAGTTAGAGGCTTTGAAGTGATGGACCACGTGGCAGTGAAGCTTGAACAAGACTTGGCGCCGATGGACGAAGGCAACAGTGAAAAGCAAGTAAGGTCAAGATCGATGAACCAATAAGGTCACGTGATGATATAAAGTAGATCATATCATTTGTTGATCGTTGTTGGTGCATGTGTTGCATCAACATTAGAGGAGATGGGATAGAATGCGCAAGGCAAAGGTATAACCTATAGGGCATTTTATTTCACCGGTCTAATTTGAGTAGAGAAGTGCTTGACCAGATTTAGGATAGATAGCCGTACTATAAAGAGGGGAAATCTTTTAGTTGCAACGATTATCTAGTGCCACTAAGTGTGAGTTTCATTTGCATATGCATTGCACTTGGTGACGTGGTGAGGTGCTTGAGAAAGCCCAGGGAAATTCTTTGTGAAAAGCTATCTCAAGTGCTAAAATTGGTTTGGTGCCGTTTGGGAAGAGATAGCACTTGTTTTGGGCAAGTTGTGGATTGTGAACAAGAATTTCTTGCTCACCCGACCAAAATTTCCAGATAAGGGTGCTCTGTTGGATGGATGGAATTAACTGGAATTTTAGTTGCCCCGAGCTAGAATTTTCAGTGCGGGAGTCCTCCCGTGCAAACGGTCAAAAGCACGTTCACCTAGAAATTTTTCCTGCCAGAGCTAGAATATCTTGTTCAACTCAGATCTGACCGTTGGGAGCACGAGCTCAGGGTATTTGGGGGGCCGCAGCCCTCTTCCTCCTCATTCCTCTCCCCATTCTTGCACACTTGAAGTTAGGGTTCATCCCCTTCCTCTCTCTCTCCCCAAGCTTTGTGCTCCATGATTTTGAGAGATTGAGTGCCCTTTGTGGGTGTGCATGAGAGGTTGAAGATCCACCTCCTCCCCCTCCTCCCCCTCTCAAGCTTGGTGCTAATTTGAGTGAGGGATTGAGTGAGCTAGTGCGTGCATTTGGGATTTGCATTTGGTGGCACTAGAAAATCTTTGTAATTGGGGATTTCTTGTTACTCTTAGTGATTGCCATCACCTAGACAGTTTGGTGGATTGTGGTCTCTGTTGTGAAGCCCATGTGGTGATTGTGCAGTGCTCTGGAGAAGTGATTATGAAGGGTATTGTGCTCACCCCGCGGGAGCTGCGAAGAGCAACTCTAGTAGAGCGAGACACGTAGAATGACAAGTGGTCCGGCCGTGTTAAGTGCTATAGCTTGTGGTAAGCACTCCACGTGGGAGAGTATGACTTGTGGGTCACCACTAGCAAGAGGACCAGCGACAACCTTGGAGCTTGTCTCAACGGGGACTAGCTTGTTGGCAAGCACTTGAAATTCGGGATAAAAATCATCGTGTCATCCTTGTCTTCCCGTTGGTTTGCATCCTCGTTACACAAGCTTGTATTTACTTTCACATATATTGTGCTTGTGTAGTTGCTCTTGTAATTAGTTAGCTTGTGTAGCTTGCTAGTTACCTTCTTGCTTGTGTAGCATAGAAGTAGCTCCCTTTCGTAACTAATTGGCTTGAGTAGCCTTGTTAGTGACATTGCTTAGTTTATGTAGCTAAGTATTTTGCACTCTCTAATTTGTCTTGTGTAGCCTTGTTATTGAGCATTGCTAGTGAGCTTAGGGGCTTTGTGCGCTTTACATCATTAGTTGTGTAGGAGTTCCCCCGATTGCTTGAAGTACTAGTTGCATATGTTTGTGTGACCTTGTAAGCTAGAATTGTTAGGTGAGCTCAAGCTAGCCCGGCACCTTTGTTGCCTAATTAAGATCTTTATAAGGTTCTTGTGAACTTAGATAGAGGGGTGTAGTCTTGGCTAGACCGATAGTTCTAATCCGCATTTATTTTGGTTAGCCGGCGCGATTAATTTTTAGAAAGGACTATTCACCCTCCTCTAGTCCGCTATCTCGATCCTACACGTGGTATCAGAGCTAGGTCTCTCATTTGTGGTCTTCACTGACCTAAGAGGATGGTGACTTATGAGCTAGATGTTGAGTGTCCACACATTTTTTATGGCACACACTTTACACGGTTGAAAAAGTGGATAACTTGCAATTTTAAGTTTATTAGCCCTCAAATGTGGTGGATCGTAGATGTGGGCTTTTCTCATACGTTGGATACAAGGAATGCAACTCAAGCGCAAAAGAAATGCCTACATCTCGATTGCCAAGCTACTAACATTTTCTATCAATCTATGAAAGATAACATATTTAGTGAGATCATGGATATGGAATCCACCCATAAGATTTAGATTTATCTTAATGGAAAATATGGGACGGTCTCCAATGATGATGATGAGCCCAAGGCGGAGACACATGAGGATGTTGAGCATAGCCACAATTTTAGTGATTGTGGAAGATTGCTCCACCTCATGGTCAAGTGATGATGATGATAGATCAACTACAAGTTCACTTGATAAGATTGATGGTGATGCCTCAAGTGATGCAAATGATGATTCTACCTCAAGCACACTTGATGATGTTGATGATGGTTCATGCTCGAACCATGATTGTGATGCTTCTACAAGCTCTCCATCACCACATTGCTTCATGTCACTAGGTGACACAAAGGTATAAAATCCCAATGTAGTTGATCATGTTGATTCATATGATGAGCTTGTTAGTAGACTTGCTAGCATGACCATGACTTTAGAAAATAAGAAAGCTAAAACGTTGAAATTGAAAAAAGAAAACTCATTTCTAAAGAATTCATGTGAAGAACATAAGCACTTACTTGATGTTCTTAAAGCTTCACATGATGAACTAAAATTGACTCATGAGGAACTTAGTGTTGCTCATGATAACTTGATAAAAGACCATGTTTTTCTCACTAAGGAGCTTTCCAGTGGAAAAACTAAAACTAGTGAGAGCTCATCACATGGGTCAAATGATCAATCACATAATGTTGCTAACCCTTGTGATGTTGGCAAGAAGCATGTATCCACCTCTTGTGATGATTTATTAGATATGCCATGTTCTTCACGTATAGATGCTTGTTCTTCTTCTATGTCTTGTGATACTAACCTTTTGAAGGAGAATAATGAGCTAAAAATGAAGTGAAGAATTTAAGCAACAAATTAGAGAGGTGCTACAAATCAAAAGTCACCTTTGACCATATGTTGGATAATCAAAGAAGTTATAGTGAGAAGAATGGCATTGGCTTCAAGAAGAGCAATGTCAAAGGCAAGAGATGGGGCAAGAGAAGAAATAAAAGAGAGATGAAGAAGCAAGAAGAAAAGCTCTCTCATTTCGTGTGCTTCAAATGCCGTGTGATGGGTCACCTTGCCAAATCTTGCCCAACCAAGAAGCCAAAGACGAGGCCACAAGATGAAAAGAAGAAGCCCCAAGTTCAAATCAAGACCAACCATGAAGATGGTGGTGATTTGATGATAAAGAAAAAGAAAACAAGAAGGGGTGGAAGAGTAAGGCATCAAAAGCTTGATCAAGATGCCAAGATGATGAGCAACTATCAAAGAGAGAAGAAAGATTATGCTCACATCAAGTGCTTTGAATGTAAAGATTTAGGGTACTTTGCCTCGAAGTGTCCTACCAAGCTTGAGAAGAAGGCTCAAGCAGCCCATGAGAGGCATGGCAATGGGAAGCACCACATGAGCAAGGAAGAAAAGACTCAATCAAAGAGAAAGTGCTACTCATGTTGGGATAGGGGACACATGGCTAATTCATGTTCTCTAGGTAATGTTTCTAAGCCTTGTTTACACCAAAATTTAGGAGAAGAACGTGGGAATTCGAAGGCTTCCAAAATTGTGCCCATCAAGGAATCAATTGCATAAGGATCGATATCAGCTAATTCAGATATGACTCTAGAATCAGATCTCTTTGGATGACATCAGCATATAGCGATGATGAGCTACGGTTGGCGCCAGGAAACTACATATCGGACTCTACAAAAAGGGAAAGATTAGGGTCCAAGTTATCTTAAATTAGGAATGTTTTCTTCTATGCCGAAGATTGTAATGAGTCGTGCTCGAGTAGGATTCATGTTTAGGCTCTGGGTATAAATATTGGACCCCAGCTATTATAAAAGATACATAATCAATCTAATACAAGTTACTTACTTTTTTTGGCTCTAGCTACCCCTCAGGAGTAGGAGTAGAGTAGATCTCAGTGAGTTCTTCAGCGAGTAGGGCTGCATCGGTCTGGCCGACCTCTGGCTTATCTATAAGTACCATCATGACTTATACTTCTGTTCATACGATTGCATCGATCCGGTCGGCCTCCACTGCAACTTTGGTATAAGCTAGTTATCGACTCTTGTTTAGTTCAAGTACGGCTGCATCGATCCGGTCGACCTCCACTGCTCGAACTAGATTAAGGTCAAGTTATTGGCTCTATCTAAGGGTGGCGTCCTTCGGATAGATTCATTAAGTTACTGATATTGCTTATTGCTTTCATTATTTATTTAATTACATCAATATCACTTTGCCCAATTGGGATTAATCTAGATCGACCTTATATCCTATTTAACCCATCGTTTGTTAATCTAAACTAATTTAATCTGCACCTTAAATGATGAGTTATGTTTTATCGGCTGTTTTATGTCAATCTTGATCATGCATAGTATGTGGTTAAGGCATGTTTTTGTCTTGAATAGGTCTATTGGCTAACGAAAACCATTCCATGGCCCGTTATCACGGCCTGTGTGATTCTTCCTCACACCCCACTGTTAGCACCGTGGAGCGGGGATCGTTACTTGGTACATCTGTTTCTGATAGGGCATGACCTTGACTGTGCGATATGCCTGAATCGGCTATTTTATCCGATATCAAGTGCTTTCACATATGCGGTTCACGTCACGAGACCATTGAAGTAAAGATAGGTTGAAAGATGTGTTAGCCCCATGATCCTATTATTGTATTACATCCTGCATGATTCTACCTCATGCCCCACTGATATTAGTAATAAGTTAGGGTCGCCAAATCTATTGTTGTTTCTATAGCCTACATGATTCTGCCTCATGCCCCACTGGTCATAGCGATAGATGAGATCTAATATGTTCATTAGATTTATCTTTATTAAATGGTTAAATGGTGATGAGCTGCTTCTTTATATAAAAGGGATTCGGTTACTTGTAGTCATCGGCTTAGCATAAACTGATTATTGATATCTTACTACCATTGACTAATATTTGTCTAAATAATGATATTCATCCTGAATGATAACTGAATTTTCTTACATAACCCCATGAGCTTTAACTGATTTATTCTTATGAGTATGCTAGAATCGGCTATTTAGTCGATTTCCTTTCACATTGGCTCTCAGAGCCGCACATTCGGGACTATCTGGCAACACCGGCATGTTCTGCCTTAAATTACTTATTAGCTTTCTCTCCTTGTCAATTGTAGGGTCAAATTGACTAGCACGTCTTAGGAGGAGTGCGCAGGATCGGTAATCCCTGCGTTGAAGCTAGGCAGATCTAAAGCTCCATCGAGCAGACCCTTCTGGCTTGCTCATGTGCCCTCGGCACGGGACAAAATTTTGTGCCGACACATGTTCTGGCATGCCCGGTGGGACCCCACAATCATCATGGCGGTTTACAACAACAACGACATCCTTATGGTACATTAAGAAGACCTACCTAATGGAGATAGAGATGCCATCGGTAAAGCTATAGACGAATTTTAGAACAAGTGTTTGTTGTCCTACACCAAAATACGTGACAATACAATTGTTCAGAAATATCCACTACCAAAAGTTCTATTGCACGGGCAGACAGATGCAGATGAAGCTGAAGACAGGTGTTTCTTCACGGAAGCTGTAAACAAATCTGTTCATGATGCCATATCAAGCCATAATGAAGCTTTCTTGGACACATTCCACAATGCCATGAAAGATGTGTTTCATGGGTTTCCAGTTGATTAGGTTGGACCGGCTTATTACAATATTCCACATCCGTTGACTTAGGGGACTAATTAAATCGGTACCAGCCGTCAAGAAGCAGCACCAGCTGGTAATGATGATGTCTAGGCAGTTTAGAGTTCATCTAAACAAGCTCAAGGAATTACTACAAATCAGATATAGTATAATCCTAGATCATCAGTGCAGCATGTGCAATAGCCGATGGGGTAAGGTTAGAACCAGGTGATTAATTTTGGCACATCAGGCCACATACCATCGTCGGCTCAAAAAATAGCACCATCAATTCAAAGGATCCATAGAGATATAGATCCTAATGTCTATAACCAGAGACTTCAAGCAGCAAACCAGCAAAGGATCCAGCAGATAGAGATTCCACAGGGGTATCATTATGGCATAGATTATAACACCCTTCACATGATTCTGAATCCAGGGTATCAAGGCACACAGGATTTCAATCCACAGATGGGTCAGCAAGTGCAGAGAAATCCAAATTCACATGCTGATGAGTTATTGCTGAAGGTGACCAAGGTGATGAAGAATCAATTCGGTTTGAAGCTAAAAGGACTGACCTTCTCGTACAAATGCCCATGTCCAGAATGGTATGACTTGGTCGCTCTTCCTACAAATTGCAGGCTCACAGAGTTTGCTAAGTTCACTGGTCAAGACAGCACAAGCACAATAGAACATGTCAGTCGGTATCTTACACAGTTGGGCGAAGCATCCGTTGAAGAGGCCCATCGAATTTGTTTCTTCTCCTTGTCCCTGTCGGGGCCAGCCTTCACATGGTTTTCATCACTGCCAGTCAACTCCATTGCTAATTGGGCTGACCTAGAAAAGAAATTTCATACATATTTTTATACTGGGACTAGAGAAAAGAAGATTATTGATTTGACAACTATAAGGCAGAAAACTAATGAATTGGGCGCTGAGCTTCTTCAGAGGTTCTGAAAGACTAGAAATTTGTGCTTCTCATTAAACTTGGCTGATGATCAGCTAGCTGATTTGGCCATTCAAGGGATGCTACCAACATGGAAAGAAAAACTACTAGGACAAGAATTTGACAACTTGGGTCAATTGGCTCAATGAGTGGCAGCGCTCAATAGCCAATTCTAGAGTATGCGTAGAGATACCCGATTCTAGAAAAGTACCATAGTGGCCGAAGCTTATAATCCATATTCAGTCAATGATGGCTATGAAGATGAAGAAGAAGAGGTTGCCATGACTGAATGGAATTGGGGCAAAAAGACAGTGATGGTGCCAAATCCTTGGAGAAGAGGAGTCGAGGAGAGCTATGACTTTGACATCACAAAATTAGACAAGCTCTTCGATTTCTTGCTTGAGAAGGGATAGATCAAGTTGCTCGATAATCATGTTATGTTGCCCCCTGATCTGTTGAAGAATAAGAAGTTCTACAAGTTCCATAATGCTACTTCTCATTCCACTAATGAATGCATAATTTTTCGGCAGCATATACAGAGGGCTATTCAGCAAGGGAGACTCAAATTTGATACACCTCAGAAAATGAAAGTTGATGATAATCCTTTCTCAGGAGATCAAAACATGGTCGATGCTAGACTGCCCAAAGGAAAGACTAAGGTCCTGACATCAACCAAATCAAGAGAAGCTGGAACAGTCAATCTGGAGATGCAAATATCGGCTAACAAATACAGAGAAATTAGAAGATGTCGCGATAAGCGAAAGAGCCGATATGAGTAGGGAGAAACGTCAAAAGAAGGGGCGACAAAGCCACGGATTACATCTCGAATTCTATTAAATAAATGGCAGTGGTAGAAGGAAAAGGATTATCAGTGTTGTTTAGAAGAGCAAAAATTCCAGCGTCAACGGGAAAAAGAGAGGAAGCAAGCTAAATCACATTGAAATTGCCCTTTCTTCAGACATTGCTAGAACGAAGGTTTGAAGTTGCCTACCAGGAATAACTGTCTAGAGTGTAGCGATCAGTATTGGGAGTTTAGGCAATCTCAAGCCAACCGCCGGTCTATCCATGCTCAAGATGCATACCATCATAATAACATGGATCGGCGCTTAAAAAATGGAAGTGTTCATAATCGGCTTGGAAAAAGAGTTGTTGATCAAGACTGGGCTGATTATAGAGAAGAAGGCAACGAGAGAAAATATGTTTGGCAGGAAAGCCAATGGTGTCTAGGAGGTTTGACAAGATGCCAGAAGAGAAGGGTGCAATGCCTAAAAAATAGAGAGTTGAAACAGGCTCAAGTATCCGGTAAACCTGAAGTATGGCGTGCTAAGCAAATAGCCGATAGAAGATAACCATCGGCTAATATTTAAATGGCTTTTCTGTTGCCATCAGAGTTCAGAGCTCCGGTAGATCAAGAAGTTTATTTGGATTTCGATGAATCGGAGTATGAAGAGATAGTTGCCAAGCTGACGGTTATACAACAGACTATATTTGATAAACCAATCAAGCATCGGCACTTAAAGGCTTTATATGTAAAAGGTTTGGTTGATGGGAAGCCGATGAATAAGATGCTGATGGATGGAGGTGCTTCTGTCAATCTCATGCCTTACACCACTTTTCATAAACTTGGCAAGGGACCAGAAGATCTGATTGAGACTAACATAATGCTTAATGACTTTGGAGGTAATGCTTCTAAGACCCGGGGGGCAATGAATGTCGAACTGACAATCGGGAGTAAGACTCTGCTCGCCACATTCTTCGTCATTAATGGAAAAGGGTCATATAGTTTGCTCCTTGGTCATGATTGGATTCATGCAAAGTATTGTGTACCATCGACCATGCATCAGTGTTTGATTCAATGGCATGGAGATGATGTCGAACTGGTTCGTGCTGATAAGTCTATAAGTATCGCAACAGCCAATCCAATCTTTTGCGAACTAGGAGACTTTGAATGTTTTTCTGGCAAGTTATGGGAAGGAGGTTTCATTAAAATCATCAATTAAAGCCAACAACCGATGCAAGCAATCGTCTCTAAGAGTTTGTTTTAGTAAATAGTCATGGCTTCATGTCGGCCATTGGATTAAGGAAGAATAAACATTGATCCTAGAGATAGGGTTAGGATGACATATATGAACGTTGAGTCGAATCATAAGTGCAATCTAGAGTTGTTGAATTTATTGAAGGAAGTTTTGTTTCGCTTAATAAGATGCTTGACCTGGATCGATCGATTGTTTAACTTTTGGTCTGAAGAGTTTTAGTGCAACCTATCAATAGCGATCGATGAAATATTTGAAGGGATATTATACTAGCATTTGATCAACACTTGATAGCCGATTCGTTTAGTCATCGGCTCTAATAGCCAGTACCTGAAAGGTATCGCCTCTAGTTCAATAAATAAAGATCTTCGAATATATAAAAGCCGATACGATATGTATCACCTCCAGAGCAAAAACAAAAACAAAGACATTCAGGACACAAACAGGGGCATTGCACTGAGATACGTTCATGGAAGAGCAAGAGACTTTGTTCATTAGTTCACCCTAAGTACAAACTAATCAAAGACCTTGTTCACCACATCCTGAGCAGATGTGATGTCCACAATGGCCTCCGCTGCAACGACAAATTCATCAAGCAAGTCCTCATGTTCCTCAGGGCTATCACCCATCGGGAAACCAGTCTCCATAGCATGGAGCTCGTATCTGGTCTAGACTTGCGCCACGGTCGGCGCCACCAACGTGCCATGACGAACGCCATGGAGGGCGATCTCTTGAACGTGGGCCAGGATGTTTTGGAGGCGAGCATTGATGAGGGTACCCCGAGCATTGACAGCATCTGTGGCCACATTCGCCACTAGTTGGAGAGACTCCAACTGCACCATTAGGGTTGGCAATCACAGGAATAGAAAGACTATCAAGATAAAGGCAGTAGAAATCAGAATGAATGCGTTCCTAGAATTCATCTTATTTGCCACCATGGTGTCGGATTCGGCCAGCCGCGCCCGAACGGCACTGGCCTCTTCTTCAGTGGCGTGAAGGGTAGCCTGAGAAACACCGAAGCGGATCTTGAGCTAGTTGTTTCCTGAGTCACCTCAGAATAGTGGTCCTGGGCTACCCTCCACTCTCAGAGGAAGCGTCGGGCATCATCGCCATTGTATGAGTCGGAGGAGTCCGAAGATGAGGCCAGCGTAGAAGATACAGCATCAGAGGGCTTGTCGGCCCTAGGGAGAGGATGAAGACTATCATTCACAATGAACATATAGGCAAGTCAGAATAGTTCATCATCACAAGTAGAAGATGTCGATCTTACCTCATGCGTCGGAGGCGTTGGCTCGCTGGCATGTTTTGCTCTGGAATCTCTTCCGTTGCACGCTTGCCTTGGCCGTCTTCTCCAGCCATTGGATCTACAAGAAGGGGAAAAGAAAGCTACAAAGTTTGTGGGGGCGGAAGAGTGCAAAGGAACAGAAGCGGTTGCAAGTGTAGATGTGTTTGTGGCCAGAGCCCTTGGCTGGTATTTGAAGCCATGGAGCGAAGAGGTGGACGCCTTGGGACATGCAAAAGGCAACCACAATTAATAGAAGACGAAGCGCCACCTCACTAATACCAAAGAGAATACAACACCGGGTGACTAAGGACAGAAGATCGAAGGGTTCTCTTAATAATAAAGGTCATGTTTTCAAACTTAATTAGATTAAGGATGTAAGTCTGGAATCAACTATTTTCAAATCGGCTCTTTAGCCGAAACAAGAAGTATAATGAGACGACAGAGAATGTGGCTGTCATTGATTCTACACAAGATATATGATACACGAATTACAAATCTAGAACATCCTGGATTGCTTTCAGTACTTCTAGCCAAATAGCATCAGCTTCTACGATCTGTTGCTTATCTCCTTCGGCTGACCCAGGAATGTTCTCAAGGCTACTTCGGATGGCCCTGCCTTCTCTAACTTTGGCCAACAGTTCCTGTTTCTTTTGCTTGATGGTATTGGGTATTTGAGCCAGGGTGGACTTATGATGATCAATGACAGCTTTCATGTTTTCTAACTCCTTCTCAAGTTCTGCACGCTTGGCTTCTAGTTGAGACAATTCTGGGTCAATACTGAGAGAGAAATTCTTCAAATGATCAATCAACTGTGTTAGCTCTTTAGCCTCTAGCCTGTTAGAGTTCCCCTTGGACAATAAAGTTTCATGATCAAATAGATTCCTCTGAGCCTGTTTCACCTTTAGGACCTGATTTTCAAAGATAGATAAAGGAGACAAGAATCTAGAGAGAGCTAGGGATAAATTACCCTTAATGGCCAAGGAAGCTCTATGTATTGGATCAGTGTCTTGGACCAAATTGGCTATATTCTTTTCAAACATTGGCAGAACATCTCTTAGTTGACTCTTGGTCTCTTCTAGCAAGGTTTCCTTGGAGGAGGTGGCTGACGAACTGATTTCATCTTCATCAAGATACTCCTCAAGATTGAAAGAGTAACTCAGGGTTGGAAGATTGAGTGCATGTGTATAAAGAAATCCTAATTAGGAGGTTTATATCAGTTTATAACAAATGGATGGCAAAGAGGATATAGTACCTTCTCTATAGTAGCCTCTATCTGAAAAGAAGGAATAGCTGATGATGCACCAATAGCATCTGGTTGAATCGGCTTCGAGCTTTCAACATTGGTATCTACAATGACAAGGAAAATTTTAGTTTATAATTATTGCAGAAGAATAAAAGGGACATATGACTTCCTTACCATTAGTTGCATGCTGAACTGGGGAATCAACAGTCTAAGTGTCGACACCGACAGGATCATTAAGTGGACTGTCAGGCTCCTGCTCTTGTGTTGGTGTTTCCTCAGGAAGTATCTAGCATGGTAAGGAGCCAGGTGAAGGATGGAAACTGAGTAGATCAAAAAGTTAAAGAAAATGCTTTGACAAGCATCAAGGATAAAACTCATGTTTTCTGCTATTATGGAAGCATCGGTTATTTCAACCAAAATCGGCTCTTTTTGAGGATCAGCCAATGGGGGTTCAGTTGGTGCTGAGTCAAACGCCTGGGATAGCAGTCCCACACCTAGAGCAGGTTGGGACGCAATGCTCGATAACTATGAAGGAACGGGGTCAGCAATTGAATATCATTGTGGGAAGGAAATGAATTGTTTACCTAAGCAGTTGACGGTCTTATTCTATGGAGCCTCTTCCCAGTAGTGGTTTTCTGGGTTGTCCCTTGAGCCGCCTTGTGCTTTGAAGAATGATATGTTACAATAGTGGAGACATCATGAGTTTTCATCAATTTTTTTAGTGAGGGCGCAGCCGATTCCATTCTTGAAACTAGGCATGGCGGCTGGTAATCTATAGGATGCCCCTTCCTATCCAAGCTTGGAGGATCAAATTTAGCATCCTAAAAAGGTCGATTAGAATAGTTGGCAGAGAAATTCGTTCAGCAGTTTTCTTGAAAAGAAATGGCAAGTTACCTCTCCATCAGAAGCAAATTCCCCATTCAGGGATATACACAAAGGATGGACCAACCCGCAGAAAAGATGGGAGTGCCATTCTTGCCACCAGGAGTCAAAGAGAGTGGAAGAGGAGCTGACTCTAATCCAGTCGTGCATGCAAAGAGAAGGAAGATCTGATCCCAATTGAAAAACTCTAGAGGCCTCCATCACCTCACTGATGTCTTCTCTTGGCTTCAATATGTTTCTAAAGAATAGTTGAGGGGGGAGCTAGCCAAAGCCAAACTGACAGGCTACGAAAGATGGATTGTAGAACTCATAAGTTGGGAGGTTGCCTGAAAAGGAGGAGCATGTAGCCATTTTTCCATGACCATGACAAAATTCGATGGGAAGAACGCAGGGCTTGATGAAGGAATTAAAAATTGTAGCCACCGCCTCACCCGATCAGCCTGACTCAAATTGAAACTTGAATGGGAAGATCAGCTCATCATTCTAATCATCATCGTATGGTAGCCAAGTCAAGGTGTCTACATCAAACCCTCTATAAAACTTCATGAAGAGATGACCAATATCAAAACCAATTGTTATGGCCGATGCAGCCTCACCATAGTTCATGCACTGTCGAGTTCTTCCTTCTTCACCTCTATATTCCTCATTAAAGTTGGAGGAAGGAAAACTCAGGCTTCTGAGATCAGGCCTTACAATCTTATGCATATAAAAGTTGAGCCACATTTGTATCAACCACCAAGGGCCACTAATGGTATGCACGGGTTCATTCTTCAGTAATTGTGCAGCCACCTGGTACATCAAATGATAAGTACCGTCATGGCTTATACTTCTGTTTGTATTGCCGTATCAATCCGGTTGACCTCCACTGCGACTCTGGTATAAGCTAGTTATCGACTCTTGTTTAGTTCAAGTACGACTGCATCGATCCGGTCGACCTCCACTGCTCAAACTAGATTAAGGTCAAGTTATCGGCTCTATCTAAGGGTGGCATCCTTCGGATAGATTCATTAAGTTACCGATATTGCTTATTGCTTTCCTTATTTATTTAATTACAGCAATATCACTTCGCCCGATTGGGATTGATCTAGATTGGCCTTATATCCTGTTTAACCCATCGTTTGTTAATCTAAACTGATTTAATTTGCACCTTAAATGATGAGTTATGTTTTATCGGCTGTTTTATGTCAATCTTGATCGTGCATAGTGTGTGGTTAAGGCATGTTTTTGTCTTGAATAGGTCCATTGGCTAACAAAAACCGTTCCATGGCCTGTTATCACGGCCTGTGTGATTCTGCCTCACACCCCACTGTTAGCACCATGGAGCGGGGATCGTTACTTGGTAGATATGTTCCTGATAGGGCATGACCTTAACTGTGCACTATGTCTGAATCGGCTATTTTAGCCGATATCAAGTGCTTTCACATATGCAGTTCACGTCATGAGACCGTTGAAGTAAAGATAGGTTGAAAGATGTGTTAGCCCCATGATCTTATTATTGTATTACGGCCTGCATGATTCTGCCTCATGCCCCACTGATATTAGTAATAAGTTAGGGTCGTTAAATCTATTATTGTTTCTACGGCCTCCATGATTCTGCATCATGCCCCACTGGTCATAGCGATAGATGAGATCTACTATGTTCATTAGATTTATCTTTATTAAATGGTTAAATGGTGATGAGCTGCTTCTTTATATAAAAGGGATTTGATTACTTGCAGTCATTGACTTAGCATAAACTGATTATTGATATCTTACTGCCATTGACTAATATTTGTCTAAATAATGATATTCATCCTGAATGATAACCAATTTTTCTTACACAACCCTATGAGCTTTAATTGATTTATTCTTATGAGTATGCTAGAATCGGTTATTTAGTCGATTTCCTTCCACATTGGTCTCAGAGCCACACATTCGGGACTGTCTGGCAACACCAGCATGTTCTGCCTTAAATTACTGATTAGCTTTCTCTCCTTATCAATTGCAGGGTCAAATTGACTGGCACATCTCGAGAGGAGTGTGCAGGATCAGTAATCCCTATGTTGAAGCTAGGCGGATCTCCAGCTCCATTCAGCAGACCCTTTCGGCTTGCTCGTGTGCCCTCGGCACGGGACAAAATTTCATGCCGACAAGCCTATTTCAATTGATGATAATATTATGCTTAGAAAGAATGATAATGGTACCTCTATGGTTGCTATTGCAAAACATCTCGCTATCCATACTAAGGCTATGTCTAAGTATGTTGCACCTAACTTGAGAGGACCCAAACTAGTTTGGGTACCATAAAAAAGTGGATGACTATGTGTAGGTACCATTGGCATTGGAGACTTGGTTCAAGTGGTATCCATCTTATAAATCATGTGATTGATCCAAGTTTTGAATAATGATGTTTATTAACCCAATGCCATGTCAAACAAGTGAAGTTCAAGTGCTATCAAACATACAAGTGTCATATTTTGTTGTGTAATGATTGATTGGCTATAATTGGTGGCTTGCAAGAATTTGAGTTGAAGCTTGCTAGTAGATGGTCATGAATCATAAGGTATATTCTTTGTTGATTTAATTCATTTGGGTGCATATGAGTTGATTGAATTGGATATATATGCATATATTACTTGCTATAAGATGTTTGAATGGATTAAATGATTAGTAATCAAATTTGAGTTGGTTTGAATGGATGAGTTTATAAGATGACTTTTAGTAAGTGGATTGAATAGATTTATGTCTTGTGAAAGTATTCAAATAAGTTGATTTCAAGTTTGATTCACATTTGGTGAAGTATAGCTCAAGTGTTGAAATCAGTCGTTTATTGAAAATCTGAGTGAGCTGAGATCAAGTCTGAGTTTGAGTGATCAAATCTTTTTGGATTGGCTTGAAATTTGGTATGCATGCTCTAGACTTATGGTATAAGTTTTTGTAGAAATTTCATGATAAAGGGATAAGAATTACTTTGATTTTGGAGTACAACTTGTCAGCTATAGTGCAGCAGTTTTCAGCATGTAGCATTGGTAAAAGAATTGAAATCTGGTAGCAATCTAGAAATCAAATTAAGCTCAAATTTTTACAGCTGCTAGAATACTTAGTGATTCATATCTCCACCAAATTTCGTGGTCATTGGATATGTACATTGGGAGTTATAAATTATTTTTGGAAGGGTACAGAATCTCCTAGAAAAGTGACAATTATTGGATTGATTTAGAGTCACTTTGATTGAAAGATCATCAAGTTGGAAACATGTTTATAAGTGGTTGAGGTACCTAAGTTTGGTTTTGAATTGATCTAGATGCATGACAAGCAAAGGGTACAAGGTTATTTGATTGTGGAGTATACTTGGTACATATTAATTTGGTACTTGTATTGGAGAGCAAGATCGAACTAAAGATGAAGATGAAAGTAAGTTCCAGTGACAATTGGAGATTATTTGGTAGAAAAAAGGACTTACACAAGTACAAAGAAAAGGACTTAAAAAAGGATTTAAGGCCATACATCAAGTTAAGTCCATCATAAGGATCAATCAAACAAAGACAATTCAAGTGAGTATCAAGGATGGTTCTTTAGAGAGAGGTCACTTCTCCCCGTGGGGGACTTGCCGCCTTTTGTAGGTTAACCAAGCGTGGCTTGGAAGGCTAAAATGGAAGTAGTGATCTAAGGAACATTTGAGATGCTTAGTTGAAGTAATCAAAAGGGATTGATCAAGAAAGCAAGCAACACCAAAAAAGAGAGCAAGTCATGGTAATTCAAGTGGTGTTCTCACTTATGGTGCTCTTAAGCAAGCAATGGTTAAATGAAGATGCAGGCCTACCATAACAAGAGATAGTGCACTTGATCGTATAAGTGGTGTCGGGGTATGACCTCAGGGTGTCTCAAGGCGCTGATTAGTCGACAAGCCACACGGCCCAAAACCCATCGGGTTAACAATGGCCCAAACGACCGAGGCCTGGCTAGGATGAGCACGCCGAACCAACGCCCAAGCTAGGGTCAGCCATGACCCCTTCTCCTACCTTAGCCGCATGGAAGATGCGTGACCTCTCTCCTATCATGACACCTGGTGCAGGATGGGGAGAGATCGAGTGCCGCACAGTATGTATGATCTGATAGGAGCAGGCACGCCGCACTGACCTCACAAGGACCGAGGGGACAACAGTCACCTCGGTCCGGTCAAACATCATCCCTGTGCCACGCTGCACTAATAAGACAACACCGCATAGTAGAGGCCATGAGTACGATGCCCACCATCCAAATATGGACCGACAGGATGCGTATATGATCCCACCCACTATTGGATGGGATCCATGTCAAAGGTATCGACGATGAAACCTTCTCGGTTGGCGGAGTGCCCCGACCCCAATGATCGGAGTCATGGCCCTCAGCCCCACGAAGTGACCAGGCGAACAACGACCTAGGGCGGCTACCTAATACAGGTGTGGCACCTCGGGAAACCTGAACATGATAGCGAAGACCATGACAGATGCCACATTGCATAGGACAGCTAATGAACCATCACCGTGGCTACTAGAGCTTCTCTTCGGACTGCCCCTCGTCTAACATAGGTTCTACTATCTGTTTCACCATTCTTGCAACTCCAATTGTAAGAACTTTAGAGCATTCAAGCGAGGAACATGCACTCGATCTTCTCTAAGACTAGACATAGGGCCCTGGCCTGAACCAGTATAAATCCTCGTGTCTATTGGATGCTACAATCATCTTCCTAGAGCAGCGTGCCAGGTAGGGGCAGTTGCACACTCTCGTTTGATTGAGGAAGGAAGCGATGGATCCTCGCACCACCGGTGGACTCGCTGGTGGAATGGGCCACGGTGGTCACATCAACCGTGAAAACTATGGGTTCATTAGAGCCAAAGGACCAGCACCCGTGTCCGCCATCAGCCATAGTCTAGACCTCCACCTTTGAAATCTGAGTCCCGTGGCCCATGGTAGACACACTCCCTGAATTGCCCTTGAGGGCTGCATCCTAGAGTTCACTGACCTAGAGGGGCCAACACCCTCACTCATCGCAAGCCGTGGCCAAGTTTCCCATCTAGGAAACCGAAAGACCACGGCTCATGATCAACTCACCCAAGGAATGGCCATGACTAGCCACATCCCTCTAGGGAACCATGCAGTTAACTGCACCAAATGGCTAGCGCCCACGTCCGCCCTTGGCCATGGCCTAGACCTCCACCTCAGGGATCTAGGTCTCATGCCCTATGGTGGGCGTACTCTCAGAACTACCTACTGGGGCTGCATCCTAGAGTCTACCTATGTAGGGAGCCTAGGGCCCTCTCTCACACTAGCCATGGTCGAGACTTCCACCTAGGAAGCCAAACAACCGTGGCTCATGGTGACCTCACCCGAGGAATGGACAATGGTGGCCACATCCTCTTAGGGAACCACGAGATCACCCAAACCAGCGGAACAATGCCCGTCACCGGCTCCTACCCGATCTGGACCCGCCACATGGTGGAACTGGATCCTATAGTAGAAACACACCCTGAACGGCTTCTCCTATAGAACACTATGAGCCAGGGTGCGCACGAGCAACATAATCATCCACCGCCCCATGGCATCATCGACAGTAATCGAGTCGCTAGCCGGCACCACTCCAAGGATCCAATCCTGCATAGCGGGCAGACTGCACGACGCGACCCTATGGGCCATCACACGTTGCATGGAGGCACAAGCCTCTGAGGAGGCAAGCTCCTTGAGCACACTGAGCGCCACGACAAGCGAATCAAACCACGCTGCAATCAAAGCTAGCCTCCGTAGCAACAAGACACCCCAACCCTCCATGGAAAGTGACAGTCACAACCGGAGGCGGAGACACGACAACGAATGCATCATCGCACCAAAAGAACCTAGGCACCAGGACATGTAGGTCCCCCTAACCAAGAGCGACGACAGACAAGACACGAAGAAGATATCCTAGAAAGATTGCGAGCCCACCAAAGGCATCGAAACGGTAAAGGTGAGCCCGAGGCAGCCCAAGAGGATGACCCACGCCAGCCACGACCACCTCAAGCAGCCAAGAAATGCCCTCGCCGGCTCGTGGATCAGGAAGTGCGAAGGACTCTCTACAAGCGAGTGCCTAGGGGCTTTCCTTAGCACGAGCAGCAACCGTGGGGAAAGCGCCTACTCCCCGAACAAGCACTGGTGATATCAATCTTGTCCCTCTCTTCGTTATTTGAACACATTCATATATGCACGTAGACACAACGACAAACCCGAATGTTCAGCACATAGTGCCGAGTGAGGCTAGGAACGGAAAGCCCACGCGTTTCGTCTCGAAGGCATTTCACCTCCTAAACGTCATGACCCACTCCATAAGGCAGCCGCGATATCGTGGCCTATGAAGGGATCTTACATAGGGCCCCCACCGACACGCACTCTCACCACCCATGTTACGCGGCATAATAAGAGATATAGCTCGGCGCGTGGCCCGTAGCCAGCTCTCGCATGAACTGAAGCGATCAATTCACGAACCAAAGCCATAGGCCCGACTGCTTTAGGCTAAAGTAAACATAATCCAAAAACAGCAAAAGCCACCTAACGGCGCGAGCAAATAGAAATAAAGACTATTAACAAACTCCACATATGAAAGATTTACTTTACAATTTGGCCCGCCGGCGAAGCACATGGGCTGATGGACTATGAACATTCAGCGCCACCTAGAAAACCTAGCTATGCCTATGAAGGCCACCTTTGTCTTCACAATCACTGCAACAGCCTCCGCAGCGGCGGCTAGATCACTCAGCAAAGCCAATTCCCCGCCGGATTTTGGAGGCCGCGTCTTAGTGGCGATTCCCTCTCGGAGGGCCTCCATGAGGGTGGGCCTTCCCCACCTTGGGGTAGGATGCCACAAGCTGCTCCTCTAGCACTGCTATACACAAAGTCCCATCAGAACCTAAGAGCAAGAACCTAGCGAACAAAAGCCAGTAATGAAAGAAGCCTCACCATACGCCCGCACCCGCGTGGTGGTAGCCACCGCCCGTGCCTCAGTGACCTCCTCCTCCACCACCTGAAGGGCCACCTAGTGGTAGTCCATGTGGACCTTCAGCTAGGTCACCTCATGGATAGAATTAGAGTGCTGCCAGCGAGCTTCGTCTCTTTTGAGCACATAGCTCCATATCCCCTACTGTCTGACAGAAAGGGATAGGGGACAGGGGCTCACCGACCCCGGTGCTAGAATGGGCTAGGGATGGGGGACACCTAGGGTTCCCCTGGTCTCTGATGCCATCACCGGAGGAACAACCCTAAATACGCTCATGATTAGCTCGAACGCGATCGAACCCAAATAACAACATGAAATCACTTACCCTTGCTCTTGCAGAGAAAATGAGAGAAGCGATGGTGGCCCATCGACCTTAGAAGACTCCTTAGGGGAATGTTTCCTAAGATCCATCACCAGAGGGAGAGCAATGGTGAATACGCGAGCAAAGGAGGAGAAGATGGCAAAGCGAGAGGTAGGAGAACGAGGCTTCCCACCATGCACCTTCCCAACGGACTTATAGCCGTAAGGATAACCTCAGCAGAGCAAAACAGGCCCACAACCATTACTAACCACTTTGGTAATCCCACAGAATAGGAGCGGTGACTGGATGGAATGCGGGGCAATGGTCTCCCCCACGGCGACCCAGACCAGGTATGCCCTGCTCATGTTCATTTCTTTGTATCGCTTTGATTCACGTGCCTTCGTTCAAAGGGTACCCCATAGCCAGCGAGTAGATGTCATCCGCACCGTGCGATCTAGGAGGTCGCATGCCCCCAAATCCACCTGCAAAGGCGACCCGCTGCCAACACGCCCCCGTGTCATGCATAGGAACCCCACACTTGGGCCAGCCCTTAGATGGGCTCAAGGCCAAAAAAGGGATAGGGGAAGAGAGAGATGGGCCCTAGTGGCTCTAATCGGTGGTGCGGAGCCACACAACCATCTCTCCCTATGTTCTAGTCATCTGCTTCAAAGTCTCCTAGGTTGACCCCATCTGGGGGGAGGCATCTTGCCCTCTAGCCACTACAGAGGCGGTTGGGGACCAACGGGATTGACGGTCGATGATTTATGGGACGTCTCACGTGAGGCACAGCCGAACTCCATGTCGATTGGGGAGGATATTGGGTCCCACTCAAATTACCTATCGACACCACCAAGGCACACTGCTCTCACCATGTGGTTATAGTGGACAAGCCTCTCCCCACATGGGGCAAAAACTAAACCCTACTCATAACAAGGCGGCACGACCCTTCAAGGATGAGAAAGGGCAATAGAAGGAAGCCAAGGCCCAGTTCGGCCGGTCCTAATAAATGTGACTGTGCCACGACTAGCACCATCTCATGACCCAAATATAGCAACCTAAGGCCAGGCCTAAGGCAGGTGATCTCTTGAGGGAGGTCATCACTAGGAGTGGCTGAAAAAGGCATGCAATAGCACCTTCCATGTGAAGTGACGCTATAGCTCATAGACACTCAGGAGGAGAGGTCCAAGGTCGCTCGATGACCTTGTTGCCCTGCATGGCGAGAGGGCGATGACTCACCCAAAGCTTGCGACCTCTAGCTTGCAAATACTTGGGAGGAGAGGTCCAAGGTCACTCGATGACCTTGTCGCCTTGTGCAATGAGAGGCTTATGACTCACCCGAATCCTGCAACCTCCAACTCACAGATACTCGGGAGGAGAGGTCCTAGGTCACTTGATGACCTCATTGCCCTGTGTGGCGAGAGGCTGATGACTCACCCAAAGCCTATGACCTCTAGCTCAGAGATACTCAGGAGGAGAGGTCCAAGGTCGCTCGATGACCTCATCACCCTCTGCGATGAGAGGCCTATGACTCACCTAAAGCCTACAACCTCCAACTCGCAGACACTCAGGTGGAGAGGTCCAAGGTCGCTTGATGACCTCATCGCCCAATGCGATGCGAGGCCAATGACTCACCCAAAGCATGTGACCTCCAACTCATAGACACTCGGGAGGAGAGGTCCAAGGTTGCTCAATGACCTCTTCGCCCTATGTGGTGAGAGGCCGATGACTCACCCAAAGCCTACAACCTCTAGCTCACAGACACTTAGGAGGAGAGGTCTAAGGTCACTCGATGACCTCATCGTCCTGCATGACGAGAGGCCCATGACTCACCCAAAGACTGCAAAACTCTAACTTTCACCCAAGGAGAAAGGCCCAAGGCCATGATCCACGTAAGAGAAAAAGTGAATGCCTAGTCAAATGCAACCTAGGAGCTCGGGCAGAGAAGCCCAAAGCTACCAAGCAACCTCACACGATGAGAGAATGACGGCCCACGCGGGAAACCATTAGTCAACAAGCCTAAATTTGGCCAAAATGGCTTGGGGGCTTATCACAGCCTTGAGCGCCCAAACAACTCTAGAAGGAGGATTCCTTGAGCTTTTATTCATATCCTATATGATTACAAAGCGATGTGCAGGTGATCCGTACAACAAGGAACAAAAAAACTGATGTCACCACACCCTAGTGGTGGTCTCACTGAAAGGCCCATGGGGAACGATGCTACAGGGGAAGCGAGACAAAGCAAAAAATGAACTCATAGACCCTCCTGTAGTGTCGCAACCCTAGGAACAAGGAGCGAGGAGGAAGAGAGTGGTAGGACTGTCTAGCTCCAACAAGAATCTTGGCAACCATCCTAGTGCCAAGATGGAGCAAATGGGAGGCCAAAGTGCAGCCATGTCACAAAGGCTGCACTACCTCCTACACGGTGGCCGCGCCCTCCTTCACTCCTCCGTCCGCAAGATCCCTTCTAGCATCAATTGCCAGAACAGACAATGGCCGCCTACGGCCACCGCAAACAACCCCTAGTGGGTCATATGCTCAAAAACCACACGGTCCTCTCCAAACCCTTCCCCTCTTCAAAACTCAATCTCCTAATGAAGTCAGGGGTGGTTGAAGCAGAAAAAGAGCCTTTATAAATACCAGGGGAAGACCGAGTAGCCCAGGACCCCCTCGCCATGTAGCGAGTCTAGGGAGGTCCTAGACCAGACACCTGTGTGAGGTTAGGAGCACTGAGGCCCTCACAAAGGCAGACTAGTATGAACGTTGTTAAGACTGCTCGGTTTCGCTTGGGTCATAAACCCCAATGCACGACGCACTGGCATGGCAAGGTTCAGCGGTCATGAACCACAATGCTAGGACATCCTGGCAAAGTGGAACACAATGGCCACCCACCACATTGAATGCATTAGTCTACGAGGGGTCGAGCAATGAAGCTCGAGTGGGCCACGACCATGAGCCCATGTTATGTACAAGCACGCACATCAGCACTTTCATGATCAACTCATGATCACAAAAATGCTTGGGGGCTACTATCAGGGTTATGACCCCAGGGTGTCTCAAGGTGCCGATTAGTTGGTGGGCCACGTGACCCACAACCCATTGGGTTAACAATGGCCTAAACGACCGAGGCCTAGCTAGGATGAGCACGCTGAACCAACACCTAGGCTAGGGTCGGCCATGACCCCTTCTCCTGCCTCAGCCGCATGGAAGACGTGTGACCTCTCCCCCATCATGACCCCTAGGGCAGGATGGGGAGAGATCGAGCGCCGCATAGTATATCTCCTCTGACAAGAGTAGGCATGCCGCACTGACCTCACAAAGGACCGAGTAGACATCAGTCACCTCGGTATGGTTAGACATCATCCTTGTGCCACACCACACCAATAAGACAACACCGCATAGCGGAGGCCATGGGTACGATGCCCACCATCCAAATATAGACCAATGGGGTGCATATATGATCCCACCCACTACAGGATGGGATCCATGACAAAGGTCTCGATGAAGAAACCTTCTCGACTAGTGGAGTGCCCTGATCCCAATGATCGGGGTCATGGCCCTTAGCCCCACAAAGTGACCAGGCGAACAACAACCTAGGGCAGCTACCTACTGTAGGTATGGCACCCCAAGAAACCTAAAGATGATGACGAAGACCATGACGGATGCTGTGTTGCACAGGACAGCTGATGAACCATCATCGTGGCTATAGTTCTGCCACGACCAGCACAGTAGCACCACATCAGACCTTGTCATGACATGGCCACAAGACCATGATGATACCCTGGGCGAGCACCAGAAAATAGCGTAGCTTGCAAGCCAAGTTAGCTAGGATCTCTCTTAGGATCTCAACCCTTTGGTCGAAGGAACCAACTCTTTGTAACAAGCCTTGGCCCCGAACTCTATATAAGGGCAGCCAGGGCTCCCCTCTCGGGGGGGATCTTCACATTCATGATCCTCTACCATTCCATCCATAGCAATAGGGCTCCTGGAGCTTCTCTTCGGGCTACCCCTCATCTAACATAGGTTCTACTACCTCTTTCACCATTCTTGCACCCCCCATTGTAAGAACTTCAGAGCATTCAAGCGTGGAATACGCACTCGATCTTCTCTGACACTGGACATAGGGCCCCGGCCTGAACCAGTATAAATCTTCATGTCTATTAGATGCTAGCATTGTCTTCCTAGAGCAGCGTGGTAATCGTATAAATTTACTAGTCCAGTTTATGAAACACTGACAAGTAGTTTTCATTTCATATGGGTGAAGAATAGATTTCATTATTGATGATTGGTCTTCACCAAATTTATAATTGGACTTCACAATGATATTGGAGAAATGAATCAGAATCTATGTGACTATCCTCTTCTCCAACATAGCAAAGGTATCATTGTAACGTGCATGATCATTTTTATCCCTTACTAGTATGTGGTTAGTGCATATAGTATATGCTTTATAGGATCATGCATTATAAATGAAATGTTTAAATTCATAGCCTACCACTATTGCTTGAATGGTTAATTGAATCTAGTGGTAGTGTATGAGTTTGTTCATGAGCTAGTGAACCCAAGTACTTGATCTATTTTGAATTGCCAACATGTGACAAGTACAACCTTGATAAGATAACCTCCTAATGAGTGTCAAGAAGCTTAGAAAGGGTTCAAACCAGACTTGGAAGCTTAGCCAAATCAGTTTAGTTCAAGTCATATTAGAAGCTCATGCCAACGATAAGAGTACAAGAAAAAGACAACAATACAAATGGATATCTAGTTTGTTTATTTGAAGTGGTATCTAGACTCTATTGATCTCTTCAAGTGATATTTACATGTGGTGTCTAGATCAACATACAAGTGATATCCTACAAGTGGTACTCATGAAGATAGCAAGTGTTCAAGAAATGATTGTAATTGACAAATCCTACAAGTGGTTCCATGATTGTTTCATACACATGGTATATCTAGATTACCACATTGTTACAAGTGGTATTCATACAAGTGATATCTAGTACATCAAATGGTGGTTCCACAAGTGATCCTCAACTTCAAGTGATCATCAAGTGAAGAAAGTTCCCTCACATACAAGAGCTCTAGTTTATCAAGTGGATGACCCATGCTATGACATAGGGGGAGGTGCCCCACCGATTGGTATCAAGGTCAAAGATCCCACATGAGGTATCTCAAAGGCTACAAGTGGTGTCATTCCAACATATTTGGTGGTGTCCATAAAAAATGCTAGATTCAAGTGTCAACCATCTACCCCAATGTAATCCTTTGTATCAATAAGAAGCACACCTTTTATGGAAATTGATGACAAAGGAGGAGAAGTTGGAACAAAGATTTGAAAATGCATCATGAGGGAGAAGTAGAAGTTGGACATGGACAAAGAGGGAGCAAAAGTATGGACAAAGAGGGAGCAAAAATAGAAGTTGGACATGGACAAAGAGGCAGCAACATTGAAGAATGGAGAAGGATCAAAATTCTTGGACAAGAGAAGCACACAAGTAGGGGGAGCAAGCTCATGAACTTTGATTTGTTGCATTTGACATGTGCATATTCATGTGCTTGCTTGCATTGCATAAGTTTTGAATTTGATATGCATGCTTGTGTGTTGTATGCTAGTAATAGAATTTGAATGGTGATTTGATAACTAGCATGCATAGGATGGTAGCTAGACTTTTTTTACAAGTGGTACTAGAACCTTGCTTTCACATGGGGTTTCTAGTGTATTTGTTGTGTAGCTACTCATGGTGCTAAGGATGGTGTTAAAAGTGCAACTCCGATTGGTATCACGCTTCAAAGATTTATTATTTATAGCTTAGCATCATTTGGTAGTAATTACTCTCCCACAATTCCAATCTATGCATATGTGCGAGCTTCAAACCAAACACTCTAGCACATATGTAGGGGGAGCAAATACTACCAATTCAGGTTTGTGGTACTTGTCCAAAATCATTTACACATGATAAAATTGCTTGGGCAAGCAACTCAAATCCAAAAGTTCTTAATTTTCGTATCTTTGTAGAGTTGTCATCAATTTCCAAAAGGGAGAGATTGAAAGGTCCTTGTTTGGTTTTGATAATTGAGTGACAACCTAGGTAGACTAATATGTGGTTATGTGAGATACATAGGAAATTAGTCCACAAGTACATATGTGATGAAGGAGCTTATTGCATATGAGACATGACATGGAGTCATGTGACTAAGGTGGATAAGATCAAGACAAGACTTGGCTTGACGGACCGGTTGCAAGCGTGAAGGAAAAATTAGAGGCTTTGAAGTGATGGACCACGTGGTGGTGAAACTTGAGCAAGACTTGGCGCCAATGGACAAAGGCAACAGTGAAAAGCATGTAAGGTCAAGATTGATGAACCAATAAGGTCATGTGATGATATGAAGTGGATCATATCATTTGTTGATCGTTGTTGGTGCATGTGTTGCATCAATATTGGAGGAGATGAGATGGAATGCGCAAGGCAAAGGTATAACCTATAGGGCATTTCATTTTACTGGTCTAAGTTGAGTAGAGAAGCGCTTAACCGGATTTAGGATAGATAGTCGTACTATAAAGAAGGGAAATCTTTTAGTTGCAACGGTTATCTAGTGCCACTAAGTGTGAGTTTCATTTACATATGCATTGCACTTAGTAACATGGTGAGGTGCATGAGAAAGCCCGGGAAAATTGGTTTGGTGCCGTTTGGGAAGAGATAGCACTTGTTTTGGGCAAGTTGTGGATTGAGAACAAGATTTTTTTGCTCACCCGGCCAAAATTTCCAGATAAGGGGGCTCTGTTGGATGGACAGAATTAACTAGAATTTTAGTTGCCCCGAGCTAGATTTTTTAGTGTGGGAGTCCTCCCGTGCCAACGGTCAAAAGCGCGTTCGCCTGGAAATTTTCCTGCTCGAGCTAGAATTTCCAGTTCAACTCAGATCTGGCCATTGGGAGCGTGAGCTGAGAGTATTTTGGCGGCTGCAGCCCTCTTCCTCCTCATTCCTCTCCCCATGATTACACACTTGAAGTTAGGGTTCATCCCCTTCCTCTCTCTCTCTCCCCAAGCTTTGTGCTCCATGATTCTAAGAGATTGAGTACCCTTTGTGGGTGTGCATGAGAGGTTGAAGATCCAACTCCTCACCTCATCTCCCTCTCAAGCTTGGTGCTAATTTGAGTGAGGGATTGAGTGAGCTAGTGTGTGCATTCGGGATTTGCATTTGGTGGCACTAGAAAATCTTTGTGATTGGGGATTTCTTGTTACTCTTGGTGATTGTCATCACCTAGACGGCTTGGTGGATTGTGGTCTCCGTTGTGAGGCCCGCATGGTGATTGTGCGGTGCTCCGGAGAAGTGATTGTGATGGGTATTGTGCTCACCCGACGGGAGCCGCGAAGAGCAACTCTAATAGAGCAAGCCACAAAGAGCGACAAGTGGTCCGACAGTGTCAAGTGCTAGAGCTTGTGGTAAGCATTCCACGTGGGAGAGCGTGACTTGTGGGTCACCACTAGCAAGAGGACCGGCAGCAACCTTGGAGCTTGTCTCAACGGGGACTAGCGTGTTGGCAAGCACGTGAACCTCGGGATAAAATCATCGTGTCATCCTTGTCTTCCCGTTGGTTTGCATCCTCGTTGCACAAGCTTGTATTTACTTTCACATATATTGTGCTTGCGTAGTTGCTATTGTAATTAGTTAGCTGGTGTAGCTTGCTAGTTACCTTCATGCTTGTGTAGCATAGAAGTATCTCCCTTGTGTGACTAATTGGCTTGAGTAGCCTTGTTAGTCACCTTACTTAGTTTGTGTAGCTCAGTATTTTGTGCTCTCTAATTTGGTTTGTGTAGCCTTGTTATTGAGCATTGCTAGTGACCTTAGGGGTTTTGTGCGCTTTGCATCACTAGTTGTGTAGGAGCTCCCCTAGTTGCTTGAAGTACTAGTTGCATAGGTTTGTGTGACCTTGCAATCTAGAATTGTTAGGTGAGCTCAATCTAGCCTGGCACTTTTGTTGCCTAATTACGATCTTTATAAGGTGCTTGTGAACTTAGATAGAGGGGTGTAGTATTGGCTAGACCGATAGTTCTAATTCCGCATTTATTTCGGTTAGCCGGCGTGATTAATTTTTAAAATTGACTATTCACCCCCTCTAGTCCGTCATCTCGATCCTAAACCGCGTGGTGGAGGCCGGCGGACAGTCGCGCTCGTGTGGTGGAGGTAGGCGGATCAAACGAAGCGACACATGGTTCTGTGCGACCACGAGGAAGAAAGAGATGCAACAACGGGATGGGGGGCCTGAAGCCAAGCCCCTGGAATGAGGTCTCTTGGAGGATTTGGGTGTCCACCCCAATTTCGGGCCACAAGTAGGGACTCTACTATATTTTGGCCTGGGTACCCAGCTATGGAGGCTCAAATAGGGGCCTGTTGGAGTTGCTCTTAGGAAAGTTATCTACTACTGGTTCTGGCATATTAATTATCGAATTATCTAAAATATTATCTTAAGCTATGTTAGCTTTTGTTACAACCCATTTATTATAACTTCTTATTAATCCAAACTTTGCTTCTCAATTTTAGTATTTTTTATTTTGCAAGAAGTTTATTTCTCTATATGTACAATTTGAAAGCATGGTGCTTGTTCTACATCTTGACTGGACTTTCACTTTGTATTTATTGAGAATCTGAATTCTAAACCGCAGATTGCGGTCGACACTTGCTTGGACTACAGTGACCAAGATGTTGAATTTTCTCTATTAAGGGACCACGAGTCTAACATTATGTTTTCCAAAAATACATTAGAGTACCAATAAATCAACTTTGCATATATATTATAACGTTTCAATAAAAAATATAAAAAATTATCCAAATTTGCAACTTACATAATTTATCGTAGGCATTAACATTTACAGTATAACATGTATTGTTACCTTTTTTTGGTATGTAATTCATGAAGGAATTATCTGTCATTTTGTTATTAAATCATGAAAATTGATATGCTCGTTACTTGCTACAAGCATGTATTTTACATGGTATCAAGCATGGTGTGTTGGCGCACACCTAGCAAGTATACTTGAGTTAGTTCTTTTCATAAATTTATACTGACTAGTTTGCAACGGAACTTAATGCATCTTCGAATCAGACTCTGTAATATTTGCTGGACACAAGTTTTCTAATTTGTATAAGCACGAGTCATGAATTGGGGTCACATATGGGACAAGAAAGGACATTGGGACATTTTGGGAAGTAAAAAAATGGTTGAAAGAATCCCTTCGCTCTTTAATATTAAGTATAAATTAAATCGAACAATCTTGAAGTATATATAGTGTGTACTTTAGGTTATTAGTCACTCTATTCTAAATAATAAGTCATTTTTTTTATAATATATAGCTTTAGTTATGTGATTAAATATATATTATGTCTAAGATATATAAGAAAATCTATGTACAAAAAAAAAATAAAGTCACATAATTTGAAATGGAGGTTGCCCAACAACCAAACCCAAACACGTTAAATGGCCTACTACAAGCAGGTTTGCGGGCAGACATACATGCATCTCATATGTTAAATAATCGCTTTTTCTTCGGACTTGCTAGTGTCCGGACGTCCGATCCAGGGTGCTAGTGTCCGGGCGGTGCCGCACAGCTCACAAGCGAGCGTCCTAGCGCGTCCGGCGAGCGAGCGAGCGCCCCAGCAGTAGTCCCACGCCACCCTAGACGTCGCCCGCGCCGCCCTGAACGTCGCCCGTGGTACCAGCAGCTTTCTACACACATCCCATGTGCAACACCCGATCTACTTTTGAAACTTCTAGATGCAACAGTTGCAACATACAAAAGAAGACAGATAAAACATTTGAAACAAGCATCTCAAACACTTACAAAAACGCTTGAAAACACTTGAAAACCATTGCAAACATATACAACATCAAGATGAAATACTTGCAAACATACGTATGAAACTCCTGAAACATATGCTTGTAACATGCATGCATATGCAACATCCAGATCTACTTTTGTAACATTCAGATAAAACACTTGCAACATACGTCTGGAATAGATGAAACATTTAGAACATACACTTGAAACATACGTTTATAGCCATTACAACATATGCAACATCCCGATGCACTTTTGCAACATCGATATACAACACTTGCAACATACATTCGAAACACCTGAAACACTTGAAACATAATTTTAGAACATGTGCTTCTAGAGCAACATCTACCTGCTGCTTCGACGAATGGAGAGGCTTGTCGACATGGAGCTCGACGCCGGTGTGGAGCTCGATGTCACGGAGGTCACTAGTGCGGAGCATATAGAGGCGCGGATCTCGATGGAGCAGAGCTCGTTGACAACAAGCGGCTCATCGGCGGCGCGGAGCTCGCTGGCAACGCGGGACTCTCTAGCGGCAGCGTGTGCGAAGCTTGTCGGCAGCGCACAAAGGTGGGTATGGCTGTGACACGTGGGGCGGGTGGCTATGCAAGTTTGAGATGGGGAGGAGATGCACAAGCTCTGTGGCATCCTCCCTCTCCCTGTTGCTTTGAATGGAGAGACAGAGGGGGGCCAGATATTTGTGCGGTGGAAAAAATACGTGGACCACATGAGGCTACGTAGCGTCCGATGTCCTGGCGTGGGACGGAAGCCCATGGTGGAGCGTTTACGCTTTTTTCTTTGTTTTGGGTGAGATTCAGTCGAACATAGTGCAATCAATTTCTTTCAGAAGTGACCACAAAATTACTATTGTGATTGAAGTTGTAATATAGCTCTTTACACCTATGCTTCATAGGTAACATGCCATGTTACCACTATATGTCCCATCTGCAAATTCATCGGAACATATTCTGTCAACATCTTTTAGTGTGGATGGAAATTGTGGCAGAACCGCCCGAAATAATACGCTTCCGGAGGCGCTCGTCTTTCACCAGACACTAAGCTCCCCGAAAGTAAACTACATCGAACGGTTCCGTCGAGCACACCCTAAGGCAGAACTCAAACCATCCACATTTTTCCTCCAGTATCCAATAATGAGAACAAGTTTACAATTCTTAGTCCATTTCATAGAACAAGAGTTCTTAGAAATACATTATTACAATACCAAGTTTAGAGTGCGGAATTTAAATAGCGGAATTGAAATAAACTTCTAACGATAAGATACAAGGATCCATCTATGCCCACCAGAAGAATCCTCCACATAACAGCTACTCCTCAAGCTGCACCTGCAACAGGGGTAAATAAACCCTGAGTACACAATGTACTCGCAAGACTTACTCGACTAGTGGGAATAATTTCCTGACTCCAAAGGGTATGATAAGCTTTATGGTTTGCTGGGTTTCCTTTTTGCAAAAAGCAATACTAGTAGTGAATCATTATGTATGTGTTTTATTAGCAGTCATGATTAGTTCATTAGCTAACCATTCTATGTAAGCACCTATTCTACTTTCAAGCAAGAGTTGAGCAATCAGATCCATTTCATCATCTTTCATCTTCCAGTTCTTACTATGGTGCTAGATTATAGACAAGTCGTACTGTATTACACGGCGATTCATGAATCAATGTAGCCCAGCTAGGTACCCCGAAACACATGCCCCGCTTATACCCTAGGCACAAGCAGGACCAACCCACCACTCTCCTATCAAGGGGTTTAGGTCCCCGTCTAAACTTGGACTCCAAGCCCCCACACCTGAATCCTAGACTCAGTGTGGTGCTTAGACCTCCACCATCCCCGCCTCCAATCAGTCGGTCCAGAAAGAGCCAGAAGCCACGACAAGAGAGCAACAAACCTTCCCGCCCCTATAAGCAAGTATATGCTTAGGATAATAAGTCTGTGACTTAACTAGAATCCAATACAACGGCCGGTCCTTAACCGACACAGATAGGGAAAATAGTGTAACCAAGCTATGCCCCGTTAGCTACGGGACACAACCTCTTACACCGACCAATACCCGTACCATATCCCTGCCCGATCTCCATTTCTATTTCACCATTTTATCATGAGAGTGATATGAATAATCACCTATTGCGAGTAACGGCAGGTTACTCACGCTACCGAAAAACCTAAGCATAGCAGCTGCGTGGCCTAAGCTAGTAGGACTCAAAGGTAGGCATATCTATGCATGTAGTTTCAACCATAAGCCTATAACATAGATGCACATCACATATATATATCTAGTGATTATTCAAAATAAGGGTCAGCTCAGTCAGTCAGTGGTGGCTCAGGAACCTTCTCCTACACGAGGATCTCCTCCTCGTACTCCTCGATCACCTCCTCGAACTCATGGTCTCCGATGGTCACGATCTCCGCCAACTCATTCTCTACATGCATGCGATGATGATGCAACACTCAGTATTTTAGCAACAACAGCTCCTAAAATAAGAATACACATGGTAAACTACTAAGCTAGCTCTAATGACTAAGATACTAAGCTAACTATCATTTCCACAAAAACGGGTATGGATTCATCTAACGGATATTAACCTAGCAACTAAAATGTAATCTTACTCTTATTAGCGATTTAACTTATATTACAACAAGGAGCACCCGACTACGCTAGTACTTAGCCTATTCTAAGGCTACAAAAATTACAGTAAGCACATAATAATACCATGAAGCTACTGTAAAATTTTTAAAGCTAAAGCTATCACCATTTTGCCACAAAAATTCCTACAATATTTAACCTAACAATATTAAACACTCAAATGATTTAATAGCTCTTGGTATCAACAAGCACATATATGAAATAAATACACTAACAGATAGAGCACAATTTTAAGAACTTAACAAAATTGGTTTTATATTTTTTGGACACCTATATGATTTTATATGATTTACCAAAGATCAGCTCAGAAATACAAATGAAAAGCTATTTCCATTCTCCACAAAAAAGCTAAACTGATTTTGGCTCAACACGGCCCATGGTGCGCCCCACGCAGCACCGGCCCACGCACGGGAGGCGGCCCACATCGAGGAAGCCCGCGCACGCTGGCACTCTTGCAAAAACGCTCTCGCGTTATCAGAAAATAGCGCTAACACTACACGTACTATTTCTACAGACAACGACTTTGCAACGGAACCCTCAGATCTTTCTCCTCTTTACAATGACAAGCCCCCCGGCCTTCCCTGTGCGCTCCGGCGTGCAGAGCGGTGGCACTAGCGCTTGCGTCGGCCATATGGGACCCACGCTGACCTATCTACAAGACCGACGCTCACCTAGGGTCCGACGTGAAGCGATGGGCAGTGGTGGCACGAACAGGGGTGAAGCAGAGCGGGCTCTCCCTAGTGGTGGACGACTAGCAATAGCGGCAACCGCGTTCTGGTGAGCCACAATGCTAATAGGATGGTAGATATAGGGGATAAGCACCAGGGGCACACTGTGAACCAGGCCGAAGTGGTGGTTCGACCAATGACTACCTGAGCAGTGCAGGCCACGTGCGCGTGATGAGCACGGCGACAAGCCACGGCGGACACGGCCGCGTCAGCGACAGCGGGGAGGTAGTAGCGCTCCCACTAGTGTGCACACGGTAGAGAGGGAGCCAAGGCAAGCTAGTGGAGCAGAGGAATTAGCACGGGATGAAGTGGTGGGGGCTGGCCACGACATAGGCGGCGATAGTTCATAACGGCACAGTGGCTGGCAAAGCTCCAAAATTGGAGCTTGGCTAAGCTACAATCAGAGTAGGGTGGGGTTGGCTAGAGAGGGGACGTGGAGGCAGAGACGCGAGCACGAGTAATTGATGAGAGGTGCTCGCTCTCGGGCTCACCATGACGCGACATGATGGCGGCAGAAATAGAGGGAAAAGAGAGAAAATTGAGAGACGGTGCGGCAGGTGGGCTCGGCTTGTCCACGCCTTGGCAGGACGTGAGCGGCAGGAACGGGAGTCCCACGCGCCGGTGCTACGGACAACGTGTGCGGGCGTCCGACCGTCGTGGCCTGCGCGCCACAGTGCCATAAATGGCATGGCGGCGGCGGCTCGCGCACGTGCGCGCGGCAGAGGCGACACGCATAGGGCCGACAATACCGCAGAGATGCAGTGGACCGGCGCGGACGCGACGACGATGCCACGGCCACGGCAGCGTCGCAACACGAGGAGCGTTGGTAGTGCGGATGTGACGGCAGCATAGCGCGGCCGCGGCGGCACCCAAGACGGCAGCGCGAGGCAGAGCAGCAGGGTGCGGGGCCAGCGGCTCGCTGCGGCCGACCTCGGCCAAGCCCAGGCGGCTCGACCGGCCAAGCGCGGCGGCACGGTTGACCGCGCGGGACGCGGCCTTGTGCGCAGCGTGGGGAGGCAGCGCGGTGACCGCGCACCCGACGCCAACCAAACCGAGACAGTGACACGCACGAATTTTAAAGCATTCAACACGACCAAACGGTTGCTTTAGGACCTAAACCATCTTCACTATGCACAAGATGGCACATGAGACTACCAAATCGAGCTATAACACTACACCACTCCTTAACCCAATCTCTCACAATAAATTACTAATCATAGCAGTGTCTAACTGTTGGCAGACTTAAAAATTTCAAGTTTTTTGAGCTGAATTTGATTTTCATTTGTGATTTCTAAGCTAGTGAAAATATTAGGTAGTAATATCATTTTTTGACCGCAAGTATTTCACTGCCATCTACAAAGTTTGTACTTTCAACTTTATTAAGGTGACACATATACGTTCTATAGCATTTTTGCTTAATAAAAATTGGTTTTTAACCTTAAGTAATATAACATGACTATTGAATCAACTTTCGTTTCATATTTTAGTTGATCGTTTCGAGTTACAGAAATGGATCTACACACTTTATCACATACATTAACACATAAACATGATGCTCATGACATGTTTTAGTAAATAATTTACGGTGGTGTTACAGAAATTGACCATTTTCCATGATAAAAAATACGTTCACCCATGGCAAAGGAGAAATGGCCAAATCAACTCAAGTCCAAAGATATATGTACGCATGACGTCTTTTAGGTCAGGTACCGTGCAGACGTGCAGTCAATGTTTTATATAACAGTAAGCAGTGTATCTAAAACTTTAACGCAGTTTTGTTCAATTAAGATTGACGCTGTCAGAGTATGTATTTGCGGGTTTGCGAAAGCCTTGCATTCCTAGATGTCCGGTAGGCAATAACAGAAATAACAAAAGAGATGGAGAAAATAATAGAAAAATCTAATTCGTAATACTGTTGGGTAGGGATGAAAACGGATCGGATACGGACGGATATCACCAATATTATATTTGTTTTTATATTTTTGTCCGGATTCGGGTTCGAATATGGATAGTGTCAACTATGTCGGATAGGATACGATTGGATATCAACATCATAAATATGTGATTTGAGTATTCGGATACGGATACGGTATCGGATATTGAATATCCGGACTCGGACACGGACAGATCTCAACTCCTTTAAACGGATTCGGTTTCGAATACGGTCGGAAAATATCCGTACCGTTTTCATGCCTACTGTTGGGGATTAATAGTGAGGTAAGAAGGCAAGAAATAAAGCACAAATAGCATCATTAACTTGTTAATTAAATAATTTAGTAACTAATTAAGTGGGTATATTAAAGGGGACATAAGAATATAAGAATATTGAGGTGCCGGCCCTTCTCAGCCCCCTTCCCTCTGCCCTTATGAACGATATATATTGTCGTGATTATAGAATATTTCCAGCAATTATAACCTTTTTCAACATACCACGGGTAGACACACTAGTCTCGGGGACACTAAAGGGGCTGTTTGATTTGAAGGGACACCATATTTTGCATGTTTAGATTCCAAATACTAGGAACTTGAAGTACAATATAGCACTCTTTGGGATAGCACTTCTGCCACCCCTAAAGTTGATAGTTCCTTAGGGGCTGATGAACATGTGTGTGGAGTTGCTCCAGATAGCTGTGAGTATTTCTGCCTGAAGATAAGGATAAACTAATTTGACTCTACTGGCGTTTATTCTGTCCAATCTTAGTATGCTGCTATCACTTTTAGATGTGTTAAACATCTGTTTATGCCAGCTGTTTGCATGCTAAATATACCTCAGAGAATTCATATTTTCCTTTGGCTCTTGTCAAATACTTCTGTCCCCAAAAACTTAGTTATGGCAGCTGTTCTGCTGATATGGAATCAGTACATCACATATTTTTTTGAGTGTTTTGTGGCGTATAATGTTTGGGACATTTTTTCAGATATTGTAGGTGTGAGGTTGGGAGATGGATTTGAGTCCATCGCTGGTGACTAAGTAATATGAAAAACTCAGTTTTGAATTGTATTACATCTGCAATATATGTGGTGTTTATGGAAGAAACAAACCTTAGAGTATTGTGTCATGGAGTTATTCGCATCCAATGGATGGCCTTTTATTTTTCTCGTTTACAGTAATAATGTGAAAATGTTGTGCGTGCTTAATACTGGAAGATTTTATTTTAATTGTGGACTGGTAACACTTTTTGAAGAAGACTGAAGCCGGACTTTCCATTATTAAAAAAAAATGGAAGAAACATACACTTTGTTTTCACGGTCAGTCGTAGTTCGGACTGAGGCAACTATTTGAAGACACAGGGAAGATGCTGAGAGGATGGAGAGTTTTGTTCCAAGGAGAGACGCTAGTGCTATTGGACAAGGCGCTATTGGCGAATTGTAGGTGGTGGTGAGAGCACCTCCAAGCATTGGGTGGACAGCATTAGCATCGACATTACCACCTTCAACAAGTTTGGAAGCTTCTATTCATCAGGAGGTTCAGTCTTCAGTCCTTGACCAATAATGTGAACAATTGGCGTCAGCATATCGAGAATGCCAAGTGATATAAATCCTGAAGTCATTGTCAATCTTGTTAATCCTAGTTTTATCACAGAAGCTCTTGTGTGTGAGGACCTTGTGCGTCAGGAGTTGAAAGGACCAGACTTATTTGCTGAGATTTGTACCAAGCGCGCCTTGATTAAGCCTGATGCTGAATCTTGAACCTGTTACGCTTTTCTTCTGTAATAAAAGTGGGGCAAACCTCTTTCTAAAAAATGCACCCAGCATGTTGCTTGACATTCTCACCACGCATGAACTATATATATGTTTCCCATTGCGAAGCGCGCACACGCACAATTGCATGGTGGATTCTGCTACATCCCACTGAATACTTAAGCAACAATATTAATATACAGAAAAGTATACTTGCGAGAGAGGAGGGAACAGGTGAGGGAGAGACATAGCTTGTATGTTTATCCACGTGCAGATATTCGTTGCACGCCAAAATAAAGTTGTTTGACAAAGCCACACTTGCGTACCTTTTTAAGTACTGAGCCAGCGCGCATGTGAAATGGTCACAGACCAAAACATTGGAGGCGCCATACATCTGGTGGTGGCGTTATCTGGGTTTGAACCTTATTCCTCTCTCTCGGATCCAGATATGTTTGAGTCCTGTAATAATAGGCAACACTAGTGCCGGGACGTCCGGACGTTTCTGTCCGTCCAGACACCCGCGGCTGCTATGCCCCGTCTGATTGGATTCGAGCACTGCCCGCGCCAGCTCCATTTCCTACACTCGCATCCGAATCGTCCCGCTTCAGATGTGCTGCCAATGCTGCTAGGATGACACACCCCCGCCACTTCCACACCTGTGCGGCGTCTAATGGGGACGGGGATCCCGATCTTCCGTCAGGTTCAAGATAAACAACAATTTGTTCGGAGAGCGACACAACGATCCGGCTTCAGATCACAAAGACCCAAACCCCGCAACCTTAGCACCACATCTCCTCTGGTTATCAACCGTGTCACAATCCGGTTGACCTCGCCAAGAAGGCAAATCCCTGCTGCAAATCGAAGAACACAAGCAAGAACAAGATAAAACGCAACTCAATTGAAGTGACAAATGCAAATGAATGATTAAGCACTCGAAGTTGGGGTCTTGCAAACCGATAACGGCGACTGTTCAATGACAGATTGATCTAAAACAAAACCCAAAACCTAATGTAGGTGGTGGCTACTGATTATATAGCCTAAGGGACGTCCAAGGATCCCTCTTCACGTCCTAAAGGTGTCCCAACACGTTGCAAGGTCCAACGGCCCAAAAGACGACGACGCAGCGTCGCGACAGATTCTGGACGTCAACTTATTTCGACTATTTCCATTGATTCTGATAGAATTTTGATGTGGGACCACTTCCATTGGTTTTCTTATGAAATTATCTTTCCATCCATATGTGGATCATCGAAAACGGAGTTCATATGCGACCTGGACGTCCGTTTTACTACACGCTAGTCCTGGAGCCGGAGATGGACTCGAACTCAAGTTGGATTGGGCCTCCGGCTTGGCTTGGACGTCCTTGCTGGTCTCCTAAGGTGGTGGCCAAGGAGGAGGACGTCCAAGGGCTTTCTTGGTGGGTTCTCCAAGTCCTTGGGGTGTGCTCCCACTTGGGCCAGGGTCCCAAGGATGAATAAAAAGCCCATAATGATAGTGTAGCTCCCAGCAGAAACAGCGACAGAATATCTTGATGGTTTTGAGGCCTTGCTGATGTGATATTGAGATGAGACCAGATCTAGTTGAAATCTTATCAAACAAGCTTTCCATCAAGTGCTCATTGACCTCGATCGCACTCCATATGGCTGAGTTATGGCCTTCCCAATGGAGCACTATCGAGCTGTCGATGAACTGAAAATTCAACTTTGATGAACTTACACGTTGAGACATATTTGTACCTACATTCAAATAATGACATGTACATGTGGAACCAAGTGAATTGTACCAAAAATCACTTGCAAATGTAGGAACGAGCTCACCTTATAAACAATGGTCGTATCCGATGGTGTCATGTCCTCATCAGCGTCTGTCTCTTCCAGGCCACACGAAAGACTCTCCCCCACCTCTTCCACAATAGCACCACGCGGCCTGTGCCTCCTCCCCACACGGCCGGCGGCGGCCTGCACCTCCTCGACACATCGGTAGCTATGGCTTGGACATACCTTCCCTCGCAGATACCAACGTCGTCGGTCTATAGTTGCAACATGAAATACTAGAATGCAACATATATTTGAAACAGACGAAATATTTGGGACATACGCTTACAACATGTGTGTGAAACATATGCAACATCTAGATAAAATAATTACAACATGAAAAAACACTTACTGCAACATGGTTGAATCGGCTGAAACTTTTGTAGCATACTGTTGCAACATATGTGTGAAAACATATGCAACATTCAGATAAAAAACGATTGCAACATACGTCTGGAAACATATGGAACATTTTGAACAAACACTTACAACATGCTTCTAAAACACATGCAACATGTGGAACATCCCCTCAATCTACTTTTGCAACATCCATAATAAACAACTGCAACATACCTTTGAAATGACTGAAACACCTAAAACATACATTTGCAATATAGGAGAGGGGAAGCTTGGGCCGGTAGATTTCAGCCATCAGGGTCGGTGCGGGCGGCGCACGAGCACCACCGCCACCAGCGCCACCAGTACTGGGCTTGGCTTAGCGGCGACGGTGGGGGTTGGGGGGCAAGGAGCGCCATGGCCGCTGGGTGGGGGGAGCTCGGTCGTCGCGGTGAGAGAGGGCGCCGTGCCGGGGAGGAGGAGAGCCGCCCACCCCTGTGCAACACCATCGCACCACCTTCATGGATATCGCCGAAGGCGAGTCGATCTTGCTCCTGCTCCATGGATCTCACCAGGGTCTATGGGCATTGGGGGCTCCCGGTGGAGTAGGACGTTGGGCATTGGTGCTCTGCGGCCTGTAGCAGGGGATGAGGAGCAAGGAAGGGGTAAGGGCGAGAGCGGAGCGAGGCGTGCGGGAGAGCAAGGCATCTAGCCTTCTGGACGTCTTAATAGTAGCATTTCCGTATAATAATGGGTGTCACTACGCCACAAAGCATTTTTAGGGGCGGCTGAAGACTATTTGTAGCAACGGTTTGGCCAGCCGCCCCTACCAAACCGTCTCTACAAATCATGTATTTGTAGGGGCGGTTTCTAGACCGCCCCTATAAATCAATTTATAGAGGCGGCTGGTGTTATCAGCTGCCTCTACAAATCGATTTGTAGGGGTGGCTGGTAACACCAGCCGCCTCTACAAAATCGATTTGTAGGGACGGTTATAGTACCAGCCGCCCCTATAATACATGTTTGTATGGGTGATTCAGTCTAAAACCACCCCTACAGTATATTTTTCTGCAAAAAAATTTAAATTTAGAATTCAAATTTGACCCGAATATATATATATATATATATATATATATTTCAAATCTAAGCATATGCATAACCCAATATCATTACATCCATTATCATATTCAGATTAACCAAATTTAACAAGTTTATAGCATCAATACACACCACGGTGAAGTGGGAGCTTATCAAAATCATACAAAAAAAACTCAAGAGCATTCCAAAATCATAAAATAGCTAAGTTCATAAATTTCGATAGCTTTTCCATTGTTCTTGTTTCCTGCAAATGAGTGAGCAAAAAATTAGAAGTTAGGATGACGGGTTGCAAATAAAAACCACCAGTTATGAGAAATGAAGACACAACGATCTAACAATATGTTATTGTTGCAAATGTAAACGAAAGTACACGAGTGACCTTTTGCTTAGACTCTCTTAGAACGGCCGCTAAGTACTGATAAACACAGGTTGATAGTGGAGTAGTGGTATAGGCTTACCACGTAGAGTGAATTCTCGATGCGGTCGCCGCGAAGCACCTCGCCGAGGTTCTCGGCGCTGTCGACGATGGTGCCCGGCTTGCAGAAGGGGTGGGAGTAGGGAGTAGTATGAGTAGGGCAGCTGCATCTTGATGGAGCTTAGTTGGTTCACCTTCATAGCGAGCGAGTCCTTCTGCAATAATCCACACAGGCTCAGAGCATGAGGGGAGGACTCACTGAGATCAACAAACCAATGCACCTAGCAAAAACACAAAATCGAATCACAGAGGAAGAAGAAAAGTCATAAGGATCCGACCACATTAGATCTCCGTCTGCTCGCATAGGATTCAGATCCAGTCGCACCAGCCCTCAATCCACCATCGGGGACACCACCACCCATGATCTACCGCTTGGAGGATGGGCTCTCCCTGGATCTGCCGTCGGGGAGCACACCCTCATTCGATCCACTGACGGGGGACATCACCACCCTAGATCTGTCGCCGGATGATAGGCGCACTGAAAGGATCTGAAATCTAAATTGGAACATGGAAAATCGGAAATGCTTGAATGTCATCAGGGTTCAGGGGAAGAAGAGGGAAGTAGATTTCATTTTTTCTCACCCTGCATCTTCCTAACAAAGAGCTTGAAGGCCTTGAGCACCTCCATGTAAGCGGAGACGTCGGCAGCATCTACAAGGTCGCAGAGCTCCTGCGCAGGGAACTTGACTGGCACCCCAAAGGCAGCCATGAAGAGGGCGAGGCCACGGGCACCCGCAATGTTAGGCGCATCGCCGACCCCGCCACCGCTGACGCGTAGGAGGCGGCTGCGCCACGTCAGCGCGGCCTCGCGGGCCTCCTACCGCAGCAGCAGCTCCACCACCTCCCTCCCCTGTCCCCGGAGGCACGGGCACCCAGCGCACGTAGAGCTCGAAGAGGAGTGTGCAGGCGGCCTCCACGTCGGGGCTCTCGGCGCGGATGTAGTAGCAGCCCACGGATCTAGGGCGAGTGAGAGAGAGTGCGCCGTCGGGTGAGAGAGATAGAGAGCGAGTGAGATAGAGTGCGCCGTCGGATGGATAAGTGAGAATGAAACCCTAAATCTCGTTAGGTTTTGGGAAGTCCGGCGGGTGGAGCTAGTTTTGTTCCTGGTGGGACGAACTTCGGCCGTTCGATTCAGATCAAGGGCTTAGATCATTGAGAGGCTTAACAGGCCTACGGGTTTTAGTGGCCTACAAGCGAAAGTGAGGCCCAAGCCCAGGTTTGGAGCCTATGGGTTCTAGCGGCAGCATTTGTAGGGGCGGCTGATGATTGAGCTGCCCCTACAAATCGCAACACCAGGGGCGACTGGTGAGTGAGCCGGCCCTACAAATCAAACCCATTTGTAGGGGCGGCTCGTATCATCAGCCACCCCTGCTGTTCCATTTGTAGGTGCGGCTGGTCTCTGGGCTCCCGAGCACGCCACTGTAGGGGCGGCTCTATCACCAGCCGCCCTACAAAAAAATTGTCCCATTGTTACAAACCGTTTTTCACATAGTGTGTGCTATTGTACTGCTTCCGAATAACTATAGAGTGTCCATAGGAATAGACGTGATAAAAGAAAGAGGCCTATTATCATTTAGGAGTCAACAGGTCATACTAAAGATAACCTAGCTAAAGCATAATTGGCAAGAAAACGGAATTTACTACGTTAGTCACAAATAAGAGACAAGTTAGGCACTTGCTTTTTTATTGTCATTGTGTCTAACAAATTTGGTTAATAATTCATGTGGCTTTAGGTCTTCCACAACCAAAAAATGTCTCACACATGTTTGGGACTTGGGTAAGAAGGATTAACAAAGAGTTCAAACCTTTAGTACTGCTCGAAGTACACTACGTAGAAAAAGGTTTCTAGGGGCGGCTGGTAACCCTTTGTAGGGGCGGTTTTGCCAGCCGCCCCTATGAAAGGGTGGCTATTTGTAGGGCCGGTTCCCGGGCCGCCCCTACAAATTGATTTGTAGGGGCGGCTAGTGTTATCAGCCGCCCCTACAAATCGATTTATAGGGGCGGCTGGTGTTATCAGCCGCCCCTAGAAATTCGATTTGTAGGGGTGGCTGGATATTGAGCCACCCCTACAAATCAATTTCCAGAAACCGCGAAAAAGGGGCAAAAAATAGCAATTTTTTTAACCGACGAGGTCCCCACCGGCAGCCACACACACCATCACTCTATGGTTGCAGCATTTTTTACGATTTTTGCACACTTTGCGTCGGTCGGGATTCGAACCGGCGACCTCTCTCTCGTGCGCCATCTCGTCTACACTACACCTCACATTCACTTGTGTCCACAATCCATTTTGATTCTCAATGTATTATACAAAACTGAGCATAAATTAATTGTTTGAGGCCCTAAACTAATTCAAATGAAAAAGTTGTCAACTACAAAGTTTTATAACTTTTCGAGATCTACAACTTTTATTTTGGTAGTTTCTCCATCAGAGGTCACTTATAAAATTTGAATTTCAAATAATAGAAATTCGAACGTAGTTTTCCATGACAAGATGGTTTCAAATGAGAAAGTTATCGAGTACAAAGTTTCATAACTTTTCAAGATCTACAACTTTCATTTTTACTGTTTGTCCATCCGAGGTCGTTTAAAAAATTCAAATTTCAAATTTTTAGAAATTCAAACGTGGTTTTTCTTGACAAGATTATTTCAAATCAAAAAGTTGTCAACTACAAAGTTTCATAACTTATCGAGATCTACAACTTTTATTTTGGTTGTTAAAATTTAAATTTCAAATTTTAGAAATCCAAACGTAATTTTCCTTGACAAGATGATTTCAAATTAAAAAGTTGTCAACTATAGAGTTTCATAACTTTCCGAGATCTACAACTTCTATTTTGATTATTTATTCATCCGATATAGTGGTAGTAACATTGTTCATAAATGTTACATATCCCTCTTATTGTTTATGAAACTATAAGAGAGATATGTAAATTTTGTGAACAATGTTATTACCACTTTATCGGATGAAGAAATGACCAAAATAAAACTTGTAGATCTTGATAAGTTCTGCAACTTCTATGTTCATGATTTTTTCATCTAAAATCAATTAGTGTTCCAAAATAACGTTTGGCCTTCTCTACGTGCTCCTCTAGATATTGTTCCTCTTTTGCCCCTCTCTTTTTTTTCTATTTTTTTTGCTGTCATTGTTTTTTGGGAAATTTCGACTTTTTTATTTTATTTTTTTTTTTTGATATTTTTCATTCACTTAGGAGCAGAAAAGAAGTAACCACAGAAAATATGAGCTCAAACAAGTGAAAGACGTGGCCTGTGGAAATTTCAGAAGACGTGCTCAAAATCGACAAAAAGCTTGTGACCACGAAAAGATGATCTTGTGACCACTTTTTGACCAATCTAAAATTTTTGAACCTGACAAAGTGGGGATGGACAGATCCAAAATTTTTTTCTGATCGATTTTGATATATGGAACGTCGAAATCGGAGTTCGTATGCGAAAACTAGACCAGTTTTAAGAATTGACTCCGAATTAGAGGACAAAACGGGAACAATAATTTCAAACACTATTTTCAAGTAGTAAATGATCTCAACTTAAAAAGTTGTCAACTACAAAGTTTCATAACTTTTCGAGATCTACAACTTTCATTTTGATTGTTTCTTCATCCGAGGTTGTTTACAAAATTTAAATTTTAGTGCTTACTTTTTAATATTTGGCGTCCATTCGCCCCTACAAATCAGGCCATTTATAGGGGCGGTTGATAACACCGGCCGCCCCTACAAATTTATTTGTAAGGGTGGCTCATTTGACAACCATTTGTAGGGACGGCTCTATCACCAGCCGTCCCTACAAAAAATTCGTCCCGTTGCTAAAAAACATTTTTTACGTAGTGGTATCCACTAACTATTGGCCAATTTAGTTATGTAGGGGTGATCATGTTTTTGAAAGCAAAATCTTCTCAACTCCTTTGGAGGTTATATTCTCGATGGCTCACTAGCTCCATACGTGGGCTATCCTCCAGAAGCTAGGCTCATAGTATTTGTGACGAATACCTGGGCAGGGGTATGGTACCCTCGCCGTCTAGGTATTTCTGAGTTAGGACGAGACAACTCCCACACTAGGTGCAGTCCCCATGCTCTATGGTATGCCTTGACGGGAGGGGAAACTCGGCAGTACACTAAGGAGTCTGCAGCCGAGCCCAATGGTACAACTCGAAAAGGTATGGTATGTCCATAGGGCCTATCTCATAAGGGTCCTACACCTTTGCTTCGAGCCCTTCACTTGCCCTGCAAGGGGGTATTTGAGCTCCCCTGGGAGGCTCAGATCCGGATTGTCTTCTCCCTAAGGCTCCGTTCATTTAGAGCAAATTCGGCCCTGGAAACATTCCAGCTGTGGAATGCTTATATAAACTTTAGTAATGAATCTAGCCAGGAATGGTTCCTGGGGGTCAATCCCCAAGAACCGAATAGGGCCTAAAGGGTCAAAAAGGTAGTCGTACCAGGCCGGCCATCGTGTATCACCAATGTCAGGCGTGCCTTCCCACATCTATATAGGGAAGGACACGATAGCTACAAAACTTGCAAGTACAACACAGTGAAGCCATGAACCATTGACGAGCATCAGATGGATCCTAATGATCCCTACGGCTTTACAACGGGGATATTCTGCCCTCTCCCCCCGCTGCTCTGGGCGGATAAGGATGGCGCATGCAGATATGAGGACCGAGGCCACCTTTTTTCCTTCTCTCTCTTTTTTATGACCAGGTTCCCAGAAACTATATAAGAGAGTGCATTCCTAAGGCTCTCGAACCCTAGAACCTCATAGTCTCCTGTTTAACCTCTACTACAAATATTGAAGCCCTTGTGCTCAAGAACACACTACGAAATGTTAACAGTTTGGTTGTCACGGCTTCATGGGGTTTGGTGGAGACGGCCAAGGATATCTTCTCTTTGTACGTATATGGGTGGCATTCCAGTCTTTAATTGATAGTGACTAATATGTATTGGGCCTTTTTTTTGTTGGTTTTGTGTCTCTTGTAAGGCAGAAATCAGAAAAAAAAATCAAGGCTTTGTATCAACTCAAAGGTAATACAACTGGAAACATTTAATAAAATATCCCTTCACCAAAAAAAAGCACCATATTTTTTGTTTAGAAACATTTTATAGAAAAATAACTAATCGGATGTTCTATATGGTCAGACAACTGACGTGAAAATGGTAATCATCTTCATTATAATTTTGCCACAAACATCTATCCATGGGTTACATAATAATGCTTATCACCACAACATCTATTACTCCACTGCAACAAACTTAGTCTCTATGCAATAGATAGCCTTACATGTTGTAGCTACTTTTTTGCGTCAGAGGTGTTAGACAACATTTGATGATGATGTAAAAAAAAATATCCAAACTCCATATGTGAGAAAAGTTGGTACATTTGTTTCTACACAAGTGCTTCAGTTCAACATTAGAAACCTTGAACGTACTATTAGTCCCCTCAAATCGTAGCTTTCCCAAAAGATAATGGCATATGCATGCAGTAAGTTTGGAAACTCCATGATTTTAAGAAACCTACTTGCACTATGGCCGGGAGGAGGCAGTTAATACAGTTTTCTTCTCTAATTAATTTCGTTTCTATATAATCAATGGCTAGGATTTTGTTTTATTTATCTCCTAGGAGGTAAAATGTGTACCTAGCACAAGGCAACCCATTCGTGCTCAATGATGCGACCGAGCCTTTTCTGGTTATGGATTTCGAAGACCACATCACCACTGAAGGAAAAACAAAACAAAACATATGCAAGCTTTATGAGCGTGCAGCAGAAGTGGTATCTTTTTATGACCAATACTTTCATCTCTGGTCCTCCCCGCATATATATTCTTGGTCGTCATATCGACGGTTCAAAAGATGTGTGCAATTCCAACAAATGTAAGGGCTGGTCATTCGTTCTTTCATCTTCTTTCAACTCTCCCACCAACTGCTGCTGTTGCAAGCAAGCTAGAGTCTTCTTTTTGCACATGATCGAGCACCTTGTCCCTCACTGCCCCATATCAGGACAATACTGCCGGTTCAAAACACCCCATCACTAACGGATTTTGAACTGGCACAACCAAACCGGCAGTGATGAGGGTTAGCTATCACTGTCGGTTCCTACAAACCGGCAGTGTTCAGCAACTTTACTGTCGGTCCTTTACACAACCCCGCAGAGTTCAGTTCCACCAACACTGCCGGTTCATAAGACCACTCGGCAGTGTAACCTCGAACATCAATGTCAGTTTGTGTCTTTAGTCGGTAGTGTTGTTGTAACCAGCACTGCCGGTTTGGGACAAGATCCGACAGTGATGTTTAAGCCAACGCTGTCGGTTTGTGGCTCAAGCCGGCAGTGCATCTTGGCCATCACTACCGGTTTTGCCAACCGACAGTGATGGCCCGTTCGCATTTTATTGTTTTATAATTTATTTTAATTTATATTTTTTTATGGAACTGGGTTTCGCTTTATATACGCTACGTAGACGACATGTCCATCAATATTAAATATTACAAATGTTACGGCTACAGTTCAAATGTTCTTATCAAGATCTTGATCCCTCAAAATAAAAATGAAATGATTTGATAAGATGAAGCATGCTTCTCGGACTTCTTACAATAATCTAGCAAGCTGCTCTGGGTCATACTGGTCCTTGAACTTCACGGTTTGTGCAATGGAAAATACTCTATCTTTTTCCAATACCTCGGCTAAGATGAATTTTGCCAGCTCCGATTGTAGTGCGATGATCTCCATGTCTAACAACCTTTCGTGGTTATATTTCTTGCGCTGTCGTTCGAAAAAGATGATATTCTAAGAGGAATCAGTAAATCATTTTGTTGAATTATTAACAGACATAAATGAAATGGGATTATGCACACCAACTTATCTGCTTCTTCCGATTTTCCGCCGATGTAGCGAAGCATTCCCACATTACATAAAACCCGCATTTATTGTTTCCCACCGGCTGTTTTAGGTACTTCCCCTCCATTTCGACAACCTTGAATGGGACCTACATCCCACCGATATGTCTTCTTTAGACACTGTGCAACATTAAAAGGAGAAACATTAGAAAGTGGTATGTATGATTAGAAAATAATATGTTATTAGGATCGCTTACTAATTCAGTACTGCCACCAGTGCATCCAGATGATGAAATGGTTTTTTCTTTGAGTCCACACCTCGATCAGATTTTTTGCAAGATTGACATAAATGAAGACGAAATAGTTACTGCAATCACATAATCCTAATTACCAAATAATCTTAACGAAAAAAGAAGCATAAAATTGAAAGCCGAGAACGCATACTCGCAGTTCTAGGCTAGAAGTATGTGGGTTTTGTTCTTCATCATAAATTTATCGAAAACAGCAATCAATCTCTCTTTCAGGTCTTCCACGTCACATCCATGGAGGCCTAAACATGTCTTCTCATTGACTTGCCCGAAGTCCAAGAAGCCTATGTTATCCAATTTGCTTTTTAGTATGCAAAATTTTGCAATACACCTACATAAAATCATGGGAATTGCTTAAAAGTTAACAATTTATGTCTCAAGAGAGTAGTTAATTGTAGTATCGTGAGTATAGGGTACTTACATAGTCCACATCGTCAACATTTGTGAATCGAGAGAGTGTTTCTGGTATAGCTGGAATAAGCACTCCCACTCGATATCGAACTTCTCTTCTTCAGAATAATTAAAAACATGTGACGAACGGATAATAACCTCAAAACTAAAGTCCTCCATCTCTGTTGCTTGAGCTGTGTAATATTCATGCAAATGGCACATATAAGTTGTCAAATTTTTATACTCGTCATCGAGAACCAAAAGATTGCCCCTTTCATACTTCATTGCCGGTGTTCTCGTCCCTTGTACATCATAATAGATGTTCGCAGCCTCTTCTATGGTTAATTCAGGGTTGTCTTCGACGTACTTTTGTATCTTTCTTAAATTTTCATTGTGTATTTCTTCGGCTCTTATTGTAGCATACTTATTATGTGTTTGCCTTTCGAATTCGGACTTCAACAAACACTGAGGCAGTGAGGCAAAGAGATTGAAGAAACTAACACAATCTTCCTTCGAGATGTGTGCTGTAAAATTTTCTTTCATCAAGTTTGTAACGCTGCCACTGAACGGCCTTTTGTTTTTTTGTTGGTCCACTTTGGGAGCATTAGCGACTGAATCCAAGGACATTTTCCATGACAGCGAGGATGCCTTTGATCTTGTTTTGGGCTGAGGTGGAGGAGGAGGAGGAGGATGATGACGAGAATTCTATTTTCCTGGGGCTGATGAAGATGGAGGAGGAGGAGTCTTCTCTTTTCTCGGGGCTGATTAAGATGGAGTCGAACGAGGAGAAGTAGAAGGAGACCTCTGTCTTCTCGGGGGTGATGGCAAGGGATGAGGAGGGGAGTGATCTCTGTTGGGAGATGGTGAGTGATCACCGCGGGTGGGCGAAGACTCAAAGACGTCCTCATCATCAGAGGACAATTAGCGGTCAAGCTTAATGAAACGCTTGCGCCAGGCCACTTGAGAGCCCTTGTTATGACCAAGTTTTAGCCTGTATCTGATGTTGGGTACTCAATGTGTATCTTGTTATACTTCTTAACAAGTATTCTATCAATGATGACGCGACCATACCCAAGTGAAATTGGGCGACCATTAATGGTCCTGTCTCTTGCAAGCTAGGCCTGGCCGAGCGCCACCTTGTCCTTTGTCCATTCCTAATGGATGTACAACTTGACATTGACGAGTTCAGTGATGTCGTCTACCGGATGAGGAACATTCGCATCTTCTTCATCGAGCGGGGTCGATTCGCAGCTGCTGCGACCCCTCAACTGTGGGCTAAAGGCAGTAGGAGTAGGGTTTTGTGGTACTCCTGACCCCTTGGATAGCAAAATTTGCTGGACTCATGCTTCAACTGTAGAGGAATTAGCATGGGCTGAAGTGGTGGAGGCTGGCCACGATGCAGGCGGCGATGGTTCATAACGGCACAGTGGCTGGCAAAGCTCCAAAATTGGAGCTCGGCTGAGCCGCAATCAGAGCAGGGTAGGGTCTGCTAGAGAGGGGACATGAAGGTGGAGACGCGAGCACGAGGAATTGATGAGAGGTGCTCGCTCTTGGGCTCACCGTGACGTGACACGATGGTGGCAAAAATAGAGAGAAAAGAGAGAGACAGCGCGACAGGTGGGCTCGGCTTGTCCACACCTTGGCGGGACGCGAGCGGCGAGAACGGGAGGCCCACGCGCCGGCGCTATGGACAACGTGTGCGCACGTCTGACCGTCGTGGCCTGCGCGCCGTAGTGCCATAAATGGCATGGCGACGGCGGCTCGCCCATGTGCGGGCGGCAAAGGCAACACGCACAGGGCCAACAACAGCGTAGAGATGCAGTGGACTGGCATGGACGCAACGACGATGCAATGGCAGCGGCAGCATCGCGATGCGAGGAGCGTTGACTGTGCGGACATCACGGCAGTGTAGCGCGGCCGCGGCGACACCCAAGGCGACAGCGCGAGGTAGAGCAGCAGGGCTCGGGGCCAGCGGCTCGCTACGGCCGGCCTTGGCCAAGCCCAGGCGGCTCGACCGGCCAAGCGCGGCGGCACGGTTGACCACGCGGGACATGGCCATGTGTGCGGTGTGGGGAGGCAGCACGGTGACCGCGCACCTGGCGCCAACCAAATCGAGATAGTGACACATGAATTTTAAAGCGTTCAACATGACCAAACGATTGCTTTAGGACCTAAACCGTCTTCACCATGCACAAGATGGCACATGAGACTACCAAATCAAGCTATAACACTATACCACTCCTTAACCCAATCTCTCACAATAAATTGCTAATCATAGCAGTGTCTAACTGTTGGCAGACTTGGAATTTTTAATGTTTTTTAGCAGAATTTGATTTCCATTTGCGATTATTAAGCTAGTGAAAATATTAGGTAGTAATATCATTTTTTGACCACAAGTATTTCACTATCATCTATAAAGTTTATACTTCCAACTTTATTAAGGTGACACATATACGTTCTATAGCATTTTTGCTTAATAAAAATTGATTTTCAACCTTAAGTGACATAACATGACTATTGAATCAATTTTAGTTTCATATTTTAGTTGATCGTTTTGAGTTACAGAAATTGATTTACACACTTTAGTACATGCATTAACACATAAACATGATACTCATAACATATTTTAGTAAATATTTTATGGTGTAACACCGAGGGTGTTACAGAAATTGACCATTTTCCATAATAAAAATAAGTTCACCCATGGCAAAGGAGAAATGGCCAAATCAACTCAAGTCCAAAGTTATATGTACGCATGACGTCTTTTAGGTCTGGTACGGTGCAGACGTGCAGTCAATCTAAAACTTTAACGCAATTTTGTTCAATTAAGATTGACGCTGTCAGAGGCCCCATTTGGCCGGGCTCTCGTGGGCTTCGGCTCCTGCACTGTAGCCGGGTGTCGGCCGCCCAGGAGCCGACTGGTGCCTACAGGAGCCAGAGCCATGGAGCCAAAAAAAACTAGCTTCTCCAGCTCCGGTGGTGTCAGTGAGAGAGGAAAGGAGGAGAGAGAAAAACGGCTCCGGTGAACAGTAACTGGGTGTTGGCCGCCCAGCAGCCGATAGGCGGGAGCCGGAGCCCAGCCAAACGGGGCCAGAGTATGTATTTGTGGGTTTGCCAGAGCCTTGCATTCCTAGATGTCCGGTAGGCAATAACAGAAATAACAAAAGAGATGGGGAAAATAATAGAAAAATCTAATTCGTAATACTATTGGGGATTAATAGGGAGGGAAGAAGGCAAGAAATAAAGCACAAATAGCATCATTAACTTGTTAATTAAATATGAAAGGATCAAGATGCCCAAGAGGGGGTGAATTGGGCTAATTCTAAATTTCTTTGCAATAATTAAATCCTATGATTAGCCCAATTAACCCCTTGTGCCTAGAAAGTGTATCTACTTGTTCTACCACACAAAAGACTAGCAACCTAAGTTCCAATCCTACTCTAGCATGACAATTCTATGAATGTAAAGACAAGAATCGAATTGCTCAAAGTAAATGCTCAAAGTAAATAGAGAAGGAGGAATGTGGCGATGTTTTGCCAAGGTATCGGAGAGTCGCCACTCCCCACTAGTCCTCGTTGGAGCACCCACACAAGGGTGTAGCTCCCCCCTTGATCCGCGCAAGGATCAAGTGCTCTCTACGGGTTGATTCTTCAACACTCCGTCATGGTGAATCACCCACAACCGCTCACAACTTGAGTTGAGTCACCCACAAGCTCCGCCGGGTGATCACCAAACTCCCAATCACCACCAAGCCGTCTAGGTGATGGCGATCACCAAGAGTAACAATTACGAATTCTCACTTGACCACGACAAGCCTAATGAGAAGGTGGATGCACACTTTGCTACTCTTGATCTTCACTAATGAGGTCTCTCTTTGGGATTCTCAAATCTCAAACACCTCACTAGGACCTTCTCTTCTTGGCACTCTCTAAGGTGTTTCTTAGCTATTGGAATGAGCAAAAGTACCCCCACACATGAGCGGAGGTGGTATTTATAACACTGGCTGAAAAACGAACCATTATGTGCCTCTGCGGGGTGACCGGATGCTCCGGTCATGTTGACCGGACACACCGGTCAGTACACCCCGAACTCCAGTGGTTAAGTGTTGACCGGACACTGGCAGCGTCCGATCAGCACTGATCGGACGCGTCCGGTCATGTTTTCCCCTCACTGGAACCTTATTGATGTTGATCGGACTCTAGACCCCCAGCGTCCGGTCACTTGCTGAGCAGTGTCCGGTTAGTAACCGGAACCTAATCAGCGTCCGATCAGCATTGACCGAACGCGTCCGATTATGATTCTCCCTCTCTGGGACCTTACTGGAGTCGACTGGATGCTGGCCCTCAGCGTCCGGTGACATGACCTCGCGGCGTTCGGTCACTTCTAGACACTTTCACCTTGGACAAATGAACTGACTGGACCCTGAGCCAGCGTCCGGTCACACCGGAGCCAGCGTCCGGTCAGTATTTGACCCTCCATTCACTTCCAACTCTCGAATATTTGTGAATGAAGTTTGCTCCATTGGATCAAAAGGCTGTTGTGGAGCTACCTAGTGCTAGTTTTAACAAGTGTGCACCACACCTAACTCACTAGACTCACCTAGGTCAAGCTACCCGTTCATACCCCCTTAATAGTATGGCCAAAGGAAAAACAAAGTCCAAAACTACTCTAAGTGTCTCTCCAACTCCAATCGACACTTAGAACTAGTCCATCCTTAACCTTGTCGTCCATCCTTTGAAAACCAAAATGATTTCCATCATAGGGGCATGACAACCATAATTGCCCAATCGATCTCTATTATCGTGACCTAACTTAATTACCTCTGCAAAACACACGTTAGTCACAGTAATCACGCATTGTCATTAATCACCAAAACCCAACTAGGGGCCTAGATGCTTTCAATCTCCCCCTTTTTTGTGATTGATGACAATACTACCTCGAGTATATGAAAGAGATGAGGTTTTTAACATGCTTGGTTCATATAAGCTTTTGGCAATAAGAACAAAAGTGTTAGGCAAGCTTATATGACCCAAGCCAACATGATATACTCAAAAGATATGAAATAAGCATGAGTACAAGTAATAAAGCTCATTTGCATCGGAGTAAAACGTGGAAGCAAAGGCAAATGAGCATAGCACAAGTGATATGACATATAAAGAATTCAAAGTAGAGAGCACACATGTCATATATCACGATCACGTAGATATCACTATCACAAAAATATAGTAGTAAACATGAATGCATAATGTATCGCACACACAAATGCATAATAGTGTATCTCACATATAAAAACTCCAAATGTAATAGATAAGCTAATATAATGACTAAGCGCCCCCTAGATAAGTAGCTCCCCCTAAGCCTAACATACTCGAACCCTCTCCCCCTTTGGCGTCAAACACCAAAACCTAAGGGTCGGTCGGCAGGGCTACAGCGGACGAGCCGGGCGCTAAGGTACGAGGAGCGAGGTGGAACTAGGTGCCATCATCATCTGATCTAGAGCTCTGGGCTGTCTGACCCTCTGTAGTTGATAGTGATGCTGAAGCAGTCTGGGTTGGATTAGGAACTAGTGCTGCAGTAGGTTGGGCTGGTATAACTAAAGCAGCTGGCTTTGATGATGCCACTGAGGAGGGGAGCGTCGCTGTCATCGTTGTGATAGGTGCAGCCATAGAAGGACCTGGAGCATGCAGGTATGGAGGAGTGGGCTATCCTGTCAACTCACTAAAGGAGGCTCCAAGACTCCTGGAGACTGAAGTGTCTAGGTCTAGTAGCGATGATGTCTGTGCCAGTGTGAAGCCCGTCTGGAGTGGTGTGAACTGCGGCGCTACCACTGGTGAAGCGAACCACTGGGACACCTACTCTGTCCATGAAGCATACTGTGCTAGTGGTTGTCCCTAACTCTGAAGCCCACTAGGTTGTAACACTAGAGTCATCGAAGTGGTGGCAGGCTAACCAAGCTGGGGCGAGGCCTGTGGCGGTGGGGCCCCAATCACTGTCACTACATGCTGCATGAATCCAAGAAGCTGTTGCTGCATGAGGATCTACTGCTGATGCATAGCCTACTGCTGCTGCTGCTATAGAGCCTGTGTCTGCTACTGAATAACTAGTTGTTGTTGCTAGAACTCGTCCTGCCGAGTCTGGAACAGAGCAAATGTAGCAGCTGTCTCCTGAGCCTATCGGGCCTGGTCCTGCCTCATCTGCTCAAGTATAGCAAGAAGAGCGGGGTCTATCTGCGGGGCAGGTGGCGCTGAACTAGAGCTACCGGCCTCAGCATCATGTCGTCATGGAGGCATCTATGGAATGGGCTGGTAGTCATCATCAAAACTATCACTGGGCTCACTAGTGACCAACCCCTCCTACTGAGTAAGCTCCTCCTCCTCTGTGGCTGCAATACCCCTAATAATATCATCCTGCTAGGCTGCAGTCTCTAGCACCTCTAGACGACGGCGCGGCTGACTAGGTGGTGTACTATGGCAGATCATCTGAGTTAGGTTATAAGCAGGGAACTCTATCGTGACACCATTGTACTCAGCAATCATCTCAGGCGACCTAACTATAACTGCTCTGTGGATAAGGAATGTGATCTAGTGAGCATAGGGTAGTTGTCTGTGACCTCTGAAGCCCTCAGCTATAGTGTCCTCCATCTCTAACAGAAGAAGATCCCAAATATCAAAAACTATCTGCTGCATCAGAGAGTTGAGAAGCCATAGCTGAATACGAGTCAATCCCTCTCTATATCCCATCCTCAGAAGTAAAGTCCTCCTCATAATAGCCTCAATCACGCGAGCGGTGGGCGTGAGATCACTGGGGTTCCTCCTTGACCCCTCGCCAAAGGGCTCTGTGAAACAATGACGAACCAAGTCCGTAGGAGGTACCATACCACCATGAGGGCGTCTAGGGGTGCGGTCTATCCATAGCACACCTCATGGAGCCTGACTGGCTGCTCCTGAAGCCTAAGGATCTCCCTGACCCTGGTGCTCGTTAGCCGATAGTCTCTGCCACCGAATGCAAAGTGTATGAACCTGTGCTGGGGGTCAATCTAGAGAGATGCATAGAACTGACAAACCCAAGATGGAACATAAAATCTAGTCCGTCCAATCAAATCTGTCAGCCCTGGTAGATATGCAATGTAGGGGCGAATGTGCTCTCTAGCTGCTGCAACAATAGACTCCATGTTGCACACCCTCTGTGATCTAAAAACTGCTCCGCTGTTTAGATAGGCATTATAGAAGTCCTCCTGCAGGGGTGTATAGAATCCCTTTGATGCCCTCTCATCCCTCCTAGGTGGAAACCACACCTCAAAGTCCATGAACCTTAGCTGCTGCACCTGCTTGGCCGTGGTGGCCCTCAGGTCAAGATGGGTCACTAGAGGCAGACCCTGTGGTCAAGGCGGTGGACAAGAACCCCTCCTCTAAGTGTCTACCCTCGGCCTAACTGGAGCACGGGTACGACCAGAGCGTGTAACTGTGGCTATGGTGCTGGCTCTATCTCCTCGGCCTGCTTGGCCTGCTCACCCTCCTAAACCTCCTATGTCTGCTCTGCTGCCTGTGGCTACTGCTGTGGCTCCCCCTGAGGCTGAACCTCATCAATGGCAACACGCCATCCTCCAATCATGAGGGTCCCAGCTGGACCACCATGAAGGCGCTCAACTTGCTCAAGTGAAGCCCTCACCTCTGGTGAAAGCTGATCAGCAATCCGGACTCCGCTACGAGCGCCTCCTCTCTTGGCACGCTCTGTGGCCTCAGCAATTGCGGCGGCTCTCGCTATATCTGCATCTGGATACTTGCACTTCCTTACTGCCAACTTCTTGGTTGCCTTGCCTTTTGGTTCTGCAGGCTGGCGAGGCGGGGGCCTCGGATCCTCGTCACCAGGACCACCTCCGACATTCTTCGTTCGAGCTATCCGAAGGATCTGAGATGAATCAACTGCCGCTGACAAAGATCAACTATCACTTTCAAGGCTTGGCCTCATTCCGTACTCGTGAGCTTGGCCCCGAGTTAACTGACAACTACCACTGACACCTCAACGGAACTGGCTCACTACACGATGGAATAGATAGGATATACAAATAATTTAGATTATGCATCTAGAGATACGAAACCCTAGGAAGCAAGCAATTTAGGTATGAGATTTGAAACGGAGGCTTGCTACCTGTCGAATCGGTGACCCGAGAAAAGAGAAGCGCCATGCAGGGAACCACCGAAGATCTAGGGTTAGGGTACACGGTGAGCAGTGAATCGACGGTTGGAACTCCGATGAAGCTTTGGTGCGGCACTAGTGGTGGCTCTTGTTGGCGCAGAGGCTTGAGTGCCAGGGCACGACGGCACTGGAGTAGTCGGGCTAGGGAGGCATGAGTGGCGGCATAGGAGAGAACAGCGCGGTGGCATGAGGTGCAGCAAGGAGGCACTAGGGCGGTGCTGGTGCGGGCGTAGAGAGGTGTGGGGAGGCCCGCGTGCGGTGGCACGATGGTGCGGTGGCATGGTGCTCAGGCGGCGTGGAGGCCGGGACATGCGGCGACGTGGAGCTCGGGCGACGGCTTAGGTGCAGCGATGATGACGACTGAGGGCAGCACCGGATTAGGGCCTTAGGTCAACAGAAGATGGGATTTTAAGGTGGCCCCAACATATTAGAAAAAGGACACAAGAAAAGAGATTGAATCCTGCATGATTCCCATTGACCGGATGCTCCGGTGGCAGCGACCAGAGGCTGCCACCCAGCGTCCGGTCGATTCTAGTAAGGTCCAAAACCCTGGAATCATGATCGGACGCGTCCGGTGGACACCAACCGAACACAGCCAGAGTTCAGTCAATACAACCTTCGTCTTCTTCCACACAACCAGACGCTGAAAGCCTTCTGACCGAACGCTAAAAGCCAGAGTCCGGTCACCCCTTCGCAGCAAGTTCACCTCCTGTGAAGTGACTAGACGCTGGACTCCAGAGTCCGGTGCAGCGTCCGGTCACTCTTTCTTCAGCAAATCTTCAAAGTCCTTCGTGCTGCCTGTTCCCAATCAAGTCCCAACTCGAATAAGATCCAAATAAACACCAATTGGGACTAATGTGAGTGACCTCTCTCAAACCCTCAAGTTTTTCAAAATATTTTGCCTTAGGCTATAATTCTTTTTAAGAAAATAGGCAATAAGAGGGCAATTTGAAGACAAACAACAAAACAACATTCATGCATATGCAATGCAATACTTGTAAGTAAGTCTAGTTGCTTATCAAGTTTGATCCAAGGTTAAGCTTCTTCACACGCTTTTTGGCGGTTATCTTAACCATGTTAGACAAGCCCTATATGCATTACCAAAGATTAAACATGTTGTATTTTACAATGCAATGCAAGGGACAACACAAGCTCATTTTTTAGTGAAGTTACTAAAATCAAGCACATTGAGCTCATTCCGCAATCTACAAAATGTTGCCTCATCTAGCGGTTTTGTGAAGATATCCGCCAATTGATCCTCGGTCCTTACACCTTCTAGTGATATATCATTTTTAGGAACATGATCTCTAAGAAAGTGATGGCGAATATCTATGTGCTTGGTGCGAGAGTGTTGAACTGGATTATTTGCAAGTTTTACCACACTTTCATTGTCGCACAAAAGAGGTACTTTATCTAGAACTACACCATAGTCTAGCAAAGTTTGTTTCATGTAGAGTATTTGTGCACAACAAGCACCCGCGGCATTGTATTCCGCTTCGGCGGTGGACAAAGCCACACTATTTTGCTTTTTGGAGGACCAAGACACAAGTGATCTACCAAGCAAATGGCACCCTCTAGATGTGCTCTTTCTATCAACTTTGCAACTAGCATAGTCCGAATCAGAATAGCCAACTAATTCAAATATAGCTCCTTTGGGATACCAAAGGCCAATGCTTGGTGTGTGCTTAAGATACCTGAGGATTCTTTTTACGGCAATTAAATGAGTTTCCTTAGGATTAGCTTGAAATCTAGCACACATATACACTAAACATGATGTCGGGCCTAGATGCGGTCAAATATAACAAGCTACCAATCATAGAGCGGTAGAGAGTTTGATCAACCGGGTTACCTCCCTCATCTAGGTCGAGATGTCCATTAGTTGGCATTGGTGTCTTGATTGGCTTACATTCATCCATCTTGAATCTCTTGAGAAGATCATTAGTATATTTCTCTTGAGAGATGAAAATCCCTTCTCTCATTTGCTTGACTTGAAAACCAAGAAAGAATGTAAGCTCTCCAATCATTGACATCTCAAACTCCTTTGACATCAATTCACCAAACTCTTTGCATGAATCTTCATATGATGATCCAAAGATGATATCATCAACATACACTTGACAAATGAAGATATGCCCATCAAGCTTCTTAGTGAATAGTATGGCATCGACCTTCCCAATGGTGAAGCCCTTCTCAATAAGGAAGTCCCAAAGGCGCTCATACCAAGCTCTTGGGGCTTGCTTAAGCCCATATAATGCCTTGGACAACCTATAAACATGATTAGGATATCTAGGGTCTTCAAACATAGGAGGTTGATCAACATAGACTAGTTCATTAATGAAGCCATTTAAAAATGCATTTCTCACATCCATTTGATAAAGTTTTATTTCATGATATGATGCATATGCAAGGAGGATACGGATGGCTTGTAATCTTGCAACTGGAGCAAAGGTCTCTCCAAAATCCAAACCTATAACTTGAGAGAACCCCTTTGCAACTAGTCTTGCCTTGTTCCTCACAACAACACCTTGATCATCTTGCTTGTTTCGGAACACCCACTTTGTTCCAATGACTCTTGCACCTTTTGGCCGCTCTTCAAGAGTCCAAACTTCATTGCGGGTGAAGTTGTTCAACTCTTCATGCATGGCATTTATCTAATCCGGATGTTGAAGAGGTTCCTCTACCTTAGTAGGCTCAAAGCAAGAGACAAAAGAGTGATGAGCAATAAATGAAGCAAGTTTTTGTGATCGAGTCATTACACCCTTTGATGGACTCCCTATGATGAGATCTTGTGGATGATCTTGAAGTAGAGGTGTATTTCTTCTATTGACCACTTGACAGGGAGGTTGTGGAACATCAACATTTTGTGCTTGTACTACCATTTGTTCATGGAAGACATGAGTATCTTCATTTTCTACTCTCCCATCTTTTTCACCATCTTGTGGCACACTTGATGAAGAAGGTGGATCAATCACTTGTACATCATCTTCATCATCTTTAGGCTTAATGTCTCCAACCAAAATGTTCTTCATAGCCTCCCTCAATGGTTCATCACCTACATCATCAAGATTCTCATGTGCTCCTTGGGAGCCGTTAGATTCATCAAATTCCACATCATATGTTTCTTCAACCAAGCCGGTGGCATGATTAAATACTCTATATGCTTTGGAGTTTCATGAGTAACCAACAAGAAAACCAATATCATAACATCTTTGAAATTTCCCTAGGTGTTGCCGCTTCTTGTAGATGTAGCATTTGCAACCAAACACCCTAAAGAAGGAGACGTCCAGCTTCTTCCCATTGAGCAACTCATAAGGTGTCTTGCCAAGAAACTTTTGAAGGAATAGGTGGTTTGATGCATAGCATGCGGTGTTGATTGCTTCCACCCATAGAGCTTCGGGGGTGTTGTACTCATCAAGCATTGTTCTTGCAAGAGTGATCAATGTCCAGTTTTTCCTCTCAACTACACCATTTTGTTGAGGAGTATATATTGCGGAGACTTCATGCTTGATCCCAACTTCATCACAATAGGCTTCTATGTTTGTATTGTCAAATTCCTTCCCATTACCACTTCTTATCTTCTTAAGCTTCACTTCAAATTCATTTTTTGCTCTCTTGGCAAACTTCTTGAAACAAGATGCAACTTTGGATTTGTCATGAAGGAAGAATACCCATGTATACCTTGAATAGTCATCAACAATCACAAGACAATAAAGATTTCCTCCCAAACTCTTGTATGTTGTTGGTCCAAATAAATACATGTGAAGGAGTTCTAGCACTCTTGCGGTTGACATGAAAGCTTTTGTTGGATGGGTATTTGCAACTTGCTTGCCGGCTTGACATGCACTACAAAGCTTGTCCTTCTCAAACTTCACATCCTTCAACCCTCTCACCAAGTCATTCTTCATAAGCTTCTTGAGTGAGCTCATCCCAACATGAGCAAGTCTTCTATGCCATAGCCACCCAAGTGTTGTTTTAGTGAATAGGCATGTCTTCAAGTTTGCATCTTCGGAGGTGAAGTCCACTAGATATAGGTTGTTGTATCTAAATCCTTTGAATATCACATGATCATCATCCTTCTTGGATACAACAACCTCCTTCTCAGTAAACAAGCATTGGAAGCTAAGATCACACAATTGTCCAACGGATAGCAAGTTGAAACTCAATGAAGCAACATATAGCACATTGGAGATGGAATGATTATTTGATATTGCCACTTTGCCCAATCCTTTGACCTTGCCCTTTAAGTTATCTCCAAATGTGATTCTTTCTTGCCCATCTACTTCTTCATCTAGTGAGGTGAACATACGAGGATCGCCGGTCATATGTTGTGTGCAACCACTATCAATAACCCAATGACTTCCACCGGTCTTATAGTTCACCTATACACAAGAGATCAAGCTTTAGGAACCCAAACTTGTTGAGGGCCCTTCACCTTCTCAACAAGTGACTTTGCAACCCAATTTTTCTTAGGTCTATTCTTGTTTGGAGGACCTAAGAACATCACTTTCATCTTTCCACTAGAATCCTTTCTAAGCATGTAGTAAGCATTGAAGGCAAAAGGTCTAGCAAGCTTGGGCAAGGGTTGTGGTGGTGGAGTTTGGCACTCATGAGCAAAGTAGCCTTCTTGTCCACACTCAAAACATCTCTTTGGCTTTGGCTTGGACTTATGTTGTTGTTGAGCTTGAGCCTTCTTCTCTTGATTTGCCAAGTACCCAATGCCACTTCTATCCATCTTCATGATGGTGTTCATAAGTAGCTCACTTTGAAGATGCTTGCCTCTAGTGAACTTGCTCAATCCAATCTTAAGATGCTCTTTCTCCAACTTAAGCTTCTTGTTTTCTTCCTTAAGAGCATCATTGTTATTCTCTTCCTTGAGCTTCTTATTTTCTTCTTTGAGCTTCTCATTTTCAAGCATCAACTCACCATCAAGATCAAGGGTTTCTAGCACATGGTGTTGTGGCTTTTAATCTCTTCAAGATCTTTCTTGAGCTTTGCATTGTCATTCTTGAGCTTGACAAACTCATCATAATCATCGGCCTCAACCACTTGCTTGCCCTTACTACTAGAACGTTGCTCACAGCTCTCAATAATCAAGTCATCACATGATGTAGCTATGTCAATCTTAACAACATCGTTAGTAGCATCATGTGGCTCATTGGATAAGAATTCTTGAGCAATAACAAGATTATCATGATTAACCTTAAGAGTAGTATATTCTTCTCTTAGCTTGTTGTGGCTAGTGATGAGCTCATTATGTGTCCTCTCAAGTTTATCATGTTTTTCTTTAAGCTCTTTATTAGAAGATTTGAGCTCCTTGAGTTCGGATGATATAGCATCATTTGCTTCTCTAAGCTCAACACTAGCCTTTTCGGCTATATCACATTTAGCTAAAAGTGCATCATTTTTAGCCTCTAGCTTTTCATTCTTAGTTTTTATAATGATCTTAGTGTATTGTTTTAGCAATCTAGCAAGATCATCATAAGAAGGTGATTCATATTCATCATCATCACTATCGCTATCATCATCACTAGCATGCTCATCATCACTACTATCATCATTGTTCGATACCTTGTGGTCACCCTTGGCCATAAGGCATAGGTGTGTAGAGGATGATGGCGGAGGTGGCGATGAAGATGATGAAGAGTTCATAACAATTGCGGCCACCTTCTCGTTGTCACTATCATCATCGGATGAGGCACTAGATGAATCAATGTCCATGAGCCAATCACCGACAATGTATGCCTTTCCACTCTTCTTCTTGTGGAAGTCCCTCTTCTTACCATCTCTCTTCTTGTATGGCTTGTTCTTCTTCTTCTCTTCTTCTTCTTCATTGCTTGAGTCATCTTTCTTGCCCTTGTATTTGTTCTTGAACTTGTCTTTCTTGGGCTTAGTGCATTGGTGTGCTAGATGACCAAGTTCTCCACAATTGAAGCAATCCATCTCAGAGATTGGCTTCCTTCTAGAGCTAGTGAAGAACTTCTTCTTCTTGCCATCAAACTTGATGCCACTCTTGTTGAGCTTCTTTAGCATCTTGGCGGTCTTCTTCACCATGAGAGCAAGACTTTCATCATCAACTTCATCATCACTTGAGCTCTCATACTCAAGTCTTGCTTTGCCCTTCTCTTGACTAGCTTTGGATGCTAAGTCCTTATCTTCTTCTTGGTAGAGGATGAGCCATCTTGTGGCGTGATGTGCATGTACATCTCATGAGCATTGATCTTTCCCAAGATTTGTGTCGGTGTAGCGGTGGAAAGATCACCTTGATGTTGCTCGGTCACAATATGCCCATATTTGTCAATGGGGAGGACACTCAAGATCTTTCTTACAACATCGGATGGTTGCATTTGAGTGAGTCCAAGCCCATTGACTTCCTCTACAAGAACATTCAAACGTGAATACATTTCATTAGCACATTCCTTAGGAAGCATTTCAAAAGAGTTGAGCTTTTTCATGACAAGATGATAGCGTTCCTCACGCTCACTCTTAGTTTCCTCATGGAGCGCACAAACGTCCAACCATAGTACATGGGCGTCTTTCTGGTTCCTCACCCGATTGAACACATCTTTGCAAAGGCCTCTAAAGATAATGTTTCGAGCCTTTGCATTCCACTTCTCATAATTCACCTCATCGCCTTGTAGGTGAGTAGCATCCCGAGGCTTTGGGAAGCCTTGTGAGGCGGCTCTAAGTATGCCAACATCTAGAGCTTCTAGATATCCCTCCATGCGAATTTTCCAATAAGGAAAGTCATCTCCCTCAAAGATAGGAGGAGGTCCATCCCCGTGAGATATATTGCTCTAGGCGGTTAAGCCTAAATACGTGAGCACGAGGCTTTGATACCAATTGAAAGGATCAAGATGCCCAAGAGGGGGTGAATTGGGCTAATTCTAAATTTCTTTGCGATAATCAAATCCTATGATTAGCCTAATTAACCCCTTATGCCTAGAAAGTGTATCTACTTGTTCTGCCGTACAAAAGACTAGCAACCTAAGTTCCAATCCTACTCTAGCATGGCAATTCTATGAATGTAAAGACAAGAATCGAATTGCTCAAAGTAAATGCTCAAAGTAAATAAAGAAGGAGGAACGTGGTGATGTTTTGCTGAGGTATCGGAGAGTCGCCACTCCCCACTAGTCCTCATTGGAGCACCCGCGCAAGGGTGTAGCTCTCCCTTGATCCACGCAAGGATCAAGTGCTCTCTATGGGTTGATTCTTCGACACTCCATCGCGGTGAATCACCCACAACCGCTCACAACTTGAGTTGGGTCACCCACAAGCTCCGCCGGGTGATCACCAAACTCCTAATCACCCCCAAGTCATCTAGGTGATGGCGACCACCAAGAGTAACAAGCACGAACTCTCACTTGACCACGACATGCCCAATGAGAAGGTGGATGCACACTTTGCTACTCTTGATCTTCACTAATGAGGTCTCTCTTTGGGATTCTCAAATCTCAATCACCTCACTAGGACCTTGCTCTTCTTGGCACTCTCTAAGGTGTTTCTTAGCTGTTGGAATGAGCAAAAGTACCCCCACACACGAGCAGAGGTGGTATTTATAACACCGGCTGAAAAACGAACCGTTATGTGCCTCTGCGGAGTGACCGGATGCTCCGGTCATGTTGACCGGATGCACCGGTCAGTACACCCCGAACTCTAGTGGTTAAGTGTTGACCGGACGCTGGCAACGTCCGATCAGCACTGACCGGACGTGTCCGGTCACGTTTTCCCCTCACTGGAACCTTAATGATGTCGACCGGACTCTGGACTCCCAGCGTCCGGTCACTTGCTAAGCAGCGTCCGGTCAGTAACCGGAACCTAATCAGTGTCTGGTCAGCATTGATCGGACGTGTCCGATCAGGATTCTCCCTCTCTGGGACCTTACTGGAGTCGACCGGACACTGGCCCTCAGCTTCCGGTGATATGACCTCGCAGCGTCCGGTCACTTCCAGACGCTTTCACCTTGGTCAAATGAACTGACCAGACCCTGAGCCAGCATCCGGTCACACCGGAGCCAGCGTCCGGTCAATATTTGACCCTCCATTCACTTCTAACTCTTAAACATTTGTGAATGAAGTTTGCTCCATTGGATCAAAAGGCTGTTGTGGATCAAAAGGCTGTTATAGAAATTGATTTACACACTTTATCACATGTATTAACACATAAACATGATGCTCATAACATGTTTTAGCAAATAATTTACGGTGTAACACCGAGGGTGTTACAGAAATTGACCATTTTCCATGATAAAAAATAAGTTCACCCATGGCAAAGGAGAAATGGCCAAATCAACTCAAGTCCAAAGTTATATGTACGCATGACGTCTTTTAGGTCAGGTACGGTGCAGACGTGCAGTCAATGTTTTATATAACAGTAAGCAGTGTATCTAAAACTTTAACGCAGTTTTGTTCAATTAAGATTGACGCTGTCAGAGTATGTATTTGCGGGTTTGCGAAAGCCTTGCATTCCTAGATGTCCGGTAGGCAATAACAGAAATAACAAAAGAGATGGAGAAAATAATAGAAAAATCTAATTCGTAATACTGTTGGGTAGGGATGAAAACGGATCGGATACGGACGGATATCACCGATATTATATTTGTTTTCATATTTTTGTTCGGATTCGGGTTCGAATATGGATAGTGTCAACTATGTCGGATAGGATACGACTGGATATCGACATCATAAATATGCGATTTGAGTATTCGGATACGGATACGGTATCGGATGTTGAATATCCGGACTCGGACACGGACAGATCTCAACCCCTTTAAACGGATTCGGTTTCGAATACGGTCGGAAAATATCCGTACCATTTTCATGCCTACTGTTGGGGATTAATAGTGAGGTAAGAAGGCAAGAAATAAAGCACAAATAGCATCATTAACTTGTTAATTAAATAATTTAGTAACTAATTAAGTGGGTATATTAAAGGGGACATAAGAATATAAGAATATTGAGGTGCCGGCCCTTCTCAGCCCCCTTCCCTCTGCCCTTATGAACGATATATATTGTCGTGATTATAGAATATTTCCAGCAATTATAACCTTTTTCAACATACCACGGGTAAACACACTAGTCTCGGGGACACTAAAGGGGCTGTTTGATTTGAAGGGACACCATATTTTGCATGTTTAGACTCCAAATACTAGGAACTTGAAGTATAATATAGCACTCTTTGGGATAGCACCTCTGCCACCCCTAAAGTTGATAGTTCCTTAGGGGCTGATGAACATGTGTGTGGAGTTGCTCCAGATAGCTGTGAGTATTTCTGTCTGAAGATAAGGATAAACTAATTTGACTCTACTGGCGTTTATTCTGTCCAATCTTAGTATGCTGCTATCACTTTTAGATGTGTTAAACATCTGTTTATGCCAGCTGTTTGCATGCTAAATATACCTCAGAGAATTCATATTTTCCTTTGGCTCTTGTCAAATACTTCTGTCCCCAAAAACTTAGTTATGGCAGCTGTTCTGCTGATATGGAATCAGTACATCACGTATTTTTTTGAGTGTTTTGTGGCGTATAATGTTTGGGACATTTTTTCAGATATTGTAGGTGTGAGGTTGGGAGATGGATTTGAGTCCATCGCTGGTGTCTAAGTAATATGAAAAACTCAGTTTTGAATTGTATTACATCTGCAATATATGTGGTGTTTATGGAAGAAACAAACCTTAGTATTGTGTCATGGAGTTATTCGCATCCAATGGATGGATTTTTATTTTTCTCGTTTACAATAATAATGTGAAAATGTTGTGCGTGCTTAATACTGGAAGATTTTATTTTAATTGTGGACTGGTAACACTTTTTGAAGAAGACTGAAGCCGGAACTTTCCATTATTAAAAAAAAATGGAAGAAACATACACTTTGTTTTCACGGTCAGTCGTAGTTCGGACTGAGGCAACTATTTGAAGACACAGGGAAGATGCTGAGAGGATGGAGAGTTTTGTTCCAAGGAGAGACGCTAGTGCTATTGGACAAGGCGCTATTGGCGAATTGTAGGTGGTGGTGAGAGCACCTCCAAGCATTGGGTGGACAGCATTAGCATCGACATTACCACCTTCAACAAGTTTGGAAGCTTCTATTCATCAGGAGGTTCAGTCTTCAGTCCTTGACCAATAATGTGAACAATTGGCGTCAGCATATCGAGAATGCCAAGTGATATAAATCCTGAAGTCATTGTCAATCTTGTTAATCCTAGTTTTATCACAGAAGCTCTTGTGTGTGAGGACCTTGTGCGTCAGGAGTTGATAGGACCAGACTTATTTGCTGAGATTTGTACCAAGCGCGCCCTGATTAAGCCTGATGCTGAATCTCGAACCTGTTACGCTTTTCTTCTGTAATAAAAGTGGGGCAAACCTCTTTCTAAAAAATGCACCCAGCATGTCGCTTGACATTCTCACCACGCATGAACTATATATATGTTTCCCATTGCGAAGCGCGCACACGCACAATTGCATGGTGGATTCTGCTACATCCCACTGAATACTAAAGCAACAATATTAATATACAGAAAAGTATACTTGCGAGAGAGGAGGGAACAGGTGAGGGAGAGACATAGCTTGTATGTTGATCCACGTGCAGATATTCGTTGCACGCCAAAATAAAGTTGTTTGACAAAGCCACACTTGCGTACCTTTTTAAGTACTGAGCCAGCGTGCATGTGAAATGGTCACAGACCAAAACAATGGAGGCCCCATACATCCGGTGGTGGCGTTATCTGGGTTTGAACCTTATTCCTCTCTCTATCGGATCCAGATATGTTTGAGTCCTGTAATAATAGGCAACACTAGTGCCGGGACGTCCAGACGTTTCCGTCCGTCCAGACACCTGCGGCAACACTAGTGCTTGGATTCCAGCACCGCCTGCGCCAGCTCCATTTCCTGCGCTCGCATCCAAATCGTCCCCCTTCAGATGTGCTGCCCATGCTTCTAGGATGACTCACCCCCGCCTATTCCACACCCGTGCGGCGTTTATCTCTTCCAGGCCACACGGAAGACTCTCCCCCACCTCTTCCACAATAGCACCGCGCGGCCTGTGCCTCCTCCCCACACTGCCGACGGCGGCCTGCACCACCTCCACACGTCGGTAGCCACGGCCTGGACATACCTTCCCTCACGGACACCAACACCGGCGGTCTGTAGTTGCAACATGAAACATTAGAATGCAACATATATTTAAAACAGACGAAATATTTGGGACATACGCTTACAACATGTGTGTGAAACATATGCAACATCCAGATAAAACAATTACAACATGAAAAAACACTTACTGCAACATAAGGCTGAATCGGCTGAAACTTTTGGAGCATACTGTTGCAACATATGTGTGAAAACATATGCAACATCCAGATAAAAAAATGATTGCAACATACGTCTGGAAACAGATGAAACATTTTGAACAAACGCTTGCAACATGCTTCTGAAACACATGCAACATGTGGAACATCCCCCAATCTACTTTTGCAACATCCATAATAAACAGCTGCAACATACCTTTGAAATGACTGAAACACCTGAAACATACATTTGCAACATAGGCGAGGGAAAGCCTGGGCTGGTAGATTTTAGCCGTCAGGGTCGGTGCCGGTGGCGCACGAGCACCACCGCCACCAGCACCACCAATACTGGGCTTGGCTCGGCGGCGACGGTGGGGGATGAGGGATGAGGAGCGCAATGGCCGTCGGGGTGGGGGGAGCTCGGTCACCGCGGTGAGAGAGGGCGCCGCGCCGGGGTGGAGGAGAGCCGCCCATTCCTGTGCAACACCGCCGCCCCACCTTCATGGATCTCGCCGAAGGTGAGTGGATCTCGCTCCTGCTCCATGGATCTCACCAGGGTCTATGGGTGTTGGGGGTTCCCGGTGGGGGAGGACGCCGGGCATTGGTGCTCTGTGGCCTGTAGCAGGGGATGAGGAGCAAGGAACTGGTAAGGGCGGGAGCGGAGCGAGGCATGTGGGAGAGCGAGGCATCCGGCCTTCTGGACGTCTTAATAGTAGCATTTCCGTATAATAATGGGTGTGCTATCCACTACTACAGGATAGCCTTGTTGTCCCAGGCGGTAACGGCCTTTAGTCCCGGTTACCGCGCCGGGACAACGATCCCGGGACTAAAGGTGGAACCTTCAGTCCCGGGTCATCGAGCCGGGACTAAAGAGGGACCTTTAGTCCCGGTTGGTTGGTGTTACCAACCGGGACTAAAGGCCATCCAGCCGAGCAAACGTGGCCGCACCCTTTAGTACCGGTTGGTAACCCCAACCTTGATTAAAGGTTCCTTTTCTTTTTCTTTTTTTTTGTTTCTATTTCTATTTTCCTTTTATTTTCTATTTTCACGCTGCTACTAGGTTTTTTTTGTTTCTATTTCTATTTTCCTTTTTTTCTATTTTCACGCTGCTACCAGGTTTTTTTTTTCTATTTCTATTTTTCTACGCTGCTAGAATATACGTACGTTTATAATGTTCAACATTTGTATAAACTATAGTACGAAGGACCTTTAGTCAAGGATCAGCGGTACATTCCAGTTCAAGTTCGTGCTGCATGGTTCGAGAGCTGAGCTTTTAAGTTAGCTTTCACTCTTCTGAGCAAGCGAGATGGTGCTAATAGGTGAAACTGGCCAGCAATTCCAGCATATTGTGTACTGGGCCGGCCCATCGAGGCTCCTATAAACTCCCGGGACTAAAAGACCTTTAGTCCCTACTGATAATACCAGTCGGAACTAAAGCTATACCTTTAGTCCCGACTCATAATACTAGCCGGGACTAATTGATTTGGTCCATCAGACCCTACGTGCAAAAGCTGAAAAGTACAGTACAGTCGATCATCCCAATGATGGTACTGCTGCTCGATCAAGCTAGAGGCCTAATTAATGCGGCCAATGCATGCACGCAACGCGATTAACATCCGGAGATTATAGCAGTACAGTACATAATAAATAAACAAACACGGTCCCAAGCAACTTTCTCTACTAGTGCCGGTTAGGGAGCTAAACCGGGAATAAAAACTTTAGTTCCGGCTGGTATTACCAACCGGGACTAAAGGCGGTTGGTAATACCAGCCGGGACTAAAGATCCCTGTCCCGCGGACGATCGTTGGGCAAGAACCTTTAGTCCCGGTTGGTATTACCAACCGGGACTAAAGGTCATTTAATCCCGGGGGCAAAAAATGCCGAGGCTAATGCCAAATTGAAACATCGTTCTAAAGTCTGTTCTCTAGTAGTGATCGTACTGCTTCCGAATAACTGTAGAGTGTCCATAGGAATAGACGTGATGAAAGAAATAGGCCTATTATCATTTAGGAGTCAACAGGTCATACTAAAGATAACCTCGCTCAAGCATAATTGGCAAGAAAACGGAATTTACTACGTTAGTCACAAATAAGAGACAAGTTAGGCACTTGCTTTTTTATCGTCATTTTGTCTAACAAATTTGGTTAATAATTCATGTGGCTTCAGATCTTCCACAACCAAAAAATGTCTCACACATGTTTGGGACTTGGGTAAGAAGGATTAACAAAGAGTTCAAACCTTTAGGACTGCTCGAAGTATCCACTAACTATTGGTCAATTTAGTTATGTAGGAGTGATCATGTTTTTGAAAGCAAAATCTTCTCAACTCCTTTGGAGGTTATATTCTCGATGGCTCACTAGCTCCATACATGGGCTATCCTCCAGAAGCTAGGCTCATAGTATTTGTGACAAATACCTGGGCAGGGGTATGGTACCCTCGCCGTCTAGGTATTTCTGAGTTAGGACGAGACAAGTCCCACACTGGGTGCAGTCCCCGTGCTCTCTGGTATGCCTTGATGGGAGGGGAAACTCGGCAGTACACTAAGGAGTCTGCAGCCAAGCCCAATGGTACAACTCGAAAAGGTATGGTATGTCCATAGGGCCTATCTCATAAGGGTCCTACACCTTCACTTCGAGCCCTTCACTTGCCCTGCAAGGGGGCATTCGAGCTCCCCTAGGAGGCTCAGATCCGGATTGTCTTCTTCCTAAGGCTCCGTTCGTTTAGAGCGAATTCGGCCCTGGAAGCATTCCGGCTGCGAAATGCTTATATAAACTTTAGTAATGAATCCGGCCGGAATTTGTTCCTGGGGGTCAATCCCCAGGAACCGAACCGGGCCTAAAGGGTCAAAAAGGTAGTCGTACCAGGCCGGCCATCGCGTATCACCAATGCCAGGCGTGCCTTCCCACGTTTATTGCTTTATAATTTATTTTAATTTATATTTTTTTTATGGAATCGGGTTTCACTTTATATACGCTACGTAAACGACAAGTCCATCAATATTAAATATAACAAATGTTACGGCTACAGTTCAAATGTTCTTATCAAGATCTCGATCTCTCAAAATAAAAATAAAATTATTCAATAAGATAAAGCAGGCTTCTCGGACTTCTTACAATAATTTAGCGAGCCACTCTGGGTCATACTGGTTCTTGAACTTCACGGTTTGTGCAATGGAAAATACTCTATCTTTTTCCAATACCTCGGCTAAGATGAATTTTGCCAGCTCCGATTGTAGTGCGACGATCTTCATGTCTAACAGCCTTTTATGGTTATATTTCTTGCGTTGTTGTTCAAAAAAGATGATATTCAAAGAGGAATCAGTAAATCATTTTGTTGAATTATTAACAGACATAAATGAAATAGGGATTATACACACTAACTTATCTGCTTCTTCCGATTTTCCGCCGATGTAGCGAAGCATGGCCCACATTACATAAAACCCGCATTCATTGTTTTTCGCCGGCGGTTTTAGGTACTTCCCCTCTATTTCGACAACCTTGAATGGGATCTACATCCCACCGATATGTCTTCTTCGGATACTGTGCAACATTAAAAGGAGAAACATTAGAAAGCGGTATGTGTGATTAGAAAATAATATGTTATTAGGATCGCTTACTAATTCAACACTGCCACCGGTGCATCCAAATAATGAAATGGTTTTTTCTTTGAGTCCCACACCTCGATCAGATTTTTAGCAAGATTGACACAAATGAAGAAGAAATGGTTGCTACAATCACATAATCCTAATTATCAAATAATCTTAACGAAAAAAGCATAAAATTAAAAGACGAGAACACATACTTGCAGTTCTAGGCTAGAAGTATGTGAGTTTTGTTCTTCATCATGAATTCATCGAAAACAACAATCAATCTCCCTTTCAGGTCTTCCGCGTCACATCCATGGAGGCCTAAACATGTCTTCTCATTGACTTGCCCGGGGTCCAAGAAGCCTATGTTATCTCATTTACTTTTTAGTATGCAAAATTTTGCTATACACCTACATAAAATTATGGGAAGTGCTCAAAAGTTAACAATTTATGTCTCGAGAGAGTAGTTAATTGTAATATCGTGCATGTAGGGTACTTACATAGTCCACAGCGTCAATATTTGTGAATCGAGAGAGCATTTCTGGTATAGCTAGAACAAGCACTCTCACTCGACATCGAACTTCTCTTCTTCAGAATAATGAAAAACATGTGGCGAATGGATAATAACCTCAAAACCAAAGTCCTCCGTCTCTGTTGCTTGAGCTATGTAATATTCATGCAAATGACGCATATAAGTTGTCAAATTTTTATACTCATCATCGAGAACCAAAAGATTGCTCCTTTCATACTTCATTGCCAGTGTTCCCGTCCCTTGTACATCATAATAGATGTCCGTGGCCTCTTCCATGGTTAATTCAGGGTTGTCTTCGACGTACTTCTGTATCTTTCTTAAATCTTTATTGTGTATTTCTTCATCTCTTATTGTAGCGTACTTATTATGTGTTTGCCTTTCAAATTCGGACTTCAACAAACACTGAGGTAGTGAGGCAAAGAGATTGAAGAAACTAACACAATCTTTCTTCAAGATGTGTGCTGTAAATTTTTCTTTCATCAAGTTCATAATGCTGCCACTGAACGGCCTTTTATTTTTTTGTTGGTCCACTTTGGAAGCATTAGCGACCGAATCCAAGGACATTTTATGCGACTGCGAGGATGCCTTTGATCTTGTTTTGGGCTGAGGTGGAGGAGGAGGAGGAGGATGACGACAAGAATTCTGTTTTCCCAGGGCTGATGAAGATGGAGGAGGAGGAGGAGGAGGAGTCTTATCTTTTCTCAGGGCTAATTAAGATGGAGTCGGACGAGGAGGAATAGAAGGAGACCTCTGTCTTCTCAGGGGTGATGACAAGGGATGAGGAGGGGAGTGATCTCTATTGGAAGATGATGAGTGGTCATCGTGGGTGGGCGAAGACTCGCAGTCGTCCTCATCATCAAAGGACAATTGGTGGTCAAGCTTAACGAAACGCTTGCGCCAGGCCACTTGAGAGCCCTTGTTATGAACAAGTTTTGACATGTCTTCTGTTGTGGGGTACTCAATGTGTATCTTGTTATACTTCTTATCAAGTATTCTATCAATGGTGATGCGAGCATACCCCTATGGAATTGGGCGGCCATTAATGGTCCCGTCTCTCATAGGCCTGGCCTGGCCGAGCGCCACCTTGTCCTTTGTCCATTCCTGACGGATGTACAACTTGACACTGATGAGTTCAATGATGCCGTCTACCGGATGAGGCACATTCGCATCTTCTTCATCGAGCGGGGTCGATCCGCAGTTGCTGCGACCCCTTAACTGTGGGCTAAAGGCAGTAGGAGTAGGGTTTTGTGGTACTCCTGACCCCTTGGACAACAAAATTTGCTAGACTCGTGCTTCAACAGTCACCTCAATTTGTGCTCTATTCTATCTTCCATCTCTTTTTGTCGCCTGAAACACTCTGCCTCCTATTCCGCTCTACCCCTCGAGCGGCTCAAGTAAGTGTGAGATTCTTCGGGGAATGCTAGTTTCCAAGGAACAACACCGGTTCCTCTAGTGCGACCAGAGTGCTCCTTGGTTTTGAGTGCTTGGGTGAGCACATCTTTCTCCTTATTAGAAGTGAGAGTCCCTTACCTCACCTCCTCAGTTACTTGGGAGATCCTCTCGATGAGTTCGCTCATGGGTGGATTTGTGGAGTTATAGCTCCTGTCCTCGGCGTGGTGTACATTCCTCCCCATATAGTATATTACCAATCTTGACTCCCAATGGGTGGTCTCAACCTGAACGCCTTCCTCAGCAAGGCGATCCATCTTTTCAAGTTATGCTTTAAATTCTGGCATCTTTTTGGCGTAGCCACGAGAGCCGAGATGATGAGGATTCATCGCTTTCTGCGAGTTCTCCTTATTCTTCCTGCTTAGTTCTAAGTACTCCTTAGATAACCTGTATTCCTTAAATTCCTGCTAGAAGTCCTACTTGCTAAACTGTCCATCATCGAAATCTGGCTCTTTATTTTGGAGGACAAAATGCTTGTACAATGTCCCCTTGAAATTCTTGAAGCATGTCCCCATGATTTCTTTTGCTTTTTTCTTGACTACCTCCTTGTCATACTCCGTTGGGAAAGTAAAATACTCTGGGATCTTGATATCCCATATGTAATCCTTCTCACTTTTAGGAACCCTCCACAGGTCATTATCTTTCCCAATCCACTTCCTATACCTAATCGGGATGAAGTCACTTACAAGTAACCTGAGGATAGTCTTGTATTTGGTCAGCTATAGGTGGTAAGAGTGGATCCCTGAATTCATTGAACTCAGTGATGTGCAGTGTGCATTCCTACCAATAGGAAGCTTTAACATGCCTTGCTTGGATCTAGCCTTCCTACTAACCGAACCCTCTGGCTCCTCGGCCTGCGGAGGTTCCTACTGGAGACACCAAGTAAGCTATGACCCTCTCAATTGATTAGCGTGTGTGGCTACATAGTCACATGGTACCAAAGTTACCTGGCCATCTTGGTCATTTTGACCTAGCTTGAGCAGGCCGAACGGGGTCCATGGCTGCTCGTTCTCACCGTCCTGATGGACACCATCATCGTTTGTCAAATCATGCGGCTCTCCCATCCTAGCGATATCAAACACTTCTTGTTGCCGATCTGTTCTTCGGTGATGGGGTAATAGGCGACAACGAGTCATGGCTGTGACATGATCGTGGTTAGTTTTGGCTGTGGACAACTACTAATAGCATATGCAAAAATAAAGAGGATAGAAACTTAGCATCAAACACAAACACCAAAATGATGCAGCAATTCCAAAAATGAGATGGAACCTAGTTGGGGAAGCTACACAGAAAACTAACTCATTGCAAGTGGTTACCCAAGTCACAAAAAAGGTACAAAAGCAGTTCCTATCCACTCTTCTAATGACACCAACTAGGATACAACATCAACAAAACCATCACAAGATAACACACGCTGCTGCAAATTAATACATGTACTGCAATTTTACACCTTCTATATTATACCAAGCAGCTTTGATTTAACTATCGTACCTGAATTCCGATGCATGTTAACCGGGCAACAAATTTTAACAAACTATTACTTCCAATTCACACCATGGTATGAAAACACGCATAATTCATTCCACCACAATCTACTCTCGTATGCAATTGAAGCTCATATGCAAGAAGGAAGGGGGCAGAGCCTAGGTGGGCCTCGGCTAACCTAACGGGCATTTCATCAAACACATAGCGGGCAATGAGCCACGCACTCACCGAGGGCTCCTGAAGCTCATATGCAAGAAGGAAGCAGCTGTCCATGCGCTCCTGAAGGCCTCGGTGGTGGGAGTGTAGGCGTGGAGGAGGAGGGGCACGGTCGGCGTCGTGGACGAGGAACGAGGGCACGGACGGCACGGTGCTCTGACGTGGGGCGGTGGACAGCATTGCGGGTGCTGGCGCAGGACTAACGGGGACTCATCGAGGGGATGCACGGGCGTCGACATCTAAGAAGAGGAGAAAGAGGCTAGGAACGGCGGCGCGAGGGGCGGTGGACGGGTGTGGGGGGGCAGTGGTGCCCGTCGGCGCGGGCTGGTGCTCCGGCAGCGTAGGGGGAGGGGTTGCAATGGGGTTGAAATGACTTTGAAAAATTTCACCCTGCGCCTTGCTTTTATCCCAATGGCTCATCACTACCGGTTGCAAGGTCTAAACCGACTGCGATGAGGTAACATCACTGCCGGGCCATGCCTAGACCCAATAGTGATGGGGTGCAGCGGTTACGGATTAAGTAGCATATCTTTTTCCTTTCTTTCGAAATCCTCCAACTGGCGCAACGGTTAAGATCGCGCAATATAGCCCCCGAGACCCGTGTTCGAGTCCTAGGTGGCCCAATTTTTTTTGTTTAATTTTATAAATTATTAAGCGCTCTAAAAGGTCAATAAGAAAAAAATAAAATAAGCCTTGACATACCTCCTATACTAGCGTAGCGGTTGAGACTCAGAACTCTAGTCTCCGAGACCCAAGCTCGAACCTGAGGGCTGGCATAATTTTTTAATTTTTTTATACATCACTGTCGGTTTTCAAAATGAACTGACAGTGATAACCAGCATCACTGTTAGTTTTGTCTCATCACTGGCTTTTTGAAAACGACATTGATGTTTATATATATAAAAAATTCCTTTTATATACTGAATAAATAGAAGCAAGTGTATTCCTATATCGAAATGACTTAAATTGTTTTTGGCAAGCATGTACACCCAAAGTAAGACCCCACACAGGATCTTAGATTTTTCTCATCAGTTTTTTATTTATTATATTTTTCTATGTGCTGAATGAGACAAAAGAGGGTGGATTTTATCTTGTACCCAATAGATTTTTTCATCGACCTTCACAAAATTCTTATCCCTAGGGCACATGAGAGCCTGTGTAAAAGTTGGCACCATTCTGGATCTTTTCGTGGGTACACTCCATTCAACCTATAATTAATCGGTGACGTCGCGCGGAAATTCAATTAAACCTCAGAAAGTAGCAAACCATCTCCAGAAAATCCCAAACTTGGTGTTTCCTTCACCCATGGCATATGCAAGCCTAAGAAAAATTTTGAGACTAATACGACACCGGAATGCATATGAACCACAGAAACCTTGATAACATATGTGCATAGTCATGGTTCGATGAAAGGGTTCATATACCTCTGTAAAGCATATATACTCCGCCTATGTTGAAATGGCTTAAAAAAATTTGGCAAGCATGTATACCCAAATTAAGGCCCCACACAACATCTTAGGTTTTTCTGTTCATTTTTTTATTATTATATTTTTCACTGTGCTGAATGAGATAAAAGAGGGTGAATTACATCTTCGACCCACTAGATTTTTCATTAACCTAAACAAAATTATGATCCCTAGGGCACATGAGACCCTGTGTAAAAGTTTGGCACCATTCTAGATCTTTTTGTGGGTAGACTCAGTTCAACCTATAATTAATCGGTGTCGTCGTGCGGAAATTCAATTAAACATCAGAAAGTAGCAAACCATATCCGGAAAATCCCAAACATGGTGTTTCCTTCACCCATGGTACGTGCAAGCCTAAGAATAATTTTGAGACCAATGCGACACCAGAATGTAGATTTTTAGTTGCCCAACAAATGTTACACGAATTACATGCATGACAATAATTAAACACACAAGCCGTACAAATTAAAATTAGAACTCAATTAAACTACAACCTTTCAAACCTAGCTAAATAAACATTAATTACTCTCAGAATCACTGTCGGGATGGAAAAACTAAGTTCACACGTCCATAGCCAACCACTTGCATTCGATGTTGTGTTCTTGACGATGTCCGAGATAAAGAACCCGCTAAGTGCTGTTCACAGCCAATCTATTGGGGATATAGTCTGTGACATATATATATGCAACAATGATATTAAACTAATTATACTTATTTGTTAGCATAAAAAATAAAAGATGTTGGAAAATATTTCATACAATAGCTGGAACAGAGAATCGTGGAATGGCCACATTAGGAGCGAATGGCTCGTCGCCAGGGTGGAAACATGGTTCTTGTGGTGGGGGCGGTCCGTTGTTCATACCATCTGATCGATAAAATGCAAAAAATATATGCACAAAAAATTCTTCCAAGTAAAATGTGGCAACATAATTAAATATAGATCGAATGCAAGGAATAAGAATATATATAAATGTAGAATGCAAAGAAACATAAATATAAATATAGATCAAATGAATATAGATAGAATATTGGAGAAGACAACATATCAATACCAATGAAAAATTCAGGAGCATGACCAAATCATGTAGAGAGAGTAGATTTTTTTTAGAAGTGAGAGTGAAACGTGAGAAATGAGTCTATGAGAGTTCGTGAGTGGATGGGATCGATGTATGTGGTCGGTGGTTTGTTTTATATAGGGGGACATGGACATCATTGTTAGTTTTTAGTTACAACCGATAGTGAAAGTGAATATCACTGCCGATTTTTAAATAGAACCGACAGTGAAGGTGCATATATGTAAAGGACCGTGGAAAAATTTTAACTACAACGATATATTTATTTAGATAGAGTATAGAAATACATCAAAAAATAACAAAAATATTAGAAATAAATTACATATACGATAACAAAGACCTTACACTAAAATTACATATATGATAGCAAAGACCTATTTGCGTACAGGTCAATGTTACAATCAATGTGTATCAACACATTATAATTTAACCACCTCAGTAGCATTCTTCTAGCACCAACTAGGATCAAACAACAGCACTGAGGTTGTCTATGAGCTATACCGGTTGGAGATGACAAGGTGGCATTGATGAATCCATGCCTCTGCTGTACATGGCATTTTTCTCGGTACAGTCCAGAGCACACTGGATTCAGCTCGACACCACACCGATGAACCAATACCGCTCTAGGAAAGGAAATTGCCCAAAGCACACCAGGTAGGCTGAGCATGGAAGATGACATGTCTCTCTGGACATACAGTCTAGAGCGCACCATAGCGGATGGCTTTGTTAACCTCATGGTGTCTCTAAACTTTGACGTTGCTCTATCTTCAGTAGCATTCTTTAAGTACCTCTTGTGTGCACTATTTTGGTGGACTACGATACATAACAATATCTGTACGTGGAGGGCTTTCTCCCACAGAGAGGCCATGTATGTGGAAACTAGCAAGCAGAGAACGAACTGGAGAAATAAATAACAAACAAACAAAGTTGCAAAATAAACACAAGTACTAGCCATTGAGAGGCTCCCTAACAGGGCGTCATTTTATAGTCTAGCTATCGTGGTAGGTGGGAGCAGTGCTCCTGCTATGGTGATCAGTAGGAGCACTGCTGGCCCGTAGAGGGAATATTCTTATCACTGTCGGTTTTAATAAAAAACTGGCAGTGATAGGGGTCATTAGTGCCGGTTTTTAGAACCGGCAGTGATTCCATGTATCACTGTCAGTTTTTATGCAAAAACCAACAGTGATAGGCCTGGCAAAGCAGCTGCCGCTACCACAGGCGCTCAGTTTTTTTTAAAAAAAAATTAGAGCCACTACCGCGGGCTCTGGATAAAAAAAAATGTCCCGCCTGGGTTTCGAACCGAGGGAGCGAGAAAGAGGGATTAGTGGCTTAACCGCTGCGTTAAAGGAGGATTTACGTTAGGAAATATTTTGTTATCATTTTTATAGTTTAAGTTGAGGTTCATTTAATTCTATAAAAATATAAAAAAAAGTTTGCCGCACCTCGGATTCGAACCAAGGGCGCAGGATTTACAGTAGCTGGCTTTTACCGCTGGGCTGTGATAGAGAGTACGTCAAGGTAGGTTTTCTTTTTTTGTTTTATCCTCTAAATGGGAGTTAATTAATTCAAGGTCCAAATTATAGGGCCTTAACCACTGCGCTAGCATTAGGGATTGTGTTAGTTTAGGTCATGTTTTTTCTTTTATCCGTTTAGTGCATATAAATACATATAATTTATTGTAAAATAATACAAATATTTGTGTCTCGATTATTTAATTTCATGATAATTAATTAATGATCTATAATTATCAAATAATAGTGTTTCTGAACATCATCTCAATATTTGATTACATAGTTAATTATTTAATTTTAGAGAAGCGCACAAAATATAAATTAGATTACATAGTTGGTGAACAACATTCGAATAATGATTACATAGTTAACAATAATCTTACTATATTTAGGTGCATCAATAATAAGGGCCTCATTGTGATCAAGCTGTACGTAAGCAGGTTCATCACCCTCTTGAAGGATAGATAGGGGTACGTTCACCCCAAATCGAGGCATTTCCTGATAGCCCCTATAGTCTTCTTCGTCCGTCACTCCATCGACACCGATAATCTTTCTTTTTCCTTCTCGGACTACTTTTAGCCTTCCTTTTGTCTTGTTGTCCCTTGCATAGAAGACTTGCATAACATCTCTTGCAAGGACGAAGGGGTCGTCTCCGTATGCGGTCTTAGTGAGATCAATGGTAGTGAACCATTCACTGTTAGTGTTGATTTCCTTGAGCTAGACCCACTGGCAGCGAAAAAAGAGCTGCCTTCAATGGACCGTAGGCTAGCTCCCATATCTCCTCTATGAAACCATAGTATGTCGCCTGCACGTTGCCATTTTTGTCATGAGCATCAAAATGAACACCACAATTTTGGTATGTGCTCTTTCCATCTTGCTTTTTGTGTAAAATGTGAATCCATTGATCTCATACCCTTGGTACTTAAGATATGTACTTGAAGGTCCCTTGGCTAAGGCATCCAGTTGATTACCCAACTTTATTCCAAGCAAGCGGCATCACAACCAGTTGACAAATTCCTCCTTATGTTTTTTATCTAGCCAAGCCTATGACCTGCTCGTATACAGAGTTTGCAGCGATTGCCTGTGCTCGTCAATGTATGGCATCACACCCTCGGCTTGCTAGAGAACAACGAACTGTGCCTGTCTGAAAGAAACATAGTCATCTATTGTAACATATTTCTTCCCGATCGTTCCTTTGTCACGTAGTCTTCTCTCGTGATGAGATTCTAGAACTCTGACCCTTTTGATGTCCAGATAATATGTGCAGAACTCAATAGCCTCCTCCGTTGAGCATCCTTCAACCATGCCCCCTTCTGGCCTGAATCTGTTCCTAACATACCTCCAAAAAACTTTCATCAATCTTTAGAAATGGAACATCTGATGCAGGTACATTGGGCCAAGGTTCTCTAATTTGGTCAACAAGATGAATGACTAGATGTAATGAGATATCAAAGTAAGTCGGTAGAAAATGCATCTCAAGCCTAATGAGAGTTTTGGCTATGTCCCGTTGCAGCTGCTCTAGCGTGGACACAACAATGACCTTTTTTGAGATCGCATTGAAGAACGAGCACATCTTTATGATTGGGGCATGGACCTTTGGGGGAGGATACCACGTAGGGCAATAGGGAGCAGCTGAGTCATAATGACATGACAGTCATGGGCCTTCATAGGGCCATAGTTGAAATTGAGTTCTTTCATATTCACTAGCCTCTTCGGGTTCACACAGTAGCCCATTCGGACTTTGAGTTCATTGAAGAAAGAAATAAGCGAACGCTTTTCTTCCTTCTTTAATGTCCATGATGCAACCGGAAGTTCGAACTAGCTATTCTCTAGCTCCATGGGATGCAGCTCCTTCCTGATTCCCAAGTGTTGCATGTCTAGGCATGTGGCTAGTGAATCCTTTGATGTTCCCCTCGGTGTCCATCAAGGTGTTATGTGTTAGTGCACATGTTTTTAGTGATGTGCATGGGATCAAGACAGTGGCGTACACTCAGAAATGCCTAGTAAGGTAGTTTCTAGAAAACCAATTTTTTTCTTCCAAATGCTCCCATAAGGCGCTGCTACTGCATTGTCCCCCTTCCCAAGGACAACCTCTAGTTTGTTGAGTTCATGAAGTATCGTAGGCCCGTCTCGATATTTTGGAGCTAAGCGTTTCTTAATAGAACCGTTGAAATCTTTTCTGTTCCTGCGGTAAGGGTGATCCTTAGGTAGGAACCTACGGTGTTCCATATAAACTATTTTTAAGTTATTTGGTAGATTTACCGCATCGGTGTCATCAAAGCACTCGACACATCTAGTATAGCCTTTTGTCTTCTCTCCGGACAATGAACCTCGACCTGGTAGGTCGGTGATTGTAGCGATAAGTACTCCCTTGATCTTGACATGTTCTTTTTTGTACTCTTCCTAAACATCCAACACACCCTTTTCAAACATCTCCACTAGTTCATCGATCACCGGTTCCAGAAACACATCGATGTCATTCCCAGGTTGTCTTGGCCCTTGGATCAGTAGTGGCATCTGGATGTACGACCGCTTCATACAGACCCAAGGTGGAAGGTTGTATACACAGAGTGTCACTGGCCAGGTGCTATGATTGCTTCTAACCTGGTCGAAAGGATTCATCCCATCTATGCTCAAAGCAAACCAAAGGTGCCTTACCTCTCTACCAATGTCCTTATAGAACATAGTATTGGCAGTCCTCTAGTTATGTCCATCAGTGGGATGCCTCATCATTGTTTCTTTCTTACGCTCTTTGCCATGCCAGCACAATAGCTTGGCTAACTTTGCACATGCAAACAGCATATGCACCCGGGGAGCTATAGGGAAATACCAAACGACGTTTACGGGACATCCTCTGGTCTTGGTACCCTCATCTGACAGCCCTTCCTTGTACCATGGAGTTTCACACATAGGGCACTTGTTCAAGTCTTTGTATTTTCTCCATGGTACAATATGCAATCATTGGAACACGCGTGGATTTTTTTAACCTCGAGGCCGATGGGGCAGATCATTTGCTTGGCCAAGTATGTCTTTTCTGGCAACTCATTTTTTTCTAGGAGCATTTTCCTTATTATACCTAACAACTGAACGAAGCCTTTATCGCTCAATCCGTTTGTCGATTTGAACTCTAACAGCATGATGTCGGCTTCCTGTTTGCTCATTGGACAATTCTTATACAATGGTGTTTTGCCATCTTGTCTCATTTTCTCTAGCTTTCTCAGCTGTCTTTCACTAAGACATTCGATCTCTACATTACGTAGCAGCTGAGAAATGCCATCGTTATCCTTGGTGTCGTCAGCTAGTGTGTTCCTAAACACATTATTAACTGTGGCCATAGGTTCCGTGTTGACATCGGGTTCCTCGTCAGTATCGTGGATGGCTACGTCAGGCATGTCCACATCATCATCGTTTTCCTATGGAACATTCACACCAACCTCACCATGCATAGTCCATATCGTATAGTTTGGCATGAACTCCCAGATAATCAAGTGCGATCATATAGACTTAATTTGATGAAAGTCCCTTTAATTCTTGCAATCTTTGCATGGGCAGAAGATAGGGTTTCCATTCCCAGCATGGGCTTTGGCATCGGTGATAAACTGGCTGACGTCATGCATGTACCGCTTGTCCGTTCGGGACAGATGCATCCACTCTGATCCATCTCTACACAAAAAATATTAAGACAGTAATTACAAAGAATTAATAAGAAATTGAGCTTCATAAATAACAATTGTAGCTCAAAAGTACCATTTTTGGAAAATATTATTGTACACTAATTATTAAAAAATTAAAATTGGTAGTCCCGGCCCTGTAAATTGAAAATCATAGTAAAAAACAATTATTGCACAATAATGAAGAACAACTATTCTACTCCATGCCACATAAAAATGGAGACACTTATTTAAAAAAAAGACTAAAATTGGAGATATGATCATGAACAACAATGTAGCTCCAAACAATGCCCATATAAATTGAAAAGCGCAGCCCCATAAAAAAATTATTGCACAATAATGAAGAACAATTATTCTACTCCATGCCACATAAAAATGGAGACACTAATTTTTTAAAAAAGTCTAAAATTGGAGACATGATCCTGAACAAAAATGTAGCTCCAAACAATTCGTTGTTATATGACACATAGATTAATTTTCTCAACAAATTGTAAAAGAATCTACTCTACTTCTAAGAACTAATTAAAGCATCCCATATTAACAATGATGATCTTGACCACCATGGAATAATTAGCGAGGAATTTAAATGTGTTCATAGACACTAACCTTTTGGATGATGGATTCACCATAATTTGAGCCTTGCACAAATGTCCAATTGGAAAAGTGCTCTCTAGAATGGAGAAAGAACTAGAATGAGAATCAAGCAATGTAGCCATCAAAACAAATCTAATTAAGCAACAAAATCAAAGGAGTGTATGTTTGTTAGTAACCTTAAAGCAAAAAGATCAAGCCATTCTTCAAAATCCAAGTGCTAGCTTCATGGTGAAGAGCAACCGCAACAATGGAGGGAAGGACCCAAAAGCGCGCCTCTATTCTCAGGATGGAAGAGAGGAGGAAGGAGAGGACGGCTGCAGCCTTTTTTGTGCTGTAGGCTTATCACCGCCGGTTCTTGGCTATAACCGATAGTGATAGAGCTCAATCACTGTCGGCTCTTGGCTTGAACCGGCAGTAATATGTGGTCGTCAAGCCACTGCTGGTTAGAGACACAAACCGGCAGTGATAGTTGTCATCAATGTCGGTTCGGTCACATCTCAAATCAATTTCTGATTTTCAGAGCCAAGAACCGGCAGTGAAGGGTCAACACTGCCGGTTCTCCTAATTCCGGCAGTGATGAGGCCGGCAGTGAAGTGTTATTCTGTAGTAGTGCCTGCTAGGCTGCTTTCATCCATAGTGAAGTGCTACACATGCTACTTTAAGTTCATACATTTCATGTATAATTATGAACTTGTAATAATTTTTAAAACCTAGTGAGATTTCAATATTACCAAAATAATTTGGAGACAACTGCACAACTGACTACCTAAATGTGGGAACATACTAAATTTGGTTACGCCCAATACCTATGTATGATTTTTTTTTACCTCCCATTGATCATTGAAATGATAGAACCGCCAAACAGGGGTGAGTTGGGCTTTAAAATGTTCGACGCAACAACTGAGCCTATACTAATCTACTCACCCGCTTGCATAGGGGAGCTAACACTTCAAAAGTTCACACTGAGCACAAGTCCTTAGGACCATCATACTAAACATGTCCTTAGTCAAGATCACACAAACATAATGTCCTTAGTTACGAAATTACCACTAGCCTCTTAATGAAAAACACGTGAAGTCGCCTTCGCAAAAAAAGTAAGAACACAGTATAGCATGGAGAAAAAACCAAGTTGCCAAAAAAAATTTGTGCACCAAACAGAGATCAAAACACAACCTAGAAGGAGAGTGGAATTGCAAGAATTAGAAAGATGGAGAAGAGAAATCCGGATATATTGCCTGTGAAATTGGGTAGTTGCTACTACCCCTTAATCCACGTTGGAGCACCAAAGACTCGCAAAGACTCAAGTTTTCATTAGTGAACACCCCTTCTCTGCTATGGATAGGTGGTTTCAATCCAAGCACAACTCTAAGAGCCTCTCCATAAAGTAGCTCCACCAAGACGATCACCTATAGTCCTCCACCAGACCACTTAGGTGTTGTCAAACACCAAGAGTAACAAGTCTTCAACCTCCATTTGATGAACTCTAGTTTAAGAACACTGAATGCACACTAAGTACACACTCCCAACTCATAATCTTAACCCTTCACCAAATTCCCTCTATATGTTGAAACTATGGGTTTAAGAGAGCTCCAAATAACCAAGTATAGTTATTCCCATGTGTGAATCTTAAGATTTAGGGTGTGAAGGGGCTGCTAGCCGTTGGAAAAATCTACGTACACACGTCTCTAAATGATCCGATAAGTGCCACAAAGGCACACCAGATCATGTAGTGACCTTATTCACTCCAGTTCTCGGACAGTTAGAAAAGAATATACCAGAATATGCTCTATCGGATGATATTGTTGACAGTCACTACATGATAAAATCTAACTGTTAACATGTATATGAAAGTGGCAAAAGCATGATCATCACCACTGGAACTAGCCGTTGTTGACCGTTTGGTATTGTTCATAGCACATACTCCTGTGCCCATCACCAGACTAATCCGGTGCCCTATTTTCCTATCTAGAACCTTACTGGTGATCACTGTGCTACACCTTTAGCACTCACTAGACTAGTCCGGTGGCAAGCTCTAGGTTTGCAGGGGTTTTTAATTTCGGTATTGCAAAAATTTCGGCCACCACCGAAACTACCGAATTTCGCAAAATTCGGCTGAAATTTCGGCGAATTTTTTTTAGAGACTAACACATGAAGTATGCTTTTTCTAAAAAAAACATTTAAATCTAAACAAATATTAGTATGATTTATGACTACACATCTATTGAATACAAAAATATGCAATATAAACAATAAAAATTGAGTCTAAAGTTATATAACACATGTATTAGTGTATTACAAAATTTCGGATTTTTCTTTCAGCCACCACCGAAATTACCGAATTTCGCGAAATTTCGCCGAAATTTTGAACCCTATAGGTTTGCACAATGGCAGCGCTTGGTCCAGTTCTCTTGTGGCCTCAGCCACCAGATCAATCTGGTGGGCCTACAAAACCCTGTGCGGATAGCCCCCACACCGCATGGTCCAGTGCCTTGTCTGGGCTTACACTGGACCAATCTAGTGCATGCAAAAAGCATGCACCTGACCCCTTTTCTTTGTGTCTTCGCGTTTGGCTTGGTACCTTCTTGTGTCTTGGACTTTTGGCAAGTCTTGTGGATTTTCAACATGTCTTCTAATGTCTTGCTCAAGGTGCTGATTATTCAGATCACCACTTTGCCTTAGTTTAAGTCCACCTTGCATCCATTTGAACCATACCTTGTATACTAGCAAACATCATTAGTTCAAATGGTCATGTTGTTCATCCAAAACCAAAATGAAACTTAATGGCTTATAGGGTCCATTCTCCTTACAGGGGTCACGCCCATTAGTGGATAGAGGTTCCACGCATCGTGTGCGGCAGTACGGCCGAGAATGGGTCTCGAGGCGCGATGGAGGTCTGACAAGGCATTGATATGGCGGAGGCATCATGGTCCAACAATATAGATATGGCCGGTGAGCAGCTCATCTCGTCCTCGCCTCTCTTGCTCACCCTTATTATCCCTCTCCATCCCAGATCTGCAGTAACCTGGATGACATGGCGAGGGGGAAGAGAAGACGGCTGCGGGGAGGTCGAGCATGGTGCGGCAAGAGTTTGCACATCAATAGCACAGTGCCCTAGCGCCGTGTGGATTGATGCGGTGACGACGCCCTAGCGTCCCAGATCGAGACCTAGGCCTGGTTGGACGCATGAGGTTGCGCTTTTTTGTTTTTTATTTGGATTAACAGAGGCCGGCATAAATAGCCACCTTCGTAAATCGTGATTAAAAGTGATGTTGGAGAGCCCACCTGTGATAACCTATTTTGATCTACTCTGTAAATCGTTTTTGTGGTAATAGAAGCATGATACTAGAAAAGTTTTACAGGAACAGGTGCTCTTCTCTTCTATAAGTATCCTATATGAAATTCACTGATACTAACAAATTCAGCAAGACAAATACAGCCACTGTGAATCAATAAATGGAGAGTAACCAAAACAGCATTTTTTTTCTTGGTCACGTCAGTGACGAACTAACAGACGGCCACTTCGCCAACATGCATATGTGATGTTAACATCCATATATACATAATAGTATGATACTGGGTATATATCCATCCGTGTCGTCCTTTTCAGTCCATGACACGACCGTGATCAAATGGACGACTGAAGAAGATTAATCCGTCTGATTTGCGGCTGCCTGTCGACACTCGACAGGATCGGATGCTGTTGTCCACGCATTCGCTTCTTCCATTTCTCTGACAAGTAACTGTGCTCGTGACCTCTCGCGGACTCGCACCAACGTGTGAATTCTGGACCGGAGCACTCATGCTTTGCTGAAGACACAGAAAATTGAAAGAAAGGTGCCCATCAGAGTAGATTGGATAATCTGCTACCCGACTACGTAAAAAATTGATTTTTCAAGAAGCCATATTTTATTTCCGGAGACTAGAAAAATAGAGCGGTTTTCAAAAGTGGTTTGTGTTTCTCCATATCTTCTATCCCTTTTCGTTCCAGAAAACTTATGTTCTAGAATCTAAAAAGGTCTTAGAAAACTTGATGTTTTAACTCTTACACAATAAATTTAAATTTGTCTCGTCAATTTGAAATTGTAGTCTGAATGTGTATTTTTTTAATAAAAAGTTTATTTCTTAATTAACATGGTTCACCTTTAGTAAATAGGGGTATATGGGTAATTTATGTTGAGCACTAATGTATCCTAAAAGTCCTAATAAAGCCCTAAAGCATCGATCGAGTTCTTTAGGATGGAGGGAGTACATTACTATGAAGAAATATTTTGGTATTGACGTTTATAGTATTTTCTGCTTTTTATGTTGATAAATTTTAAATGAAAATTAAAGTATGTATGTGAAGTATAATGCCAACATGTTACGGTTGTGTTTGGCAAGCTGGTCTACCCTCACCTTGGCCCCATAATACAATTTGCGTGTGTTTGAATGCACTACTACATAGATTTTACGGAGGTGGCCAAATACAATTTCTAGAGCCGACACCCTGTCCGTCACTGTCTTATACTCTATGTAAATTGAATATAACAAAAGTAGTGGTGGATGTCTGCCTCTAAAAATGTTTTTAGAAAATAAAAATTATTGGGCCGTTGAGCCCAACCTACACTACTACACTAAGACCTTTCACAACCACGTCATAACCCCATCTCAGCCGCATTTCGGCCTCGGCAGTAAGTGTCGGCAGTGATGGTCATAGCCCTTACTGTCGGAATCTGAGACCGACTGCGGTGTACACTACTCCGCCGTATTGGCTTATGATCCGTCCGTGATAAGGTCCTTACTTCCGTCGCATTGAAGGACGACCCATCTGTGGGTATACACTAACACCGCCACATTGGCAAACGATCCGCCTGTGTGGAGGTTATCATCAACTTCATGTGGGCACATCAACCGCATGTGTAGTGGTCACCAGCACCGTCGTCTTGTACTTCGACCCGACTGTCTACGGTGCAGCTTCGCTGTCGCATCAACGACCGAGACATCTGTAGAGATAAAACATCACCATCGCTTTAGCGTATGAACCGTCAATACAAAGGTTATGGTCACCGTCGCCTTGCACCACGATCCGTCTTTGATGATCGTTTAGTCGGCATCGGGTTACTAAATGATTCGACGGTGATACACTTTTATCCCTGCCGCATAATACTATAGCGACGTTGTTGGACGTTTGCACCACCAACGGTGGTATTGATAACAATACAATAAATGGCTCTTAATAGCTTACTGAACACAAAGCATACAGATATAATCATTGCATCCATAAACTATATTTTTACAATAACAATGGACGCTTACCATAATATCTTTCTCAACTGATGTCCTAACACAAGCGGTACATAGACTACAATCTAAAGGTACTGATCTCTACAGACTTACATAACGAAAATGACGTAGTTGTGCTCCTTCTATGTGGCACTCTTGCTTGCTAGGCAAAAATGAATATAATTAGTGCATCCTTCGAATTGGTAGACAATACACCATGGAACCCCTCTTCTTCCTTCTAGCCAACGTAGGAAAATTGTTCAAAAGCACTCAGACTCCACCTGCACAAAGCAGTAGAATTAATAATATTCAACACACCATTCCTTTAGTTAGGAAGCTCAAATTGGTCTATATATAGAATCAAAACAATTACTTACCTGAACAAAGGCATGACGTAATTACAACAAAATATAGCATATGCACCTTTACTGCTCTGCTAATGACTCCATGAACAAGGGAACATAAGAAAGATAGTGTGGTCTGCCGCTCATACATAATAGTTTCTAGGTACTTCTAGGATAGCCGATAGCCTGGGCAGGGAGGACATGAACTTTACTGCGGTTCATGTCATATGCAAGCAATATTTTGTCCTCCCAAACAAAAAAAATCAAATTCCATTCTAGATGAACTGCAATCACTCTGTAGGCCACATCACAAACCTTGGTACCAATTTTAATATTCTTCTTTCCAAATAGCTCCAGCGTGGTCACCTTATGCTTCAATGTCCATTTACTAGTACCATAGTCTTTAAGGATCCAGATTGAAAGCTCATACCTATTCAAAGTATCAGCAGTACATAAACACAACTGATACTGAGCTTCATGGATGGAGATTGCATCACTAGTTGGCCTATGAATTTGCCTCCATGTCTTTCGCTCCATATCAACAGCAACTATCAGGGTGAACTCCAGCATGTGCATAAAACCATTAACAAACACACATTTCCCATATGTTGATACTATAATACCCTCACTCCATTTAGATTCTTTAAAGATCCATGCTCCACTTTTAGATGATTAGATGTTGACACCTAAGAAGTCATCATCATTGATCTCGTATTCAAACACATGGAAGTGCGAGGAGACTATTGGATCGAACCCCAAGCGGGCTGAACCACAAGAATGGTTGCTACTCGGCAGTAGCAACCATTTCTTAGTCACTGGATTGCAGACAACATAGCGAAACCCAGAGTAACAGTAGAGGATTAGGCCCCGGGAGCAATCTGGGATCACGACATCCTTAATGGGGAAGGGCAAGAAGGACAAGGAGGGGTATTCACCATTGATGCTGGTGAAGTTGCATTTGCATTTCCAGCTGCGTTAGAAGAATCCGGTGAGAATCTAGGGCAGCTCCTTGCGGTACCCAGATCCCGAGATGAGGTTATTCCAGGAGTGACATACATACTTGCAGCTGCACAAGGAGCGGGCAGTGAGGCGGCTGAGGATGAGGACCAAGACATGGTCTGTGAGGATGGCCACTTCATTCTTCTTGTTGAGGGCCTCCTCCTCCATCTTGACGAGGATCTGGTGGAGCAGGGACGACAATGGAAGCGGCGGCGCTGTTGCCTGAATCAGAGATGGAGCACCTGCGGGGATGTGTTCGTGAGCTCATTAATAATCAGATGGAAGCTTCATTCATACTCAGATGAGTGAAGAAGGAAATAAAAATCTAAGAGCAATGAATAAGTGTCGACCAAATATGTTCGGCAGTCTACCGAGGGGTATGCCCACGGTAGTAGATGAATTGGTGGAGTTGCGCATGAGGAAGTTAGATGGTGACACAGAACGCGAGAGACAATGATTAGACAGGTTCAGACCATTAGCTTAACGTAATACCCTACGTCCTATGTCTTCATGGATTGTATTGCGTATGATCAGATGAAAACGAGGGGGGTCCCTACCTGCCTTATATAGCTTAGGGGTAGGGTTATAGATCGGTTGTTTCTATCCAGATGTGTTTTACAAGATAGGAAGTTACATATATTATGGGATCTAGCATATCTGAGTAGGTTGAAAGGATCAAGATGCCCAAGTAGGGGTGAATTGGGCTAATTTTAAATTTCTTTGCAATAATTAAGTCCTATGGTTAGCCCAATTAACCCCTTGTGCCTAGAAAGTGTATCTATTGATCTACCGCACAAAAGTTTAGCAACTTATGTTTCAATCCTACTCCAGCATGGCAATTCTATGAATGTAAATGACAAGAATTGAATTGCTCAAAGTGTCGCAGAACCGACCAATTTATAAGAATACAAGTATAATGGCAATCCGCAAGCGGTCGCACGGTCATACTTGAACCCATATAAACCCGGTAGTCCGTCGAGTACCGCGACGGGTCTCGATAAACGATTTACAACAACCAAGATCGTACAGGATTCAACCTACATGCCACATATTACATAAAGTTCACAGATACGTTTCATCATCAGAGTACGAATAAAAGTTATTACAAAACAAGTTTGATAAACAAAGCGGAAGCAAATAAGTTTGAGATAAAATTTTCCAACATAGTTTAATACAGTGCCAAACCAGATCACGGTCCACAAAAGCAAAGATAGGAATTACTAAGGAAGCCTGCCCACGGCTTACTCCTCATCCACAGCGGGATAGAAGCAACTCTTGCAATAACCATGATACACAGTGCCATCTGCAACAATGGGAAAATAAACCCTGAGTACGAGAAGGTACTCAGCTAGACTTACCCGTCATGAACCAGAAATAAAATGACTCCAAGGATTATGCAAGGCTGTATAAGTGGACGTAACTTGACAACATTTTTGCGAAAAAGGCAATTAATCTTTGTACACTTGTGATTCTTTTATCAAGTTAATTATAACTATCCATTTCTAGGTTAGCAACTATCCTATGCCAAACATGTGGTATATTATTTAGAATCATACAATAGTAACCATAGCAAGTATTGTAATTCCATATTCATCTGAACCATCATGTTTCATAACACAGTTACTACGATGTTGGAGCTAGCCAAGTTTCTCACTATCCGGGAGAGACGGCGATTCGAATCGATTTCAACCAGCTGGGAATTTATTCCTAACACAAACCCAGATCTATCAGCCACGATAGTCTTAGGTCACCTTTGGTACAACTCCGGTACACATTTCGCGGGTTCGTACTGCGCCGCACAATCTGGAACACCAGATGCCAGGATGCTCAGGCCAAGCCTGCCCTTGGGCTCAGTCTGATCGTTCCCCGGAAGGAGCGCACAACAGAACGATTCCCGGCCTGAGTTGAATTACTCGGCTTCGCGGTCGGAACGAGTTATCCGGCCAGCTAAGTGAGAGGCATGCGTTCAATCTTGTCAGAAGTTCCAACAACGGTACGGTCCTTGATCGACACAGACGGGGATAAGTCCACACCCAAGACCTCCATGCCTTGTTGCTTCCCTATCGACCTCCCGTCCGGTCTCAATTTACTTTTACCACATGGTTCTGTTCCACGATAGCAGATATAGCCAACCGTGCTCCGGTATCCACCTATATCTCGCAGGTGACAGGACATCACCCGACTTCTACCGGTCTAAGCATGGCTAAGCATATATTCGATCCTGGACCTATACCGGTTAAAGGGTTAATATCTGGACAAGGAATGTACATGCATCAAGTGGTTTCATTCAACTCTTATAACCTAATGCATCAATCATAAATACGTAAGTAAACATTTGTAAATTACTGGGAGACTTATAATGCTCCGGGGCTTGCCTCGCAGAAAGGAAGTAGGGCGATGGTCAGGGCACTCCGGAAGCTCTTCAGGGTTCTGCTCCACGCCTTCGGGAGCGGGGACTTGCGGATTCTCCTGCGGGTTCCCTTCCTCTGCTTCTTCGAATTCCAGCAACGTGATTTCTTCCTCCGATCCTAGATGCATGAGTATGGTATGAGTATCACGAATGCATAGATGTTAACAAGTGCATCGCGTTGTTTGAGTAGGTGCATATCTCTTCTCAATTATTACTTAACTATTTCTACAATGCATCGACTACACCATAACCAGCAGCTACTTGTTTCACTCATAACTGGAGTTCTACAAATTCAAAAACAGTGATCCTGGACTTTCTGGAAAGCTTATCAATTTCTCTACAACTTTGTTATTAACCATTTTTACAGTCTACACTTGTTTCAACATGTAACTCATTACACTCTAGAATCAGTCCAGAAATGTGTTAACATGCAATATAAAGTAAGAATATTTCTACATCAGGTAATCATTCAAAATTTAACAACATATAACCTACCAACAGTGTAAGCATACCAAATACAGTTAAGATGATATAATGGTGAAGCCCAAACTATTTATTAAATTGCCTTTATTATTTTATTTAGATATCTAGGCTAAATAATAAATATATATCAAATGTGCTTAATAAATTCTCAAAATTTTACAGAGTCTTACTAATGCTATCAAAGGGCTACTATAAAAATTTCATGTCATTTTACTAAGTAGAACATCCTATACAAAAATGATAAGGAAGCAAGGCTTGAAATAGCATAAATGGAAAATCCTATTGAAAAGTGTCAAGCAACAGATTTCTTATTTTTCTTAACATCCATATGGTACTAGTATCATCTCCAACAAATTTCATGAATTTTGGACTTATAATTAATTTATAAAAATTCATGCAAGGATTAACTATTTATAAAAGAAAAATCTATAACTATAGATCTACACATGCACTGGTTCTCAAATTTTTATCCAAGCTCATGTATGACAAGAATAGCCTACCACAAAAATTTCATAATTTTTGGAGCACAGGAACTCTAGATATAAAATAAACAAATTTAAATGCATTCAAAAGCACATTTGAAATCCCTATTTAAATCTCCAGAAATTTCTACTGTTGAAGCCAAGAACATATTTTTCCTAAATACTACACTTCCTAAGGAACACTTACAAATTTATTTCACAATTTTAGGAGCTACCAAACTAAAGATACAAAAATAACAAAACAAATCAAAAACTGGAATATTTGAACTAGCCTACAACGCTACTGTCGCTGACCGGTGGGACCCGCTGGTCAGCAGGGCCCGCCTGTCAGTGAAACCGAAACAGAGCCGGCGGCGCTGAGCAAGCTCGCGCGGCCACGGCTCGTCGACGGCGAGCCCACCGGCGGTAACGTCTTCACGGCGTGACCTACTCAACCTAGCGCTTCTATTGAACCCCTTGGCCGACCCTAACGTCGACGGTAAGGACGACGGCGGCGGCCATGGCGGCTCGGCGAGGCGGGACGTCGGCGGGACGCCGGTGAAGGCTACGGCGGCTCAAACAAACGCTACGCCGAGCATCTATAGACTACAAGGAAGCTAGTGCGCGTGCTCTCGTGGCCTGGGGTGGTCTGGTTAGGCCTGGCCACGGCGACGGAGGGGGTGGCGGAGCTCCGGCGAGCATGTGCGCGCGGCGGAGGCTTACCAAGCGCGAATGGCGAGCGCGGGTGGAGGCGGTGAGACGTGGGGGTGCTGGTGGAGCAGTTGCTGTGGAGGAGAACCGACGAGGGTGACTGGCGTTGGCTATGGCGACGGCGGCTCTCGGCGCGGAAGAGCTGGGCTGCTGCTGCGAGGAAGGAGGGCCGAGGCGAAGCAAATGGGGTGCGCGGTGGAGTGCGGGCGGGTGCGGGCGACTTGAAGGCGCGCCCAGACGCGGCGTGGCCCGCGCGGACAGAGCAACGGCGACGCGCGGCCGTCGCCGGGGACACGCGGCGCGCGAACTCTGCCGGTGTCGGCCACTGACGTCGCGATTCAGTTCGTTCAGTGGCCCGATGCAGTGCCTGACGACGGTTTTTCATGGAGCTAGATCTTCTAATCCGTGAAGTATTAGTGCTCACAATCTTCACAAAAGTTGCAGCCCTAAGTACCATCTGTAATTCGTCTTAAACGATCAAGACCTAATTCGCAACGGTTAAGGAGCAATGTCATCCCAAAGATCGGCTGTCAGGCTGACAGTGTTCACGACTTAGCAAAAATTTGCTAAGTGTAGAAATTATGATTTCACTGATTTTTGAAACTCAAATTCACACATGTTAGGAGCAGAATCAGTCAAAGACCCAAAAATCAAAGTTGTTCCTTATGTCAAACACTACAACTTTGCTTTAGTGAACTCCTCCATGCAAGGTCTCTAACACCTAGTTCAACTTTAGTCAAACTTGTCACTTTGAAATCATGATGCACATTCAAACCATGGCTAAATGACCAAACTAGCCCTAGCACTAAATACCAAAGTTGTTCATGATGATACTCTAAGCATGTTAAAACAATTTGCAAGGTCATTTAAGCATTTCATGTAGTAGTCACTCATATAGCTATTCAGCCCAACACATGAAATAACACTCAAATGCTTGATCATGAAATATGGCCTTCATGAACAAGGTTCCTTTTGCTAACCTAAGTATAGCTAAGGTGTTTTAGTGACTAGCATTACCCACTTGCATTCATTTGTACAAGATCATATGCATATGTTCCAAGAAACATGAAATAACAAGAAATGTTTCATATGTTTTGATCAAATGTTTCAATTGTAATTGATGATTTATGAATGCTTGATGCTCATGCTCATGTTATGCAAGTCAAGTTATGCAAGGCTAACACCCGAGGTGTTACAGCCCCTCCCCCTTATAAAAATCTCGTCCCGAGATTTGCAAGACCTACCATTCTTGGAAAAAGGCGGGGTAAACTTCTTGCAGATAATCTTCTCTTTCCCATGTAGCATCTTGTTCACTATGATTGTTCCACACCACCTTATAGAACTTAATGATCTTACTCCTTGTTACTCTCTCCATCACTTCTAATACTCGAATTGGCTTTTCTTCATAGGTCAGGTCCGATTGGAGCTGCACGTTGGTGGGCGCAATAGCTTCCTCCGGTACTCGAAGACATTTCTTTAGCTGAGACACATGGAACACATCAAAGATTGCACTCATCTCTGGTGGTAGTTGTAGCTTGTACGCAACATTTCCCTTTCGTTCCAAAATTTTGTATGGCCCTACATATCTTGGTGAAAGCTTCTTTTTCATCCCAAATCTCTTCACACCTTTCATGGGTGATACTCTCAAGTACACATAGTCACCTACTCCAAAAGTTAGTGGTCTTCTTCTTCTGTCGGCATAACTCTTCTGTCTTGATTGAGCTGCCTTCATGTGTTGTTGGATGATACGTACTTGTTCTTCGGCTTCATTGACAAAATCAATACCAAAATATCTCCTTTCACCGGGCTCAATCCAATTCAATGGAGTTCTGCACTTTCTGCCATACAAAGCTTCAAATGGAGCCATCTTGATACTCGCTTGATAACTGTTGTTATAGGAGAATTCAGCCAAAGGTAGCCATTTCTCCCATGAACCTTTTGAAGATATAACACAAGCCCTAAGTAAATCTTCTAGGATTTGGTTTACTCTCTCCGTCTGTCCTGAAGTTTGCGGATGATAAGCTGAACTCCTGATTAGCTTGGTTCCCAAAGCTTGGTGTAAGTGTTCCCAGAAACGAGCTATGAACTGCGGTCCTCTATCCGATATTATGGTCCGGGGTACTCCATGCAACTTCACGATCTGGGAAACATATAACTCAGAATATTTACCCGCGTGATATGTTGTGTGAACTGGTACAAAATGGGCTGACTTTGTGAGACGATCAACAATGACCCAGATTGAATCGTGACCTTGGGGCGTTGTTGGAAGGCCTGTGATAAAGTCCATACTGATCTCCTCCCATTTCCATCCTGGAATAGGCAATGGCTGAAGTAATCCAGCGGTTTTCATATGGACGGCTTTCACTCTGCTGCAGTTATCACATCTAGCAACATAGGCTGCGATCTCTTTCTTCATCTTAGTCCACCAAAAACGGTTTCTTAGATCTTGATACATTTTACTACTACCCGGGTGGATAGACAATTTGGACGAGTGAGCTTCTTCTAAAATCTGATTCCTTAGCTCACGGTCTTTCGGCACCACTAGCCGGTCCTCAAACCATAATACACCTCTTTCGTCCAATCTAAAGTGTTTTGTCTCTTGCTCTTGCATTTTTCTCTTGATGTGACTTATTCCTACATCTGTCTGCTGTAGCTCTATGATTCGGCTCTCAAGCGAACAACTGATTGTGATATTGTGGAGTACGGCAGGATGTAGCAAGTTGAATCCATCTTCCAATAGTGCTTCCATAGTGTTGCAATGGGACTTCCGACTAAGTGCATCAGCTACTACATTTGCTTTACCCGGATGGTAATGCACTTCCAAATTATAGTCCTTAATCAATTCCAACCATCTACGTTGTCTCATGTTCAGTTCTGGCTGGGTAAAGATATACTTGAGGCTTTTGTGGTCAGTATAGATATGACATACATTGCCCAACAAGTAATGTCTCCATATCTTTAGTGCATGGACAACGGCTGCAAGTTCCAAATCATGTGTAGGGTAGTTGGCTTCATGTTTTCTCAGTTGCCGAGAGGCATATGCAATTACTCTCCCTTCTTGCATAAGTACACATCCCAAACCTATTCCTGATGCATCACAAAATACATCAAAAGGCTTTTCAATGTCTGGTTGTGCTAGCACTGGTGCGGTAGTCAACAAAGTTCTGAGGGTGTGAAAAGCTGTTTCACATTCTGGTGTCCACTTGTATTTCTCATCCTTCTGAAGTAATCTGGTCATAGGCTTAGCTATCTTTGAGAAGTCTGGAATAAACCGACGATAGTATCCTGCTAACCCTAGGAAACTCCGAACTTCATGCACCGAAGTTGGGGCTTTCCAATCCATGACCTCTTGCACCTTTGATGGGTCTACTGAGATTCCATCTCTGGATAAAATGTGACCTAAGAAAGGTACTTTGCTCATCCAAAATTCACATTTGCTAAACTTGGCATATAGCTTATGTTCCCTTAGTCTGGATAGGACAATCCTCAGATGCTCTTCATGATCTGACTCAGTTTCTGAATAAATCAATATGTCATCGATAAACACGACCACGAACTTATCAAGTTCGGGCATGAATACCGAGTTCATTAGGTACATAAAGTAGGCTGGAGCATTTGTTAGTCCGAAAGACATAACCAAATACTCGTATAAGCCGTACCTAGTAGAGAAAGCAGTCTTCGGTATATCCTCCGGTCTGATCTTTATCTGATGGTAACCTGATCTTAAGTCAATTTTGGAGAATACTTTTGCCTTCGCTAGCTGATCGAACAAGATGTCGATGCGGGGTAACGGATATTTGTTCTTGATGGTCACAGCATTGAGTGGTCTGTAATCTACACACATTCTCAGTGACTTATCCTTCTTTTTCACAAACAATGCTGGACATCCCCACAGAGATGAGCTAGGTTGGATAAGACCTTTGTCCAATAGATCTTGCAATTGAACCTTGAGTTCTGCTAACTCATTGGGTGGCATTCTATAGGGCCTTCTGGATATGGGTGCGGTACCTGGCACTAATTCGATCTTAAATTCCACATCCCTATCCGGTGGTAGACCTGGTAATTCCTCTGGAAATACATCCGGAAACTCACAAACCACTGGGATATCACATATGGTGGTGGCTTGGATAGCACAGGCTAAATGTTGGGGTTCGAAATCGCGGGAGAGTGGAACTAGAAAAGCATTCCCTCCCGTGGGTTCTCTCAACATGATAGTACGGGTGCTAGTGTCAATAAGAGCACCATGATACTTCATCCAATTCATGCCTAAGATTACACTTATCGACAATCCCCGGCAATATTATCAAATCTGTGGTGTACTCCCGCCCTTGTATCAAGATGAGTACATTTTTGACTATCTTTTTGGTAGTAACAGTTCCCCCTGCTGAACTTATGTTAAAACCCCCTTTACTTACTTCAATTATTTCTTGATCATGTCTAGATGCAAATGCTTGACTCATAAATGAATGAGAAGCTCCTGAATCAAATAAAACAACAGCGGGGTGTTTGTTGACAAGAAACATACCAGCCGTGACAACTTCTCCGGCGGGCACTTCCTCCACAGCGGTATAATGCACTTGTCCCTGACGTGCCCTGGCATTCATCTGCCTTTGATTGTTCTGATTTGGGTTGCCATTCCTCTTGGGGTGGGGGCACTCCTTGGACCAATGACCTAGTTGGTTGCAGTTGAAACAAGGTTGATTACTTTTGAATCCGGTGGAGCTGTCCTGATTACCATTCCCTTTTGGTAAGGCAATAGTGAACGCCTTACGAAACGGTTTCTGTGGCCTGTTATTCTGAGCTTTCGGTGGTGGAGGCCTGAACTTGGATGCAGGTGGACGAAATGGTGGCCTAGCTGCGATAGGCGCTTTTGACTGAAAAGATCCGGATGCACTGGCCTCATATGCCCTCTTGCGACCCTTAGCAACTGCATGCAGGTTGTTGTGGTTTTCTTGGGTCAAGGCATCACTAATAAACTCATTGTACGTGGCACATCGAGAATTTGCCATAGTCTTCATTAGTTTGGTACCCAACCCTCGCTTGAAACTCTCAATCTTTTTCTCTTCTGTATCCACGAAACCGGGAGCATATCTTGACAAGTTGTTGAATGCGTGCATATATTCTGTGAGTGACTTGGTTCCCTGAGTGAGCCTCATAAATTCGGCTGCTTTCATGCGCATCAGGCCCGGGGGAATATGGTGTCCCCTAAAAGCCAGCTTGAATTGATCCCAGGTCACTCTCGCATTAGCAGGCAGAGACGACAGAAAGTGCGTCCACCAGATTCCTGCTGGTCCTTGCAGCTGATGAGAAGCATATTCAGCTTTGAGGTGCTCGGTGACCCTTAGCAGACGAAATTTCTGCTCGATGGTATTCAGCCACTCATCGGCCTGCAGTGGTTCCTCAGCCACTTTGAAGATCGGAGGCTTCGTGTCCAGAAACTCCTTGAATGTACTGTGCTGATTTGGCTCGGCCCCTGGTTGCTGTGGGTGGCCACGAGCAGTGTTTTGCGCGATGAGGCGCAAAGCTTCTTCCATTGTCCTCTGGCTACCCAAGAACTGGGTAAAGAACTCCTGAGCAGACGGTGGCGGTGGGGGTGGCAAATCATCCTGGTTGCCATCCTGACCGCTACTAGCTCCAGCACGGGTGCGCGTCATCTGCGAAGTTGCAACAATAAGCGATTATTGGTCGATGCCAAGAGATTGCAGATGAATTAGGTATTCATGCCAAACTGAAATTACTGGAGAAAATTCTCAAAAGCACAATAAAAACAGAGGCATAATAATTCATTCTCGCAACATGACATCACCAATTTGACCACTTATCGTGCTCATAACGCATGCAATTTAAAGCGTGATTACCGACAAAGAACTGGAATTGCATTGACGTTTACCCAACGTGCGATTAACATTACATGATAGTCTGGTTACTAATGCCAATTTGGACTACAGGTCCATTACATAAATAAAGGTGATACATTAGTCTTCCCACTACACGCTAAGTGATCTAATCCTCATCATGATCACTATCGAGGTCAGATGCAGAATCATCTTCTTCCCCAGGTTCTATTTCTGCTTCAGGTGCCACTTCTTCTTCTTCCTCGTACCCTTCTAGATCCATTTCTGCGGCTCCAGGTGGTACATAAGGGTGGAGCTGATTGTGCAGTAGGTGAACCTCTTCATGCAGATTATCGTTGTATTCTTCCGCATTGGCCAGCTGCTGTCCCAGCTCGAACTGTCGGGCTCTCAGGACATCTTCCCTGGACCAGGCTGCATTCCGCTGATGAGTTAACCTAGTCATCTCCTCGGTGAGCCTTTCAATCTCGGCGTCGTGCTCCCTCTGAAGCTGACGTCGGTCCTCGCGGGCATGACCAAGAGCACCAGACACACGTCTGAGGCTACCTTCAACTCCATCTAACACCCTCATCATTGCAAACATGGCGCTCATTGCAGGGTTATCGCTGTTCTGCCTTTCTGCGGCACCAATTTCCAAGGGTCTTCCTCTTGCCTGCTGCCATGAGTCAGTGGAGGGGTTACCTCTTGGAAAGACTCCAACCAAAGCGGCTGCCAGCTCCTGAGGAAAACGATCCATGATATCCCTCAGGATCCCAAAAGCTGCCCTGCCAGCTGCTTCTTCAGCAGTCCTACCAGTCGACTCATAACACCAGCCTGTCCACTCAGAATCGTCACCTCGGGGGCGGACAACGGCCTCCACAGTAACTAAGAGACCTTCTCCCAACCGCTCATTCGCCCAGAAGTAGCGGGGTTCCATTCCATCAGGATAGCCTACATAGCTGAGCACTCTCCATAAAAGTGTAGGCATCCCAAACTCTCCAAGGAACGTGTGACGTTGACGGGTACGTGGAGCAAGCTGACGGCTAGGAGCTCTGCCTCCGGTGGACTTGCGAGCAGTCTGCTTGGTGCGTGCCATCTGCACCATCAACATGTACCCTTTGGTGAGACAATGCCATAATGGATAAGAGTTACATAACCGAGTAAGAATCTTTATAAGGGGAGGAACAATTGTAATTATGTGAATGGTATTTTAACATGATGCATGCTCGTGCCGTACGTCCTCACAAACTTAGGAAAAATTTGTTTCTAACAGTAGACACGGTGGCATACATACGTTCTCTCATAAATAGCGTAACTAGTCGAGCTACACGTTTCGTTGTTAGTGTACCTGCATAAAATTTCATTTCAGCCCTAAACCCATAATGAATATGCAGAATGTAATTGTAAATACTTCCATATATGTATACCCATACATATACTTCCATATCAATCTACCCGACAAGAATTTAAACCCACAATTAAATACGTACCATATACACATGCAAGCATGCATACATAGCCGTACCAAAACTAACTCTTCCCGACCGCACGCTCACATCTTGCGGTCATACTCTCATCTTACCTTGGCGTAGAGGCATTTGATCCATACACTACCACTCAAGTGAATGGCATCCATACTATAGCACGCCGTATGGACGACGAAGTAAAAACCCCCATGTTAGTACTTAAATAGCCACCTATTAGTCCTTAATTTGGGCATAAGGAAAGTGATCATTGGCACACTTTAGATTTCAAATACCTATTATATACTAATAGTTGCTAGAGAGGGGTTTTTGGAAAACAAAAACTTTTGTTTTTAAATACACTTGTGACAATTAACGTTGAATCTTGCTCTGATACCAGCTGTCGCAGAACCGACCAATTTATAAGAATACAAGTATAATGGCAATCCGCAAGCGGTCGCACGGTCATACTTGAACCCATATAAACCCGGTAGTCCGTCGAGTACCGCGACGGGTCTCGATAAACGATTTACAACAACCAAGATCGTACAGGATTCAACCTACATGCCACATATTACATAAAGTTCACAGATACGTTTCATCATCAGAGTACGAATAAAAGTTATTACAAAACAAGTTTGATAAACAAAGCGGAAGCAAATAAGTTTGAGATAAAATTTTCCAACATAGTTTAATACAGTGCCAAACCAGATCACGGTCCACAAAAGCAAAGATAGGAATTACTAAGGAAGCCTGCCCACGGCTTACTCCTCATCCACAGCGGGATAGAAGCAACTCTTGCAATAACCATGATACACAGTGCCATCTGCAACAATGGGAAAATAAACCCTGAGTACGAGAAGGTACTCAGCTAGACTTACCCGTCATGAACCAGAAATAAAATGACTCCAAGGATTATGCAAGGCTGTATAAGTGGACGTAACTTGACAACATTTTTGCGAAAAAGGCAATTAATCTTTGTACACTTGTGATTCTTTTATCAAGTTAATTATAACTATCCATTTCTAGGTTAGCAACTATCCTATGCCAAACATGTGGTATATTATTTAGAATCATACAATAGTAACCATAGCAAGTATTGTAATTCCATATTCATCTGAACCATCATGTTTCATAACACAGTTACTACGATGTTGGAGCTAGCCAAGTTTCTCACTATCCGGGAGAGACGGCGATTCGAATCGATTTCAACCAGCTGGGAATTTATTCCTAACACAAACCCAGATCTATCAGCCACGATAGTCTTAGGTCACCTTTGGTACAACTCTGGTACACATTTCGCGGGTTCGTACTGCGCCGCACAATCTGGAACACCAGATGCCAGGATGCTCAGGCCAAGCCTGCCCTTGGGCTCAGTCTGATCGTTCCCCGGAAGGAGCGCACAACAGAACGATTCCCGGCCTGAGTTGAATTACTCGGCTTCGCGGTCGGAACGAGTTATCCGGCCAGCTAAGTGAGAGGCATGCGTTCAATCTTGTCAGAAGTTCCAACAACGGTACGGTCCTTGATCGACACAGACGGGGATAAGTCCACACCCAAGACCTCCATGCCTTGTTGCTTCCCTATCGACCTCCCGTCCGGTCTCAATTTACTTTTACCACATGGTTCTGTTCCACGATAGCAGATATAGCCAACCGTGCTCCGGTATCCACCTATATCTCGCAGGTGACAGGACATCACCCGACTTCTACCGGTCTAAGCATGGCTAAGCATATATTCGATCCTGGACCTATACCGGTTAAAGGGTTAATATCTGGACAAGGAATGTACATGCATCAAGTGGTTTCATTCAACTCTTATAACCTAATGCATCAATCATAAATACGTAAGTAAACATTTGTAAATTACTGGGAGACTTATAATGCTCCGGGGCTTGCCTCGCAGAAAGGAAGTAGGGCGATGGTCAGGGCACTCCGGAAGCTCTTCAGGGTTCTGCTCCACGCCTTCGGGAGCGGGGACTTGCGGATTCTCCTGCGGGTTCCCTTCCTCTGCTTCTTCGAATTCCAGCAACGTGATTTCTTCCTCCGATCCTAGATGCATGAGTATGGTATGAGTATCACGAATGCATAGATGTTAACAAGTGCATCGCGTTGTTTGAGTAGGTGCATATCTCTTCTCAATTATTACTTAACTATTTCTACAATGCATCGACTACACCATAACCAGCAGCTACTTGTTTCACTCATAACTGGAGTTCTACAAATTCAAAAACAGTGATCCTGGACTTTCTGGAAAGCTTATCAATTTCTCTACAACTTTGTTATTAACCATTTTTACAGTCTACACTTGTTTCAACATGTAACTCATTACACTCTAGAATCAGTCCAGAAATGTGTTAACATGCAATATAAAGTAAGAATATTTCTACATCAGGTAATCATTCAAAATTTAACAACATATAACCTACCAACAGTGTAAGCATACCAAATACAGTTAAGATGATATAATGGTGAAGCCCAAACTATTTATTAAATTGCCTTTATTATTTTATTTAGATATCTAGGCTAAATAATAAATATATATCAAATGTGCTTAATAAATTCTCAAAATTTTACAGAGTCTTACTAATGCTATCAAAGGGCTACTATAAAAATTTCATGTCATTTTACTAAGTAGAACATCCTATACAAAAATGATAAGGAAGCAAGGCTTGAAATAGCATAAATGGAAAATCCTATTGAAAAGTGTCAAGCAACAGATTTCTTATTTTTCTTAACATCCATATGGTACTAGTATCATCTCCAACAAATTTCATGAATTTTGGACTTATAATTAATTTATAAAAATTCATGCAAGGATTAACTATTTATAAAAGAAAAATCTATAACTATAGATCTACACATGCACTGTTTCTCAAATTTTTATCCAAGCTCATGTATGACAAGAATAGCCTACCACAAAAATTTCATAATTTTTGGAGCACAGGAACTCTAGATATAAAATAAACAAATTTAAATGCATTCAAAAGCACATTTGAAATCCCTATTTAAATCTCCAGAAATTTCTACTGTTGAAGCCAAGAACATATTTTTCCTAAATACTACACTTCCTAAGGAACACTTACAAATTTATTTCACAATTTTAGGAGCTACCAAACTAAAGATACAAAAATAACAAAACAAATCAAAAACTGGAATATTTGAACTAGCCTACAACGCTACTGTCGCTGACCGGTGGGACCCGCTGGTCAGCAGGGCCCGCCTGTCAGTGAAACCGAAACAGAGCCGGCGGCGCTGAGCAAGCTCGCGCGGCCACGGCTCGTCGACGGCGAGCCCACCGGCGGTAACGTCTTCACGGCGTGACCTACTCAACCTAGCGCTTCTATTGAACCCCTTGGCCGACCCTAACGTCGACGGTAAGGACGACGGCGGCGGCCATGGCGGCTCGGCGAGGCGGGACGTCGGCGGGACGCCGGTGAAGGCTACGGCGGCTCAAACAAACGCTACGCCGAGCATCTATAGACTACAAGGAAGCTAGTGCGCGTGCTCTCGTGGCCTGGGGTGGTCTGGTTAGGCCTGGCCACGGTGACGGAGGGGGTGGCGGAGCTCCGGCGAGCATGTGCGCGCGGCGGAGGCTTACCAAGCGCGAATGGCGAGCGCGGGTGGAGGCGGTGAGACGTGGGGGTGCTGGTGGAGCAGTTGCTGTGGAGGAGAACCGACGAGGGTGACTGGCGTTGGCTATGGCGACGGCGGCTCTCGGCGCGGAAGAGCTGGGCTGCTGCTGCGAGGAAGGAGGGCCGAGGCGAAGCAAATGGGGTGCGCGGTGGAGTGCGGGCGGGTGCGGGCGACTTGAAGGCGCGCCCAGACGCGGCGTGGCCCGCGCGGACAGAGCAACGGCGACGCTGCGGCCGTCGCCGAGGACACGCGGCGCGCGAACTCTGCCGGTGTCGGCCACTGACGTCGCGATTCAGTTCGTTCAGTGGCCCGATGCAGTGCCTGACGACGGTTTTTCATGGAGCTAGATCTTCTAATCCGTGAAGTATTAGTGCTCACAATCTTCACAAAAGTTGCAGCCCTAAGTACCATCTGTAATTCGTCTTAAACGATCAAGACCTAATTCGCAACGGTTAAGGAGCAATGTCATCCCAAAGATCGGCTGTCAGGCTGACAGTGTTCACGACTTAGCAAAAATTTGCTAAGTGTAGAAATTATGATTTCACTGATTTTTGAAACTCAAATTCACACATGTTAGGAGCAGAATCAGTCAAAGACCCAAAAATCAAAGTTGTTCCTTATGTCAAACACTACAACTTTGCTTTAGTGAACTCCTCCATGCAAGGTCTCTAACACCTAGTTCAACTTTAGTCAAACTTGTCACTTTGAAATCATGATGCACATTCAAACCATGGCTAAATGACCAAACTAGCCCTAGCACTAAATACCAAAGTTGTTCATGATGATACTCTAAGCATGTTAAAACAATTTGCAAGGTCATTTAAGCATTTCATGTAGTAGTCACTCATATAGCTATTCAGCCCAACACATGAAATAACACTCCAATGCTTGATCATGAAATATGGCCTTCATGAACAAGGTTCCTTTTGCTAACCTAAGTATAGCTAAGGTGTTTTAGTGACTAGCATTACCCACTTGCATTCATTTGTACAAGATCATATGCATATGTTCCAAGAAACATGAAATAACAAGAAATGTTTCATATGTTTTGATCAAATGTTTCAATTGTAATTGATGATTTATGAATGCTTGATGCTCATGCTCATGTTATGCAAGTCAAGTTATGCAAGGCTAACACCCGAGGTGTTACACAAAGTAAATAGAGAAGGAGGAACATGGTGATGTTTTGCCAAGGTATTGGAGAGTCGCCACTCCCCACTAGTCCTCATTGGAGCACCTGCGCAAAGGTGTAGATCTCTCTTGATCCGCGCAAGGATCAAGTGCTCTCTACGGGTTGATTCTTCGACACTCCATCACGGTGAATAACCCACAACCGCTCACAACTTGAGTTGGGTCATCGACAAGCTCCGCCATATGATCACCAAACTCCCAATCACTACCAAGCCATCTAGGTGATGGCGATCACCAAGAGTAACAAGCACAAACTCTCACTTCACCATGACAAGCCTAATGAGAAGGGTGGATGCACACTTTGCTACTCTTGATCTTACTAATGAGGGCTCTCTTTGGGATTCTCAAATCTCAATCACCTCACTAGGACCTTGCTCTTCTTAGCACTCACAAAGGTGTTTCTCAACTGTTGGAATGAGCAAAAGTACCCCCACACACGAATGGAGGAAGTATTTATAACCATGGCTGAAAAACAAACCGTTATGTGCCTCTGCGGGGTGACCGGACGCTCCGGTCAGTTCTCCTCAAACTCTAGTGTTTAAGTGGTGACTGAACGCTGAACAGCGTCCGGTCTGCACTGACCGGACATGTCCGGTTGTGATTTTTTCTCTCTGGAACCTTACTAGAGTCGACCGAACGCTAGGACTCAGCGTTCGGTCAACACTGCCGGATGCTTCTGGTCGTGATATTCCCTCTCTAGAACCTTACTGTAGTTGACCGGACGCTGGGACTCAGCATCCGGTCACTTCCAGATGACTTCACCTTGATCAAATGAACTGACCGAACTCTGCGCCAGCGTCCGGTCAAACCAAAGCCAATGTTCGGTCAGCATTTGACCCTCCATTCACTTCCAACTTTCGATCATACGTGAATGAAGTTTGCTCTAATGGATCTAAGGGCTCTTTAGGAGCTACCTAGTGCTAGGTTTAGCAAGTGTGCATCACACCTAACTCACTAGACTCACCTAGGTCAAGCTACCCGTCCATACCCCCCTTAATAGTACGGCCAAAGGAAAAACAAAGCCCTAAACTACTCTAAGTGTCTCTTCAACTCCAATCGACACTTAGAACTAGTCCATCCTTAACCTTGTCGTCCATCCTTTGAAAACCGAAATGATTTCCATCGTAGGGGTATGACCACCATGATAGCCCAATCGATCTCCATTACCATGACCTAACTTAATTGCCTCTGCAAAACACACATTAGTCATAGTAATCACATTAATCGCCGAAACCCAACTAGGGGCCTAGATGCTTTCAATCTCCCCCTTTTTGGTCATTGATGATAATACCACCTCGAGTATGTGAAAGAGTTGAGGTTTTTAACATGCTTGGTTCATATAAGCTTTTGACAATAAGAACAAAAGAGTTAGGCAAGCTTATATGACCCAAGCCAACATGATGTACTCAAAAGATATGAAATAAGCATGAGTATAAGTAATAAAGCTCATTTGCATTGGAGTAAAACATGGAAGCAAAGCAAATGAGCATAACACTAGTGATATGACATATAAAAGATTTAAAGTAGAGAGCACACATGTCAAATATCATGATCACATAGATATCACTATCACATAAATATAGTTTGATGCATAAAAGTAAACTCATGAATGCATAATAGTGTATCACACATAAAAACCAAATATAATAGATAAACTAAGCTTCCCCTAAGTCACCCCCCTAAGTCTAACATACTCGATCCCTCTCTCCCTTTGGCGTCAAACACTAAAACCTAAGGGTCGGTCGGCGGGGCTGCATCGGACGAGTTAGGTGCTGAGGTACGAGGAGCAAGCTAGAACTGTGTGCCATCATCATCGGACCCTGAGCTCTAAGTTGTCTAACCCTCTATAGCTGGAAGCGATGCTGAAGCGGTCTAGGTCGGATCAGGGACTGGAATGGCAATAGACTGTGCAGGTATCACTAAAGGAGGCGGCTCTGATGATGCAACAGAAGAAGGGAGCGTCTCTATAGTCCCGGTAATAGGTGCAACTGTAGAAGGACCTAGGACATGCAAATATGGCGGAGTAGGCTGCCCTGTCAACTCACTGAAAGTTGCTCCAAGACTCTTGGAGACTGAGGTATCTGGCACTAGCAGCAAGGAAGTCTGAGCCGGTGTGAAGCCCGTCTGAAAAGGTGTGAACTACGGGGCTAGCACTGGCGAGGCAAACAACTAGGACACCTGCTCTGTAAGTGAAGCAAACTGTGCTGGTGGCTATCCCTAACTCTAAAGTCCACTATGTTGTAAAGCTAGAGTCATAGAAGTGGTGGCAGGCTGACCTAGCTGGGGCGAAGACTGTGGCGGTGGAGCCCCAATAGCTGTCACAACATGCTGCATAAATCCAAGGAGCTACTGCAGCATGAGGAGATGCTGCTGATGCATGGCCTGCTGCTGCTATATAGCCTACTGCTACTGCTGGATCACCTGCTCCTATAGCAGGAACTCATCCTGCCTAGTCTAAAACTGAGCAAAAGTGGTAGCTGTCTCCTGAGCCTGGCGAGCCTAATCCTGCCTCATCCGCTCAAGTATGGCAAGTAGAGCGGGGCCAGTCTGTGGTGCTGATGGAGCTAAACTAGAGCTACCGGCCTCATGGTCATGTCGTCGTGTAGGCATCTAAGGAATAGGCTAGTAGTCATCATCTGAGCTGTCACTAGGGTCGCTCGCAACAATCCCCTCCTACTGAGCATCAAGCTACTCCTCCTCTATAGCTGCTATGCTTCTGATGGTCTCATCCTACTGAGCTGCAGTCTCTGGCACCTCTGCACATTGGCTTGGCTGGTTGGGTGTCCTCACTGCACTATGTCGGATCATCTGAGTCATGTTGTATGCAGGGAAATCTGTAGTAGCACCACTATACTCTGCCAGCATCTCTGGTGGTCTCATAGTGACTGCCCTGTGGATCAGGAATGTAATCCAGTGAGCATATGGTAGGTGCCTGTGACCCCTGAACCCCTCTACAATAGTATCCTGCATCTCTGATAGAAGGAGATCCCAAATGTCAAACACTGTCTACTGCATCAGAGTGTTCAGTAACCATAACTGTATGCGAGTCAAGCCCTCACGATACCCCATCCTTGGAAGTAGTGTCCTCCTCATAATGGCATCAAGCACTCTAGTAGTGGGAGTGAGATCATTGGGTGTCCTGCTAGACCCCTCACCAAATGGCTCTGTGAAGTAATGGTGGACTAGATCTATAGGGGGCACCATACCGCCATGAGGGTGTCTAGGGGCATTGTCTGTCCATAGCAAACATCATATAGCCAGACGGGCTGCTCCTAAAGCCTGAGTATCTCTCTGACCCTAGTGCTCGTTAGCCTATAATCTCTGCCTCTAAATGCAAAGTGTATAAATCTATGCTGCGGGTCAATCCAGAGTGTAGCATAGAACTGACGGACCCAAGATAGAATATATAAGCATGTCCGTCCAAGTAAATCTATCAGCCCTGGCAAGTAAGCTAGGTAAGGGCGAATATGCTCTCCAGCTGCTGCTACAATGGTCTCAATGTTGCACACCCTCTAAGATCTGAATACTACCCCATTGTTAAGATATGCATTATAAAAATCTTCCTACAGAGGTGTGTAGAAACCCTCTAAAGCACGCTCATCCCACCTCAATGGAAACCACTGCTCAAAGTCCATAAATCTAAGCTACTACACCTGCTTGGCAGTGGCGGCCCTCAAATCCAAGTGAGTCACTGGAGGTGGACCATGTGGTCTAGACGGTGGACATGAACCCCTCCGTTGTGTCTCTGACCTCGGTGTGACTGGAGCACGGGTACAACCAGAGCGACAAAGCTATGGCTGAGGTGCCTGCTCTGTCTCCTCAGCCTGCTCTCCCTCCTAAGTCTGCTCTGCTTGTTGTGGCTGCTGCTGTGACTCCCCCTGAGGCTAACTCTCATCAATAGTCACATGCCGTCCTCCAACCATGAGAGTCCCAGCTGGACCACCATGACGACGCTCAACCTGCTCAAGTGTAGCCCTCGTAGATGGAGAGAGCTAATCTGCAATGACAACACCACTCCGAGCACCTCCTCTCTCTATGTGCTCTGCGGCCTCTCCAACTATAGCTGCTCTCGTTGTATCTGCATCAGGGTACTTGTGCTTCCTCATTGCTAGCTTCTTCGTCACCTTGCCTTTTGCATCTATAGGCTGGCGAGGCGAGGGCCTTGGATCCTCGTCACCAGGACCTCCTTCGACATTCTTGACATGAGCCATCTAATGAAGCTGAAAGGAACAACTACCCTGACAAGAATCAACAACCAACTATCACTTCCGAGGCTCGGCCTCAATCTATACTAGCGAGCTTGGCCCTGAGTTGACTGACAACTGCAAATAGGACCACAACGGCACCGACTCACTGCATGATAGAATAGATAGGATATACAAATAAATACAATATATCTAAAGATATGAAATCCTAGGAAGCAAGCAATTAGGAACGAAATTGGAAACGAGGGCTTGCTACCTGATGAACCGACGAAACGACGACAATAGGAATGGATCGGGGAACCACCGGGTCGGCTAGGGTTCGTAGTTGCATGGATCGGCGGTGCACTATGGTGAAGGGGCATGGTGAGCAGTGCTAGGGCAGCGGGAGCGTTAGGGCAGAGGCTCGGCAGCGCTGACTGGAGGCGGCGCTGGGAGCAGTGGCGCATGCGAGCATGGGGGCAGTGCAAGAGCTGTGTGGGTGGCGGCGACGCAGGAGCTACGATGGTAGGCACGGGCAGGCGCGACGGTGTAGGGATGCGGCAGCGGCGCTGGAGCTATGTGGGTGGTGGTGCAGGCAGGGCGTGGGGTGAGCGGCAGTGCGGTGGTGCTCGGGCATAGTAGAGGATGGCACGGCGGAGCTTGCTATGTGGCTAGGTCTCGGGAGCACGGGCACTGTGGCTTGGAGGAGCACGGCGGCGGCATAGGCAGGGCTCGGCGGCGGCATGGAGATGACAGCGCGGCGAGGATGGAGATTAGGTCAACACACGTAGTGATTATATGGTGGCTCCCACGGAGTAGAAAAGGAAACGGATGAGAAGTCCTAAAACCACACGTTTCCTATTGACCGAACGCTCCGGTGGCAGCGACTGGACACTGCCACCCAGCGTCTGGTCAATTCTAGAGAGGTCTAAAACCCCTAGAATCGCGACCGGACGTAGCCAGAGTCCGTTGCAAGATTTCTCCTTCGTCTTCGATCGACCGGATGCTACGAAAGCACTGTTTCAGCGTCCGGTCACTCCTTCTCAGCAACAGTTCACCTCCTGTGAACTGACCAGACGCTGGACATCAGAGTTCGGTGCAGGGTCCGGCCACTCTTTTTCTAGCAAATCTTCAAAGTCCTTTGTGCTACCTATTTCCAATCAAGTCCCAACTTCAATAAGATCCAAATAAACAACAATTGGGACTGATGTGAGTGACCTCTCTCAAACCCTTATTTTTTTCAAAATATTTTGCCTTAGGCTATAATTCTTTTTAAGAAAATAGGCAATAAGAGGGCAATTGAAGATAAATGGCAAAACAACATTCATGCATATGCAATGCAATACTTGAAAGAAAATCTAGTTGCTTGTCAAGTTTGATCCAAGGTTAAGCTTCTTCACATGCTTTTTTGGCGGTTATCTTAACCATGTTAGACAAGCCCTATATGCATTACCATAAAAAGTAAACATGTTGTATATTACAATGCAATGCAAGGGACAACACAAGCTCATTTTTTAGTGAAGTTACTAAAATCAAGAACATTGAGCTCATTCCGCAATCAACAAAAAGTCGCCTCATCTAGCGGTTTAGTGAAGATATCCGCCAATTGATCCTCGGTCCTTACACCTTCTAATGAAATATCATTCTTTGCAACATGATCTCTAAGAAAGTGATGATGGATATCTATATGCTTGGTGCGAGAGTATTGAATCGAATTATTTGCAAGTTTTACCACACTTTCATTGTCGCACAAAAGAGGTACTTTTTCTAGAACTACACCATAGTCTAGTAAAGTTTGTTTCATGTAAAGAATTTGTGCACAACAAGCACCTGCGGCAATGTATTTTGCTTCGGCGGTGGACAAAGCCACACTATTTTGTTTCTTGGAGGACCAAGACACAAGTGATCTACCAAGCAAATGGCACCCTCCGGATGTATTTTTTCTATCCACTTTGCAACCGGCATAATCCGAATCGGAATAGCCAACTAATTGAAATATAGCTCCTTTGGGATACCAAAGGCCAATGCTTGGTGTGTGCTTAAGGTACCTAAGGATTCTTTTAACGGCAATCAAATGAGTTTCCTTAGGATTAGCTTGAAATCTCGCACACATACACACACTAAACATGATGTCACGCCTAGATGCGGTTAAATATAACAAGCTACCAATCATAGAGTGGTAGAGAGTTTGATCAACCGTGTTACCTCCCTCATCTAGGTTGAGATGTCTATTAGTTGGCATTGGTGTCTTGATTGGCTTACATTCATCGATCTTGAATCTCTTGAGAAGATCATTTGTATATTTCTCTTGAGAGATGAAAATACCTTCCCTCATTTGCTTGACTTGAAAACCAAGAAAGAATGTAAGCTCTCCAATCATTGACATCTCGAACTCCTTCGACATCAATTCACCAAACTCTTTGCAAGAATCTTCATTTGATGATCCAAAGATGATATCATCAACATACACTTGACAAATGAAGAAGTGCCCATCAAGCTTCTTGGTGAAAGGTGTGGTGTCGACCTTCCCAATGGTGAAGCCCTTCTCAATGAGGAAGTCCCAAAGACGCTCATACCAAGCTCTTGGGGCTTGCTTAAGCCCATATAGCACCTTGGACAACCTATAAATATGATTAGGATATCTAGAGTCTTCAAACCTAGGAGGTTGATCAACATAGACTAGTTCATTAAAAAAGCCATTTAAAATGCACTTTTCACATCCATTTGATATAATTTCATGTCATGATGTGATGCATATGCAAGGAGGATACGAATGGCTTCTAGTCTTGCAACCGGTGCAAAGGTCTCTCTAAAATCCAAACCTTCAACTTGAGAGAACCCCTTTGCAACTAGTCTTGCCTTGTTCCTCACAACTACGCCTTGATCATCTTGCTTGTTGTGGAACACCCACTTTGTTCCAATGACTCTTGCACCTTTTGGCCGCTCTTCAAGAGTCCAAACTTCATTGTGGGTGAACTTGTTCAACTCTTCATGCATGGCATTTATCCAATCTAGATCTTGAAGAGCTTCTTCTATCTTAGTAGGCTCAAAACAAGAGACAAAAGAGTGATGTACAATAAATGAAGCAAGTTTTTGTGAGTGAGTCATTACACCCTTTGATGGACTCCCTATGATGAGATCTTGTGGATGATCTTATAGTAGAGGTGTGTTTCTTCTACTGACCACTTGAGGAGGAGGTTGTGGAGCATCAACATCTTGTTCGTGTACCACCATTTGATCATGGGAGACATGAGTGTCTTCATTTTCTACTCTCCCATCTTTATCACGATCATGTGGCACATTTGATGAAGAAGGTGGATCAATTACTTGTACATCATCTTCATCATCTTTAGGCTTGATGTCTCCAACCGGAATGTTCTTCATAGCTTCCCTCAATGGTTCATCACCTACAACATCAGGATTCTCATGTGCTCCTTAGGAGCCGTTAGATTCATCAAATTCCACATCATATGTTTCTTTAACCAAGCTGGTGGCATGATTAAATACTCTATATGCTTTGGACTTTGATGAGTAACCAACAAGAAAACTAATATCACAACGTCTTTGAAACTTCCCTAGATGTTGTCGCTTCTTGTAGATGTAGCATTTGCAACCAAACACCCTAAAGAAGGAGACGTCAGGCTTCTTCCCATTGAGCAACTCATAAGGTGTCTTGCCAAGGAACTTTTGAAGGAATAGGCAGTTGGATGCATAGCATGCGGTGTTGATAGCTTCCGCCCATAGAGCTTCGGGGGTGTTGTACTCATCTAACATTGTTCTTGCAAGAGTGATCAATGTCCGGTTCTTTCTCTCAACTACACCATTTTGTTGAGGAGTATATGTTGTGGAGACCTCATGCTTGATCCTAACTTCATCACAATAGGCTTCTATGTTTGTGTTGTCAAATTCTTTCCCATTGTCACTTCTAATCTTCTTGAGCTTTACTTCAAATTCATTTTGTGCTCTCTTGGCAAACTTCTTGAAGCAAGATGCAACTTTGTATTTGTCATGAAGGAAGAATACCCATGTGTATATTTAATAGTCATCAACAATCACAAGACAATAAAGATTTCCTCCCAAACTCTTGTATGTTGTTGGTCCAAATAAGTCCATGTGAAGGAGTTCTAGCACTCTTGTGGTTGACATGAAACCTTTTGTTGAATGAGTATTTACAACTTGCTTGCCGGCTTGACATGCACTACAAAGCTTGTCCTTCTCAAACTTCACATCCTTCAACCCTCTCACCAAATCATTCTTCATTAGCTTCTTGAGTTAGCTCATCCCAACATGAGCAAGTCTTCTATGCCATAGCCACCCAAGTGTTATTTTGGTGAATAGGCATGTTTTCAAGTTAGCATCTTTGGAGGTAAAATCCACTAAGTATAGGTTGTTGTATCTAAATCCTTTGAATATCACTTGATTAAAATCCTTCTTAGATACAACAACTTCCTTCTCGGTGAACAAGCATTGGAAGCCAAGATCACACAATTGTCCAACGGATAGCAAGTTGAAGCTCAATGAAGCAACATAGAGCACATTTGAGATAGAATGATCATTTGATATTGCCACTTTGCCCAATCCTTTAACCTTGCCCTTAGAATTATCTCCAAATGTGATTCTTTCTTGTCCATCTACTTCTTCATCTAGTGAGGTGAACATATGAGGATCACCAGTCATATGTTGTGTGCAACCACTATCAATAACCCAATGACTTCCACCGGTCTTGTAGTTCACCTACACACAAGAGATCAAGCTTTAGGAACCTAAACTTGTTGAGGGCCCTTTACCTTCTCAACAAGTGACTTTGCAACCCAAATTTTTTTAGGCCTATTCTTGTTTGGAGGTCCTAAGAACATGACATTCATCTTTCCACTAGAATCCTTTCTAAGCATGTAATGAGCATTGAAGGCAAAAGGTCTAGCATGCTTGGGCAAGGGTTGTGGTGGTGGAGTTTGGCACTCATGGGCAAAGTGGCCTTCTTGTCCACACTCAAAACACTTCTTTGGCTTTGGCTTTTGTTGTTGTTGAGCTTGAGCCTTCTTCTCTTTGTTTGCCATGTACCCAATGCCACTTCTATCCATCTTCATGATGGTGTTCATTTGTAGCTCACTTTGAAGATGCTTGCCTCTTGTGAACTTGCTCAATCCAATCTTGAGATGCTCTTTCTCCAACTTGAGCTTCTTGTTCTCTTCCTTGAGAACATCATTATTTTTCTCTTGCTTGAGCTTCTTATTCTCTTCTTTGAGCTTCTCATTCTCAAGAATCAAGTCACCATCATGATCACTAGTTTCAAGTACTATGGTGTTGGTGGTCTTGAGCTCTTCAAGATCTTTTTTGAGCTTTTCATTGTCATTCTTGAGCTTGACAAACTCATCATAATCATCGGCCTCAACCACTTGCTTGCCCTTGCTACTAGAACTTTGCTCAATGCTCTCAATGATCAAATCATCACATGATGTAGCTATATCAATCTTAACAACATTGTTAGTAGCATCATGTGGCTCATTGGATAGAAATTCTTGAGCAATGACAAGATTATCATGATTAATCTTAAGAGTAGTATATTCTTCTTTTAGCTTGTTGTGGCTAGTGATGAGCTCTTTGTGCATCCCCTCAAGTTTATCATGTTTATCTTTAAGCTCTTTCTTAGAAGATTTGAGCTCCTTGAGTTTGGATGATATAGCATCATTTGCTTCTCTAAGCTCAACACTAGCCTTTTCGGCTATATCACATTTTGCTAAAAGTGAATCATTCTTAGCCTCTAGTTTTTATTCTTAGCTCTACTCTTTCTAATGATCTTAGTGTATTGATTTAGCAATTTAACAAGATCATCATAAGAAGGTGATTCATATTCATCATCATCACTATCGCTATCATCATTGCTAGCATGTTCATCACCACTACTATCATCATTTGATACCTTGCAATCACCCTTGGCCATAAGGCATAGGTGTGTAGGGGATGATGGCGGTGGTGGCGGTGAAGATGATGAAGAGTCAATAACAATGGCGGCCACCTTCTCATTGTCACTATCATCATCGGATGAGCCACTAGATGAATCAATGTCTGTAAGCCAATCACCGACGATGTATGCCTTTCCACTTTTCTTCTTCTTGTGGAAGTCCTTCTTCTTGCCATCTCTCTTCTTGTATGGCTTGTTTTTCTTCTTCTCATCTTCTTCTTCATTGCTTGAGTCATCTTTCTTGCCCTTGTACTTGTTTTTGTACTTATCTTTCTTAGGCTTTGTGCATTGATGTGCTAGATGGTCAAGTTCTCCACAATTGTAGCAATCCATCTTGGAGATTGGCTTGCTTCTAGAGCTTGTGAAGAACTTCTTCTTCTTACCATCGAACTTGATGCCACTCTTGTTGAGCTTCTTTAGCATCTTGGTGGTTCTTTTCACCATGAGAGCAAGGCTTGCATCATCAACTTCATCATCACTTAAGCTCTCATACTCAAGCCTTGCTTTGCCCTTCTCTTGGCTAGCTTTGAATGCTAAGTCTTTTTCTTTCTTCTTAGTAGAGGATGAGCTATCTTGTGGTGTGATGTGCATGTACATCTCATGAGCATTGATCTTTCCCAAGATTTGTGTTGGTGTAGCGGTGGAAAGATCACCTTGATGAAGCACGATCACAATATGCCCATATTTGTCAATGGGAAGAACACTCAAGATCTTTCTTACAACATCGGATGGTTGCATTTGAGTGAGTCCAAGCCCATTGACTTCCTCTACAAGAACATTCAAGCGTCTCTTTGGGATTCTCACTTGACCATGACAAGCCTAATGAGAAAGGTGGATGCACACTTTGCTACTCTTGATCTTACTAATGAGGGCTCTCTTTGGGATTCTCAAATCTCAATCACCTCACTAGGACCTTGCTCTTCTTGGCACTCACAAAGGTGTTTCTCAGCTGTTGGAATGAGCAAAAGTACCCCCACACATGAATAGAGGAAGTATTTATAACCATGGCTGAAAAATGAACCATTATGTGCCTCTGCGGGGTGACCGGACGTTCCAGTCATGTTGACCGGATGCTTCGGTCAGTTCTCCCTGAACTCCAGTGTTTAAGTGGTGACCGAACGCGTCTAGTCATGATTTTCCCTCTCTGGAACCTTACTGGAGTCGACCGAACACTAGGACTTAGCGTTCGGTCAACACTAACCGGACACGTTCGATCGTGATTTTCCCTCTCTGAAACCTTACTGTAGTTGACCGGACGTGGGGACTCAGTGCCTGATCACTTCACCTCTCAGCGTCTAGTCACTTCTAGATGACTTCACCTTGATCAAATGTACTGCCCGGACTCTGCGCCAGTGTCCGTTCAAACCGAAGCCCGCGTCCGGTCAGCATTTGACCCTTCATTCACTTCCAACTTTTGATCATACATGAATGAAGTTTGCTCTAATGGATCTAAGGGCTTTTTAGGAGCTACCTAGTGTTAGGTTTAGCAAGTGTGCACCACACCTAACTCACTAGACTCACCTAGGTCAAGCTACCCGTCCATACCCCCCTTAATAGTATAGCCAAAGGAAAAACAAACTCCAAAACTACTCTAAGTGTCTCTTCAACTCCAATCGACACTTAGAACTAGTCCATCCTTAACCTTGTCATCCATCCTTTGAAAACCAAAATGATTTCCATCATAGGCATATGACCACCATGATAGCCCAATCAATCTCCATTACCATGACCTAACTTAATTGCCTCTGCAAAACACACGTTAGTCATAGTAATCACGTATTGTCATTAATCACTGAAACCCAACTAGGGGACTAGATGCTTTCACAGGTTTCCTAGACCATCAAAGATCTTCATGTAGTCTTGCAAGGCACACCGATCTATGTCATGCCTCTCATGGTGTCATCTCGTAGGCTAGGCCTCCACCAGTAGTGCGGCCCATGCACAGTCTTGTGGGCTAGACCTCCCCTAGTGGCTCGGCCCATGTACAACCCTACTGGTATCGGGAGTTATACCCCCACAGCTAGTCTCTGATATCCTTGCATCCATTGAGCAACACCATCTTGAGCTTGTCTGAGCTATTGAGCATGCATCCAAGCTGCTAAACATGTCATCTGAGCTGTTTGAATAGGCATCCGAGCTATCTAAGCATGCATCCAAGCTGTCTGAGCATGTGTCCTAGCTATCTAAGCAAGCATCCGAGATGTTTGTCTGGTTGCTAGAGCCGAGCACACTCGAAGCTAGGGTTTGTCAGAAGGATGTAAGGAGCTCAAGTAAAAAAAATCAAAGTTTCCACCTTAGGTGAAGCGTGCCCACTTAGGTTCTGGGCATCTAAGTTGGTCGCATGGTGTCCTTGACTTAGGTAGTGCGGAAGAACTTAGCCATTTTGTAGAAGATTAAGTCAAAAAATAAGCACATTCACCGCGAGGTGAAGTGTGCCCACTTAGTCCCCGAGCCTGGTAGTAGGTGAAGTAGTAACGTGGTGCCAGGATCTAAAGTAGTAGTCTTCAGGTGTTGGCCCAGTCCCTAATGTCACTGGAAACCAGTGTAGAAATAAATACAGTCATCACGAGAAGACGTGTACACATGTAGTCCCCGAGCCTGCTAGAAGATTTTGAAGATATCTTGTAGCTGGGTCAGAGAAAGAAAATATCATGTCATAGCAATGCTCAGCATTGAATATCAACCCACGTTTGACACAGTTTGACGCGGTGGCCCACCAACCCCACTCAGTGGCCCAGCGATGTGCAGAGACGCCAGAGGAGAATGCGGGGCAGCGGGCGTGGTTTCCCAAAAATCCTGGAAGGCAGAGGGTTAGGGGTCAAACCGTTATAAGAGCATCGCAACCCTGATGCACATTCCCCAATTTCTCTCCACCACTTCATCTTCTTCCTCACGCCCATGCCGCTTCACCTAGCAACTGCTCTGCCATTAGAGCAACGGAAGTGCGCAGCCTCATCCAGGCGATGGATCTATTAGATGGCACCCAAAAAAACCATGGCGGTTTGAGTAGAGCATCACACGAGCTCAATCACGCATAGGAATGGGTGGGGTCCATCAGCAATGAGGCGGCGCTCAATCGGTTGGTGGAGGACAGCGTGCTGTCTGATAGGGTGATGGCAGGATGGCATCCGGCTTGTGGTGAGAGCTTTCTGACTCCTCGTGGTGATGAATTAGTAGTTTTTGAGGATTATTTCTATTGTGGATTTGGTGTTCCAATCCATATGTTCCTCTGTGGATTGATTGACTATTATGAGATTAGTCTTTACAATCTGGGCCTGAATTTCATCCTTCATGTCTCTATCTTCATCCATTTCTACGAGGCTTATTCATGCATTCTTTCACATTTTGATCTCTTCTGCCATTTCTTCTATTTGAAAGCCCAGGGGGATCTAGATCTAGTATCATAGGCAGCGCATACTTGCAGCTTCAGGATGGGATGGTTGGCCAATACATTGCCACCCTGTTGAACACAAATGTGAAGTATTGGGCGCAGCGATGGTTCTACATGCCATAGGGGGAACACTATGTGGCATGTGACTTTGATTAGAGTCCCGTGAGCAATGCCAAGTGGTCGGAGGGACCTGGTGCTAATGGGATGGAGCAAGTGATGGAGCTATTGGCACTGATCGACCGGAGGAGGGTGGATGGGGTCATAGTGGCGACGAACTTTACTTTTCGGCAATGCCGGCCCAGCAAGGATAGAGCACATCCTGGATATGAATTCTAGGGAGATACTGATGGGACCCATGAAGTGCCGAAGCCATTAACTGGGATGAAGTCATGCGGCAAATGGGAGTGTTGTTTAACCTCACGGGGCAACATAGGATCGATGATCAGCAGAGGGCCTTAAGTGTAGGGGCCCTCCCACTATGGGTAAGAGTCTTCTTTTTAGCTTTGCTTGATCCCTTATCTATTGCAATTTCAATATACTCATTTGTTTTCCTAAAGATTCATGGGCAGGATCGGTCCGTATACTTCTCGACAGTGCTGTCAGCTGACTGGCCAAGGGGTATTGATGCCCGGCCGAGCCATCCTCAGTGTCAATCTAGCCCAAATGCTGGTGGGGATAGCTCAGCTGACTTTGATGATGGAGATGAAGGCGAGCGAACATCGTATGTTTGCGAGAAGCTACGGGGGAAACGACTAGCTGGCAAGGAGCCGTCCCCTAAAAGAAGAAAAATAGCTGGATTGTCTCACCGTGAGGAGAGGCCGGTAACCATTGGAGCTTCTGCCTAGCCTCAAAGGTGGTAGGTGGTGATGTCGAGCTCGTCGGACAATGATAAATAAGAGGCGCCTCCTTCACCGAGGGCTGTGACGCCCCCGCCATCTACGCCGGCTGGGGCAGGGATGTGGGAGAGGCGGTGGATGTAGGGTGCTATAGCAACAACGCCTGATAGCACACGGGCGGCACCTATAGAAGAAGCTTAGGTCGCACCGTCAATGACAAGCCGAATGGCTACCGCAGTCCTCGAGACCACGTAGATGACTCTAGATGTGGCAATGCAGGCAACCACCGTAATACCTGAGACCACACGAATGACTCCGATGGCAGGGGTGGAGGCGCCAGGTAGTTTGGCTGCTAGGCAGACTGATTCTAGGAGGGGGCACAGGTCTTGAGCTATGCAGCAGGAGTCCTAGTTGTAAGTGCTTTATTTATTTGTTGTATTCCTTCAGCATGGTGGTATGCTTCTTGACGAATGTTTTTTGCTTGTTATAGTGTGAGTCGACAAAGGTCCTGCAACCATCGGCTACTGATGACGGAAGGCACATGGAGGAGCCGGTAGCTCCCCATGCTGAGCAAGCACAAGCAAGGGTAGATTCGATCACCCCCACCGTGGAGCAATCGATGGTTGCGGAACTGACCACCCCTACTATGGAGGAGCCCTCAACAATTGAATCGACCTCACCTGGAGACGAATTGCATGACGATGATGATCCTGGTGTAGATGAGGCATGGGATGCTACGACGACATCGAGTGGCCTTGCTGGAGCAGGTATGGAGCCTGCGGGGCTAGGGATGCGCCGAGTAGTGCGGTGCAAGGTCCACCCATGGTTGTTGAATAAGCACCATCTACAACAGCGTCAACAGTGGGAGTGGCACTCAGACACTCTATCCGAGCACGGCAGCAGCCAAGGAAGGTACCTTTGTCGGTAGCCGCTATTGTGATCAAAGAGATAGTGCGGGAGCCCACCCTACCTCCCCAACTCATCCGCACGGTCATTTAGCGTGGCAAAGAGTTTGAGATGCTTGAGGAGGGGGAAGCGAGCATGGAGACAAAGAAGCTAAGGGCTAATCTGACATCGATGATGAGCCGTATTGAGGTAAGCCTGAAGAGATCTTATTTGTCCTTTAAAAAGCGCAATCTATTAATCCATTTACCTATGCAGAATGTGATGAAGGTGTTCGAGCAGCACTGGTGGTAGGTGGAGGAGATGACTCTGGTACTAGATGAGAACAAGAGCCTACAAGCGTCGGTGGAAGACCTCTAGGCACGCCTGCTCCAAGAGTGCCATCATAGGGAAAACCTAGAGGTGAAGGTTCTAGCATTGGAGAAGGAGTGCTAGCAAATGGAGATGGAGGGCTAGTCGATGACTGAGCAGCTTAGCCATAGCACTGATCGGCAAAAAGGTAGGCCTTGGAATTTTGCTTTGCTGTTATTTAGCATTGTGAGACATCTGACTGTTATACACAGCACTGGAGATGGAGCTTGGCCTTTCCCAAGAGGCCTTCGGCTAGCTTCTAGAGGCGAAGGAGAAAGCAGAGGAGAAGGTCAAGAAGATTGCTAAAGATTTTCAACGTGAGTGTTTTTCACGCTATTTTGACTTGTGCAGCGTTAAGCTCATGCTTAGCATACGACCATCCTGCTTGCAGAGTATCGACACCAGGCTCAAACGTAGTTCCAGGTGCTCGTGGAACAAGTGAAAACCCATGATGACAAGCTAGAGACAATGATTGCAGGAATTCAACCCGTGCTAGACTATGTCAGTCTTAAGCAACCCGAGGGGGCACGGCTGCCCAGCGGCAGGCCATACCAGTCGATCGTGAATCATTGCCAGATGGTGTGGGTGGACTTCAAGGAGTTCTCATGCAGTGCCACCCATGGAGCCATTGTCCACACATTCATGTAGCTGCGGTCACACAACCCTTCAATGGACCTCCAGTGGGTGGCAAGCAGGTATGCGCAGGGCACGGACGTGGTGAAGATCGCTAGGCTAGAAGACGATGCGGAACAGCTGGCGAAGAGGCTAGTCGAAGACGTTGAACTATTCGGTGATGAGGGAGTAGTGCCCCATAGATAAGACAAAACTCATGTTGAATCATTGTGTAATAGTGCTTAGCAACTTTTGTTGAACACTTGTTGTTATGGTATGTTTGTGTTTATATTTGATATAAACCATCCGAGCAGTAGTGTATACCTGAGTCCCCAGCCCTAGCTAGCCTGTTAACTAGAATGTAGGGCACAGGGGCCATGTGCGTGTGGGAAGAATAGGGCGTCGCTAAGGAACCACTACCGACCACCCATGACACAGAGGGCGGACGCTCAGGCACATGCAGGTTGAAGTTAGAGACAGGGTCATCTCTAGAGGCGTCCAAGCATCAACGTGCCTGTTCGAGCATTTGCTTTAGGCATAGTTGGCGTGTCATCTTTAAGATGTTGTACACAGAAACAGAATCGCTTAGAAAAAAGCATGAAGATGACAATATGGAGAAACATTAGAAAAAACTTTATTGAATACTCGAATATGAACGATACATATCTTTGAAAGGAGACCCTTCAAGGGTAGAAACAACTAAGAAGATCGATGTGCCAAGAATTTGGAACATCTCTTTCATCCATGTCGTATAGCCTCTAGGAACCTGGTCGGGTGACCGCTTTGACGACGAAGGGGCCCTCCTAGGGTGAAGATAGCTTGTGCATCCCATTGGTCTTCTGCTTCTTGTGGAGCACTAGGTCTCCGACCATAAAGAATGAATTGTTGATGTTGTGGTTGTAGTATCTTTGCATGCTGTCAAGGTACTTCGCTGTCTGAACACAAGCAACCAAGCACTCCTCTAGGCCATCCAACTCAACGAGTCAGGCTTGGTCATAGTTTTCTTCATTGTAGTTCTCCACTCTAGGTGCTCGGAAAGCAATGTCGGCTGGTAAAATGGCCTCGGAGCCAAAAAACCATGAAGTATGGGGAGACACTAGTGTTGCAACTAGGCTAGATCCTTAGTCCCCAGACCATAGCTGGCAATTCCTTAAGCCACTTGCTAGGGTGCTTCTGCTCATTTGTGTAGAGCCTTTTCTTCAATATTTCGAGAATAATGCTGTTGGCGTGCTCAACTTGGCCATTAGCCCTGGGGTGCGCGACCAAAACATACTTAACTGAGATGCATCTTTCATTGCAGAAGACCTATAAATCGACACCAGTGAACGTGGACCCCAAGTTGGTGATGATGTTGTTTGAAAGGCCAAATCGGTGAATGAGTCAAGTAGCTCAGCTGCCTTCTTCGCTATAGCTTGGACTAGGGGTTTGTATTCGATCCACTTGGAGAATTTGTCGATGCAGACATAGACCCAGTGGAAACCTCCCGGCGCTAGCTTGAAGGGCCCGATCGTATCCAGTCCCTAGCATACGATGGACCAAGACACAAGAATTGTTTGCAAGGCCTGGGTTAGGACGTGGATTTGCTTAGCAAACAACTGACAATTCTCGCACCGACGAACGAATGCCTCAGCATCGGCAACTGTAACACCCTAGGTGTTAGCCTTGCATAAATTGACTTGCATTGCATGAGCATGAGCATCAAGTATTCATATTAAGATTTTACATTTGAAACATGTGATTGAAACATATGAAACATGCTTGTTATTTTATGTTTCCTTATATATATGCATATGATCATGAGTGAATACATGTAAATGGTTGATGTGAGTCACTAAAACATCATAGCTATACTTAGGATGACTAGTGTAACCAATGTATGAAATGATTGTGTGACCTTATAAATAGCTTAAACATGTTTAGAGTGTCATTATGAACAACTTTGGTATTCATGGCTAGGGCTAAATTGGTCACTAAGTCATAGTTCAAGTACAAGTCATCATTTGAATGTAATAGGTTTGACCAAGTTTGAACTATGTCATAGAGACTTTGCATGTATGTGGTCACTAAAGCAAAGTTGTAGTATTTGATGAGAGGAACAACTCTTATTTTTGGGTCATAGGCTAGTTTAGCTCCTAACATACTTAAAAATTGCTCACAAGAATCAGCATTTCATTGAATTCAGCACTTAGGAAATTTTCTCTAAGTCTTGCGTGCTTGCAGTTAGACGGTCACTACTTTGAGTTGATTTTACTCTCTATCCATTGCAAATTAGACCTTGATTTCTAAAGGAGTTCTGTAGCTAGTACTTAGGGCTATGAGTTCGGTTTAGATTATTTACACTATGGAGCTACGGATTAGGAGTTTTATTGCTGTCAGATCACGTCGTCAGGCTCGGTTCAGGGCTCTGATGGCCACCTCGTTCAGTCTTCAGTGGCTGACCGGCAACAGAGCATGGCCACCGCGTGGTGGAAGAAAAGCCGCGCATCACCGCTGGTCTGAGCAGCCAGGCCACGTTGAGCCACAGCGTGCCTTCATCATTTCACTCTCTGCCTCTTCCTTTGCACACCCGCCACCGCCGCAGCAGCAGACAGCACCACCGTCGGCATTGCCGGCCACCCCGCTCGCCTTGCGCCGTGTCACGTCGCTTCTCCGCCACCGCAGCAGTGCCGTTGCCACCTCCGCCGAGCACCGTGCCACCTCCACTTAGCACTATGCCACCTCCGCCGAGCACCGTGCCACCTCCACCGAGCATTGCGCCACCTCCGCTGAGCACCGTGCCACCTCCGCCGAGCACTGCGCCACCTCCGCCGAGCACTGCGCTACCTCTGCCGAGCACCGTAGCCACTCCACTGTCATCCTAGAGTCTCACAGCGCCCACATTGCTTCCTAACCGCGCCCGGTAAGTCGTCGTGGCCGCACCGCCTCTGACCGCCTTTCGCCATAGCGGTTGGTGCTATAGAACCGCCGTCGTGTGTAGCAGCTCGTAGACTCATTATATCGAGTCATCGCGGTCACCGTAGGTGTAGCGCCATCGTCCTACTCTGCCGTGCCGCCATTGACGCTGCCGCCGTGCTTAGCTCTGGCAATAGGTTCAGCTTGTCAGCTCAATAGGTGCGGAAGGTCATGGGGATCATGGTTGGGTCGGCGCCGTCGCCAGAGAGGGTCACCATCGGCGAACTTCGGTTGTCCCGCGCCGCGCTCTGTTTTGCTGTCGCTGACGCATGGGATCGACTGAACCGAGGGCTCCAGCTGTCAGTGACTCGATGGAGAAAGCTAGTTCATTTATTTTCAGTTTTGTTGCTAAGTTTGAAAAAATGATAAGTAGGGTTGTAGAGATCCAAATCTTGTGAACTAAATTTTGTAGTGTTCCTTAGGAAGTGTAGTATTTTATAAAAAAATATAAAATCTGTTGCTTGACACTTTTCACTAGGGTTCCTATTTATGTTATTTTAAGCATGTATGCCTTGTCAATTTTGCATAGGATATTTTACTTGGTAAAATGGCGTGAAACTTTTACAGTAGTCTACTGGTAGCACTAATAAGCCACTGTAAATTTCTGAGAATTTATGATGTACATTGGGTATATGTTTATTATTTAACCTAATTATCTAGTTAAATTGATAAAGGCATTTAAATGAATAGTTTGGGATTGGACATTATGATTTCTTGAGTTTATTTGATGTCCTTGAACTGTTGGTATACTTGGTGAAGTCAAATTTGGAATGGCTATATGCAATAGAAATATCGTTGCTTTACAATTCGGATGAGAAAGGTTTTTGGACAGATTCTGTAGTTTGGTATGTTACATAGTAAAAATGATGTTTACTATAAAAATGGTTAATAAAAAAGTTGTAGTCAACTTCTTCATTTATCTTGTGTCAAAATTTCAGGACAATAGGCCAAAGGGTTTAGGAGTTATAGCTGTTTAAAGTTAGTATTCCGAAATGCTCGCTCTCTGGAATTTCTGGACAGCACTGGCTTGATTGTCTGTTTTGGTTAAGATAGATTACGAATTAGCTTTTGGTGATTAAATAATAGTTGTAGACAATTTTATAAGCTTTTTATAAAGTCTAAGATCACATCATTTGGATAAGTAGAACTTCAGTTATGAGTAAAACAAGTAACTACTATTTTGTGGTATAGTAAATGAATTGTGGAAGTAGTTGATTGAATAATCAAGAAGGGATATGCACATACTCAGTAGAGTGTGATGCACTTGTTATTACTTTAACACCATGTTGTTAAGAATACTTATAAGAATGCATTCATCATGTATCATCATACTATACTTGTCAGCATGTAAACATTCGCAATATCTTATGCCATATTCATGCATATAGGATCGACAGAGGGGATAACGTTGCTGGAGTTCAACGAAGGAGATGAAGGGGACCAGCAGGAGATTCCTCAAGCCGCAGATCCTGAAGGCAAGGAGCAGACCCTAGAAGAGCTTCCGAAGTGCCCTGACCACCGCCCCACTTCCTTTCTGAAAGGCAAGCCCCGGAGCATTCTAAGTCTCCTAGTATTTTATAAAATATTACTCAAGTCCTTTATGATTGATGCATTAGGTTATAAGAGTTGATTGGAACCACTTGATGCATATGAACTCCTTGTCCAGAATTACTACCTTTAACCCTATGTAGGTCCAGGATCGAATATATGCTTAGCCATGCTTAGACCGGTAGAAGTCGGGTGATTTCCTGTCACCTGCGAGATATAGGTGGATACCAAAGCACGGTTGGCTATATTTGCTATCGTGGAAAAGAACCATAGGGTAATGTAAATCGAGGCCGAATGGAGTCTATGGTAGGTTGACTCATGTGATTCCATCTGTGCCGATTAAGGACCGTACCATTGTTGGACCTTTTGACAAGATTGAACGCATGCCTATCACTTAGCTGGCCGGATAACTCGTTCTGACCATGAAGCCGAGTAGCTCAACTCAGGACGGGCCCTGCTCTATAAGAGTGTGCACTCTGGATGGTAGTAAGGATGTGCAGGGAGCCAGACTGAGCCCAAGGGCAGGCTGGGCCTAAACGTCCTGGCATTTGGTGTCCCTGATTGTGCGGCGCTGGGCAAACCCGTGAAATGTGTACTTGAGTTGTACCAAAGGTGACCTAAGGCTACCATGGCTGGTAGACCTGGGTTTGTGTTAGGAATAAATTCCTAGCTGGTTGAAATCGATTCGAATCGCTGTCTCTCCCGGATAGTGAGACACTTGGCTAGCTCCAACCTCGTAGTAACTATATTATGGAACATGATGGTTCAGATAAACATGGAATTACAATACCTGCTATGGTTACTATTGTATGCTCTTAAAATGATATCCCACATGTTTGGCACGGGATAGTTGCTAATTTAGAGATGGATAGTCATAATTAACTTGATAACGGAATTATAATTGTACAACTGAGTTAATCGCTTTTTATGCAAAATGTTCACAAGCTACCTCCACTTATACAGCCTTGCATAATCCTTGGAATCAATTTGTTCCTGGTTTATGACGGGTAAGTCTAGCTGAGTACCTTCTCGTACTCAGGGTTTTATTTCCCATTGTTGCAGATGGCACTGTTTATCATGGTTATTGCAAGAGTTGCTTCTATCCTGCTGTGGATGAGGAGTAAGCCTTGGGCAGGCTTCTTATTTAATCCTTCTACACGCTTTTGTGGACTGTGATCATATGTTGGCACTGTATTAAACTATGTTGGCAAATGCTACTTTCAAACTTAATTTGCTTCCGCTATTATCTATCAAACTTGGTTAGTAATAACTTTATTTCATACTCTGATGATGAAAATGTATTTGTGAACCTTATGTAATATGTGACATGTATGTTGAATCATGTACGATCTTGGTTGTTGTAAATCATTTATCGAGACCCGTCATGGTAGTCGACAGACTACCGAGTTTATATGGGCTCAAGTATGACTGTGCGACCGCTTGCGGGCCGCCATTGTACTTGTACTCTTATAAATTGGTTGGTTCTGCGACAGCAACTTTAGAAGGCCAATAGAAACTAGCTCGGAAGGCTTTACCGACTAGTGCTCTAGAGGTTGCGTGATTGCCGCAAGTGCCAGCGTGGATCTCATTGAGTACCTTCTCGCCCTCTTCCATGGAGATGCACTTCTGGAGTAGACCTCCCTTGGCGTTCTTGCGATATAACTTTCCTTCAACTTGGACATAATGCTTGATGAGGTGGGTGAGGTGTTCTCTCTGTGTGTTGTTAGCTAGGCCATCTGTAGTGGTGAGGTATTTGATGAAAGGTTCCCTCTAGTCACTGCTCGGGCCAGGGACCTCTACGACTAATGGCTCGACAGGTCAGGTGGCTTTTCTTCAATGCCTTTTTGCCCCTGCTTAATGGATGGTGTAACGAGGTCCTGGATGAACACTCTGGTAGGAACTTCAGCCTGGGTCGACCCTCACTTTGACAGCTCATCGATTGCTTGGTTATCAGCCTGGACCACATGGTGGTACCTGATACTGTAGAACTTGTCTTCTAACTTTCTTATCATGGCGCAATAAGTGTCCATCTTCTCGTTGGTGCAATTCCAATCCTTGTTGAGTTGATTGATCATGAGTGCGGAGTTACTGTACACCTAGAGGCATTTAATGCCAAGCTCGACAGCTATACGGAGACCATGAAGTGTCGCCTCATATTCAGTGGTATTATTGGATGCTTAGAAGTGTAGGCGGAGAACATAGCGAAGCTTATCTCCCATACAACCATTGTTTTGGGATGTAGATTAGCAGGGTTTCATCCTTTTGGGGGCGGTCATGATTGGAGGTGTGGTGAGGAACCACTTGAGCTCGGTGAATGATTAGCGATGAGGGTGTCAATAGTCTTAGACTTAACCACCATGTCAACGTCCTCCAACCAGAAAAAATTCTCTTGAGCCTTGAGTAGCTTGAAGAAGGGGAGTCCCTTTTTGCCTAGACATGATATGAAATGACTTAAAGCCGCCATGCACCCTGCTAGCTTCTAGACGTCCTTAACGTAGGTTGGTGGCTTCATGTTGGTCACCACCGCTATCTTCTCTGGGTTGGCTTTGATGCCGCAGCGGCTGATGATGTTGCCTAGCAGGATACCGAATGGAACACCAAAAATGCACTTAGTGGGATTCAGCTTCCATCGGTACACTTTTAGGGCATTGAAAACTTCAGTGAGATCAGCGATGAGGGTGTCAATAGTCTTATACTTAACCACCATGTCATTGATGTAAGCCTCGATGTTCTTCCTGGTCTGGTCCTTGAGGCAGCGCTGGATGGCTCTTTAATAAGTCGCACATGCGATCTTGAGCCTAAAGAACATGATCATGTAGCAGTAGGCAACAAAGGGCATAGTGAAAGACGTCTTGATCTGGTATTCTTCCTTCAGTGCGATCTAGTGATAACCAGAATAGCAATCTAAAAAGCATAGGAGCTCACAACCGGCTGTAGAATCTATGACCTCGTTAATGCGAGGTAAGCCGAAGGGGTCTTTAGGGCAGTGTTTGTTGAGATCGGTGTAATCAATGCAAATTCTCCATTCTTTATTCTTTTTTCTTATAAGAACCGGGTTGGCTAACCACTCTGTATGGTACACCTCTTTGATAAAACTAGCAGCTAGGAGCCAGGTTATTTCTACCCTAATGGCCTCCTTTTTGTCCTATGTGAATCGTCGAAGCTTTTGCTTGGTCGGCTTGGCAGTCGCCGAGACATTTAAGGAGTGCTCGATCAGCTCCTAAGGCACGCCGAGCATGTCCACCGGTTTCCATGCGAACACATCAACATGCTCCCTTAGGAAGCTAACGAGCATGTCTTCCTATTTGGGATCGAGGTCGGCCCCGATCCGAGCAGTCTTAGACTGGTCGCCGGGGATGAGGACCACTTCCTTCACCTCCTTGGACTTGGTTGACGCTCGGGTGGCCTCCATGGTTGGGATCTCTAGGTCCTGTAGGGAAATCTACTATGAAGACACAAGCCAATCCTGCATGTGGATGGAGATGTTCATAGCCTCAGTGAGGGCGAAGCTTTCCTTCTCGTAGGAGTAGGTGACATCGAGGTTGGCACATAAGGAGAGGACCCCCTGCTCCATCGGCATCTTCAACACCAGGTATGTGTAGTGCAGCATGGCCATAAACTTGGTGAGATCTAGCAACCAAGGATGGCATGGTATGCCATGTTGAAGTCAGCAACTAGGAAGTTGATGTAGTCGACGCGGAAGTGTTTGGTTGTGTCGAATTGTACCGGTAGTGTAATCTGTCCTAGAGGTAGGGACGCTTTTCCGAGAATGATCCCTCGAAATGCAGAGTCCATGGGGGTAAGGTCTTCTTTCTTGATCCCTAGCTGCTTAAGGGACCCAATGAATAGGATGTTGAGGGCACTCCCTCCATCGATAAGGACCTTCTAGAAGCGCACGTCCTTGATGATGGGATCAAGGATGAATGGGAAACGCCCTGGGTATGGGATATCTGACCACTGGTCAGCCCTGGAGAAGGTGACCAGGTGCTCCGACCAGTTGAGGTATTTGGGATCAACGATGGGGACATCATATGTAGCGACCAACATGACAGATCGGGCTATAAGCTTCTTCTATCGCTTATCTTTAGAGACAGCTCTCCCACTAAAGATGGTGGTGACAGTCTTGGTAGGGTCCTGGTAGGTTGGGCCCTTGTTCTTGCCTCATTCTCCACCTTGACCGTCTTTGGTCCCATTGTCTTCACACCATAGCTTCTTTGATGATTCACCACCGAGCGTTGTCTTTAGGCCTCTACACTCTCACATGGTGTGCTTAGCATCCTTGTGGATAGGGCATGGGCCATCTAGCTGCTTGCTGAAGTCAGTGTCATAGGTGGGCTTGGCATAGGCATTGAAGGTGTTGATGGAGTTATCAGGCCAGTGATGGCGGCCTTGTCTGCCTCTCGAGCTATCTAGGCGGTCGTCACGCCGGGGCTCGCGGTCATCTTGGCGACGGTCGCGGTCATCGTGGTGGTCTTAGTCGTCATAGCACCTATCTTCACAATGGTCATTGTCATGGCATTGGTGGTGAGCGGAGCAGGTTGCCTGTTTGGCTTCTTCGATGTCGGCATATCCGTTTGTTGCTTGTATCAGTTCACTGATGGTTGTTGGCCTCTTGCGATATAGCTTGCCATGGAGATACGAAGCAATCATGAGCGGATGTGATGTGCACAAACAAGAAGCAATCATGATGCATACAAAGGCATTGCAGAAAGCACACTGAGATACGATCAAGGAAAAAATAGAGACTTTATTGATTAGTTTGCCCTAAATACAAACTAATCAACAACATTGTTTATCACATCCTGAGCGGATGTGATGTCCACAACGGCCTCCGCTGCATCGACAAACTCCTCAATCAACCCCTCAGGGCCATCACCCATTGGGAAACCGGTTTCTATGGTATGGAGCTCATACCCAGTCTGGACCTATGCCGTAGCCAGTGCCACCAATGCACCATGATGAATGCCATGAAGGGCGATCTCCTAGACGCGAGATGAGACATCATGGAGGTGGTCGTAGATGAGGGGGCCCTAGGCATTGATGGCCATCATAGACACGTTCACCGCCAGTTGGAGGGACTCCAACTGCACTGTTAGGGCTAGCGATCACAGAAATGGAAGACATTCAAGATAAATATAATGGAAATCAAAATAAAGGTGTTCCTAGAATCCATCTTACCCGCCACCATGGCGTCGGACTTGGCCAACCGTGCCCGAGCAGCACTGGCCTCTTCCTCGATGGCATGAAGGGTGGCTTGAGAGACCCCAAGGTTGTAGGGTTATGAGGATGCTACGCTAGCTAGAAAACAAAAATTTGACCTCATAAACTAGGATCTACTACTAGTTATAGATCATGGGATTACCACAAGACGCGTAAGTGCAGCAGAAGTGACTCGATATAGTCATACACGTCATAGCAATGTCATGTAGTTGCAAGGTTGTCCGTACGTCCATCCCCTTCGTGCGGTTCGTCCTTGTGCTCCAGATCCAGCACCTCTGAGGTATCCACACATACAGGGAGGAAGCGTCGCACCTCCGGACTGCTAGGTCCGCGAGGAGCAGTAGGCGCGGGCGTAGGATGGGCGGCGGCGGCTGTCAAAATGGCGTGTATCCTAGCCCCGTTGCCCACCCCACTTATTTATAGGCGTCCCTAATGAGCTCTTGAGTTGGAGGCCCATTAGTTACCCTAAGCCTTGTCTAACTCGGATCCAATCCGAATTAGGCTTCCAGCCCCTTAAGCGTGCGACCCTATGGGTTCACGCACACATAGACATGGCCCGAGTACTCCTACTTGACCATTAGTTGATAGCAGCCTCTAGCAAGGCATGTCAACTCCTATGCGTACGCAAAGATCATATCAGACGAACCACCACAAAACCACATACTTGTTATTTCCTTGCCTCACGGTATTTGGTCCAACTCATAGGTTAACACTTAACCCAAGCATGGCCATGCATTTCTTGATCTAATCATTAGAGTGATCCAGTGATATCTCTCTCATATAGAGAGGGGCAAATTCCTTCTTGACTATCAATGTCTCATAGCATGTTTCCCGACAAACCCAAAAACCACCTTTATAACTACCCTGTTACAGAGTAGCGTTTGATAGTCCCTGAGTAGGTCATTTCACATCTTGAATACATACAACAATCTTAGGTCTAAGGACATAACATACATGATGTGAATAGAAATAATAACAACATCTCACGTTGGGTCAGTCCAACCCCATGTCATACATGTGCCCACATTATTAGTTTGACATCTCCATGTCTATAACTTGTGAAACATAGTCATCAACTAATAATGTGCTAATCCATTATTCATGTGTGTCCTCACACGAACTCAGACCAGGGACAACATTAGAATAACCATACAAGTAAAAGAGTTTCATAAACAATTCACATAATTGATAATCGATACAGGTTGTCTTTAATGGAAATTCAATGAACTCATAATATATCATCGATACAAGGCAATATAATCACCTCTATGCTTATCTCTAGGGCATACTCCCAACAATCTCCCACTTGCACTAGAGTTAATCTCGAAGATATCCAATACCCATAGCTCTCATGTGCGCCTCATGCTTAGGCTGTGGAAGAGCCTTTGTCAAAGGATCTACAACATTCAAATCTATGTGTATCTTGCACATCTTAATCTCATCTCGTCTAATGAACTCTCGAATGAGGTGAAATTTCTGCAGTACATGTTTGTTCTTTTGGTGATTCCTTAGCTCCTTAGCCTGTGCAATTGCCCCATTGTTGTCACAATGTAGATTCAATGGGCTGGACGCATTCGGAAACACACCAAGTTCAATGAGGAACCTCCTCATCCAAACACCTTCCTTCGTAGCTCCAGAAGCTGTAGTGTACAAGACCTCTGCTATAGAATCGGTCACCGTCTCCTGCTTGGAACTTTTCCAACTTACAGCACCACCATTTATTGTGAACACAAAACTTGATTGAGAATGTGAATTATCCATGTCAGTTTGGAAGCTAGCATCGGTGTAACCATTTACAACGAGCTCCTCCTCACCTCCATAGATTAGGAACACATCTTTAGTCCATCTCAAGTACTTAAGAATGTTTTTAACAAGTGTCCAGTGACTCTCTCCTGGATTAGCTTGGTACCTGCTCGCAACACTTAGAGCATATGAGACATCTAGGCGAGTACATATCATGGCGTACATGATGGAACCAACTGCCGAGGTGTATGGAACCTTAGTCATGTGCTTCCGCTCATCAGCTGTCGCTGTTTATCACTAAAGCGCATACCATGTGACATAGGCAAGAACCCTTTCTTGGACTATTCCATGTTGAATCGTTTCAACACCTTGTCAATGTACGTATCTTGGCTTAATCCTATAAGCCTCTTTGATCTATCTCTATAGATCTTGATGCCCAAAATGCATGCTGCTTCTTCTAAATCCTTCATAGAAAAATTATTATTCAGTGAAGTCTTTACATATTGCAACATAGGAATGCCATTCCGAATCAATAATATGTCTTCCACATACAAGATTAGAAATACAATAGCGCTCCCACTTTTCTTCTTGTAAACACAAGGTTCTTCTTCATTCTGACAGAAGCCAAACCCTTTGACCACTTCATCAAAATGAATGTTCCAACTCCGAGATGCTTGCTTTAACCCATAAATGGATTTCTGAAGCTTGCAAATTTTTCCAGCATTGTTTGGATCAACAAAACCTTTGGGTTGTATCATATATAGGTCCACATCCAAATTTCCATTTAGAAAGGATGTTTTAACATCCATCTGCCATATCTCATAATCGAAATAAGCAGCTATTGCTAGAATGATCCGGATATATTTGAGCATCACTACCGGCGAGAAAGTCTCGTCGTAGTCAATTCCTTAAACTTGCCAAAACCCCTTTGCAATAAGTCGAGCTTTATAGATGTGAACATTTCCATCCATATCCTTTTTCTTTTTATAGATCCATTTGCACTCTATGGGTCTAACCCTATCAGGCGGGTCAACCAAGTTCCAAACTTGATTGTTTCCCATGGAATCTATCTCGGATCTCATGGCACTTTGCCATTTCTCGGAATCTGGGTCCATCATTGCTTCCGCATAAGTCATAGGTTCATCATCGTCTAACAATAACAAATCCCCACGCAACTCACGGATTCTTGTGGACCTTCGTGGTTGTGGCAGTGTTTCTATTGCCACGGGTATCTCAACTTGTTCTGCTACATTAGCTTCACTCGTAGAGTCCTTCCCAACTGGCTCATCTTGAATTTCTTCAAGATACACCTTCTATCCACTTTTCTCTCTTTTGAGAAACTCTTTCTCTAAGAAAACACCGTTCTGAGCAACAAACACTTTGCCCTCTGATTGGTTGTAGAAGTAATACCCTAAAGTTTCCTTTGGATATCCCACGAAAAAGCATTTGTCTGACTTGGGTGTTAGTTTATCTATCATAAGTCATTTGACATAAACTTCACAACCCCAAATTTTCAGAAAAGACAAACTAGGACTCTTACTAGTCCACATCTCATGTGGTGTCCTAACTACGAACTTAGATGGTACCCTATTCAATGTGAAAGCGGTTGTTTCTAGAGCGTATCCCCAAAATGATAACTGTAGGTCTAACTGGCTCATAATAGACCGAACCATGTCCAACAAAGTCTGATTACGTCGCTCGGACACGCCATTTCTCTGAGGCGTTCCAGGTGGCGTAAGCTATGGAACAATTCTGCAACTCTTTAGATGATTGCTAAACTCGTGGCTCAAATATTCGCCTCCACGATCAGATCGCAAAGCCTTAATTTTCTTGCCACATTGATTCTCTACTTCACTCTGAAACTCCAAGAACTTTTCAAATGTCTCAGACTTATGTCTCATTAAGTAGACATATCCATATCTACAAAGTCATCAGTGAAGGTTATGAAGTATTGGAATCCGCCTCTTGCTGTCGTACTCATTGATCCGCACACATCAGTATGTATGAGTTCCAGCAAGTCTACTGTCCTCTTAGGAGAACCTGTGAAGGGCGTCTTGGTCATCTTGCCCAGCAGGCAAGCCTCACATGTCTCGTATGATTCAAAATCAAACAAAGTTAAAAGCCCATCAGAATGGAGCCTCTTCATGTGATTCTCACTTATATGACCTAAACGATAATGCCACATATAGATAGGACTTAACTCATTAAGCTGGGGCTTTTTAGCACTTATATTATAGACTGGAGCATCTTCAAGATTTAAAATAAATAACCCATTCACAATGCATGCAAAAGCCACAAACATGCCATTTTTAGAGATCACACAACCATTGTCTTTACTCGCAAATGAATAATCATCCTTCATCAAACATGAAGGTGACACAATGTTTTGACTTAAACTAGGAACAAAATAACAATTATTCAACTCCATAATAAATCCTGACGGGAGGTGGAGTTGCATCGTCCCGATGTTCAACGCAGCAACTCTTGCATTATTGCCCACGCGGAAATCAACTTCTCCCTTTTCCACGCTTCTACTTCTTCTTATTCCCTGCATCGTATTGCAAATATGAGCAACCGATCCGATATCAAATACCTAATAATTAATATAAGAATTAGCAAGGAAAATGTCCATAACATAAACAACAAGTGTACAAGCTGCAGGAGTACCTTTACTGTCATGATCCTATATGGATTCTAGGTACAGCTTGAAGTTCCTCTTCCAATGACCTTTCCCATGACAATGAAAGCAGTCAGCATCAGTAGGTGGTCCAGCCTTGGGCACAGGTGGGTTTGGTTTAGAGATCTCATCTTTAGCCTTGTCCTTTTTCTTCTTCCAAGAATTACCGTTCTTCTTAAACTTAGGCTTATTTTGGACCGCCATCACATGGCTACTGCCAGCACCATATCAGCCTCTGCTATTTTAAGCATGCCACATAATTCATTCAAGCCCTTCTCCGCCCCATGCATATGGTAGTTCGCGACGAAATTTCCATAGCTGGGCGGAAGAGACACGAGAATAAAATCAGTAGCTAATTCAGGGCCAATTGGAAAGCCCAGCTTCTCCAACCTCTGAGTGTAACCAACCATTTTGATCACATGTGGCCCAACTGCTGCGCCCTGTAACATCCTAAAATTAGCCTCTTTTGAAATAGAGTTCAAATGATTTATTTATGAATTTTTGTGCACATGAAATATAGGAAATAAAATTTTTCATTAATTTAAAATTCAACATAAGGTAGTAACATGTGTGAGCATACATGTTGTTGTATCTTATTTATTGTGATGGATGGTGTTGATCCAAAACTCCAAAGTAAATTAGAATGTTTTTTAAAAAAGTTTGAAAATGGCTTTGAAATAAAAGAAAAGAAAGAAAAGAAAATTAGAAAATAAAAGTATTTCTAAAGTTGTAAAGTTTATCTTGGAAAGCCTAATAGAATTGTCCATTTTTATTGAATGGGAAAGTATATTTGAAACCATACTCGAACTGGATTTGAATTTAGCTTAGAATTGGAAGATTAGAAAAAAAAGGGAATTGGAAAATGTAAGAACTTAAAAAGTTATTTTTGTAAACTTACCAAAAATTGGTTCATCTATGTTGGAATTAGAAAGTATATTGAAATCATATTTATGCTTGATTTGGTTCACATTTGAAATGGTTTTGAATTAAGAAAAGAAATAGAATTCAGAAATAGAAAAGGATTTTTATTTGAAAAATATCCCTTCTTTCCTTTTCAGCCCAACTCCAAGGAGTCGGCCCAGCTAGTCACCTGGCCTAGTTTCCCCGGCCCGCTCCTTTCTTCTTCTCGGCCTCGGCCCAGCTGCCCCTTCCTTTCCCTCCTTCGGCCTGCCTCGCGCAGCTGCTCGGCCTGATCTGCTCGACAGCCCACCAACGTGGCCCGACAGCTGCTGCTCCGCACCGGCCTGCTCGACCTTCAGCGCCACGGCCCAGCCCCGCACCACGGTCCGCTCGGCTTTCAGCGCCCGCACGCCGCCCCTTCCCCCTCACTGTCTCACGGACCCCACGTGTCAGGGCCTCCTCTCCCTTTCCTTTCTTCTCCGGCTGCTCTTTCCTTTCTTGCTTCCGTCGATGGCGCACGCCCGATTGGAAGGCCACCGCACCGGCGCTCTTACATGGAAAGCTACCGAATCTGCCAGCGCCCCGCTCCCCCTTCCTTGTACGCCGTAGCCGCCCACCTATAAAGCCCGAGCCGGACCCCCTCTCCTCCTCCCTTTTCTCGGTCGCGCTCAAGCAACTCACTGCCGCCGGCAAACTCCCCCTCCCCGAGCACTAACATCGACGCCGACGTGACCTCGAGCTTCACCTTGTTTCACCACGCCCATAGGTATCACCGATTTTGTGTTTTGGCCATGTTTTGCCCAGATTACAACTCACCCGCACCTCCCTCTCTCTCTCTAGACGCCACCGCCGCCGTCGACCCAAGCCGTCGGAGCCTTCTCGGCCGTCGCGGCCGTCGCTGTTGGCCTCGTAGTGAGTTTCTCCATCTTCCTGTGCCCTCCGTTTGTAGCTTTGCGCATTGCATCGTCGTATCCGCAAGCACCGGTCGCCGCCGCCCATGGCGCCCTCGCCGGCCGGACTATGCAGCCGCCGGGATCACATGCTCACACACCTACGCCGTCGGTTTCGCGATGAACGGCCTAGATTAGAATACCGGTTGGATTTAGTAATCGGTCCACCGTGGACCCATGAACGTGGTGCACCGCACCAATCCCTGTCCACCACGTGTCAGCCTGGTCAGTAGCCGAGTCAACCCGTAGTTAAAGCCATGCGCATCTTGTAGAAAAGCCCCTGCAGTTTTTAGAAATAAACCCGCAATCCATAATAGTTTAAAATAAATACATTTCAGTCCTAATTTTATTCGTTTAGGACCCTGTAGTTTCCAGAATTAGTGCGGCCAGTCCAATAACCGTTTAAATTCAGATTTTAATTGTTTTAATTCAAAAATGAGTTCAAATATTTACAAAAATGCCATTGAACCTTATTTCATGCGTAACTTTTGCGTTTTAAGTCCGATTTGATCCGTTCAAATTGCGTTAGGACCGTATTTACGTTATCTACGTGTTTATACAACTGTTAGGCATGTTTTCAATACTTGAAATTCATGAGTAGATTTAATCTATTATTTAATTAAAGTAAAACTTGTTTAAATCATAACTTATTCGTTTCAACTCTAAAATAGTCCGTTCAAGTTGCGTTTGTTTCATAACGTTGAGATCTACGTATTACTAATGATGCTTACTATATTACTATTTCATAAAAATCATAGTTTAAATCATATCTTGATTAAAGATTATGCAACTAGGTTTTATACATAAAATATGATTTGTTTACCTTTGCTTTATAATTTAAATATGAAATTGACTTAATTTAATCTATATTATTTATAAAATATCTTTTGTATATGAATTCATATAGTTAACATAAATGAAGCCTATAGTTTATTTTCCACGTATTAAGCAAATCTCTCGGTAGCTGTAACTTTTCAATCGTAGCTTCGATTAGCGTGCTTCTCACGACTGTGTGATCGTAGCGATGCGTAGAATCATATTTCAATCTCTTTTACTTAATTTTTCTATGATTGGTGTACTGTTCTGATATAGATGCAATTGTATGCTATGCATGTATGTGTATGGATGTTTGTGTGGTGTTCTACGATTGTCCAGTCGATGAGATACACGTGGTGATCCAGAAGAAGAAGAAGGACATTGAAGCTAAAGCTTACCGAAGGATCGGTGTGTAAGGCAAGTATAGCATGGGATTATTCTTGTTACCTATTCACATTTAAACACTTAATTCATATTGCATGTGTCTACCTTGTTGCCAAATAGGATATCCTAGATATTTGATAACTTGTACATTGAAAACCTTTGGGATATTGCATGGGATAGGTTTTGCTAGTGCTTAATCAAAACCATGATCTAGTAAGTTGATTAATGATATATGCAATAAACATTAAAACTTGACTTTTTAGAAACATGGAAACAGGGGGCTGGAGTGTTTATATGCTTTAGATTCCTCTCCCTAATGACTTATTTATAAGCGATCATCCGGGACTTATAGTACAGCTGTGAGGGCCATATAGCTCTGGCTTTAGCTTAGTATGAGGATCTTTTCTAGCTTGTTAGTGGTTACCTTTAAGGCACAGGGTATGTTTCCTTTGCTGCTGGGAAGTGTGTACCGTGCTGCGATGCCCACGCGTGCCACTCCTAGAGATGGGCCACATACGCCTAGCGGCCCTACCTTGTTAGACGAATCTTTTGAAAGGCTTCATAGTGAACCCTGCCGACCTTCCTTGGAAGTGGGTCAAGAGATTAGCTACCTCGGGCGAAAGGGTAAATCACGACTCACAGTGAACGTGTACAACCTCTACAGAGTGTAAAACTGTTATAACAGCCGTGCTCACGGACACGAGCGGCCTTGGACCCTTATGGAATAGAGATGATCACTAATGGATAATGGTACTAATGATCAACTATTTATGCTATACATTAACCATGTTTACCTGATCATGTGTTTATGGAAATGATAAATCCTTTGCTACTCAATTACTTAAAAAGATGACCTATTAAAGCTAATCGCAGTAAACCAGGGTTAACCCTTTTGAGCCTCATGAACCCCATGATATAATTGTTAAGTACGACATGTACTTACACTTGCTTTATTTTTCTATACTTTGGATAAAAATCCCGGATGGGTACCAGATTACTGGTTTGGAGGAGTTAGGCTTGTGGTCAACTAGTCAGTCATCCCTGTGGATTTGGAGTCTTCGCCAGAAGATCGGAGTCGACTTTTCGCTGTCTTTACTCTGAGGTTATTTTCTTTTTACTAATACGTTATGTAAAAAGTATTGTCTCTTGATATTACCCTTATTTGTGGCTATATGTGAGGTTTGACTTCCTGGGCTCACATATAGTGTGTATCTGGTTTTGTCTTTAAAACCGGGTGCTACACGCCCTCTGCTAGCTTGGTTTCAGCAAAAGCCTTTGAGACATTGAACCTTTTAGTCCTAGCTTGAGTCTAGAACATATCACTAAGCGCCACGATCATATCATGCTCTGCATGGTTATTGTCAAACTGCAACTGTAGATCTGGTTCCATACAAGCAAGCATAAGGCAACTCACTTCAAGATCAGCATCACATGCTTTTTTGTAAGCGGTTTTCTCTACAGTAGGTGCATTATTAGCAGGCTCTTCTGGTAATGGGGTGTCTAGAATTTCTTCCTTTTTCTCTGCCCTGAGAACAATTCCCAGGTTGCGGATCCAATCCGCATAGTTTGTTCCATTCAACTTATCTTTCTCAAGAATTGAACGCAAAGTAAATGGTTGATTGCTAGGCACCATTTATCTACAACAAAAGTAATGCAAAATACTAAGACAATGTTTCCAAGACAGAGTAAACAATATTAAACCTTTAATAGAATCTACTCCCACTAAGATCAATATCCCTCTCTTGAAACTTAGTGATTCAAGACCCACAACTAACAAGTCTACTAGTGAGCTTTAGCATCACCGCTAGAAGACATGGTAGATTGGTAAGCAACTCTTTGCTAATCATATCACATATGACTCTTGTTGTTGGGTAGCATCTCTATGCTTTGGTGCCCAACTACTCATGCTCCAAGGTTCCTAACCGTTAAGATGACCTTGTCTAAGTAACCAACCCTTCTGCTGTAAGTATCCGATACGAACCTATCTAGTCAAGGAAAACCAGTGGCACCCTAATTTCATAGACCCACCACCGATTGTACAAGACACATGACAGTGCAAGGTTTGGGGAAGCATTTTAACTTAAACATTGCCAGGGGATCATTCTACTTCACCATCGCATGTAGACAAAAACATTATCGCACATGAAAGTAGAACATAGTAAGAACGGCATTAACACAGATATGACATGGTATAGCCCATTGTTCCTTTGGGGATCTCCATCTCCATCGAACTATTCCTCATGATGATCTCCATCTCCATGATCCATGTATGCCATCCTTCAGTGATGAGTCCACCAAGACTAACTATCACTAACGCAAGGCAGTGAAGAAAATTACATAGTCGCGGATAGGATCATCATAGTTTGGCACGCAGGCCATTACATCAAATTGACAATATCTTTGTGGCTCTAGCCATATTGTCATACTCACGACATGCAAGCCATGAATTAATTACATACATGCATCACATACACATAAGGGCTATACCAGTCATAAATTCCTACAAAATAGAGTTAACCGATTCCGACGTCTAATCTTAAAACATCAAAAATTCCATCTTCTCGGCCATTTTTCGCAAATATAATTTCAGCGAAACCGCCAACAGCGGTGAGAATCGGATGTAAATTTTTTTTCTCTACAATTTTCGTTTAGAGTTCGTCTCAATCCGAGGTCGTATGCAAAAGTTATGGCTGTTTTATCGAACAGCACTTTTTCTTGCACCCCGGCGCCCGGCAGTAGATCCAATCTATCACCGCTGCGCATCACATGCGCTCGGCACTTGACCTAGGTTCGATTCGATCAATCTGATTGATCTCCATCTTGCCATGACTAGATTTATAGGTATCACTTAACTCGGATGGCAGAATTCCGACCGGTACGAGTAGATCATTACAAGACCAACACGGTAAAATCACAAACCATGATCAGAGACTCATCTACAACCGTGCATATCTCCATACGCACTCATCCGAACCTATAACAACATAGTAATCACTCTGATACCACTGTAGGGTTATGAGGATGCTATGCTAGCCGGAAAACAAAAAATCGACCTCATAAACCAGGATCTACTGCTAGTTATAGATCACGGAATTACCACTAGACGCGCAGGTGCAGCGGAAGCAACTCAATGTAGTCGTACGCGTCATAGCAGTGTCGTGCCGTTGCAAGGTCGTTCGTACGTCTATCCCCTTCATGTGGTTCATCCTTGTGCTCCAAATGCAGCACCTCTGAGGTATCCACACGTACAGGGAGGAAGCGTCGTGCCTCCGAACTGCTAGGTCCACGAGGAGCAGCAGGCTTGGGCGTAGGATGGGTGGCGGCGGCTGCCAAAATGGCGTGTATCCTAGCCCCATTGCCCACCCCACTTATTTATAGGTGTCCCTAATGAGCTCCTGAGTTGGAGGCCCATTAGTAACCCTAAGCCTTGTCTAACTCGGATCCAATCTGAATTAGACTTCCAGCCCCTTAAGCATGCGACCCTATCGGTTCACGCACACATAGACATGGCCCGAGTACTCCTACTCGACCATTAGTTGATAGTGGCCTCTAGCAAGGCATGTCAACTCCTATGCGTACGCAAAGATCATATCAGACGAAACACCACAAAACCACATACTTGTTATTCCCATGCCTCATGATATTTGGTCCAACTAATAGGTTAACACTTAACCCAAGCATGGCCATGCATTTCTTGATCTAATCATTAGAGTGATCCAGTGATATCTCTCTCATATAGAGAGGGGCAAATTCCTTCTTGATTGTCTATCTCATAGCATGTTTCCCGACAAACCCAAAAACCACCTTTATAACTACCCTGTTACGGAGTAGCGTTTGATAGTCCCTGAGTAGGTCGTTTCACATCTTGAATACAAACAACAATCTCAGGTCTAAGGACATAACGTACATGATGTGAATAGAAATAATAACAACATCTCACGTTGGATCAGTCCAGCCCCATGTCATACATGTGCCCACATTATTAGTTTGACATCTCCATGTCTATGACTTGTTAAACATAGTCATCAACTAATAATGTGTTGATCCATTATTCATGTGTGTCCTCACATGAACTCAGACCAGGGACAACATTAGAATAACCATACAAGTAAAAGACTTTCACAAACAATTCACATAATTGCTAATCGATACATGTTGTCTTTAATGGAAATTCAATGAACTCATAATATATCATGGATACAAGGCAATATAATCATCTCTATGATTATCTCTAGGGCATACTCCCAACAATCTCCCACTTGCACTAGAGTTAATCTCGAAGATATCTAATACCCATAGCTCTCATGTGCGCCTCATGCTTAGGCTGTGGAAGAGCCTTTGTCAAAGGATCTGCAACATTCAAATCTGTGTGTATCTTGCACATCTTAATCTCATCTCTTCTAACGAACTCTCGAATGAGGTGAAATTTCCATAGTACATGTTTGTTCTTTTGGTGATTCCTTGGCTCCTTAGCCTGCGCAATTGCCCCATTGTTGTCACAATCTAGATTCAATGGGCTGGATGCATTCGGAAACACACCAAGTTCAATGAGGAACCTCCCCATCCAAACACCTTCCTTCACAGCTCTAGAAGCTACAATGTACTCGGCCTCTGCTGTAGAATCGGTCACCGTCTCCTGCTTGGAACTTTTCCAACTTATAGCACCACCATTTATTGTGAACACAATACCTGATTGAGAATGTGAATTATCCGTGTCAGTTTGGAAGCTAGCATTGGTGTAACCTTTTACAACGAGCTCCTCCTCACCTCCATAGATTAGGAACACATCTTTAGTCCTTCTCAAGTACTTAAGAATGTTTTTAACAAGTGCCTAGTGACTCTCTCCTGGATCAGCTTGGTACCTGCTCGCAACACTTAGAGCATATGAGACATCTAGGCGAGTACATATCATGGCGTACATGATGGAACCAACTACCGAGGTGTATGGAACCTTAGTCATGTGCTTCCGCTCATCAGCTATCGAAGGACACTGTTTATCGCTAAAGCGCATACCATGTGACATAGGCAAGAACCCTTTCTTGGACTGTTCCATGTTGAATCGTTTCAACACCTTGTCAATGTACGTATCTTGGCTTAATCCTATAAGCCTCTTCGATCTATCTATATAGATCTTGATGCCCAAAATGTATGCTGCTTCTCCTAAATCCTTCATAGAAAAAAAATATTATTCAGTGAAGTCTTTATGGATTGCAATATAGGAATGTCATTCCCAATCAATAATATGTCATCCACATACAAGATCAGAAATACAACAGCGCTCCCACTTTTCTTCTTGTAAACACAAGGTTCTTCTTCATTCAGACGGAAGCCAAACCCTTTGACCACTTCATCAAAATGAATGTTCCAACTCCGAGATGCTTGCTTTAACCCATAAATGGATTTCCGAAGCTTGCAAATTTTTCCAGCATTGTTTGGATCAACAAAACCTTCGGGTTGTATCATATACATGTCCTCATCCAAATTTCCATTTAGAAAGGTAGTTTTAACATCCATCTACCATATCTCATAATCAAAATAAGCAGCTATTGCTAGAATGATCCGGATAGATTTGAGCATCGCTACCGGCGAGAAAGTCTCGTCGTAGTCAATTCCTTAAACTTGCCAAAACCCCTTTGCAACAAGTCGAGCTTTATAGATGTGAACGTTTCCATCCATATCCTTTTTCTTTTTATAGATCCATTTGCACTCTATGGGTCTAACCCCATCAGGCGGGTCAACCAAGTTCCAAACTTGATTGTTTCCCATGGAATCTATCTCAGATCTCATGGCACTTTGCCATTTCTCGGAATCTGGGTCCATCATTGCTTCCGCATAAGTCGTAGGTTCATCATCGTCTAACAATAACAAATCCCCACGCAACTCATGGATTCTTGCGGACCTTCGTGGTTGTGGAGGTGTTTCTATTGCCACGGGTATCTCAACTTGTTCTGCTACATTAGCATCACTCGTAGAGTCCTTCCCAACTGGCTCATCTTGAATTTCTTCAAGATACACCTTCTGTCCACTTTTCTCTCTTTTGAGAAACTCTTTCTCTAAGAAAACACCATTCCGAGCAACAAACACTTTGCCCTCTGATCGGTTGTAGAAGTAATACCCTAAAGTTTCCTTTGGATATCCCACGAAAAAGCATTTGTCTGACTTGGGTGTTAGTTTATCTATCATAAGTCATTTGACATAAACTTCACAACCCCAAATTTTTAGAAAAGACAAACTAGGACTCTTACTAGTCCACATCTCATGTGGTGTCCTAACTACGAACTTAGATGGTACCCTATTCAATGTGAAAGCGGTTGTTTCTAGAGCGTATCCCCAAAATGATAACTGTAGGTCTAACTGGCTCATAATAGACCGAACCATGTCCAACAAAGTCTGATTACGTCGCTCGGACACGCCATTTCTCTGAGGCGTTCCAGGTGGCGTAAGCTGTAACAAAGTCTAGAACATATCATTGAGCGCCACGATCATATCGTGCACTGCATGGTTATTGTCAAACTGCAACTATAGATCTGGTTCCATACAAGCAAGCATAAGGCAACTCACTTCAAGATCAGCATCACATGCTTTCTTGTAAGCGGTTTTCTCTACAGCAATTGCATTATCAACAGGCTCTTCTAGTAATGGGGTGTCTAGAATTTCTTCCTTTTTCTCAGCCCAGAGAACAATTAGCAGGTTGCGGATCCAATCCGCATAGTTTGTTCTATTCAACTTATCTTTCTCAAGAATTGAACACAAAGTAAATGGTTGATTGCTAGGTGCCATTTATCTACAACAAAAGTAATGCAAAATACTAAGACAATGTATCCAAGACAGAGTAAACAATATTAAACCTTTATTAGAATCTACTCCCACTAAGATCAATATCCCTCTCTTGAAACTTAGTGATTCAAGACCCACAACTAACAAGTCTACTAGTGAGCTTTAGCATCACCGCTAGAAGACATAGTAGATTGGTAAGCAACTCTTTGCTAATCATATCATATATGACTTGGTTGCCCTCGCTGGCCATGGAGTTTGGTTAGATCTACAGAAAGGAGAAAGAACACTGCTATAGGGTTTGAGAAGGAGAAGTGCAAAGGAACAGGAGCAGTTGAGAGTGTAGATGTGTTCGAAGCCAGAGCCCTCGGCTGGTATTTGTAGCCATGAAGCAAGTGGTAGATATCTCGGGACATGCAAAAGGTAACCGCAATTAATAGAAGATGGAGCACCACCACACTAATGCCGAAGAGAATGCAGCATTGATAACTAAGGACTAAAGGTTGAGGGGTTTTTTCTTAATAAAGGTTGTGTTTTCAGACTTAATCGGATCAAGGTTAGAAGTCTAGAATCGGCTATGTTCAAATCGGCTCTTTAGCCGAGACAAGGGATACAATAGATCGACAGAAATATGGTTATCATTGGTTCCACACAAGGTACATGTTAGTATGCAGATTACAAGTTTAGAACATCTTGGATTGCTTTCAATGCTTCTAGCCGAATAGCATCGACTTCTGTGATTTGTTGCTTGTCTTCTTCGGTTAATCTAGGAATATCCTCAAGACTACTGCAGGTGGCCCTGCCTTCTCTGACCTTGGTCAGCAGTTCCTATTTCTTCTGCTTAATGGCATTGGGTATTTGGGCCAAATTGGACTTGTGGTGATCAATGGCAGCCTTCACGTTCTCTAGCTCCTTCTCAAGTTATGCACGCTTGATCTCTAATTGGTTTAGCTCAGGCTCGACCCTAAGGGGGGAGTTCTACAAATTGTCGATCAACTGTGCCAGCTCATTGGCCTCTTGTCTGTTAGAGTTCTTCTTGGCCAATAAAGCTTTACGATTAGACAAGTTCCTTTGAGCCTTTTTCACCTTTGGGGCTTGATCTTCAATGATGGATAGAGGTAACAAGACTTTGATAAGATCTGGAGATAAATTATCCTTAATGGCTAAGAAGGCCCTTTGCATTGAATCTACATCTTGGACCAAATTGGCTATATTCTTCTCAAGCATTGGCAATATATCCCTTAGCCGATTTATGGTCTCTTCTAATAAAGCTTCTTTAGAAGAGGTGGCTGATGAGCTGAATTCATCTTCATCTAGATACTCTTCAAGATTGAAAGAGTATCTCGGAGCTAGAAGATTAAGTATCTATATACAAAAGAATCTTGTTAGGAGGATTGAATCAGTTAATAATAAGATAAATGGTGAAGTAAACACGGTACCTTTCCTGGGATAGCTTCTATCTAAGAAGAGCGAATGACTAATGATGCACCAATGGTATTTGGTTGAATTGGCTCTGAACTTTCAACATTGGTATCAGCAAATATCAAGGAAGATTATTCAATTCATATTCATTGCAAGAGGGTAAGATAGATGTATAATCTTCCTAGCATCAATTGTTTGCTGGACTAGACATTCAATAGTCTGGATGACGATGCCAACAGGATCATTTTCAATAAGTAGACTATCAGACTCCTGCTCCTGCGTGGGTGTTTCCTTAGAGAGTATCTGATGTGATAAATAGTCAGATGAAGGGTGAAATTGAATAAGAATCAAGAACTTTAAGGAGATACCTTGGCAACGTCATGGATTAAAGTGGAAGGGTTCTTATCTTCTGCAATCTTAGAAGAATCGGTTGGTTCAACCAAAATCGGCTCCTCTTGGGGATCGGTCGATGAAGGTTTAGTTGATGCTGAATAAAATGCCTGGGACAATAGTTTCGCACCCAGAGCCAATTGGGGTGTAATGGTTGATAACTGTGAAAAAAGAGGATTAGAAGTTGAATATCATTTTGAGGAAAAGATGAATTGTTTACCTTGGTAGCTGATGATCTCATTCTACGAAGTCTTTTCCTAGTAACAGTTTTTTGGGTTGTGCCTTGGGTTGCCTTGCGCTTTGAGGATTGATACGTTACAATTGTAGAGGAAGCTTGAGTTTTCATCAGTTTCTTTAGTGTGGGTGCAGTTGATTCCATTCTTAAGGCTAAACATGGTGGATGATACTCTATAAGACGCCCCTTCCAGTCCAAGCTTGGGGGATCGAATTCGGTATCCTAAATAGGTCTGTTAGAATAGTTGGTAGCAGAATTCATCGAATATTTTTTTCTAAAAAAGAAATGGTAAGTTACCTCTCTGTCAGAAGCAAACTCTCCATCTAGAGCTATGCATCTAGGATGGAACAACCCATAGAAGAGATGGGAGTGTCATTCTTGCCACCAGTAGTCAAAAAGGTTGGAAGAGAAGTTGACTCTTGTCCAGACATGCAAGAAAAAAGAAGGAAGATCATATCCTAGTTGGAAGACTCTGGAGGCTTCCATTACTTCACTGATACCTTCCCTTGGCTTTAGTGTGTTCTTGAAGAATAGTTGAGGAGCTAGTTGACCATGACTAAACTAACGAGCTACGAAAGAGGGGTTGTAAAGCTCATAGGTTGGAAGGTTGCCTGGAAGGAAGGAACCTGTAGACATTTTGCCACGACCATGATGAAATTCGGCTAGAAGAACACAAGGTTTGATGAAGGAATTGAAGATTGTAGCCGCCGTTTCATCTGAGTAGACTCATTGTTCTCATCCTCATCATAAGGTAGCCAAGTTAGGATGTCTACATCAAACCCTCTATAAAACTTCTTGAAAAGATGGCCAACATCGACAGCAATTGTTATGGCCGATGCAGCTTCACCATAGTTCATACACTGATGGGTTCTTCCTTCTTCGCCTCTGTATTCCTCATCAAAGTTGGAGGAGGGAAAGCTCAAATTCTAGAGATTTGGCCTTACAATCTTATGCATATACAAGGTTAACCACATTTGTATTAGCCACCAAGGGCCGCTGATGGTGTGCACCACTTCATTCTTTAGCAGCTGAGCGGCCACCTAATGCATCAAATGGTAGGCTAATCCCAACAGATATTTGATAAGGGGAATCTCAACGCCTACTACCAGATGCTCTAACATGAGTTTATGATTAATGTAGCTTGCCCATCCAATGCAATTTGATATTTTGGCTAATTTCTTAGAACTAGCACTCAAGTAATCATAAGGCTACATTGATCTAGTTATTCTAAGGCCGGTTAACATATAAATATCGGCCAAAGTGATGGTCATTGGGCCATGACAAAAAACAAAAGCATTTAGGGTGTTAGACCAAAAATAAGATACAGAAATTAGGAGTGAATCATTCCTCTCCATTCTAGACAACGAGAGTGTCAAGCAATTATTCAAATCATAAATCTCCTAATCTCCAGCCTTTTTCCTGGACACCCTATAAACCAGTCTCTCCATCCCCTAGGTATTTTGGGCCAATTTCTGAAGGGAGTTTTTGTGTTCCAGGAGGACAAATCCACTATAGATTGCTTGAAGAGGATTTGGTTGGTTTCTTGATGGATAAAATCAGATGGATCAGGGTCACCCATAGGCCCAAGAAAATAGACATTGGGAGCAATAGCCGATGGAATCAAGATTTTATTCCTCATTTCCTAAAAATTAGATAAAATAAATTTGAGAAGAAAGGAAATGCAGGGTAGCGGCCGATACTTGGAGAATGGAAACTTGAAAGTATACCTCAGGGATGTGGTTGCTGGTTGCCATTGCAGCTGAAATAGATTTGAATCTAAGGAAGATCGCTTGAATAAAGGCTTGATAGGGCAGAGGATTTGCTAGGGTTGAGGCTTTGGCGATGGCGGCGTCAGCTATTAAGATTTGCTCGAGAAAGAATGGGAAAGCAAATCGGCCGAGTGAGTTGGAAATGATACTGTTGGGATATTATATAAGACTCGGACCGAGAAGTCAGGAGTCACGCGTATATCTTGGAATAAAATGGTTGCGACATGGTAAACAGGTAAATAGGAATTTTGGAATAAAATCATTTTTATCCCAAAATTGGGGGGCATGTGTTTACACCAAAATTTGGGAAGAAGAACGCAGGAACTCGAAGCTTTCAAGATTGTGTCATCAAGGAATTGATTGCATGTGGATCGATATCAGCTGATTCAGATGCGGCACTGGAATCGGCTCTCTTTGAATGACGTCAACAGATAACGACAATGAGCTACGGTTGGCGTCGGAAAAGACATGTCGAACTCTATAAAAGGGAAAGATTTGGGTCTAAGTTATCTAAAATTAGAAATATTTTCTCTTATACCAAAGATTGTAATGAGTCGTGCTTAAGTAGGATTTATGCTTAGGTTCCGGGTATAAATATCATACCCCGGCTGTTGTAAAAAAGGGCATCCAATCAATCAATACAAATTACTTTTTTTGGCTTTACACCAACCCTTAGGAGTAGGAGTAGTGTAGATCTCGGCGAGTTCTTCAACAAGCAGGGCTGCATCGGTCCAGTCGACCTCCGGCTTGTCTATAAGTACCGTCATAGCTTATGCTTTGGTTTGTAAGGCCGTGTCGGTTAAGTTCGACCTCCACTGCTCGAATTAGATTAAGGTCAAGTTATCAGCTCTACCTAAGAGTGGCATCCTTCGGGTAGATTCATTAAGTTACCGATCTTGCTGATGTTTTTATTGTCATTAGTTTTTAGCAACATCAACCTGCCCGTCGAGATTGATCTAAATCGGTCTCATATCCTTTTAGTTCGTCATTTGCTTTGTTACAATACGATGTTTCTTACTTTGAGCGACGGGTTATGTTTCATCGGCTATTCTACTTCGATCTTGATCATGCATAGTACGCGGTTAAGGCATGTCTCATATTGAGGAGGTTTGCTAGCTAGTTAAATCTGGTCTATAGTTCGCTATTATGGTTGTAACGATCCGGTCGATCCCCATTGATGACACTTTAGATCGAAGGATGCTAGTTGGTAGATTTGTTTTTGATCAGGCATGACCTTGACTGTTTGCTATGCCTACATCGGCTAAATAGCCGATCGCCTACACTTTAACACCTACAGTGGGTCTCCATGCTTCTATTAAATGTGAATAGATCTGTTTACTTTGAAGGTTTGATTTGTTGTCTTTTATCACGGCTGCCATCGATTCGATCGAACCCCACTGTTAGAGATAGCAAGTTAAGTCTGATGAGTTCATAGATTTGTTCATGTTAAATAGTCGATTGTTCACATGTTGTAGTCCCTTTTCTACCTGAATCGGCTATTTCAGCCGATTCGCTTGAGCTTTTACACATATAACATGTCTTTCAGAAAGCCTATCAATGTATAGATGGTTTTATGAATTCTAAGATTTTAGTTTGTTATTATCATCATAGCTGCCATCGATCCAGTCAAACCTCATTGTTGATGGTAACGGATTAGATTCAGAGCAATTGTAGATCCATTTGTACTAGACAGTCGATTTGTTTACATGTTATATCCTTTCTCGTTAAATTCATCGGCTCAATGCTTCACAATGGTAATATCCACCTAGCTGATGATTTTACTCACATCTACGTGCATTATAAAATCAATTGTGACCCACAAGCTTTACAGTCTGTAACAGTCGATTTCTTCGTGTATTGGCTATTTAGTCGATTTTCCCATCTGGCTTCTCCCAAAGCGGCACACTTGGAACTGTCTGGGTAAGACCGGCATGTTCTACCTTAAATTACTGATAAACTTTCTCTCCTTATCAATTGTAGGTCAAATTGACTGGCACGCCTCGGGAGGAATTCACAGGGTCGACGGGTCCTGCGATTGAAGCCAAGCAGATCTCCGGGCTCATCCTAAGCAGATCCTTCCGACTTGTTGTGTGCCAGGCGCATTGAAACATTTTTGCGCCGACAGTTACGCTATTTTCCCTATCCGTGTCGATTGAGGACCGTCCGTTGCTATGGATGATAGTCTGGTCACAGACTTATTATCCTAAACACATACTTGCTTATAGGAGCGGGAAGGCTCATTGCGCTCTTATCGTTGGTTTCGGCTCTTTTTGGACCGACTGATTGGAGGTGGGGAAAGGTGGAGATCTAAGCACCATATTGAGACCGGGTCTCAAGTATGGGGGCTTAGAGTCCAAGTTTGGACAGGGACCTAGACCCCGTGATAGGAGTGAAATGGGTTGGTCTTGTTTGTGCCTGGGGTATAAATAGGGCGTCTGTTTTGGGGTACCCAGCTAGGATACATTGGTTCGCGAATTGCCATTTTCATGAGACGGTACGACTTGGCTATAGTCTAGCACCGTAGTAAGAATTAGAATATGAAAGATGGTAAATTGGTTCTAATTGCTCAACCCTTGCTTGAAAGTAGAACAGGTGCTTACATAGAATGGTTAGCTAATGAAGTAATCATGACTGCTAATTAAACTTGATCTTAAGGATGTACTTCTAGTAATGCTTTTCACAAACAAAAAGAAAACAGCAACCTCATATTGCCTATCATACCCCTTGGAGTTGGAAAACTATTCCCACTAGTCAGGTAAGTCTTACGAGTACATTGTGTACTTAGGATTTATTTTACCCTGTTGCAGGTGCAGCTTGAGGAGTAGCTCTAGTGTGGAGGATTCTTCTAGTGGGCACAGACGGATCCTTGTATCGTTTTCGCTATATGTTTATTTTTATTTTGCTGTTTAATTATCGTACTCTGAACCCTGGTATTATAATAAATAATTTTCAAGAACTCTTGTTTTATGAAATGGACTAAATATTATAAGCTCGTACTCATTATTGGATTCTAGAGGTAAAACGTGGATTGATTCGAGTTCTCCCATGGGGTGTGCTCGACGGAACTGTCCGATGTAGCTAACTTTTGGGGTGCTTAGTGTCTAGTGGAAGACGAGCGCCACCGAAAGCGTGTTATTTCGGACAGTTATGCCCCAAATACGCAGGGCAGAAAAGGTGGCAACTATACATACAGACATATCACCTTCCTAGCGGCCCTATGCATATCGGATACCAAACCAGGGATACCAAATTGAATTCAGTACCCCTTGGCTTGCCCAAATAAGCGAGCCCCCTTAATCGCAAAACTTCCACTAGCACCTAGATTGAGAAGCCCCCGCTATGCCTAGATGCCGGTAGTACCCAATCTTGAAGGCCTTCTCCCAACGCTACGGCGATGGCGATGAAGAAAATATAGATAGTTGGCTCAAGAGCTTTCTCTATATCTATCTAAATCTAAGGAGGAAGGAGTGTGTGGATTGCCAAGAAGCGCATCCAACCCCCCTTAAATAGACCAACCTTGAAGATGAAGAAGCGGAGAGGAGCAGCTAACACGCATCAAGGAAGACGAGGCATACTCCGTAGGAAAGTAATGGTGATGCAATTGTGTTGTGGGTAGTTGGAAAATGGGAAAATAACTCACGCTGAATTTACTACCGCTGGTACACCAAACAGTCGTGTAGGGCCGGTAGCCATAAAGCCTATCGTAGTCGGCTCGACTTTTCATACGATGGAGAAAATACCACTGCCACATCTATTGTTAACTCGTGGGTGGTAGAAGTTTCAACTATCGGTTTCCTTCCTTAGGAGGCCTCCCTATCGGTCCAACCGACAATGGATGTATCACACCGTCGCTTCTATCGCTACGGAAGTGAAAGTGGCGACAGTGATAAATCAATATGTAGTAGTGCTACTAGGGTCCACATTGTCTGGAACCCACCACAGACCGTCGGAACGAATCTCGCTAGAGCCATGGAGGTCCGCTGCCCACTGCTTGAAGTTGAGGCTCCTTCGCCATGTGGATGATACGTCGTGTATCTGCCTGCCTCCACCGTGGACACACGTCATGGATCCACCATCATTGGATGACTTGCACGTCAAGTTGTCAAGGCCACCACCATGAGCCCATCCATCCGAAGTCGCCATCACCATGCCCAAACCAACCACTGCGTAGTAGAGATGGAGTGAGTGGAGAAATAGATAGTGGTTGCTGTAGATCCTACCTTGAGCATTTTCCCTTGTGGATTTGGCCACCATGTTGCTGCCTTCACCACGACTGCAACCTATATCACCGCCCTATAGTAGGTTTGGAGGCAAGTGTGCCACCAAAGGAGGATGGGGCCTGCACATTCCCTAGGGACTAGGGTCCATGCTCCGCTACCGAGGAGGGAAGAGGAGACATAGGGGAGGGCTAGGGAATTCCGCCACTATTGTTGGCGTTGGATATGGAGGGAGAAGGTAAAGAAGCCTTATTGGGCCCCGCGCCATCGAAGGGAGAAGAGGAAGTGTAGGGAGGGACGGTGCTGCATGATTCCATCATCGATGCCAGATCCAAAGGGGGAATGCAGAGGAGCCTCGGGCCACGTGGTACCAAGGAGGGAGGAGGGGGAGGCAAAGGGGAGCAATAGGGCCATGTGCCACCATTGTCGGTGCTAGATCCAGAGGGAGGACGCGGAGGTTCTTCATGCAACACGTCATCGAGGGGGAAGGAAGAGAGGAACAAGGCCACTCACCACCACCATCATTGTCGGATTTAGAGGAAGGAGGAGTCTAAGGAGCATTATCTTCTGGTGCCCAAATAACTCCTTATAAAACCTTGATGTATCTTTGAGGTTAGCTTGCCCCTCTATTTTTCCACTCTCATGATCTAGGGAGAAATTCTTTTTTTTTTCCGATGCTTGCCAATAGCAACTATTTGGAATTATCTAGTATCGCAGTCTCCCACAACAGCCTTATTAGTTCGCCGATAGTGTTTAATTTCGTCCTCTCAGGAGTTTGGTTAGGTGATCCCGAGACTGAGCAAGCTAATCATGCTTAAAATCAAATCCCTAACTTCAATAGCGGTGTCAAAGTTGGTAATAGTAGACAGAAGGTCAACCTTTTTTGTCTACACACACCACCATTATGGGCTGCCCACCCATGGATTTATCTTCTCAAGGCATTCAGCTTGTTGTTCCAGCATTGAACCGAGTTTTGTCCCTTCACCGGTTTAATCCATATGTCAACGACAATCATGAACATCATCAGGACTAAATCGACTAAGCTCAACTTTGAACTATTTTCCATTCCACATGAAAGCTGATGTACCCGTGTCTACAATAAAGGTGTGTCGTCCAAAACACCCTGTAAAAGTGTATACAAACACTAGCGAATATTTAAACTCCCATTCAGTTAACGTGGGAGTTCTATTTATCCAATTTCTCGTAGGTTGGGATAGATAAGAAATTCGCCAAGGTATATTGACGCTCCGTTGGTCAATTTCCCTGATATCAAAGTTGCCAAAATGGCAGGATTGGATATAAAAGGCCACTATCACTTATCTTGCATCACGGATTTTATTCGATTTCCACTCGATCCTGCAGCGACAGTTACGTTTCTGATAAAGCCCTCTATATATCTCACGTTCTCACGTCAACGTCAGCAGTGCTGCTTGCTTAAACCCAGCAACAAAGTATATATCCTGCAGAAAGCTTTGTCGATGCAGCGTTCACAACCTGCAAAATACTGGTACGCATAGTACTCCTCTATTTGCCTTACGTATGCTTCATGTGTCCTGTCAACACTCTTACGGTGCAACTGGTCAGCACAACACGCCAAAGAAGCGGTTGGCTGAGCCAGCCCGGGTTCGAGTCACGGCACCACACGGCATCATCTTCTTAAGACAAAATCAGGGGGACATCTCTCTCCCCCTGGTCATTTTTTTTTATGCTTCATGTGTCCTGCAATATGAAAGGAACTCTGCAAACATTTGTTCTCTCTTACTTCCACAGTTCTTGAATACCATGGATCGGATTAGAACATTAAAAAAAAATCTAGAATGTAAGGGATTCTGTCTCATTCTTTCAATAATCGTCCTCCTAACCGAGTACTAGTCCTACTCTAGATCTGGTAACCACAGCTACCGTGCACTCAAATTTTGCTTTACTTGCCTTTTAATGAGAGCAGTAGCCAAACGGTTCCCTTCTAAATCCACAATCACAACTACTACCCTGCACGTGAGGATTAAACAGAATACGAGTTGGAGACAGTGTACGTGTTCTTTGACATGCAATCTCTCTGGTCTATTTTAAAACAGATTTGTTACGTGACACCGGTTGTTCTGGCTCCCTCCGGCAACCGTTTTTTCTGGCCATCCGATTTGTCACGTGCCGCGTGCTGGAGTGTCCGATCTGGCTGCCTGCAGCTGTCAATTTGTCTCTCGCTCCTTCCGTTCTTTATGTCTCTGTCGTGTGGGGTCCAGATATCGGCGCCACTGTTTGATTTTTGGGAGTCGCGCCCGGAGTTGTGTGTCAGTTCCCCTCTTTCCCCATTCTCATTTCGTGTCGTCTTCCTCCTAGCGACTCCCTGTTCCCCACGGCAGTGACTGGCGATTTAGGGTTTGCGAGGTACGTTGCTTTTGCTTCCTACTCCTAGTGAATCTTCATTGTTTGCTTCCTACTGTTTGTTTGGATTTGTTTGCGGCACGGGATTTTGGCAGTGTGAACTCGGTAGTGGCCGTGGGTTTGGGTGTGGCTGTGGATTTGGTCGCTTGCAGGGGTTGTGGCTGTGGATTTGGTTGCGGCATGGCCAGTGGCCGGGGGTGCGTGATTGTGGATTTGGTCATGGCAGGGGTTGTGGCTGTGGATTTGGTTGCAGCATGGGCAGCGGTCGGGGTGCGTGGCGCATCAGCTCTGTGCACAGGGTTCGAGCAGGCATTTTGCGTGGATGTGGAGGTCGGATTTGTGTTCTATTTTGCTACTTTGGTTTCTATCTTTGTTTATGTTTGTTTGATTAGTGATCTGCGTTATAGGATTGTCAATCCCCTGTCCTAGTATGCAGGATAGCAACTTCCTCTCGAAATGTCATGTTCGAACGAATAGAGACCCAAGGCTTTGTCTGTCTCTGTGGAATAATTGGGCTGGCTGGCTGCTTTTGGAGCGCATGGCGTTTGCTTGCTCTCTCTGATCTCCCAACAGCAGAGTTCTTCACTAAACATTCATTTCTCTGTTTCCAGTTGGTCTGAATTGCCTAGTGCAGCTGAATGGCTAATTGTAGATATTTTGTTTTGTTTTGTTTTTATAAGAACAATTTGTAGTCATGTGGGCTGGCACTATGATCTTGTATTGAGTTAAATGTCCCTATCACTCTTAATCGAATGTGCTAGTACTCTTGATATGCTTGCATCTGAGGTTAGAGTAAAAATATAGTTCTGAAATGCCACATGTCATGAATGTTCAGTGCCATGCACTTTGTGGTAGGCTAGTAGCATGCTTACAATATCTTTGCAGTGGTCGGCTTGCATGAACATGTAGTGAGTATTTACAAGTAATAATTGGGTGTTGTCTTTGTTTAGATACATTCAGTATGACATAGCAAGGGAGGGGGGGCAAGTGCCTACCTCTGAAAAAATCTGGTAATGATTTTGGCATGTGTCCTGGTCAATGTTTTTAAGGCGTCGCTTTGCGTCGCTTTGGCGTCACCTAATCGGCAAGGCGCTACAGGCGGGACGACTTGGCGGACGACTCGCCTCGGATTGGTATGGCGTCCGCCTTACTACCATGGCGTCCGGAAGTCATCGATTTGGCGTCTGATTCATCGAAATCAAGCAAGGCGGGCGCCATACGGGGATGGCCACGGTAGGAAAACGCGGGCGCGGGAGAAAGGACGGGGAAAGTGTAGGCGTGCGGGAAAGCATCGCGCGCGCGGGAGATTAGGCGTGCGGGGAGAGAGGAGCGCGGGAGAAATCAAAGAGCAGAGAGAGGAGCGCTCGCAGGGAAGACGGACCTACCTGCTCGCCCGCGCCGCCGGTAGAAGTTGCTGCCGCCGAGGCTTCGCCTCCCCCTCCCCTGTTCCCCATCCGCGCGAGGAGCAGCCGCCGGCGGGCTGCTGTTTCCCCGTCGCCTCTTCTAGTCCTCCATTGAGTAGGACACGAGCCGCTTCACCTCTCCCTTCCCTCTTCCCCACCCACGCAAGGAGCAGCCGCCGGCGGACTGCTGTTTCCCCACTGCCTCATCTAGTGAACATCGAGCAGGAGCAGGACCCGAGCCGCCTCGTCCAGTCTTCCCTCGAGCAGGGGCAGGACCCGAACCGCCGCCTCTAGTCTTCCCTTGAGCAGGAGCAGGACCCGAGCCGCCTCCTCCAGTCTTCCCTCGAGCCAGGTACTCTGCTTCTGCTCTGTATTTTTCTAGCGTCTTCTGTCTTCTCTCGAGCAGGACAGCAGCATGCTGATTTGTTTATATTTGCTTTGCTTGGTGCTTAGTGCTCAGTGCTCACTGCTCACTGCTCACTGCTTAGTGCTTATTGCTTAGCCTCTTCTGGTCAGTGTTCAGTGTTAATTAACTATTTGTGTCCATTGTCCAGTTGTCCATTAGTGCATAGTGTTAATTAATAATTAATTTGCTTGTCATGTTTCACAGGAGTCCATCTAAATGGCAACACAAGACACTGTAAGTCCACAAAGTGTAGGCTCAGGTACTGCTGAATATGATCCAAGGATAGATCCAAAAAGGAAGGCCAGGTCTGATGATCCTGGGTGGAAGTATGGCTGCGGGCTGCACAGGAGAGGACAACACCAAGGTATGACATGCTTCTAGTTCTCTAGTCTATACTACTGTTGGATGGCCATAAGGCGTCGCCTCGCCTTACGCCTTACTCGCTTTAGCATAAGGCGGTAGTTGGTCGCCTCGCCTTGCTTTACCGTCTTAAAAACCTTGGTCCTGGTTGCAGTAGCACGTATTAGCTTTCTCGAAAAATTCGGTTACAACTCTCTCTTAAATCTTCCTCCAGGCTGTTAGCGTGGGGAGCTTATATAATTCATGTACTATGTTCTGTTAATGTGTGGAGAACTGGATAGAGGAATATCAGTTCAGTGCCAGAATCCATAGAAAACATTTGGAAAGTTTGTTTATTTTGTATAATTTGTCATTAGATTGGTTAATGGTGGGCTCTTTCTGTTGATCCTAGTCTCTGTGCAATTATGGCTATAAATCATAGTCCCTTGGTGTAGTGTACCATATGCTTGCAATTAGATTGGATTGTTTTTAAATTTGTCTCAGAATTGCATTTATCTCTGAAATTTTTGATCCACAGTATGAGTTTGTGCAGTGCTGTGGTTGTGTGCTCTGTTAGCCTAGTCAATAGAGGAAATCAGTGACATATTTTTGGTTTTACATTGTATTTTTACTATTCTTACAATGTCCTCTTACTATATTTACACTAAACTGTTTAGTGTAATTTCCTTGATAGTTTGATGTAAGTTGGGAATAAGGCAACTTCTATTCAGTTGGTCTTACATGGTCCCAATTTTATGGAGTGTCAATATGTGTAAGTTTCCTTGTCCACCTTTTTCTTCTATTTTCGAGCAGTTCTTTTTTTGGTTGAGCTTGTAGTCATTTTCAGATGCTTTGTTACTAGCAAGTGTGAGCTCGAAGAGGTGTGTTTTGAGGTTGCTTTTGTGGAATGCGAGTAGGAAAGGACAATGAGTAGGTAGATAATGTTTTGTTTTAGAAACTGAGAAATACTAGGTGCCTCTATTTTCTGAATCCCTTCATTTGTGCACAATGTGGGACATTTGTTTCTGTTATCTGCATTCCATACAAAATATTTGGTAATATTGTTTATTTTGAAGAAATTTGTTTTGCATTTGTGAAGTATGTGCCATATTTCTCTCTGATATCTGGCTTCCATAGAAAATATTTGGATATTTTTTTCTGAAGAATTTGGCATATGTTTTTTAAATTCCTTCATTTATCTCAGAATTCCAATACCTCAGAAAATATTGTTTTACAGTTTTAGAGTTTTATGCACTGATGTTGTTGTTTGCTCTGTTCATCTAATCGATAGACAAAATCAGTGACATATGATTGGATTTATATTATCGTTTTACTATATGTTTAGAGGGAGTGTGTTGGTGCACATATATGCTTCTGCGACTGTGTATTGTCATTAATTAGCTGTCTGGAGGCGTCTTGTGCCATCAATGAATGCTATTTCTTTGAGACCTGAGGGCAAGTTTTTTACTTATCTTACTCATATATACCCATTTTGGATTTCTTCTTTATATAAACATATTTGAAGTTTCATCTGCCAGGTTTGCCTCTGTTAGTTTGATGTGGGGTTCTCCTGCATTCCTACCATTATTTTAGATTGATGTTGGTTTTTTACTCCCTTTTATTCCATATGAGGAATGGGTTTGCCCAGAAATTCATGTGGTATTATAGTACCTTTTGTTTCTTGATATACTTGTTTTGTTTCTTGGTAGTATTCGTGTTTCATAATCCAGCTGTGGAAACGTAGCAGCTTTAAGCTTGATGGTGCTCATATCATAAGGGCATCTCATTGTAATCTGTTCTGTTTGAGGTCCAAGTGGGGTAATTGTTACAAGTTGTAATTCCTAAAGTGCATTGTTGGTTTTTCTGTTGTGTTCATACTAAAGCCTGGTTAGAGGCAGAGAGAGATACACTTACTGATAGATGGTCACAGCCGTGCCGTGTCCCCATCTTGCTCTCCTGCCTCTTCCTGGGTTTTGTGCTTGCCCGATCACGATTACGGTGAACCCATCATATAATGAGTGGATGGATAAATAGATCATCTCAGATTTGAGTTCCACGGGGTGACACTATATGTTTTTTGTTTCTTTCCCTTTTTATGATGTTTTCATCTCCCTGAGTAAAGATCTTCGTTTGGTCTAGTTTATTGTGGAAACCTAGATGCCATTCTCTAATGGAAATTGGTCATCTGTTGTAAGATGTAACTTGGTAGGTGTTTTGTGATCGATTTTCTTTCCATGTTTTCATGGTTATGCCCCTCTTCAATGGAGCTTTCCATTTTCTTATGTTGCTTTCTAAATCTTCATTGTGCAAAGTTAACTCCTTATTTACTCTCCCATTTTTGGAGTCGACAAAATCAGTGTTTTGTTGGATGTTCTCTTGTTTTTCAGTATTCTTTGTTGTTTGGTTCATGTTTTTTGTTTGATTCATTGATTTCTATTCAACACTCTACTTGATGTGTTATTGCAGCATAGCTAGTGCTAAATGCATATTGTACACCGTTGTTGCATTTACAGTGTCTTTATACTGTATTTATGGTGTCATATTACTATATTTACAATGATTTGTTCAATCTAATTTTCTTGTCAGAGTGATGTAATTTTTTATCTTTGTCAATGTAATCTGTTATTTGAATATTTAGTATAAGTTTTACACCTGAGATTTTAAGTAGTATGTGTGATGAACTCTGTGTAGTGTGAGTTGTCATTTTTTGGTTGAGTTTGTAGTCATATTGAGATTCAAGTGCCAGGTAGTGTTTTGACTTATCTTTTTGGCTTATGTTTGTTTGATGGTTGGATTTACATCACAGGTTTTGAAATTCATGTGTTTACATTGTCTTTATACATCATGTGACAATTGGTCTCGCTGCAACAACTGGTTTGGGAGTACTTGCCTACACAGAGGTAACTCTTGGAGTGTTTCTTTTCTTCAGATGTTGCTTTGTTTCCATACACATCATGTGTGATCTATCCTGCAGATTAATTGAGACTTTGCTACAGTTTTTGGGGTCAGCTGCTGTTGTTCAACTAGTGGTAACCAAGCTCTTGTGTGTCAAGGTACATATTTATTTCCTCTCTTCTCTTGTTCAACTAGTGTGAACCAAGCTCTTGTATGCCGAGGTGCATATTTATTTCTTCTCTTCTCTTGTTCAGCTTAAGGCCCCGTTTGGCAGGGCTTCACTTCACTAGTGAAGCCATTTTTTTGCTTCAGCTCCATGAACAGTTCCACCGGTGGAGCTGAAGCGGTTTTGGTAAACCGTTTAGCAAAATGGCTTCCCTGTGAAAGCATGTTTTTAGGGGCCTGGAGGAGGAGCCAGGAGAAGCCACTTTTTTTGGCTCCATCCCACCCCAAATCACTGTGAGAGCATATTTTTAGGGGCTTCACAAGTGAAGCTATTTTACTTTATCCCGTTTGGTAGAAAACGGCTCCAAACGGCTCCCGAAGCCGGTGGAGAAGCCCTACCAAATGGGACCTAAATGAGTGAAGATTTATTAGGATGTTGCTGTTGTCAGATTCAAGGTTGTTTTTTCATATTTGTTTGTTCATGATTTCCTTGTAAAATTAAGTTCACTGATATTTTTTGCTTGAATTTGTTATTCAAGCTTTGAATTGAATGTAACGACTCTGGTTTCTAGGTTCAGTGTGACTCAAATTCTTGGAATTAGATTCTTGTTTTTTTAATTTACAGTGTATTTTTTAGTGTAAAGTATTTGCCTTTGTAGATACTTTTTGAATACTATTAAGAGTGCCTCAAGGCCGGTGACTACGAGCTGAAAATTTAGCGTACTCAACTGAAGTTTTTCACTTAAGGTTGTTCACCTTATTTTTAGTAGCACCTGAAGCACATGCAGTTGGTTTTCAGAGCTTCTCTTTCAGTTCAGTGTATCCGCTTCAGTTTAATCTTTTTTCGATTTAGCAACAGTTTGCTCTGCTTGTCTGAAGGAGTTTCTATCTTGCATTGGCCTGGCTTCATCGACAATCTGTTGCAGCTTGCTTCCTGTCTCCTCTGTCTCCATCTATTTTTCAGGTATCAAATACCAGTAGTAGCAACCAGCATAGTACAACGTTGGTCATCATGTTTGAATTAGAAAACTAGCAACTCGTAAATCATCACTTATGCAATATCCCTTTCTTGCTACAGTTCTATCTATTATTCATTCATTGCAAAATGGTAACTGTGCTTGGGCTTCTTGTTTTCTTGTCCACTGATCTATAGTAGCCTAAAGTTCAGTCTCTAACAAGATCGATTCAATAGAGCAGCTTGTCTTGTTTTTCATATTTTTTGTTTTTGTTTTTGTTTTTTCTGAAGAGTATGGTATATATCTATGTGAATTGTTGTGGCTGCTTGCTCTCTTCATGTAGTCAATAGACTAAATCATTGACATATGTATTAGTTGTAATGCAATTCTCAATCTTCATTCTTGTGCCAGTACAAGTATGGCAATAGTTCCTTTTGAGTGCCTGTACAAGTATAGCAATAGTACCCGTAAGATATCATTTTTTTCAATTCATAGTTTCTTCTGTGATTCTGGCTGCTGCTGCAAAGTGTACACCTCTGATTGCTCATCATTTGGAACCTTTGCTGTTGTTGCAAGAGACTCAATGTTTGATTCGCCGAGAGAGACGTCAGTGCTCCGGTGTGGCCGCAGCATGCACCTGCAGTGGTTCCACAAGATATTGAAGCCTGACAAGTAAGTGCCCATGCCTACCCTGGTTTTAGATTTTGGAGTTATCTTTATCCTTTGTCATTTTTGTTCAGCTTGTAGTCATATGAGATTATAATGTTAGGCCGTTCTTTTTTTTCTGGTGGATTTAGATCACAAGTCTTCAATTTCATGTGTTTATATTCTCCTTATACAGTATTTACAGTCTTATATTTGTATATTTACAGTGATTTGTTCATTGTAATTTTAGTGTTACATTGATGTAAATTTATTTCTTTGTTGATGTAATTTTTTTTTTGCATTATGTGGATAATATTTGTATCTATGTTTGATTGTTGGTTATAATTGTGATCATTAGATTTTAGTGTGTATTATTTGGACCATTAGATTTTGATTTGAGATCCAGGAAATCCGGTTGTTGGATGGAGCCAAAACAACCGGATTTTATTTAATTGCAAATCCGGTTGTTTTGGTGCTTTCCAATAACCGGTTGATGGGGAGGCCCAAAATAACCGGTTTCTAGGTAGACAGATTCTTTTAAAATCTCCAGAGAGAATCCATTCTACTAATGTACTATATATTTTATTTATAAAAAAGAAATATATATGATAGGCCCACATCACCCATTACAACAATCCAGGGATTTTTTGCAAGGTGCAAGCAAAGTAGTGCAAATTAAAGTGAATAGTATAGCGTACAGTGGAGAACGCTACCGACATAAAGATCTCATGAGAAGGGCGATCCATTGCGGGGAGCTTTTTGCCGCACCAAAACTGGCAGAGCATACAACGTCAATCCTCCGTGTCCTACTAAATTAGGCGATGGAATCTAGGAGGCATGATGGTAATGGGACTATTCCTAGATTTGGACATTGCATGATCTCGAAAAGAAAGATTGGCCGGGCATGGCAATTTGCTAAAGGCCTACTAAAGCCTAACTGAACCCTGCCCCGGTGTGGAATCGCCATTGGGCCAGGCTAGAAGAGACAGAGTGCGTGTGCCCCCTCGATCCCCGAAAGCCAAACATTAGGGTTCATCCATATCCTTGGCGCAGTTCAGCTAGCTAGCTGTAGGTGACTACTGACAAGCGCGCATATCTGGCCGGATCGGATTTGTGCATAAATTGTCAATTCCTAAAAGTACATGCTTGATTCAGTTAGCCTACACTTGGTTTGTTGAAATTTATACTGTTCTCACTCTGTTCGCTTGAATTTATCAACCTGACTTATCAATCATGGTACAGTATTTTTCTCTCATAATAAAATAGCATCAGCCAGCTTATCAACCCCAACCCAACGAAGCTTTCGATCGGTGAATATAATCGACTACTGGAGCAAGGAAATCAATATGGTGTGAGATCGAGAAAAATACAAGTGTACTGTTTGGGACTCGCGCGTGCTCCCCATGCATGTTGTCAGCTTTTGCGGCTGCTAGCTGCAGCAGGTTGCAGGTAGATGAAGCTGAACTGGATGAGCGTGTTTAGTTGCCCAAATTTGAGAATTTGGGTTACTGTAGCACTTTCATTTTTATTTGACAAATAGTGTTTAATCATGGATTAATTAGGCTTAAAACGTTCGTCTCGCAATTTCCAACCAAACTATGCAATTAGTTTTTTTTTCTATATTTAATGCTTCATGCATGTATCGTAAGATTCGATGTGATAGATACTGTAGCATTTTTTTTATTTTAGGGTGGGAACTAAACACGCTGTCATTCCATCAGATCCCTGTAGCTAGCCTGGCCGATGTGTCCGTGCTAGCGGCTACGCGACAAGCACTTCACCGCCGTGGTTGCCGGTGGAAGTGCCGCGCCGACCTCTCGGGATCGCCGCACGGCGGGCCCGATACGCCATTGCATTATCAACGGCAGTCTAGCTAGTTAAGCTGCATGCGGCGGCGCGTTTAGCTGGCGCATTGGGTGAGGTAGCAAGACCATCCGGAAGCTAGCGTACGATGATGGCTCAGCTGAGGTGGCCATCTTACTAGCAGCTCAACTCAGGGCTAGTTTAGTTGGCAAAATTTTTGGCAAAATGGTACTGTAGCACTTTCATTGTTATTTAATAATTAGTGTCTATTCATAGTCTAATTAGGCTTAAAAGATTTGTCTCGTGAATTTCGTCTAAACTGTGTAATTAGTTTTATTTTTTATTTATATTTAATGCTTTATGCATGCATCCAAAGATTCGATGTGACAAAAAATCTTGAAAGGGCCTCTGAGGTGGCCGGCTAACGTCGTGGTTTTCCTTTTCCGAGGCAACATGTGACGCACATTCTCCTCCTCTCTTGTTCAGAGTACTCCATATATATATTTCGTCGTTCAGTTTGGCATAAAGGCGTCCTGTTAACGAGCTCGTAGCTCCACCTGGTGCGACCTGCGTTGTTGTTGCTCCACTTGCCACTTGCCAGTGTACATACATGAACAGCTTTCTGTGGGTTTCCGACCTTATTTAGATTGAGGTTAGGAATCAGTATTTGGTATTGTAGCACTTTCGTTTGTATTTGACAATTATTGTTCAATCATGGCCTAACTAGGCTCAAAAGATTCGTCTCGTAATTTACAATCAAACTATGTAATTAGTTATTTTTTTTATCTACATTTAATACTCTATTGATGTGTTCAAAGATTTGATGTGATAAAAAGAATGAAAAAAACTTGTAATCTAAACCAATGGAGAAAAGCCGGGAGAACGGAGACCTAGGCCCGGTGAATCATCGATCGTGCAGGCCCATGCCCATGCATCAGGGGATCTAGCTAGCTACTGCTACTTGACCTTAGCTTGCTGCCGCTTTTGTTTCCTTCCTTGCAGGCTTGCAGCTAGTGGAACGCGGAGTATACGGCCATGTTTAGATTGTAAAAAATTTGAAACCGATGAATAGTAGCACTTTCGTCTTATTTGATAAATATTGTCTAATCGTGGACCAACTAAGCTCAAAAGATTCATCTCATGATTTCGAACTAAACTGTGTAATTAGTTATTTTTTTTACCTATATTTAATGCTTCATGCAAGCGGCTAAAAATTGATGTGATGAAGAGAGAGTGAAAAAACTTGAAATTTGGAGGTGATCTAAACAAGGCCTACAATGCGGTAGCGTCCGAGTAGGGGAGTGAGGCAGCGGCCACTAGGTCCACCTGGCGCAATCCAAGGTCATGGCGTTCGAAGGCCGCCGAGAGCTCTAGAGAGCTCCATTGTCACTGTCAGATGACTAATTTCCTCGACTGCAAAGCGTAGCCACACCAGTTATTTCTTGAATCATTTTTTTCTCGGAGAGTACAAGTAGAGGTCTTTCATTCTACACTCCCCGTCCAAAATTATAAGTCATTTTACGTTTGTTCTAAATCAAATTTCTTTAATTTTAGCCAAGTTTTTGAAAATAAAAATATATACTACTACAGAAAACATCTTTAGAGACGGGTAAAATAGGTTTTCGGGGACAGTTTGCGCAACCACTATAATGCCACCGATTGTAAAGACGGGGCGTCTCTAGCGACGGGTTTTTAACCGCCCCTAAAAATGCATTTCTAGGGGCGGTTCTGTTAGGATCTCCGCCTCTGAAAATGGTATTTTCAGGGGCGGCTCCATTATAAGAACCGCCTTTAAAATGTATTTTCAGCAGTGGTTGCAGTAGGCAAACCGCCTCTAAAAATGATTTTTTAGGGGCAGCTCAAATACGAGAACTGTCCCTGTAAAATCATTTTCAGTGGCGGCTGCTGCAATTCAACCAGACGGCTAATGCAATGCAACTGCCTCTGAAAATGTATTTTTAGGGACGGTAAACTAATCTGCCTCAGAAAATCCGTTTCAATTTTTTGAATTTGAAATTTCCCGCCATATTTGAAATCACGTTTTCCCACCAAATTTCAGACCTGATTCCAAATGATTCAAATTAACTTCATAAATACACAATAGTGGGCTAGTTAACAAATACACACACGATCAACAAAGTATTTGCAGCACAACTTCAAATACACATTAGAAAATACTAATTATCAATACTTATGTTTCTGCCCGAAAAATGAAATGAAGGGTTCAACACTTGATGTGTGAAGAGACTCAAACTTGGGATGTGTGGCATACTCCGAGTCATGACCAAAGAATAAGCCCTTCGGATTAATACTCTCCCGCATCAAGAACTTGCAGAAATCTTCTTGAACCGACTGTACTTCATCTTGTTCAATTACTTTTGTAGCCGAAAACGTCTTATACTGCAAAAAACAAAAGGGCCAAAATTAGCTATATTCATATTAATGGACATATGCATATGATATTGTTGGACAGATCAACTTACATCTTCAGGGTTATTGTAGTAACACCCGTTGGTTCTCATCGATTAACATACAAAGTAGCCACAAAGCACGGTTCCAGGAGGCTGCCTCGAGCATTGCACGTAAGTGACATAAGAAAACAGTATAGTCACACGCATTGTTCCATATAATCAATATTCTCCTTGTTTGGGTTAGAAAAATGGTTATACCCATGGATGCATACAAATAGTCAACCTATCCTTCTTCTCTAGGTCATGCACTCCACCTTCTTTAACGTAATATCTATAGGCGTTGTTCAAAGGAAAAAAATAATTATCAGTTTCGATATAACAACAATCGGATGCAAAAATTAGTATCACAAGTAGTAAACTACGATTACTTACTTCTATAAAACGCTGATGAAACATTTGTACTCTTTTTCATCTTTTTTCAAAGAGTCAAAGATGATTACACTTCCAACTCTCAAATTGATGCTTACAAAGATGAAGTGATCACTACATTAGTAGAAAAAAGGTAATGGTATCAATGTAAACCAAAGCATGAAATATGATATTGGTGTCAGCGGGCAAACATAAAGCAAATGTCAAAGGAAATAAGATAGTGGAGGATCTTACCGAGAATGGTATGGGGCTAATATATATTTGAATCTCTGATGAGCTAGGAACGCCTTCCCAATATATAGTGCAGCTTCTTCCTTTGATTGTTTGTGCGCAGCCTGCCTAATTTTTTCTTTTGCCTTGCCCTTGGGATCCGTGAATGAAGGATGATTATCTAACCAAAATAGAGGTCCAGCGTGACTTGCCTCGCAAATGAGATTTGGGTCAAGGTATGTGTTCCTCACGCTCAACTTGGCCGCATCCATCCACTCTTTGCTACATGAAAAGAAAGCACATGTGTGGTCAAAACGATAGCACATGCACATATATAACCAAATTTTGAGGATGAATTTAAGGAAATACTACTTATATGCACCATAAAGTAATCTGACTCAGTTTGAGTCTCTTCTGGTGGAATAAAAATTGCATGTCCTCAAAAGATATAGTCAAATTCAAAATTTTACCCCGGTGGCGAATATTTCATTAGCTAGGTACCTCACCGGCACTGACCCTAAGCCGAGTTCGACCGCACTCAAGTACCACTTCTGAAAGACCCTCATGTATATGCCAATCTCTTGTTGCATTCTAGGGCAAAATCAGGTAGGAATTCCTTGTCTGGCACGTAATCATAGGGGAACTCGGGACTGTCTCCATCCATCATCTCTTTAATGAAGTTATTGCTACTTAGGGTTTTGTTCATACGGTGTTGGCCACTAAAGATTGTTGGAGATGCTTCCTTGGCCTTGCTGGCCTTGGCATTTGGAGGAGACGAAGCTACCCCTGCCTTGCCCTTGATTGCAGAAGCGTCCAGGGGGTTCTTTTTGCCAAGAGACCTCCACATTGAAGATAAGCCAGCATCCAGCGGGTTGCTACCCTTCTCAAAACCTCTCACCATCTTAGGAATCATTTGTACCTATGGTGGCAGTGGCGGTCGCGGTGGCGGCAAGGGCAGTGGGGGCAAAGCCATTTGTGGTTGTGGTGGTGGTGGTGGTGATGGTGCTGGCACAGCAGTTGTACCTGCAAAAGCGGCTCCAATGGGGGTGGGGGTGGCGGTGGTAGAGGTGGCATAGAGCTTCCCCCTAACACTAGTTGTGTTCCTTGTTGAGTTTGGTCCTGATGCGCCTCTTCATTGCATGCTTCCTCAAACTTAGGTACTCTCCTTCCTGCGATAATATCTTCCATGAATTCTTCATAGGAGAAGCTGAGATTGGGGTTTGCCTAGAATACTAAAACATCCATGAACAAATCCCTCATCTGCTGCTCATATTCGGTGACAACTGCGCACATGCTTCGCCCATGGGGCCTGTTTTTGCTTGTTCCTCTACTTGAGCCAATTACAGCTGAGGCGAAGCAGAAGGTGCACCCGACGGGGTGGTTAACACCATAATGTCTCATCGTTGCTAAGCAATGAAATAGCCTAGAAGGTTGCCCAAGACCATCTCACCAACAGGAGCAAGGATCTCAACTTCATAATCGAGATGATTCAGAGAAACCGAGAGCACTTCAACCCTGGCATATTCGTCCAGAAGTACATTGTTGTGCATAGTGCGTCTTGGATGAGCAGTTCCACTGGCAACCTGTATCGTCTTCCCCTTCATGTTGTAAGGAATATGCAGAGCACACAGTGTAGGCCTATCAATGGTGTCCACAGGAAAAGTCTCATGTGTGATTGATGCAACACTACTTGGCACTGGCACTGCAGATGATGTTGGCTCCATGGTAGAAAAACCTTATGGAGCTTTCAACTGATTAATCTTTTCATCAATATATTCATCGGCCTTCTTGCAAAGGGTGTCAAAAAGGTCATCCTTGTAGCGTTGCCTTGTTCTATAGCTACTCGCCTCCTGTGGAAAACCATGCTTAAGTCCTAGCTTGGAGGAGATGCCCTGCACGCGGCTAGGGTGTTCCTTGTTGCCTAGGGCGACACTAAGCTCATCCACCTCCTGTCTAGGTAGAAATTCGCCTTGCATTTTCTTCTGAGCAAGTGCCTTTATGGCCTCCACGGCTGCTTCAGTACGTGCATCAGGGATTACTAGTTGCCCACTTTCTTTGTCCTTAACTTCCCCAGCTCTAACCTAGTTCAGTGTGTGTTCTTCTAAGCCCTCATATTTATATGGAACACCAGCTTCCCTAGCAGCCTCAGCCTCTGCTCTCCACTTTTCAACCTTCGGGCCATATCCAGCCGAGCAGAGATGGTAAGGGTGAATGTTCTTCTTCGTGAGCTCACTGTTCAAGCCACTCAAGGCTAAGGCCGTGGGTGTGGACTTCTGTTCACAAAACCTTTGCCATTGATCAGGTTTGATCTTCCCAAACTCCTTGAACGGCGTACGACCCTTCAGTCGAAAACTAGTATTTAGTTGGGACCTCCAACCTCGGAAACTTTTTGCCATCTATTTCATTGCCAACTTCTTGATGAGCTCTTTTGAATCAGGAGGGAAACTAAATGCCCTCATCATCTTCTTCCATATCTTGGTCTTCTCACCATCGGGCACATCGTTCCAATGCTGTATTGAGCAATCCAAAATGTCCCGGACCACCGCTCCTATCGCGCTTGCAAAGCGGGAGCATACGCCATCAGGTTGTATGGGCACACCGATTGGGCTAACCTCTTCTACAACAATAGTATGTCCTTTATGGAACTTGTTCAGCATTCTTTGCCCTTGCTTTCATTTCCTCTCTCTAAGGAGCGGATGATGTAACTATAATCTCTGTTTGTGTATGTGATTGCTCTATGGTTTGCCTAGGCATACGGGTAGATACATTCACCTATAGATATAAAAAATAAGGAAAATGCTCACACACTTATGTGAAAAATAAATGTGGTCAACTGATAGCAAGTATAGACTTACATCCTCGGTCGGATCTAGGTCCTCAAGTTCGGCCCTGATAGCCCTACAGTCAGGCCTAGGACTAGGATCCGAAGCTTCTTCCAATGAGGTCGACGACGTGTCGTTGCTGTCATCGTCCGACAACCACTCCAACTTATCTACTTCGTTTATTGTCGTTTCTTTATCCATTGCTAAGGAATGTGGATGAATTTATCTAAGTTATGACGGAAGGGCGTATTATTATAAATATTTTTTGTAGTGCACATTCGAAATAAGATTAAAAAGAATCAATGTGGACTATAGATGTAGCATTTCTAAACATAAATATATATATAGATGTAGCATTTCTAAACTTCATAGATTCCATCAATATATGTAGCATTTCTATCAATATATATGTAGCATTTCTAAACGTCAATATATATATAGATGTAGCATTTCTAAACATCAATATATATATATATATATATATATATATATATATATTAGCTAGGTTCTAAACATCAATATATATATATATATGTAGCATTTTTTGTGTAATAAGATTAAAAAGAATCAACCTTTGGTGAAAGGCCGGCGAAGGTGATGGCACCAAGGAAGAAGAGGTGCGAGTGAAAGGTCCTAATGGCTAGAGGCAGGGTGAATAGCCCAATAAAATTTCTACAACAACACTTAACAAAGTAGTTAGACAATTATGAGGCGAAGCAAGTGTTACGCTAGCCTACTCAAAAAGCAAGCCACCTACCACAATTCTAGGATAGATAGTATCTATTCACACAATAGCTATGATGCTACTCTATGTTAGTGTGCTCTCAAAAGCTAACTAAAGAGCCACAAGCAATCCACTAGAGTACATTTTGGCTCTCCGCCGGGGAAAGGTCAAGAACCCCTCACAATCACCATGATCGGAGCCGGAGACAATCACCAACCTCTGCTCAACGATCTTTGCTGCTCCAAGCCGTCTAGGTGGCGGCAACCACCAAGAGTAACAAGCGAAATCCACAACGAAATACGAACACCAAGTGCCTCTAGATGCAATCACTCAAGCAATGCACTTGGATTCACTCCCAATCTCACAAAGATGATGAATCAATGATGGAGATGAGTGGGAGGGCTTTGGCTAAGCTCATAAGGTTGCTATGTCAATAAAAATTGCCAAAGGTATGAGGTTCAACCGGCCATGGGGCTTAAATAGACGTCCCCATGAAATAGAGCCATTGTACCCCTTCACTGGGCACAACACGGGCTGACCGAATGCTCCGGTCAAGTTGACCGGACGCTGGACCTCAGCGTCCGGTCGCCCAACGACTGCCACATGTCCTGACTTTAACGGTAACTTGTGTTCACCGGACGCTGCACTATAACTGACTGGACGCTGAGCCACCAGCGTCCAGTCGTTTTCAGTAAAGTTCTAGAAATGCAAATCGTCCACCAGACGCGTCCGGTCATGCATGACCGGACCCTACCAACGTCCGATCAGAGACCCTAGCCTCTGAGCACTGCCCGACAATAGGACCGGACTCACCTTGCCAATGTCCGGTCAGTCCATGACCCAGCGTCCGGTCGATTGACTGACACTGGCGTCTATGCTGCCGCACTTGACCGGACGCGCCAGTTCTTCTGAGACCAGCGTCCAGTCACTTACTAACCAGCAAGACTAACTCCTTTTCACCTCTAACTTCTTCACCCTTGCTCAAATGTGCCAACCACCAAGTGTATCACCTTGTGCTCATGTGTTAGCATATTTTCACAAATATTTTCAAGGGTGTTAGCATTCCACTAGATCCTAAATGCATATGCAATGAGTTAGAGCATCTAGTGGCACTTTGATAACTGCATTTCGATATGAGTTTCACCCCTCTTAATAGTATGGCTATCAAACCTAAATGTGATCACACTCTCTAAGTGTCTTGATCACCAAAACAAAATAGCTCCTATGGTTTATACCTTTGCCTTGAGCTTTTTGTTTTTCTCTTTCTTCTTTTCCAAGTCCAAGCACTTGATCATCATCATCATGCTATGATCTTCATTTGCTTCACCACTTGGAATATGCTACCTATCTCATGATCACTTGATAAACTAGGTTAGCACTTAGGGTTTCATCAATTCACCAAAACCAAACTAGAGCTTTCAATCTCCCCCTTTTTGGTAATTGATGACAACCCTTATACAAAGATATGAAATAAAATTCAATTGAATCCATGTTGCTTGTCCAAGCATATTTACCATGTGTAGAAGAATATGGACAAGTTTCATGAACCCTAAATGGTAGCAATTTCTCCCCCTACATATGTGCTAAGAGTTTGGATTGTAGCTTGCACATATGCTTAGATAGGAAAAGTAGGAGACAATATCTATCAAATGATGCTAAGGTATAAAAGATGGACCTTTGAAGCGTGATACCAATCGGAGTGCACCATTATACCATCCTTAGCATCATGGTTAGTTCTATACCACTTGGAAACATACTTTTGAAAAGATACCAATTGTAAAAGTTTACTTGGAAATGAAAGTTATCTAGTGATTTCGTTTCATCATACAATCTTACAACTAGCATACATCACACAAGCATGGATATTTTAAAATTTAGAACTTGTGCCATGCAAGCAAACATATGAAATGCACATTCAAATGCACCATACAAGTTTATGAGCTTGCTCCCCCTACTTGTGTGCTCTCCCCCTATGACAAATTTTCCCTTATCACTTGTATCTTTATTTCTCTTCCCCTTTGTGTTGTCTTTTCACTTATCTTAGTGCACTATCTCTCTCCCTTTGTCACTTATGTCTTTGTTTCACTTATATCTTTGTTTCTCTCCCCCTTTGCCATCAATGACCACAAAGACTTAAAATATAGATAGTACCACTTGTAGGGTCGAGTTTATCAATGTCAATCAATGGGGTGAGGATCATTTTCCAAATTTGGTCCAATCTAGATCATTTACCAAAGATATTTAACTCGGTTTGATCCAAGGACAAGCTTCTTCACACCTCCAAATAAGGGTTATCTTGTACAATGTTGAGTTAAACACTTAGAGTTTATTTTCTAGATGAAACACTAGGTTTACAAGCCCACAAACATATCATATGCCATCACTAGATCAAGTCAAGCATAGAAGCAATAGTGATACCATATAAACATCAAATTCATTTGATTTTCATGAATGAGCCTAATAAACTAGAACCACTTGAAAGGTCCTAATGAGATTGAAAATGTGACTAGATGCACTAAACATGTCCTTAGCAAGGATGTATGTCATGCCAATCAACTTTTACCTTAGATTGCTCGAAGGAGAGGCATGTCATATAAGTGGGGGTGCATCAACACATATTTGAGAAATCCAATATGTTCAACTCATTCCTTAGCTTGCAAAACCTTTTCTCATCCAATGGCTTGGTGAATATGTCGGCAAGTTGATCTTCGGTGCCTACACTCTCAATGCAAATGTCCCCTTTTTGTTGGTGATCTCTGGTGGCAGACATCAATGGCTAGGACCGCTGGGAGCGTCAGAGGATCTTTGGCGGCGAACGGACACGTGGACCCACTACTACAGATTGACTTATCATTATTGCCACTTTCACTACCGTAGCAATAGAAGCGATAGTGTTTTACTTCCACCACTAGTTTGACCGATAGCGAGGCCCCCTGCTGAAGGAAACCGGTAGTTGAGACTTCTACCACCGACGGGTTAATAGTAGATGCGGCAGTGGCATTTTCTCTATCGCATGAAAAGCCGAGCCGACTGGATAAGCGTTCTAGCCGTTGGCCCTACACAACCATTTGGTCTACTGGCGTGAGTTATTTTCCCATTTTCCAACTACCCACAACATAGTTGCATCACCATTCCACTTCTCCATCTTCAAGGTTGGCGCATTGACATTGTTCCTCTTTCCATTGCACACCTCGCGCTGCGCCGCCGCCACCTCCCGCACAGCTGGCGCATTGTTCCTCTCGCAATTTGTGTGAACCATTGCATGCCTCACGCCGCGCCGCTGCCAGATCCAAAGGCAAGGGTATGCTTTCGCACTTCACTGATGGATCTTTGTCAAATTATTTTCCTCTTTCGTGATCTCATTACTAAGGAAGCTCTAAAAGCTCTAGTTTGGTTTTGGTGAATTAATGAAACCCTAAGTGCTAACCTAGTTTATCAAGTGATCATGAGGTAGGTAGCACAATCCAAGTAGTGAAGCAAATGAAGATCATGACATGATGATGGTGATGCCAAGGTGATGATAAAGTGCTTGGACTTGAAAAGAAGAAAGAGAAAAACAAAAGGCTCAAGGCAAAGGTATAAGTTGTAGGAGCCATTTTGTTTCGGTGATCAAGACACTTAGCGAGTGTGATCACATTTAGGTTCGATAGTCGTACTATTAAGAGGGTGAAACTCGTATCGAAATGTGGTTATCAAAGTGCCACTAGATGCTCTAACTCATTGCATATGCATTTAGGATCTAGTGGAGTGTTAACACCCTTGAAAACATTTGTGAAAATATGCTAACACATGTGCACAAGGTGATACACTTGGTGGTTGGCACATTTGAGCAAGGGTAAGAAACTTCACCGGTGCACTGTACAGAAAAGATAGGATTTCACAAAGTGGACCGGGCGCTGGCCTCGACTGGACCGACGCATCCGGTCAGTGGAAGCAGTGAAGACGCTGGCGTTGGTCTTCGACCGGATGCTCGGTCACTTCATGATCGGACGTTGGCTGGCTGTGTCTGGTCCCACTAAAGTAGTGGCACACAGAGAAGTGGGAGAGTGATCAGACGCTGGGCGAGTCCAGTCGAGCATGACCAGATGCGTCCAGTCGCGACTGGATGCTTACTGGAAATGACTGGACGCTGGTGTTGGTGCATCCAGTCACTTTGAGCAGTGCGTCCGATCACTACTTAAATGTGCTGATGACCGGTGAGATCAGGCGATCAGCGTTTGAAGTCGATGACACATGGCAAGCATCGGACGACCGAACGCTGGGGTCCTGCGTTCGGTCGATATGACCAGAGCATCCGATCACCCCGAGCAGTGCCCAGTGAAGGGGTACAATAGCTCTATTTTGTGGGGGCTTCTATTTAAGCCTCATGGCCGGCTCTAGCTCACTCTCTTGGCCATTTGCATTGACATAGCAACCTTGTGAGCTTAACCAAAGCCCTCCCACTCATCTCCATCATTGATTCAACATCCTTATGAGATTGGGAGTAAATCCACATGCATTGCTTGAGTGTTTGCATCTAGAGGCACTTGGTGTTCGTGTTTCGCTGTGGGGTTCACTTGTTACTCTTGGTGGTTGCCGCCACCTAAACGGCTTGGAGCAGCAAGGATCATCGAGCGGAGGTTGGCGATTGTCTCCGGCTCCAATCGTGGTGATTGTGAGGGGTTCTTGACCTTTCCCCGGCGGAGAGCCAAAAGGTACTCTAGTGAATTGCTCGTGGCTTGTGTGATCCTCATCTTGTGTTGGTTGTGTGGCACCCTATTGAGGGTTTGGCGTGTGATGCCAATTAGCGCATGAACCTCTAAGTGAGTGAATCGCCACAACGAGGACTAGCTTGTCAGCAAGCAAGTGAACCTCAGTAAAAAATCATTATGTCATCATTTGATTCTGAGGTGATTGGTCTTCATTGGTATCCATCCTTGTGATTGATTGGTTCACTCCTCAACACGGTGGTATAACTATCTTGCTCTCTCTCTTTACATTACCGCAAACTAGTTGTCAAGCTCTTTAGTGTAGCTAGTTGTGAGAGCTTGTTAGTTTGGTTAGTGTGGCTCTTTAGTTAGCTTTTGAGAGCACACTAACTTAGTGTAGTGCCATAGCCATTGTGTGGTTAGAGACAATGGAAACTAGAATTGTGGTAGGTGGCTTGCATTTTTGGTAGGCTAGCGCAACACTTGCTTTACCTCATAATTGTCTAACCGGTTTGTTAAGTGTTGTTGTAGAAATTTTTAGTAGGCTATTCACCCCCCCTATAGCCATTAGGACCTTTCAAGCTCTCATCCTACTTCACAATGACGATCATAGGCTCTTTGAAATGGAGGCAGCCCCCAACAATAGGAATGCATAGGCCAACCTCACAGAGAATCTTGTTCTATGGATCCTCCACCGCCTCCCTGCCCGCTCCTTGTTCTCCTACAAATGTGTCTGTTGCTCTGAAAATCGCCTCATCTCCGACAACCGTAAGGTGCTGCCCTAGACTATGGTCAGCTTCTTCTATGACAGTGAGAATGGCAATCCAAACTTCACCAGCATCTCTGGTGTACGCCCCCTCCTTCGAATTTTTGCCCTTCAAACATGACAATATAGCTATCTCAGATTGCTGCAACGGCCTCATCCTATGCTATTGTCTTGGGGGTGATGGATACCGCTATGTCATCTGCAATCCAATAACCCAAAAGTTTAATATACTGCCGCCTAGCACCCATCGTGTTGGCCATTCTGTTGGTGAGGCTCGCTTAGGGTTCAATCCGATAGCCTCCTCGCACTTTCATGTGATTGAGTATGTGGATGTCGACGGTTTGTGCGTAGGTGTGGAGATCTAGTCATTTGAAACTGCAGCATGGATCTATGAGGAAACTAAATAGGGCAAGGATACTGATGTGACATTTTACAGACAACCAAGTGTGTTTCTTAACAGTTGTATGCACATTATGGGGCACTCTAGGGAGTACTCTATGATACTTGTTGTGGATATGGAGGGAAACACATGGAGGAGAATTGATAGGCCTAGTGGTCTTCAACACTCCATGCATCATGCTCAGGGTCACTTGTGTGTATAAACTGTTGCTGGTCCCAATGATTCCAAGCTTTCAATCTAGATCTTTGAAGACTATGGTACTAATAATTGAACATTGAAGCATACGGTCAGCACGAGAATCCTATTTGGAAGGATTAATATTAGATTTGGTTTCATGGATTGGGTTGTCGAGTATACAGTGATTACAGTTCACCCAGAATGGAATATGATTTTCTTTGCTGGGGAGGATGGAACAATCATCGCATATGACATGGACCGCAAAAGAGTTCATGTCATCCCTGCCCATGTCTTTCGGTATGTTAGATGTAGCATTAAAAAAGAGTTCAACTGCAGACCATTCTATCTTCCTTATGTTCCCTTGTTCATGGAATCATTAGCATAGCAGTAAATAAAGCTGCATTTGATGTATCTCTCTGTCATGCATTTTAAATGGACCTTGCTTGTCTATGGACATGTTAATTTCCTCAATGATGGATGTTGTCATTATTTCAACTAAACTAGTATGCCATCTTTGTTTTGTTTGCAAATTGAATTATTTATTTGGTGCACACATGCGTTACGGTGGTGTTATAATAACATTTCAACACCAATGGCTCCTCTACTTGGCTTTTAATAGAGGGACGTGGTCACATGTAATGTCTTCTACTTGGCTTTTAATTTAATTCCTCACAAAAATATGACACGAAACTTGATCAGATGAACTCTATTATGCGATGAATATAGAATTAGACATCAATTCTCGGTGGCGTGACAGCTCCCATCGTCGTTTTAAACGCTGATTCAGCGTTAGTAGCACGAAGAGTACTGTAATAGAACACTTAAATTGATTTATGGAGTAGTTTCCTAACTAATTCATAGTAGAACACTTATATATCGAATTACGGAGACTGTAGTAGAACACTTATATTGAACAGTACTGTAGTACAACACTTATACAGAAAATCAAAACCTAACTAATAATTCACTCTCACATGTAAAGAGTGATTTAGTTTCCTATTCCAATTGCCTTTTTGAATAAAATAATTTCATGGCGAAGCCTACAGTCCTCGCTGCAAAACAAAGTCCTTTCTTCCCATCCTTTTGGAATGTCGCAGTTGCTGCCTGCGCACGGAAGATCGCCGTGTACCTGTGCCGGTAGCGGAGGCGGCCACTTGTTGTGCAAACCACGCTGTTTCATGGATCACTTTCACGGTCGCCTCGTGGCACAGCCGACACCCCTTGTGGCTTAGCCACCTACTCGTTGGTCTGCTGCCCGTCGTCGCCGCCTGCGATTCTTCCTTGCCCTCGACCCGTCTTATGTACCACCTCATAGTGTTGTCATTGCCGTCATCACCATTGTGTCTATAGAGGAATATGATGACTAGATAGGCCGCCACATTGTGCCCGCCATCGGCGGCACGGGTGATATAGTCGAGGCATGGCCGGGGGTTGTGGTTTTTCATGAATACGATTTGTATCCCGATGAGCAAGCAAGCCTCTGGGTTGTCAACTTGGGTCAGTCTAGCAAGGAGGGCGAAGTAGTTGACAAGGTCATTCGATGACCTCGCCCCGCGTCTACACCGACCCACTGCCACGCGCCGACCGACGGTGGGGTCGCCGTAGATGCCATGCAAGGACGAGCACATCGCCCGCAGGCAATGGAGGTCATCCATGGTTCGCTCTGAGCTTGTAGCGTGGTGGTCGGCGATCTCAATTTGCACCTCGACAGGGAGCGTTGTTAGTGATGTGGGGTGCCACATCGCTGCCATGATTGCCGGCGTGGATGGAGGTACGGTGAGTCAGAGGGCTGGAGAGGCACAGCGGCGTGACATACGTTGATTGAGGAGGATGTTTTTTGTTAAATTTAATTTGATTGATTGAGGAGGAGTTATTTGTAACAAAATTGTTTCACGATTATTTAAACAGTATCGTCCGACCACGCAGTGCACTGTGCCAATAGATCTTGGACATTGGACACAATCTCGACGGCGTAGCCCACAACATCGCAGTTGGCTACGGTGTGTTCTTACGTGTGAATTGCACTCCTAATTGATGACTATTGTGGTGGTTGTGTTTCCAATGTTTTTGAACATTTGGGTACGCTGCAAGGCCAAGCGATGTGAAATACGCGCCTTGGGAACTCAATGCTACCAATGGGACACGTTGGGTACACAGCGAGGTGAATCAATGGGAAACATGTGCCTTGGGAAGTCGACGTTGCAATGCGAATTGTTGTCATTGCTTCGTATAAGAAGGGGGTGCGTTGTGTTGCTTTCTCCGCTCTAAACTTGCAAAAATTTGCAATTGATCTTTCTCTTTCTTTCTTCAACTGTCTCCGCAAGCATGGCAGGCCATAGTGACTCTAAGATCAAAAACTCATATTCAGACAATTCTGAATTCGAAGAGAAGGAGAGCGAGATCCTACTCGGCCTCTCCAATGGAGGCGTCAGGTTTCGTGGTTGTGGCGAGGGCACCTTTGTGTGCCCTTTTTGACGCGGCAAGAAAGTGCCATCATGGAGTCTTTGCGAGTTGCTGCAGCACACGAATGGGAAGTCTCATAGAAGCGAGGGGATCTCTATGCCAAAGCATAGTGCTTTGGCCAAGTATATCCTGAGCAACGACGCCATGGCCCATGACCGCGAGCTTGGTGGAGTTAGGGACTGCGGCAGGAATCAGGCGGTGAAGGCTCGTAGGGACAAGTGCCACGCGGCCAATAGGGCCGACAAGGAAGCACGCAAGGAGAAGATACTAAAGAAATAATAACTCTATGTGATGATGTTTTTTGTGATCAACCTTCTTTCAATTTTTTTAAGTTACTACATAGTTCCTGTCACCAATTGAAACTAACTATATATATTTTAATTAACACAGCGGACCACGCGTCGCATGGGAAAGGGCCCCTACTACAAGCCTGGCAGAAGGCCCGACGGAGGGTCATCCGCATCCCGCTGAAGCTAGTCTTGAAGTAGGATTTTATTTTATGTACTGAATTTTTAGCGTACAATATGTATGTTTTATTTACATCAAATATGAAATGTTCTTAACTTATGTATTTTTGGGATCTTCCTTATCTTTAGTGCGATGTTTATTTTGTGTGAAGGGGAAGCAGCCTTCTATGACCGGTAGTGTGATGGTAGCCCTCGAGCACCTTAGATTTTGTGACCTTATGTCACATCCGTCGTTAGGTGATACTCATAACACGCAACCACCACCGCCGGCAGACTTCACCACTGCGTCCAGACGGTCAGGATGGCACCACTATCATCAATTTCCAAGCCCATCCAAATCTCCCATGCGTATTTATGAAGTTTCACTCAAATTTGCATTGTCGCGGCCCTAATTTTAGCTTACAAAGGCCGCTTCCCCACCCTAACTGCCTCCTCCTCAGTGCTACTATTCCCCATCACCGCCGACAATCTAGTGCCCCACACTGCGGCGCTGGTACGCCTCACCGCCTCGCACAAAACAACTGGTGACCAAGGTGGTACTCACTGCCATGCCCACTTGAGCTCACTGCTACAAGATCCAAACGCAAGGGTAATGCTTTCACACTTCCCTTATCCATGTTTTTTGGATTTTTATTCCCCTCTTCACTCATGTAAGAAGAAAGCAAGCTTCCATCTAATTAGTGTGTGTCTGCCGCTCCAGCAGATCCTTGTCAAGATGGAGGAGGTCCCCAACAAGATGAAGGGAGTGGACATCCTAACAGACCATGTCTTGGTCCTCATCCTCCATCGCCTCACCGCCTGCTCCTTGTGCAGTTGCAAGTGTGTCTGCCGCTCCTAGAACCACCTCATCTCGGACACCGAGTACCGAAAGGAGCTGCCCTAGATTGTTGCCGAATTCTTCTATCACACCTAGAAAGGCAAATGCCACTTCGCCAGCATCATCGGTGAGCATGCCTCCTTGTCCTTCTTGCCCTTCCCCATTCACGATGTCGTCATCTCAGATTGTTGTAGCGGCCTCATCCTCTATTGGTGCTTTGGGTGTCGCTATGTTGTCTGCAATATGGTAACTAACAAATGGTTGCTACTACCGGATAACCTTCGTTCTTATGGCGAGGCTCGCTTGGGGTTTGATCCAATAGTCTCCTCACACTTCCATGTGTTTGAATATGGGAAGATGAGGGAGGGTGAGTCCGTAGGTGTGAGCATCTACTCATCTAAGAGTGCAACTTGGATCTTTAAAGAATCTGAATGGGGCGATGGTATTATAGTATCCACATATGCGAGAAGTGTGTTTCTTAATGGTTTTATGCACTGGCTTGAGTTCTCCCAGATCGTTGCTATTGATATGGACGAAAAGACATGGACAAAAATATAGAAGCCACATGGTGATGCAATCTCCATCCATGAAGCCCAAGGTCAGTTGTGTTTATGTACTGCTACTATTTACACTATGACTCAGCTTTCAATCTAGATCCTTGAAGACTATGATAGTAATAGGTGGACATTGAAGTGTACAGTAACCACGCTGGAGATATTTGGATAGAACAATATTAAATTTGGTTATGAGGTTTGTGATGCAGAGTACAGAGTGATTCAGTTCACCTTGAATGGAATTTGATTTTCCTTGTTCGGGAGGAGGACAGAACACTGCTTGCATATGACATGAACCATGAAAAAATCCATGTCCTCCCTACATGGGTCATCTGCTGTCCTAGACCTACCTGGAGTCTATGTATCAACGAACCTCACTATCTTCTTTATGTTCCCTTGTTCATGGAGTCATTAGCAGAGCAGTAAAGGTGCATATGCTGTATTTTGTTGTTAGGATATGTCTTTGTTCAGGTAGGGAGTTATTTTGAGTCTATATATAGTCCAATTTTGGCTTGGTAACTAAACCAATGGTATGTTGAATATTATTAGTTATTAATTCTACTGCTTTGCATTGTGCAGGTTTTGGAGTCTCGGTGCTTTTGAATGATTTTCCTGCAATGGCTATGGGAGGAAGAAGAGCGGTTCCATCGTGCATTGGTTGCCAAGCTGATCAAGGAGTGCCAACCTGAAGGAGCGAAGCACATCTACCTTACGTAAGTTTGTAGGAAGTAGAACCTTTATTATACTATCTATGTACCGCTTGTGTTAATTCATCAGTTGATATAGTTGTTATGTTAGTGTTGAGCATTGTTATTATAACAAGTACTCTTCATTGTGGACATGATGAATGATGTGTAATGATTATATCTATATGGTGTGTGTTCAGTAAGTTATTAAGGCCCAGCCGAATTAGTAAATACATTGTGAAAACCGGAAGCAATTCTGCCACCGTCTGATGTACGGGCCGTTGGTTGTTTTGTCATCACCGCCGCTATTCGTCTAATGTGGCAGGGGTCAATAGTGTATCACTGTCAAATCATTTAGTAACCCAACACCGACTAAAGGATCATCATCGGAGGATCATACTGCATCACGATGGTGATGATGCCCTATGACCAGGTGGTTCATTCGTTGAAGCGACGGTGATGTTCGCCTTGACCCAGGTGAGTCATGCTCCAATGTGACAGAAACAAGGACCTGATCACAGATGGATCATAAGCCAACATGGCGGTGTTAATGTACACCTACACAGGTGGGTCGGGCCTCAATGCGACAGAATAAGGATCTAATCACAGATGGATCATAAGCCATGCGGCAGTGCTAGTGCATACCCACATAGGCGAGCCATGGTCCAATGCGCCGGAAGTGAGGACCTTATCATGGATGGATGATAAGCCAAAATGGCGGTGTAGTGAACATCCCAGTCAGTCTTAGATAGCGACGGCGATGGCTATGACTATCACTGCTGATAGCTTGCTGTCGAGGCCAAAATCGGACTGCGATAGGGGTTACGACGTGGCTATGAAAGGTGCGAGATGCAGAGGCGACCAGCGGAGGTGGACGGTGAAGAGGAATAGGTGCCAAGAAAAATTTTGGCAGCGCTTCGCTACAATTTTGAACAAGCGCGCCAGGAACTTAGAAATTTTTTGCCCAAGCGTGCCTATATAGGGCAAGAATCTTTAGCGGTGGTTTTCTTAAGTCAGTCGCTGCTAAAGATGATCTTCGGAGACGACTGACATAAGCAACCGCCCCTGAAGAACATTTTCAGGGGCGGTTGACGTAAGCAACCGCCCCTGAAAATACAAGCCAGGGCGGCCAACCAGTGTTGTCTGTCTCATTTAATTTGTGAATGGCCGCACCATCCTTCGAGGCTTTATAAGGATGAAGGACGTCCAACATAGTCCGGCCTGCTCAAAATTAGCACGTTTAGAAATTTATATCAGTCGTTGGATAGATTTGCCCCTGTTCACAAGTGAATAAGAACATGTCGGTCCACACGCGCTTGTCACTCGCCATACTCGCTGGCTGAAGCTCCAAATTTGCCCTCCCCCACTGACCTTGCCACCGCTACCCTTGCCCTGGCCCCGGCTACCCTTGCCCCCAGCCCCGACCACCACTGCCCTTCCCCCTAGCCCTAGCATTCCTCACCCCCATCTACTCGGCACGCCAGCAAGCGTCCTCTCCACGCGCTGCTGAAGCCTCACTCCTCATCTCGCCCAAGTAAATTTGTGTCATATGTTCATTGACCATCAACTGAATGAACTAGCAATGCGGGTCGATCCACACTGTAGCCTAAAACTAACGTACCTAATGAATCACAACTCAGTCTACCTCGCTGAAAAGGCGAATGAAGCACTAGAACCTCTCAAATAGGGGGAGGATCGGCATGCCTGTTGCTCTCTCAAGCTCATCCCAGCCAAGTCGCCTCTGGTCTGCTATTGCAATATTTCTCATCATATAGCTCTTGTGGAAGCTCTCCTGAGTAATAGTCTAGAAAGCCCTGCTGCAATCTTTCTCTCTGACCTATGGAAACCAGAACGCAACATCATAGAACCTTGTCCATTATCTTCTTTGAGCTCAATCTCATAAAGTCATGCGGTGTGCACGAGTTCGGTGCAAACACAAAAGTCTGGTGTTTCTTGTGGAACATGTCCATCCACGGAATCTGCTCCTCAGTATACTCTTCCATCTGTACTCCCTCTGGGATAACCTGATGGGTCTCCTCGCCCCTCTGCGCTAGGCAAGACAATTGTCTAGTCTCCCTCTCTGTAATCCTCAATGCACCACCACGACCTCGACCCTGCCTTGCCTCTTGGGCCAACATAACCCAAGTGGCTTGTTCCTCTCTTTATCGTTGCTTTTATGTCCTACTCTTCTTCTTTTTTGGCTTAGGTTCAGGAGCTTTCTCCTTCCCCTTTCACGTCATCTGCATTAGTTCGATGGGGAAAGCCATGAGACTAGGTTAAACAACATAAAAAGCATACAAGCATTTCATCAAACACATAGCATGCATGATCAGTGGAAGAGAAGGCATCACCTTTAGCCAATTTGCTAGCCCACCTTTGGAAGAAGAATGCGCGCGACGTCCGGGTGAATGCACACGACACGGGGATGACGGTGTGTACGATGATGGCAACAGCGTGGCCGGGGTATTGGTGGTGTGACACGGAGATGGTGGCACTGATCGGGGGTGGCCGTGCGGAACCGCCGCGAGTCATAGGGACGGCGGTGCGGAGCGGTGCGGCCGTGAGTAGCCAGGATCGCGAGCGTAACGGTGGTGGCGATGGCGAGCGCAACGGCGGCGGCAATGGCGATGGCGATGGGGAGTAGCCACGGGTGTGGGGCGGTTAGGGCATGGGAGAAGAAAAACGGTTTGGCCCCTGTTTTTAAATCTGGATGCACGTAGTATTGTCCAGCCACTCGAAAAAGACACTGACCGGACCTTTAGAGAACCGCTGCTGAAAATAATTGTCTAGCCTATGTGATTTTTAGCTGGCTGAACCGTCCCACGCCCAGTATTAGTTAAAAAAAATTGGCCCCCATGGGGTCCGAACCCGGGGCGAAGGGTCCATAGAGTAGAGGCTTAACCGCAGCACTAGGATAGTGAGTGCGTTAGGATAGCTTTCTTTCTTTGTTTTATTCTTTGCTTGATGCAGTACTAAATAAAAAAAATAAAAATTTGGCCCGTGTGGGTTCAAACCTAGGGCTACGGGGACACAGAGTAGAGGCGTAACCGCTACGCTAGGATAGGAAGTTCGATACAATAGCTTCTTTTTTCTTTATTTGCTACAGTATTAAATAGTAAAATAAAAATAAAAAAATTGGCCCGTGTTGGGTTCGAACTCGGGGCTGCGTGGAGACAAAGTAGAGGCTTAACCGCTGCGCTAGGATAGTATGTTCGATAGAATAGCTTTTTTTCTTCTTCTAGTCTTTGGCTGCTGCACCAAGATAGTAAGTTCGATATGATTTTTTTTTTGGTTTTAAGCTTTCATAAGGCAGTAGTAACTACAGAAATTAGTACAACCCATAATAATTTATTAGTATAAACAATTATTGAAGTCACTACAACCCAATTGTTCAAGTACACAACAAAGTTTGTGCAAACATAAGTAAATTACATATTTGGACCACATCGCATCATGTAGATGTTGTACTGCAGGTCATTAATTTTATATGCTAGACCATTAGTGATGTAGAGCAGCGTATTTACTAGTGCACTATCCCTTGCTTCACAAGATCGAGCACAAGGTCTACCAACGACTGTTAGCAAATGCCGTGGAGATGCTGATACCCTTCTCACAAGCACACGTTCTTGGAATCCATGTGTAGTGGCGGTTGGGCCAGCAAATTGCCACTCATAAGGACCCAATTGAGCCATTGCCTGGTTTAGAATGGCTTCAAAGCTACAAGCTGCAAAGGTTAAGTCATACTCCTCAACCTGTAAGTGTTGGAAAAAATGGATATGAGAACCATGCATGTAGACATACCAATAAATTAATATAGGTATGACCTATGAGATTCACTTCGAGCTTACCACATCATATTGGTTTTGTTGAGCCAACATTGCACAAAGACCTGCCACATCATGACGGACACCATCTTCCAAAGCTCTTATCAGCATGGAGGAGAATGATCAAATCTTGTACCCCACATTCATAAGTGCCCTTAAACATTGCAGCACAGCATTTTTTCTGCCATAACCTGATAGGGTTGGGGGCTTCCCATCTCCCTGATTTGTACACGATGACCTAGGTCACCCCACCTAGGTTCGATAAAAAAGGTAACTCAACATTGCCAGGCACCCTGTATAGTAGGGAATGTCTCAACATTGATCTCGTCAACACCAAACTTTGAGAGTGTCTCTTCGAACCATTGGAGTGGTTGAATTGTCTATAATAAATTTAAGAATCATATATATCAGGAAAAAGATATATGTGTAGATGTCTTTAAAACATATTATTTTACTGAAATCATGTTCCTTACTATGCTTGGATATGGTTGCTCTGCATACGACAACATTGGATAGAATCCATTGTCATATATGAAGCCAAGATCCGGGGGAGGCAGTTGTCCGGCCATCTCTTCTCCTAAATTTATGTTAACACAAAAAAAATAACTTCCTCTATTCCACAATGAATTTACCGTTACCAATACATGATATTCTTGTGCTACTCCGGCTATCCCAAAATACAAAACATTTTTTATAAAAATATTATTTATTTTGTCCTAGACCGTGCACATGCACGATTTGTCATGTGCTAGTTACACTATCGTACCCTATGCACGTGCATGATTTTATCCTAGATGAATACACGAAATTAGTGAAAAAATAATACCATTCGTGTCTTAACTTGCTGGTAATAATCTAGATCAGGAAAGAGCAGTCACTTACCAGATCTGGGAAAGGGAAAGAGGAGAGTCCACATCGCCGGCGCTGCCTCCTTGACACCGGCAAAGCGTCGCTCTCGGTGTCGATGAGATGGCCGGCAAAGCGTCGCTCTTGTCGGAAAGAGTAACCGCGTGCACGTAAAGGGTTAAGAAGAGAAGTTACCGAGCGCGTGTAACGCGTGGGTAACTTCCTGTATTCATTAGAGGTGGTTATGTAAAGATGACTGCCTCTAAAAATAACAACAGAGGCGGTTATTTAAAGGGAACCGCCCCTAAAAATGTTCACGTGCGAACAGGGCCAAACATTTTTAGAGGCGGTTTTCAAGAATAACCGCCACTGAAAATATTGTCCGGCCAATTCATATAGTCCGGCCTTTGTTTTTTTGCTCTGGCCGGACTGTCCTATTGCTCCATTATTAAAATTTAAGTAACTGACCAGTTTGTCTAGCCTTTGTGTTTGAGTGGTAGCCAGACTGTCCTGTGGCTCTGATTTTTTTACCCTTCATGTTAGGTAGAACTTTTGTGTTTTATTTATTGACAAATGTTTATTGACATAAATGGAACCGCCCCTACCATAGTAATATTTTGTGTTTTGTTTATTAACAAATTCTTCCAAAGCACGAGCCAACAAAATAAAATATACATATAAAATTATCAGTTCATCAATGTGGCACGTGGTCTTAATATTATTACAAATGTTCCAGACATAAATGAATAATTAAGTTGTTACAACTCTGCCTACCGTATCAGTGCGCAGGTATGGAATGACATTTGATTTTTCCACCTGTGCTTCTACAAGCTTGATCGTGTTCGGTAGGTTAGTGAATAGTTGCATTTTGCAGTACTGATTGTGCTCCTCCAAATCCTCTACGTCGTCTACTCCAAGGATCCTCTGTTTCCAGATATAATAACATGCCTCTTTGGATTCTCGAGATCAGCATAATACAAGACCTGTGCCACACGAGTAGCAGGCACCCACGTGTGATCCTTGTAACCTACATTATTGAGGTTGACACGTGTGAGTCCAAATTTCTCGACCTCAATGCCACCCGGCTGTTTGACCCATTGAAACCGAAACAGGGTGATCTGTATATCTGATCCATAGTCCAATTCCCATATGTCCTCTATGAAACCATAGTGTGTGTGAACTTCCCCAAATGCATCGACATTTTCAATACGAACCCCACTATTTTGAGACACCGATTTCTGGTCCTTTGCTTTGGTGTAGAATGTGTATCCATTTACATCATATGCTTACCAAGATGCAACCTGGGATGATGGCCCCTGAGCCAACCTCCATAAGGTTTCCCCTTCCAGTAAATCTTGTTCCCCAAGCCATTTGCCAAATAGATGCTTCTGCTCTCGAACGATCCATTGCTCCGAGAGCCCTGGATTTTTTGCTCTTATGAGTGCAATGTGTTTCTCGATAAATGGCTCCATCACCGTTAGGTATTGCAACACACAGGAGTGTGCTTCTTCCACCTAAGTGTATTCCTTGTCGATGAATGTTTTCCTACCCTTGCTGCCTTTCCCCGCCAACCTACTTTTTGATGAGTTACTGGCAAACCAAGTGCATGTCTATCCTCTTCCTGCAAGTAATCTTGACAAGCCTCGATGACTTCTTCAGCACAATATCTCTCTATCATGGATCCCTCAAGGTGAGCATGATTGTGTACATAGTGGTTTAGAATAGACATGAATCTCTCGTACGGCCACATCTCAGTCAAGTACATAGGCCCAAGCCACCTAACCTGGCCAACCATGTGCATCATGAGGTGTGGCATTATATCAAAAAATGATGGTGGGAAGCACTGCTCAATTTTGCTCATATTCTCCGCCATGAAATGCTTTAAGTCACCTAATTCATCCTCACGGATCTCCTTTCGCCCAATTTGGTTGAAGAAGTAGCACATCTGGGTGATGACCATCCTCACATACATGGGCTTTACAGCCCTAATTGCAATAGGAAGGAAACATGTCAACATCATATGGCAATCATGAGCATTGAAACCGGTTAACATCAGGTCTTTCATCGAGACTAGTCTCTTGATGTTGGAGGAGAAACCTGTTGGCACTTTTAACCCCTTTAGGCTCAGGCAGATTGCTCTTTTCTCATCATTTGTCAGGTTGTAGCTAGCTGCAGGAAAGTAGTGTCTTTCGTTCCCCAGGTCTTCTGGGTGAAGCACCGGTCTAGACTCCAAGCGTACTAGGTCCTCCCATGACTTCAGTCCATCCTTTGTCTTCGCCTTAATGTCTATCAATATCCCAATGATGCTCTCAAACACATTCTTTTTTATGTGCATGTCATCGATGGAATGGCGCATGGCCAAGTCCGGCTAGTAAGGCAGGTACTTGAAGAAGATTGACATCTTCTTCAATGGCATGCCGTCAATTGGAGGCGTATCTCTCTTATTGATCTTTCCATCCTTTTTCTTTTTACCATAGGCAACTTTGATGTTCTTCACCATGTTATACACGTAATGCCCCTCCCGCCTCTCTGGCGCATGCCCTATCTTAATAGTACTACCAATGAAGTATTTCATCATCCTCTTGCTTCGGTACCTAGGTCCTTCCACTAAGAAGCGTCGGTGATGCATGTACACTACCTTTCAGGATCCCTTCAGGAACTGAGCTGCAGTGCCAATCAAGCATTCTGAGCATCCCATGAATCCTTTGATCTGTCCTGAAAGGGAAAACTATCCTGGGTAGTCAGTGATGGTAACAAAAATGATGGCTTTGCATGTGAAGCTACTCTTTGCAAGCTCATCCCACATTTTCACTCCATGCTTCTATAGTGTCTCCATTTCTTGCATCAACGGCTCGAGAAAAACATCTATGTTGATGCCTGGTGCTTTGGGCCCTGAAATTATAAGGGTTAGCAACAAATACTTCCTCTTCTGACACAACCATGGAGGGAGGTTGTAGATTGATAGGATAATTGGCCATGTGCTGTGTGTGTTGGTCCTGTCACCAAAAGGATTCATTCCATCAGTGCTCAAAGCGAACCTTACGTTTCTTGGACCTTCATGAAATTCTGGGTACTTGGCATCAAAGTCCTTCCACTATTGTGCATCGGATGGGTGACGTAGCACTCCGTTGTCTTTCTTGCATTCATCCGAAGCCCACCATCGCATGAGCTTTGAGTCCCTTGGGTTTGAGAACAAATGCCTCAAGCGATCAATTAGTGATAGATACCACATAACCAATGCAGGAATTCTTCTTTGGTTAGTATCATCTACTGCTAAGGTGTTGGTTTCCTCTTCAACATCCTTAAAAGTATCATTTTTCATTCTGCCCATCTTTCTCTTTTTCCCAGTGTTAGTACCCTCACTGCAGTCTTCGTTTATTTTGTACCGACTAGAACAACAGTTTGGACAATTCGTTAGGTCTTTGAACACCCCATGATAAAGGATACAATGGTTTGGACATGCATGTATTCGTTCCACGCCCATCGTCAGTGGACTGATAAGCTTCTTTGCTTGATACGTGTTGGTAGGCACAAAGTTTGGCTTAGGAAGCACAGCAGCCAACAAAGTCAATAGGTCGTTGAAGCTCGTATCGGACCAGCCATACTTAGCCTTCAAGATCAGTATGTCTAGCACAAAACGTAGCAACGACCACCTTTTCTCACAACCCTTTTCCTCCAGGTACAAACGTTCTTCCCTTGCCTTCCGCACCGTCTCCAAGTTATCTAGCACTTTCAATAGTAATTCTTGTTCTACGTGGCGCAACATGTCATCCAGGAAGTCTTCTTCTTTATTTTCTTTGTTGTCTTCACCATCATCCTCCCCACCACAACCTTCTCCGGAACCATAGCCTTTGCCACCACCACCGCCTGGAGCATCATCTCCTCGAGCAATTAATGTCTATTTTTCTATACAAATATTACATTATTCTAGACCTAAAGCTACAAAAATGATAAAGTAAATATAGAAATTAACTAGAGTTCATGTAAGCCAAAGTAAGTTGGGAAAAAATCAGTCTAAATTGCTAGGAAAAATAAAAAAACTCTAACATCATGCATGTCCCTCTCCAGATCTCTAAGTGAAAGAAATGAACATGTGAATTTTGAAAAGAGTTTAGGGATGCCACTATCTCACCTCTCAAACCCAACTCCTTCAAAGGTTCAAAGGGCAAAACCTCCCCCCTCTATTTTTATTATTTCTCGCCCTCCAAGTGAGCTAATGGTGCTCAGCATGCAGACGGTTCCGAGGAGGAAGAAGGGGTATTTGGGGGCCATTTTTAGGGGCGGTTGACTAAAGAGAGCCGCCTCTGTTAACTCATTTGTAGGGGCGGTTCTCTTAAGGAGCCATCTTTAAAAATAGGTCACTTTTAGAGGCGGTTTTGTAAAGAGGGCCGCATCTGAACATCCATTTTCAGGGGTGGCTCTCTTAACGCAACCGCCCCTGAAAATGGACGTTTATGAGAGGCGGTTTTCTTAATAGAACCGCCCTTGAAGATGGATCTTCAGAGACGGTCACTTAGCTACATTGCTCACCTGCGTAGTTAGAAGTGGCGTGCTAGTTGAACCGCCTCTAATAAAAAAGGGTGGCGTCGCTAAAAATGATTTATGTACTAGTGATATATATATTCATATTTACAGGTTCAAATAAGCGAACAATGAAGACATATTTTGTACAAAGTTGGTAGATATTTGTATATGTTTTCTATAAACTAGCAAACGTACTTGTATGTTACAACGAAACATATATCTTATCACACAATCACCTGAATCACTTAGGGTTCAGCGAGTTATGTAACTGTTCTAGTACATACTCACTCTTTCCCTGATTAAATAGATTTCTAGAGTTGTCTTAAGTCAAACTTTTTAAACTTTGACCGGATTTCTAGAAAAAAAAAACCATCAAGATTTATGACATCGAATTAGTATCATTAGATATACCATAGAATAATCCTAAAAAAAGATATACCATAGAATATGCCATATATGTTGTTACTCTTTCCTGTAAAGTTAGTCAAACTTACGATAGTTTGACTTACACAGATTCTATAAATTGATTTATTTGGGGACGGAGCGAGTATTGAAATCGGATTTTGTACCATCATCGCTAGATGCACAAACGTGCATGGTTCTAACTCATATGAGCACATATCGTAGTCTAGCCCCAGACGAGACAAGAAAGACGCAAAAGGGCATTCTGGGAAGTAAAAAGACTAATGGAAAAATCCATTCGCTATTTAATATTATATACTCCTTCCATCCCAAAGTAAACACACATCACGCTTCCCAAGAAGTGAAATCTTTTAAATTTTGACCGAATATATATAAAAATGTACCGACATTTATGGTGTAGTATGGTAAGTACCATTAGATTAAATGTGGAATATACTTTCATAACAAACTTATTTGGACAAACAAATGTTGATACAATTCTCTATATTTCTAGTCAAACTTACAAAAAGTTTGACTTCTTGACAAATGAGATGTGCATTTATTATGGATCGGAGGGAGTATATAGATATTGACTTGATCAAAATGAAAAAAAAAACTTGGAACAAAACTAAAGTGATATATAACTTAATAGTGAAATGTGCAGCGGGTCTTTAAATGTTTCCCACATTCTCATTCAACTTTTCAAGTGGTTCATTCTAAATTCATTGTAGAGCCAATTATGGACATGAATTGACTCCAAATGAACAACTTGAAAAGTTGGAAGGACCCAGATTCAGATTTTATGGATCTGGACAATAATACATGAAAAAGTTTAGAGATCAATGATGCATCTCACTCTCCCTCACTCCAGATCTAGCAGCGCACTGTAGGGCCCCCGCGATGGACGCCCACCGGTGCGGCGGTGTACTAAACAAATTGTGTGTAAATGTAAACTCGGCATTGAAACAATGTGGCTTAGTATATTCAATTAACTATCAAACAAATGTCACTCAGTTTTCAAACAAGGAGCTTCTCCTTGAACTTGGAGAACCCGCTGTGAGACACCTTGGGCTGTTTGTGGTTGATAGATATAGGGTTTGTTTGGTTCGCTTCCAAAATATGTAAGTCAAAGATTTGGTAAGCCATGATTTTGATTGTTATATTTGGTTGATAGCCAAATTTTGGCCTCTATTTGGTTGGTTATCAAAATTTGCTAATACCTCAAATTTAGTTTGTCAGATCTATAGCAAATATTTTTGTCCCTACTTTTAATAACTTTTGGTTACCAAATCATTGGCTTGGCAAATTTTAGAAGCCAACCAATCGAACCCGCTATATCAAAACTTACCAACCTCTCACATTTAGCTCGCCAAATCTATGGCAAAATTTTATGTCCAATCTTTACTTGCCAAATCTTTAGCATGGCAAACTTTTGTCGCAAACCAAATAAGCCCATGGATTTTTTTTTTTTTTTTGGTCATTCTATTCAGAAAGCGAGAGATCTACTCTGAAGCTGTGCCGATCATGCTCAAAGTAGAGCTCCACCGGACGGGTCCAAAGTAAAGAATGATCCGCAACCGGGCCTACCTAGACGGGCCCAAAGTAAAGAACGACACACAAACGGGCCTGACTATGAAGTAAACAAATAGCCCTTGTTTACCTAGACGGGCCCAAAGTAAAGAACGATCCACAGACGGGCCTGACTGTGAATGAAGTAAACAAATAGCCCATGTTTGGATAAATTCTAGCACTAAAATTAGCACCTTTTTCTCAAAAAAAAACTAAAAATTAGCACCTAAAATTACTAGTGGATCCAAATTAATACTAGGAGCTGCTAACGTTTATATGTACCTTAACAACTCATTATCAGCTAAAAAACTGTTAGCTACAAATTTTTAGTGCCATAGCTAAAAAGCAGCAACCACTAACAAAGCTAGCTAATTTTTAGTGCTATATAGTGGATCCAAACAGACCCTATGTTGGCATTGCCATTTGCCAGATCTGTAATTTGGAAGATTTAATGTGATCGTGCCTGACACAATGCACAGTCTGTGGCCCCGGTAGACAATGCAAAATCTATGTATCAGACAAAGTGAGTAGGGAAACAAAAGAGATACAAAAGATCACTTTATTAGTACTCCGATTTAAGAAAACCAAGTGCTATCCGTATCACCATGTGTGTTTAGACGACAGATTGCAATCCGAATCACCGCTGGCTACTGATTGCTCACAAATTTTTCGTTCCAATGAGAGCACCAAAACAGAAAATGTGACCTTTATAACTCATCAAGAATCATCACATGAATGGTACCACTAGCGCACACAAGAAACAGTCAAAAATCTTAGATTACAGAGGAGGGGTACAAACGGGCCTTAGGGGACACAGCATCTCATCTAGTTCTATTCTAGACCTACAGCATGGCAGGGGCATCTCAGACTCAAACAAGTCAACTCAGGGAAGCCCGCTGCAGCTCAGTTCATACACAAGAGCCAGCTGCTCGACAAGTAAAAACCGAAAACTGAAGGTCCATGCTCATCTAGAGTGAGCTAGCAAGACATGATATTCGACCATGCCCTTCCACGAAATCTTTTTTGTTGTTTTTTGCCATGCCATTGCAAGGCATGATTTTCGACCATCTCCCATCAGAGACCCCCGCAATTGCAAATCTGTGTCCAGAAGGAACTTGTGAGTTGAGCTACTTACCATTCCATCCAGCAAGGGGTAGAACTTGTCCAACTCTACACCATTTTTTCCCCAATCTTGTGCGTTGATGCCACTAACCCTGCCATAAAGTAGCAGACAAATACCAAACCGCCGAGTATAAAGAAAACAGAGCAATGTAGATACTGAATGCACAAGGGTTGAGTTCAAGACCATGCCTCAGTGACGACTTCCATGATGTATCCTTGTTCATACCTGCATCAGCTTAAGAAACCACTTCAATCCTATGGTTTGGCTTTTATACATCAAAAAAGTTGAATGAGAACATACAGATCATGTTAGACAGCACAAAAACAGGAGCAGTGTGCACCAGAAGCATCACCTCTAACTCTTCTGGAAGGCCACCTTGAGTAACTCCATTCCCGCCAAATCGAACATTTTCCGCAAGGACATCCTTTTCCATACTCTCCAGCAATTCAGCACTGTTGTTGCTCCCCAACCTTTCACTTCCAACTAGCTCTGATACAACTTTCTCAGCTACGCGCTTCAAAGTTGTGCACACTGCTACAGTTGGAGTGGTGCAGTTCTCAACAAGAGGAACAAGTTTACTAACTGCATCACCAGAACACACTACTCCTGTTGTCGTACACCTAGGAGCAGACACAATGGTATCTGGGCTTCTCTCTGATGCCTGAGGTGAAGCCGGACTGCCACCACTTGCATCACTAGGAGCCTTTTTTATTTGGTTGTTGCATCTAGTCTCATCGCCAGTGCTCCCAGATTGAGGTGAATTTTTCGGATGAACTGGGCTGACCGATGACCTCTTAGCAGACCTGCTGGGTTCAATATCATCAGTTCCAACAGAATCATGCTTTCTCTTCAGCTGACTGTCCGGAGACCTGGTCGCTGTGCCATCTTCAGTGTCATTTTTATCAGACTGATTGTTCACATGTCTTGAAGGACGAGGTCTTTTATAACCCTCTGGAAACACATAAGCTGGGATCTGCTTCCTCCGAACATGAGAAACAGCTAATTCCATCCCGGGCTTCCAGAACATATACAAAATGATGTCATGCCTAAACTCATCCACCGTTCCACGAATATCGAACTGTTGTCCTTCCTGTATTTTCACACCTTCTTTCCTTGATAATCCCATGAAGAAAGCACAATGAGCACACTGCCTAGAAGGGTCTCCATACTCATGTGGGTACGGATGACACTGTAGCATTCCATATGTATCACGTTCAATCTGTTTACAACCGACAAGAAATTATCTTAGTTCAGCACATGACAAATTAACAGCAACAGCATTAAAATTAGACATAAAATCATGGGACTGATTGACAGAAACAATGACACCACCTTGATAAAAAACTATCTTACCCCTAACAATCAAAATAGCAACTGAATCGAACAGTGAAAAACTAACAGTGGCTTGCCAACATGTTTCCTACCACCACCTCTGGCACAAAACAAGCAGCAAGCTAGCAAGTTGACTAAGCTTGTATGATGCAACCGATATACAGCCTGTTCGGCAGCCTGTATCTGGCTTATCAGCCAGCCAACAATGTTTTCCTCTCACACCAAACCAACCAGCAGTACTTTCAGCCATGGCTTATAAGCCAATCCAGCCGAAACGAATAGGCTATAACATACGAGCACATTACCTTCAAAGTTAGTTGCCGCAATCGAGATTCAACCCATCCTTTCCAAAGTCTAAGGTCTTCATCATCCTCGGCGATGATGTCAACCTGTAGATAATTCTTGTATGCTTCGAAAAATTGAAAAGGCTCAAAAAGAGCAGACCAGCTGGCCTTATTCATTTCAATTTCCTGAACCAGAGGGCATACAATACATGGTCAGGGTAAGTATTTATGAAATAGTAACTTCAATGGTGCAAAGAAGATTACCTGGCAAATTTTATTACCAAACTGGAATTGTTCCATCATAACCCTCAGCGTGCTTGTGGAAACATTATAGCTCGAGTTCATGCACGGGTATGCAGGGGTTATAATGGGCATATGATGACATCTATCTCGAGGATTTTTGCGTGGATCCCAAACGGGGAAACCAACTTCATCCTCTTCTATGGAACAAAGCATAACCGGATTTGGCCACTGCCATTGTGTAAAAACTCTAAAAAACCGTGAGACCAGCATACTTGGCACAGCATTGGGATAGAGCTGGCAGACACGTGCAACCAGTAAAGCCCAGTTGACACCACCAAGAAAACCAGTAACCTGGCAAAACGAATGATTGGATATCATAGCAAGTTGAAGAGGAAGTTAACCAAGCGTACTTGTGACAAAAACTTACATTAGAGTAAACACCTCTTCTTTTTGCCCAGTACTTCAAACATCTTAATGTCGTGCGAAAATTCTGTAAGAAAAGACGCATAGAATTAGAACGTTCAGATATTGTAGAGGTGACAGTTGAGAAAACGAAACATGCGTATCTGATTCCTCAAGTCAACCTCAATATTTGGAACAAGTCTAATGATTTGGTCCACTACTCTGCACCCATTAAGACTACGGACAGTAGCTTCATCGACATCATAAAGGACTGATCCTTGAGAGATATCCAAGTCCTGCAGTAGCATGTTAACTAGATATGTATCTCTTGGAACAAAATGGCATAATACAGCATGATGCAGGACCCACATGTAAACCTTCATGCATAAATTTAAGGACACGACAAAGAAACTAAAGATTTGGTGAAATCAACAGCAGAGGGAATTCTGCATTGATGTCTGTAAAATTAACCCGTTTGTCCCAATGAACCAAGGCTGATAGTGAAGAACTTGTAAATAAATGCATCTCAAAGTCACAAAAATAGCATTGCAAAAAAACAAAGTTCAGGAATATCGAGAATAAAATGTTCACACTAGATACCTCACTACAGCAGAGAAACAGAAGGCAGTGCAACCAGGGGTAACAAAACGATAAAATTTACCAGGATGACTACAAAATATATAGATGGAAGGCATTCTAACAAATTCTAAAAGTTTTGGTAGCAACAGTCAGATTTTTACCAAAATACATGTAATCTGCAACTTAAAACTGAAGCAAAAGACTGACTTTGTATTGCAAGCACAGGCCCGTAAGATAGAACCTCTGACACAACTAAGACACCAAGTGAGTCATAGGAATTCCTCATCAAATGTATATTAACCTAAAGCAGGAACGGCACCTGTAGACAAAAACAAAACACTGCCATGTACCATGTTTAATACAAAAGGCTGTATTCTGTGTCACACTAAAAGAACAGCTGAAAATAAAAAATCTTTATGATACAAGTTCAAACACAGGTCAAGTAGTGCCTAAGAAGGATACCTTTCGGTATCTGGGATCGATGCTACAGAGGGATGGAGATATTGATGCGGACGTTAGCCATAGAATCAAAGCAGGGTGGATCAAGTGGCGACAAGCTTCTGGCATTCTCTGTGACAAGAGGGTACCACAAAAGCTAAAAGGCAAGTTCTATAGAACGGCGATTAGACCGGCTATGTTGTATGGAGCAGAATGTTGGCCTACAAAGATTCGACATGTTCAACAACTGAGTGTTGCAGAAATGCGTATGTTGCGATGGATTTGCGGTCACACAAGAATGGACCGAGTTCGGAACGATGATATGCGTGATCGCCTAGAGGTAGCACCAATTGAAGAAAAGCTTGTCCAACATCGGTTGAGGTGGTTTGGCCATGTCCAAAGGAGACTTCCAGAGGCACCAGTGCATTGTGGAGTCCTAAGCCAAGCTAATAATATGAGGAGAGGTAGAGGAAGACCGAAATTGACATGGGGGGGGAGGCAATAAAAAGATATTTGAAAGCTTGGGATATACCTAGAGATCTATGTTTGAATAGTAGTACTTGGAAAGCAGCTATTTAAGTGCCTGATCCGTGACTTAGGGCTCTTGGTGGGTTTCAACTCTAGCCTACCCCCAACTTGCTTGGGACTGAAAGGCTATGTTGTTGTTGTTGTATACAAGTTCAAACACCTCATGAAATAAGCTATGTCTAAGTTGAACAGATAAACAATTGATTAACTGGGGGCAACATCTAGTAAGAAACTTACAGCTGGTACAACTAAGAGGGAGACACTGGCATAAAGAAGGTCAATAGATATTCCATGGAACTTAAATTTCATAACAGGGACATGTGCATCAGGTACAGGCTGCAGCTCAGTCACATCCTCTGTTTGTGCTAATATCTCATGCAGTACAATAAAAAAATCTTCCTGACAACAGAATCATATGTTAGTAAAATCCTGTCTCTAATATATAAACCACACCAAATGTGTAACAGAACAAAAAAAAAAATCACCTCACGGTTCACATATGAAGGTCCAACACAGAGTGTATCAATATCAGCTCCAGGTCCATGAACCTACAAAGGTGAAATAAAAAGCAAAAACAAATTACTATGTGAAAAATAAAGTATAAGAAATTTTTCAGAGAAGGATTACAGAAAGACATTCAGCTCCACGTAATTTATATATTTTCTACAGACAGCCTTGTGATCAGAAGCATCATGAAGATACAAACATCAAACTACAAGCCTGATTTTAACCAGAACTAGGCCGATGGCCTAATCATGTAGTTACCAGCTTGATAATCCTGTGTTTCTGGTTCATTTCGTTTGGTGGTTTGTTCTTTACATTACACACCTATAAAATCCCACAAGACTGTGTTTGTGTGGCCTAATACTTGTTAGAATCACAAGGTTACACCAGAACTTTAAATCACCTATTACTGGCTGGTATGGTACCTACCAGCCACTAGAAGCAGACACCAGCAATTAATGGCCGGTTACCACTTATTATTATGTCTCTGACAGTTATTATTATGTCTCTGACAGCAGCATGACTACCTCCAAAAGATTCAGCTTGGATCCAGATTCTAATTGACAGCAACGTTACACAACAAAGTGATATGACATATGGTCATCAAGGTATCTATACAAACCAGCCTAGCGGCCACCATGTGTGAGCATGACCATTAAACTCGAACTATGGCCAATGATGAATGTGGAACATTGTTGTGCAAGAACCAAAAATGCCTCATCTCACCCACATTTCCCTATGGAATGCATATTCCAAAAGCATTGTTGTCGCTACTTATATTCCAGTAATCCAGTAATGTTCCAAGTTTCACTAAAACAAAGTGCATCTTGTATGATGCTGTTGATCATCAATTCATGGATTGAAAATGTTGCTTGTACAACTCAATTAAACATTCATTTATTTCTAGACTCATGTTATTATTCAAAACTTATGTTGTTCAGTGGGTCCCTAGAGTAATAGTCTAATAGAATAGGTCAAAAAGGCAAGGCAGGTGTTTGGTAAAGATGATACAAGGGCAATAAATTCAAGCAGCCATATAAGATATACTTGCATGAGACTGCAGATGCATAGTAGCCATTCACTATGGCCTATTTGAAATTTATATGTTGGCTTAACAAGGACAATGTGAAGGTCTTCAGAAAGACAGAAACTCAAAATTGTTCTCAACCAGCACATGCTTAAGATCACAAGGTAGCATGGCAAGTTGCAGAACTTCATGTTAAGTTGTATTCTGGTCAGTAAATTTACTTTAAAAAAACTGCGACTCTTATCTTGTTAAATTGTGTTCTCAAAAAAGTAGGTCTGGATAAATGCAACCACTCCTGCACCACATAGATCCACCTTCCCAATATTTTAGACTGTTTCCATATCAGTTGTAACTTTGCAACTAGTCCTCAAGCACAAGAAATTCCATTGTTGTATTTTAATAGGACACGAACGCAGTTAAATGAGCATCAATATATATATATATATATATATATATATATATATATATATATATATATATATATATATATATATATATATATATATATACACACACACACAAGTACAAAGACTATCTAGACTGTACACATCAGTACATCACGAGTCCACTAATGAATGAATAAAAGACGGGTGGCAGAGCAAAACAGGCGCAACTAGTAAAAGGGAAGTGGTAGAAATTACCCCAAGACGGTATGAGCCAAAGGTGAAGAGTACAGCATTTGCCTCTTCAACCATTTGATCAGTATATCCTCTCTGACTAGTCAATTGCTTAACCCAGTCTTTTACAATCTGCAAATGCCAAAAGAGCATGCTTAGGGAAGGATAATGCTGTGTTGAGCATAAGAACACGTGTGGCAACAAGAGTAGCTACCTGGTCAAGCTTGCCCAGCACCTCCTCCCGCCTAGCAGATTCGTCAGGGCTCTCATACAGACCCGCCTCGACCAAAAACTGCTAATCAACAACAGAAAAACTGTAATTACACAGTACAATATCAGTCCGGCAAGGAACAGAAAAGCTGCAATTAGATAGTACAATATCAATCAGGAAAAGAATTGAGACAATACGGGTAACATGAAACTATAAGTCAATTAAAAACCTTCTCTAGATCCGCCGTCCTCTGGAGGTCGGCCTCCACCGGCCCGAGCAACGACAAGGGCTTGGTTATTCCGTACTGTTTCGGGGGATCAGAGCCGCTGGCCATGGAACCAACGGCACAAGAACACACACTAAATCAAATCCTCCTCGGGAGACTCGGCACGGCAAACAAACGACGAGCCCCCAACACGAGGCCGCCGCCCTGAAGGAACAGGATAGGGTAACTAGAGCGGATCGGCCGCCGGAAACCCCGAGAAATCACGGCAATTCGCAGCCGCGCCGCCACAAAATCACGGACTTTCACGCGGAGAACGGGCGCGACACGACCACTCCCCGGGCTCAATCTGGAGCGCCCGACCGATCCCTTATATCTGCTGCTGAGCACGGTAACTCCGACTAGGATTACGCAAAGGTAACCAACCGCCTGCCACACGGATCCGGACACTGCCCGGGCCCGAAGCCCCCCTCGCCGCGGAGAGACTCGAGCGCCCGAGTCCGAAATCCCCCCACAGGACCTTCCCGGACTGCACCGCCGGGACGGGGGGGTCGGATCAGATCAGGCCGGCCTAGGCGCGGCCGGAGAGGACCATCCAATCCAGATCTCCCTTCCTCGCGCGGATCCGGCGATCCGCCGCCCCGCGTCGGCGGGGAAGAGAGAGAGAGACGGAGGTGGCGCGTCGGCGGGGTGGGCCGTGGGGCGGCGGGGGCGGGGGGAGGGGCAGGAGAGAGAGGGGCGGCGAATAGGTAGGGGAAGGAGGGGGAAGGGAGTATAGAGAGAGAAAGGGGAGCGCGTGCGTTCTGTGGGCTATCCGTCCGCCTATTTCCTTCCGGGGGGCGGTGGACGCAGATTTTTTCCTTTCCCCGGGAGGAGAGGGGTTAATCGGATAGTTGGTCGCGTTGAATTCAACGGGGTGGCCGACTGGACGGGTGGTTGGTGTATATAATTATTTTATTAATTAATTAATTAAGATAATAGCTAATGGCATCGGGTTAACGCGGAGGGAGAGGGGGCCGGCCCGTGTTGTATTCGTTGGCGCCGCGGCGTAGTCCACGCGGTGGAGAGAAACCGAGAAACGCGCTGGAATCGGCGCGGCTGGCGAGACTGGTGTGGCACCGTGGCAGGGTATGTAAAAAAAGCACATCCGCGCCAGCTATAAAATCTCAAACACACAGTCACAATCCGCCTGTGCTCGAAAACTATATCCACACCCATCACCCGTACATGCCCCCAGAATATCCATACGCCCACCCATCACCCGTACATGCCCCCAGAATATCCATACGTATATCTCGTTGAATTTTGGCTGAAACTGGTTGAAAATAATGTTCTAGCTAAATTGTTGTGAGAGAAAAGTACTGTTCTGGCTGAAAAAACAAACCAATCAAGCTGAATGAACTGAGCCTAGACATATGAGTCATTATAAAAGTTCGAGTGCTCATAGGTGCCACTCCTCGTAACTTCTTTGCCTTTCACACCATTTCATCTGGTTTTGACAAATTCGAAACCCTGACATGTGGGATCAAAATATCCAAAATGCCCTTCTCCCTCTGATCCTATCCTGTGTGTTCTGCACCGCGCAATCCGGGGCCGAGCTCGCCCGTGGTGGCCGGTCTCCCGAGGACCACTTGCGGCAACTCACACGCCGCCGCTAGGACGCCCGCGCCGCCGAGATCTTCACGGGCCACCGCGCCACTTGGCTGGAGGCCGAGCGCTGCCTCCTCCTTCACGCGTGCCTCGTCGACGCCGAGGTCGACACTGCCGTGGCGTCGTGGTGGCGGCACTTGATCCAAGAGAGGTCGCTGTCGGTGTAGGACACGAGCAGGAACGGCCACGCGGGCATGCCAACGCGGAAACGCACGAAGGAACGGCCGCACCTAGGGCCTGGCCCTGGACGCCTCCGTCGCGCCGCAACGTGCGTGCGAGGAGAGGAACGTCGTGCGCTCCTGGTCCATGCGCGCCATAGCGTCCCAGGGCGGCTGCTCCCGGTGCGTCCGCGAAGGTGCTCCGCGTCCTCGAGTCCGCCGTGGGCTGAGCCGAGGGCCGCGCCGCGCTGTGCGGTGACGCGGAGGACGCCATTCCTGCGGTGGTGGGCAAGATGATGAAGGTCGGGCATGACGGCACCGAGGCCACCGTGGCCGTGCTCTGGACGGTCTGCCACCGGTACTGGGACCGTCGGGCGGCGGATGTGGCTTCGGTGGCCGAAGGCGGGCTCACGAGGCTGCTCCTGCTAATGCAGAGCGGGTGCTCGGCGGCGGCGAGGCAGATGGCGCTGGAGCTGCTCAAGATATACAGGGTGAACGCCAAGAGCTACCTCACCGGCTACGACTCCAAGACCACCCACATCGAGAAAATTGTTATTATAGGACGTGAAACAATAGGCTTCGCTGTTATAGGACTCCAATCGTCGACTTTGCTAAAACGACACTTGAAACATTGTCACTTTGTTTTACATGACATTTGGTGTATTTCTTGACTTTGGTAATCAAAATACATGTATTTTGCTCCTTAATTTACTCTTTTAACCTTCTGGCCTTACGTATCCTTTTGCATGAGCCCGACGTTTCATTTCATCTTCCGAAGTTTCGTCTGACCGCCGCCGCCCGCCCAATCCTCCTCGACGCGCCGCCCATGGAGGAGACGAACTCGCCCCCACCGGATCCGGAAGGGCCGCCAGCCGCCTCTGCCCTTACCGCGCTGCCCTCAGGCGTGGCCGCGTTGGCCGGCCCTGGCCTGGCCGTCTGTGCCCTAGCCGCGCTGGCCTCTGGCCCTGCTGCTCGGCCTTCAAGCGTGGCCGCGCCGGCTGGCTGTGGCCTGGCCACGACGCCCTCTAGTGTGGCCACGTAGTCGAACCCTGGCAGCACATTCACATCGCCGGCAGCCGCTGCACATCCATCCATCTGGCAAGGGCGATTGAATTTAGATCTCGCGAGGATGCAAGGCGGTGGAAGCATCATCGAGTTCGCGAGGAAGGCGGCGGCCTTGGTGAGGACCGAGCCAGCGGCGCGGCTGGCGGCCATGCGTCCAGTGCGGAACTACCACGACATCCAGCAGCGCAAAAATAGGTACTACTCCGTGATCTGGAATATCCACACCCGGTGCCTGGTGTGGCTCGGGTCGTACAAGGCCCTCGAGGAGGCTGCGTACGCATGGGACACCGCCGCGAGGGTGACGCGCGGGCAAAAGGGGAAGCCGCTCCAGGCCCCCAGACTAAGTGAAAGGACCTAGGATGCCGCCTAGAGGGAAGGTGAATAGGCATTTCTAAAAATAAACACATTTAAATGCGGAAATAATTAGTAAAGGGAGTTTACAAATTGGAAACTCCAAATAAGAGTAATACCACCCCTCACAAGTTAGCTACAGAGTATACAAGGTATAAATAATGTATCTAGAAGCTATAACCCTGCAACACAAAGTTAGAACTAAAAATAAATATTTTCAGCACAGAGCTCTAATACCGGACGTGTCTGGTAGGTATACCGGACGTGTCCGGTATTCACGACTTCAGTGGAACAGCCCCGAACTTGCTCCTTTTGATTTATATCTTCAATCCAAACTGCAAGAAACTATTAGAGATAGTAATATACACAGAGAATCTGTAGAATAGCTAGAGTAACACAAATATCAAATGAAATGTGAATTGAGACACGATATTTGTTTTACCGAAGTTCAGACTCGTTTGAGTCCTACTCTCCATTGAGGGGGTTGCGGGCGACCCAGCGAAGGTCAGCCCTAGAGGGTACCACGAAGGTCACTCTAGCCGAAGTCTTTTCCAACTCCTTTTCCTCCTTCCACTAAATGATTCTGAGGCGGCGGAATCGACCGTTATAAACTTTCCGTGGCACACCACAAGCTCTCGGGTGCTCTCCGGCGACGCCTAACCATCTAGGACCAAAGAGTCCAAGAGTAACAAATACGAATCACGAGATTGACAATATGCACAAGTGCTCAAGTGGTGGCTTGCTCTCTTTTTCAAATTCTCTCTTAACCCACAAATGGATTTTGCAATTTGTATCACACACTCACTAAGAGAGGGTTTAGGAGAGTTGGCAAGGCTCAAAAACATGTGTGTATGTCAGCAGAATCAGCAGCCCCCAAAGGTGGAGGCTTGGGGGTATTTATGGCCCCCTTAAAAAACTAGCCGTTTATAGCCGTTGCAATACCGGACATATCCGACATGCATACCGGATACGTCCGGTATGACTTGCACTGCGCCAACGGTAACTAAGTTACAGTGAAGTTGTGAGGCGTCGGAACTCCTGATGAATTCCGGAACTCCCAACCGTCAGCAAATTTGAAAAACATGTAACTCAGTTAAAGTATGTGAGGTGTCGGGACTCCCGACACATGTCGGAACTTCCGACCATCAGAACTCCCGACCCTCAAGGCTTTTGAAAACTAGCCGTTGGCCTCTGGTCATGTATACCGGACACGTCCGGTATGACCAGGACAGTGAACCCTCCAAGTCAGTTAAAGTGTGAGACGTCGGAACTCCCGACCCATGCCGGGACTCCCGATGAACCAACCCGAGAACAATAATTTAATAGCTGCTGGACAAATACCGGACACGTCCGGTATTGCTAGACCAGCAAGAAATCAGTTAGCTCTTTTGTCTCTCAAAAACTTAAAACTTACATGGGTTGGCTTAAGCACTTATGAATAATTATCTATCAATATGATGCATCTCTCTTAATAGTACGACATTTCTATCAAACTCAAGATAAAAGGAAAAATGAATTTATACCACTTGAGTTGATCTCTTTTGAATTGATGCCGTCCCTTTCAATCTTCATTAAGTAAGGGTGCTATCATGTTGGTATTGATCTTTTCACTTGAGCATAGCCATCTTGAGCATGTGACTTGATTCCATTCATAAAATTTGAATAATCCCAAATGTATCAAGTCACTTCCATCAAACACTCCAATAGTGATTTGATCCTCCACATAAACATGAACATCATAGCTTGATTAGTACCTCAACTAAATGCAAGTACTTCCTTCTTCACTCTAGCTAGGTTCTTTGGCCGCTAAGCCATCGCTTGCCCTTCACCCTTGCTTAGTACCTCGAAGCCTTTCCTTGCTATCTTCACCATCTTAAGCCATCAAGTCACATCTTGTGTTGAATCATCCATTCATGTATTATCTTTTTCATTTCACTTTAGCAAGCTTCAAATATGAGACCAATCCATATGCAATCCCTTATGTCTCATTAATTATTTTTTACAAGCTTGCTTTCACATAGAACATGAAAATCTCACAATAAATAAGCCTTTACATGAAATCTATTTGCATTGTTGTCTTGTGCTTGAACTAGATTGTTTACACAACAACACATCATTTTGGCTTTCATTAAGTACCTGTGAGATAACCTATTACCTGTCCACACTTAGCAAACGGGTTAGTCCTTTAATCACGTTGTCATTCAATCAACCAAAACCCACTAAAGGGCTAGATGCACTTTCAATCTCCCCCTTTTTGGTGATTGATGATAACTTGATTAAAGCTTACACAAGGATATAAACATTTAAGCTTTTGGGTTCAATGATTTATGAGAGGCTCCCCCTTAATATATGCTTATGAGTAGAATTCACAAAATGACCTCAAATGTCAATTGCACATACTAAAACATATAGGAGACTCCTAAATCATTTCATCCGTGGGGTGCATGTGTGTGTGACAAAGCAAAACCGTGATGCATATGACAAGATATATCACACAAGAATAAATATAAAGGCACCACATCAAATATTTTCATTCTAGCATGCATAGTCCTTATGAAAATAAATATAACACATGTAATTCACACATAGCACTCATTACAAATTTTCTCAAGTCTAGAAACCACTGATATATAAATAAAGATCATGTCTCAAGAGATACATAGATAAAGCATAAGTAAGTCTCATCTCTCACATGATACAAACTGTCTCAAACTCAAGATACATCAATGAAGCTCAAAAAACAAAAACCACTATAGCCTGCAAGTACATATCTTCAGGTACAAAGATAAGCAAATGAAACTATCCTGAAGCTTTAATCAGTCTCTCTCCCCCTTTGTCATCTATCACCACAAAGGTCCAACAATGACATACTAAGGACAAGGGGGCTACAAGCTGTCACTGAAAGCTGAGATCACTCATTATCATCATCATCACCACCAGCATCCTCGTCATCTGAGCATGCAACACCGGCTGGACGAGAACCACCCACACCAGACGGGTCATAGCCACCAAACCCGTAGTAGCCGCCACCACCTGTCAAGTCACTCCACCAATCTATGGCATAGTCGTCTACAGTACTGGGATGTGACTGAGAGTGAGTAGGCACATGAGCCTGAAGTGGTAGTGTCAAGGTGCTCAGATGCCTACTGCTGCTATCTCTGAAGGAACTCAACATACTCTCTGTCATATCTGGCCTGCTGCTACTCCTCAGTCTCCTGCTCACTAGCTGTCTCATCTGATAGTGGAGACCTAGGAGGATCAAGCTCAAGCCTAGAAGCAATTTGCTTCAAGGTTCGAGTATCCTTCCTCCTAGCCTCCCTCTCCTTCTGCTGCCTGATCTAGATGTCTCGGCACATCCCAAATATGGAGCTGAAAAGCCTATGGATAGGCGAGGGAGGACTGCCATGGCGTGAAGTAGAACATGAAGGAGCACGTGGTGAAGGTGAAGCTCCTGCTAGTGCACCACTCCTAGGTGCATCTACCTCTGGTGCGGCTGCTGCTCCTCCTGGTCCTGCTGGAGGTAACCCTGTCTCAGGCAGATCTGCAACAATCTTCAGGGCCTTGTGAATCTTATCATACTTGAATGTGTGCCCTGTCACCTGCTCAATCATATGCATGATATAAGGAGCAAAACCACAACCCTTGAGGGGCCTCTCTCCAACACTCCTGATCTCGGACCAAATAAAGTCAAACAAGCTGAAGGGGCCGAGCATCAGGTGCCATCCTATGGAGTAGGTTCCTAGAGTAATCAGCAATGTTGCCCTTGTCTCCACCCTTGCAGTCAATAGTCTTCCTGAACATTCTGTCTAGGTATCTGTAGGTAGGGTGAAGACCTAGAACCTTCCCCACAGCTCCTCTCTCACCACCAAGAGGATACATATATGCGAGCTGCTCAGGAGGTAACACCTACTCGGTGTGGATCCTGTCCCTCTGGAGATCATCCTCTGAGAAGCCAAGGTGGGTGGCAAATACATCATAGTCAACACTGTACCACTGACCCTCAAGCATCTAGTGCATCTGCCTCTCATCCTCCTCAACGAATAGAGTAGCATAGAACTGAGCTACTACCTCTGTGTTCCAGTCATGCTGGAACTCCATGATCTCATAAACCCCAGTGTGCTGGCAAATAGCAATAGCATGATCAACTGAGGTCTTTTGTAACTCTCTAATGTACTCCTAGTCAATCCACTGAGACCTGGCAATCACTGGGTTCCTGGTGAGAATCACACTAGAGTAGAAGTCTAGGTGAAAGGCTGTCTGGAAGCGGTGATCGTACTGAACCTTAGGTAAGCTCCTCAGATCAACCCTTCGCTCATCTCTAGCTCTCCTGGTCATACCCTTTCCCCTATAGTCAACTCTGGGAACATAGGACACATTGGGCAGACGTGTCTCAAGAAGTCCATAATGCATACTCTGACCAGGCTGGTGCTAAACAGGAGGAACTAGCCCCTTCTCCTCAATCTCCTACTCCTCATCTGAGCTGTCACCATCTGATCCTCTGTGAGTGCTCTTCCTCTTTCTTTCTTCTCTGGACTCCACCCTAAACTCATCAGAGTCAGTGTTAGAAGAAGAGCTCCCTGACCCCTCTACATACTGAGGTGCTGCACTAGAGGCAGCCCTAGTAGGCCTCCTGCTGCTCGGTTGGAATCCAGGATGCATCTCTTGTCTTGCCTTCTTGTACTTTTCAAGCGCGGGATCATGCCTGTGCTTGGACCTCGGCTCCTGCCGTCCACTCATGGCTGCTGCCCTATATCCAAATAACATCCCATATAGAATCGGTCTTAGAAGCATGTCCAACAGATATCTTATTTTGGTTGAAATATAGGAATAGGACCAATCATTTAGTGCTTTGTAATCACCTTAACCAAACCTAGGTCATAAGGTTTACGAAGCATTAACAACAACTGATCTTAGCCCTAGAAACAACCAATGAAAGGATCGGAACAAATGGAGCAGAGATCCTGCTCTGCTGAGAAATACCGAACGCGTCCGATATGGGCGAACAGCACCCTCACCGAGGGCATTTGATCCAATCCTCACCAATCCAATTCAAACTTTAATCACAGCTTCTATACCACCAATGCAGTAATTTGACATAAGGATTTCAAAAATAAAACACTATCCAACAGATCGGAAGGGTTCCGAGATTTGAGATACCTAAAATGGGAAACTTGAAATCGATTCCAAATCCGCGGTGAAGATCCTTGATCCTTGCTGCAGGGGTACTCCAATCCTTCTTCCTTCTCCCCTTCTTCCTTATCCTCTTCTCCTTGCTTGGCATGGTCAAAGACGACAATGGGGCGGCAAAGGGTTCAGCAGAGAGCCAACACCCCGTTGCTGCGGCAGAGGATGAGGGAGAGCCAACGGACAGAGGGCTCGCGGCGAGGAGGCAAGCAAGAGCGAGGGCGAGGAGGCACTACCGACGGAGAGGGCGAGTACGGGGAGAGCGGTGGCGCTGCTGGGCAAAAGGATGAAAAGAATGACTGGGCCTCGGAACAGGACCGAAGGGGTACGTTCGTTTTTATGGCCCCGCTCATACCGAACATGTCCGGTATACACGGGCTGGCCCGACTTATTCCAAAACGTGTTTTCTCTCTTCCAATCCCCTTGTCTGTTATTTCTCAGTCCAAAAAGGTATAAAATCTTGATCCAAACCGAGTATGATTACTTTCTTTATCCAATGCCATAAATACCACTTTTCCAAATATTTGGCATAAACAAGATTTGATTACTTGAGAGAGATATATTGAGACATAGTAGATTGTGGACTTAAGAAAGCCATGTCATGTGTGATTAGCCGATTAAACAATCAAGGAGAGCTATAATCATCACATGACAAGGCTAGGTCACAAAGACCAAGATTCAAATAGTTTTTCAAATTCACACCACCTACACATGCTAGTTATGGGTTTTAAAAAACATCTCTCCTATGTCACATAAATGCACATTCTAACATATAAAGGGCCTTAGATGCACTTACAATGTATGTATGTAAACACATACCTTTGCCTTGAGCCCACAATAATACCACTAAGAAGATAAATAGCATGATGATCTTTATGTTGACCTCAATTGCCAAATAATCATGCTAGATACATTTTCATCCAAAGAACTACAAAGAATGCTAGATAAATTTGTTAGTCCACAATGATGCAAAATAGAAATTTAGCTCCCCCTAAATAAGTGCTTCAAGTAATTTGAATGACTTTCAACAAGCACTTTTATTTTATTAAGAAATTGAGAGCCAATTTTCCATTTTGACTATAAACCTAATACAATTGCTATATTTACAATTGAGTTCAAGAGATGCTTACAATCCACTTAGTTTTGATAAAACACAAGCTTCTGAGTAACTTGAGGATATATGAAAATATATGGATCGAAGACTCAGTTGCTTATCCAATTAGTATTCTGGTTCATACAATACCGGACACGTCCGGTAGGTATACCAGACACGTCCGGAATACTCATAATAGAAACACTTACTTTCCATCCCTGACCATACCAGACACGTCCGATAGTAATACCGGACATGTCCGATAGGTGCAGGACAGAACCAATTAATTCGCTGCTTGTGATTCTTCGTTTAGCTCTATTGTTTATTGTATACTTACATCTTAACAAATGAATTGCTTTACTAGAAAGTCGTTAAAAGCATCATATGGCAAAGTAAAATGTCTTTTAATTGAATCTAATTAGCCACTTTCATTATTTCACAAATGTACCTATTTGTGAACTATAGAACACGAAACGAACAAAGTGGCTATCTAGAAAGTTTAGGTACTTGTTACCAATGGTGAGGATGAAATATATGATATGTTCATTGAATTATCTTCGGGTCAACTATATAAGGGATTATGATAAGAATTGGTTGATAGATTGAGTGAATATTATCAAATTGCTTGCTCAACCACCCTGATGCCTTCATCTCATCATCAAGTACCTACATCATTAACCTAAGCACACTCTGGTACCCAACTCTTGTTGGGTCCTTTTGAGTTAGTCAACAAGTGCTTAGGCACCCAAATGGCTTTAGCACTAGTTTGTGGTGAACACATCACCTTGCTAATGCTAACTCCATTTGTGGTCTTCCTAAGCATATCATTATAAACAAATGTGTTTGGCTTAGGTGAGTTACCATTTGGGCATTCATAGCTTAGGTGCCCCTTTCTTCTACAAGCATAGCATATGCGGCCTTTGTTTGCTCTATGCTTGCTTTGCTTGTATGGACATCTATCAACCTTATGGCCCATCTCATTGCATCCATAGCATCTTCTTGTTGCAACTTGGGCTTCCTTTCTTGTCTCTTTGTATATTGGGCATTTCTTGGTAGGATGCCCCAATTTCTTGCTCATGAGACAAGCACTATGTCCATCACTCTTCATTTGCTTGGCCTCCTTGGTAGAAGCCTTTTGATTGGCGACTTCAACCTTGTCAGCCCAACTCTTGTGTAGACACATAGCCCACTCATGTCCATACAATCCACAACCATAGCACATCCTGTTTCCATGTTTCTTGCTCTTGGTTGTGTTGGCCTTGCTTGAGATGTGATTCTTTTGTTGGGCTTTGGAGGAAGCAAGGTTTGAACCCTTCTCAAGCTTCTTCACCATGTTATCATGGTTATCTTGAGAAGGTTATGCTTTCTCCTTACCCTTCAACCGAATCACATCTTCCTTTAATCTTTGCACTTCTTCTTTGAGCTCTTGTTTTCTATAAGATTTAGCTCAATCGAAGATTGGCTTGCTTGAGGAGCACACTCATTAGTACAAGAAACATTTAATTGAGATGGTGTACTAGTGAGTGAATGTATGAGAGGTTGAGAGGATTTTACCGATGTGATCACAACCTCATGTGCTACCTCAAGCATAATGCTTGATTCTACTAATTCTTCATGAGAGCACTTTAGATGAACATAATTAGCTTGTAGCACATTATACTTGCTTGATTGTTCATCTAGCCTAGCCTTGAGCTCAAAGTTTTCCTTCTCTAGTTGTGAAACACTAGAAGAGGAGTTAGTAACTAAAGCATGCTCAATCGACAATTTATCATACCTCTCATTTATTGCCTTTAGCTCTTGCAATTTGGAGATGAGAAACTTTTCTTGATTTTGAAGCGATTGCTCTTGCTTCTCAATCTCTTCTTCAAGCTTATCATTCTTTTCGACTATCTTCATGATGATGAACTTGTCTTTGTGGTTGAGATGATCAAGGTTGTAGTTGTCTTCAACTTCAACATCAACATCACTCTCATCTTGATCATCCACTTGTGCCTTCTCCTTTTCTTGATCTTTCTTGTTACTCTTCTTCTTGCTTTTCTTGGCCATGAGACATAAGTGATGAGTATTATGAGATGCTAAGATTGACTCATCACTTGGTCGCCACCGAGCTTGAGCATCGCTGCAAACAGCCGCTTGTTGCTCTGCTGCCTCAGGCATACCAGACACGTCCGATATGCAAACCGGACACATCCAGTATGTGCAGGCTAACAGTAGGTCATGTGCCTCTTGCACTTCTTGCTCTGGCTTGGCACTCAAGAGGTCTTGTGAGGCTTCTTCGCTGTATGAAGACGCAATGGACATTCTTTCTATTGACTCGATCTCAAGTGCATCATCATATTTGGATTTTCCATATAAATCAAAAAGTCTATTCTAAATGAGATGAGCACTCTCCGGAGGTGGTTGTCCATTGAATATTGCCTCATCTTAAACCTCTACACTTAATGTACTCAAAATGACATTAATAGCTTGAGCATTGAGTTGCACGCATATCTCTTCCTTTTTTGACAAATTTTTATAGTTGCTCCAATCAACTATAGGAAGAGGTATGCTTGCATCCACAATATGCTCAACAAGAGGGCTAATATCCCTAAAAGCATTGAGTACATTAATTGACCAAGGTAGAAAGTTTGAACCATCATTTTGGAGAAGCACCGGCTCCAACTCGATAGGCGTCGACATCCTTTTCTCACGGCGGTGAAGCTTTAGGTGAGTACCTTGCTCTGATACCAATTGAAAGGACCTAGGATGCCGCCTAGAGGGGGGGTTGAATAGGCGTTTCTGAAAATTAATACCTTTAAATGCGGAAATAATTAGTAAAGGGAGTTTCCAAATTAGAAACTCCAAATAAGAGTAATACTACCCCTCACAAGTTAGCCACAGAGTATATATGGTATAAATAATGTATCTAGAAGTTATAACCCTGCAACACAAAGTTAGAATTAAAAATAAATATTTTCAGCATAGAGCTCTAATACCAGACGTGTCCGGTAGGTATACCGGAGGTGTCCGATATTCACGACTTTAGTGGAACAGCCCCGAACTTGCTCCTTTTGATTTCTATCTTCAATCCAAACTATAGGAAACTATTAGAGATAGTAATATACACAGAGAACCTGCAGAATAGCTAGAGCAACAAAAATATCAAATGAAATACGAATTGAGACACGATATTTGTTTTACCGAAGTTCGGACTCGTTCGAGTCCTCTCCGTTGAGGGGGCTGCGGGCGATCCAGCGAAGGTCAGCTCTAGAGGGTACCACGAAGGTCACTCTAGCCGAAGTCTTTTCCAACTCCTTTTCCTCCTTCCACTAAATGATTCTGAGGCGGCGGAATCGACCGTTACAAACTTTCCATGGCACACCACAAGCTCTTAGGTGCTCTCCGGCGACGCCTAACCGTCTAGGACCGAAGAGTCCAAGAGTAACAAATGCGAATTACGAGATTGACAATATGCACAAGTGCTCAAGTGGTGACTTGCTCTGTTTTTCAAATTCTCTCTTAACCCACAAATGGATTTTGCAATTTGTATCACACACTCACTAAGAGAGGGTTTAGGAGAGTTGGCAAGGCTCAAAAACGTGTGTGTATGTCAGCAGAATCAGCAGCCCCCAAAGGTGGAGGCTTGGGGATATTTATAGCCCCCTTAAAAAACTAGCCATTTTATAGCCGTTGCAATACCGGACACGTCCGGCATGCATACCGAATACGTCTGGTATGACTTGCACTGCGCCAACGGTAACTAAGTTACAGTGAAGTTGTGAGGCATCGGAACTCCTGATGAATTCCGGAACTCCCAACCGTCAGCAAATTTGAAAAACATGTAACTCAGTTAAAGTATGTGAGGTATCGGGACTCCCGACACATGTCGGAACTTCCGACCGTTGGAACTCCCGACCCTCAAGGCTTTTGAAAACTAGACGTTGGCCTCTGGTCATGCATACCGGACACGTCCGGTATGAATACCGGACACGTCCGATATGACCAGGACAGTGAACCCTCCAAGTCAGTTAAAGTGCGAGACGTCGGAACTCCCGACCCATGCCGAGACTCCCGACCGTCGGAACTCCCGACGAACCAACCCGAGAACAATAATTTTACAGCTGCTGGACAAATACCGGACACATCCGGTATTGCTAGACCAGCAAGAAATCAGTTAGCTCTTTTGTCTCTCAAAAACTTAAAACTCACGTGGGTTGGCTTAATCACTTATGAATAATTATCTATCAACATGATGCATCCCTCTTAATAGTACGACATTTCTATCAAACTCAAGATAAAAGGAAAAATGAATTTATACCACTTGAGTTGATCTCTTTTGAATTGATGCCGTCCCTTTCAATCTTCATCAAGTAAGGGTGCTATCATGTTGATATTGATCTTTTCACTTGAGCATAGCCATCTTGAGCATGTGACTTGATTCTATTCATAAAATTTGAATAATCCCAAATGTATCAAGTCACTTCCATCAAACACTCCAATAGTGATTTGATCCTCCACATAAACATGAACATCATAGCTTGATTAGTACCTCAACTAAATGCAAGTACTTCCTTCTTCACCCTAGCTAGGTTCTTCGGCCGCCAAGCCGTCGCTTGCCCTTCACCCTTGCTTAGTACCTCGAAGCCTTTCCTTGCTATCTTCACCATCTCAAGCCATCAAGTCACATCTTGTGTTGAATCATTCATTCATGTATTGTTATCTTTTTCATTTCAATTTAGCAAGCTTCAAATATGAGACCAATCCATATGCAATCCCTTATGTCTCATTAATTATTTTTTACAAGCTTGCTTTCACATAGAACATGGAAATCCCACAATAAATAAGCCTTTACATGAAATCTATTTGCATTGTTGTCTTGTGCTTGAACTAGATTGTTTACACAACAACACATCATTTTGGCTTTCATTAAGTACCTGTGAGATAACCTATTACCTATCCACACTTAGCAAATGGGTTAGTCCTTTAATCACGTTGTCATTCAATCAACCAAAACCCACTAAAGGGCTAGATGCACTTTCACCAAGGGGCCCCAGGTATGTACGATGTATATATGTATTGACATCCACCTTCAAAGCTAGTAGCTGCTACAAAGTGCCAGACCAAGGGGGCCCAGGTATGTTATGTCAAAAATAGTCTTCCAGAAATGAGAAAAGGTGACAAAAAAGAGTAAGAAGAAATAAGTAAATGAATTAATGAGTCATAGAGTATCCATTATAAATCTTTTAAGAGTCATACAAGCTAAGAAATCTATATGAAATAATTTTTTTGCCAACCCAGTTAAGATAGAATAGCTCCTCAAGAGGAGATCCTTAAAACCCACTCTTACAGAAGTAAATGAATTAATGAGTCAGAGAGTATCCATTATAAATTTAGTACTATTGATATGATTTTTATATTAAGGGGGCCTGAGTGGTGTGGCCACGACCGCCGCCTCTGGCCTAGACGGGCTAGCTGAGGGCATGGCCGCGCTGGCAGCAAAAGGCATGAACGCGGCAGCAGAAGGTCCAGCAAAAGGTCTGGACAAGCCAGCAGAAGGCATGTCCACTGCTCTAGCCCTAGCAAGATCGCTGCTTCTAACTGCTCCTCTTTCGGCAGTAGAATGCAACCTTCCTGTTCTTGAAGTGCGGTGATGAAAATTGCACTTGCCCTTGGAGGATAAATGGCACTAAACTAAAAGGCCAAGCCACTGTGAAGGTGAATAATTTTTTTATTATTTCATTAATTCTACTTGTTATGTAAATTAATATCAATCTCATTGATTTTTTGTTTTACAGGTAATCGTCTTAGTCGATAAGCACGAGTGTGTGTCCAGCATGAGGCAGATAACTACAACTTCAAGTTGCAAGTGGGTAGCTAGCAAGGCTGTGAGTATCTTTAGAGCCAATCCAAATATTGGTGCTAAGGAATTGCAAAAGAAGTTAGAGACAGATCACAAATATCAAATTGCATATGACACTGTATGGCGGGGTAAACAAAGAGCTCTTAAAGAGGTTTATGGCAAATGGGAAGAGAGTTTTGAGCTGTTATTTAGGTGGAAGGCCAAGGTAATGAAGCGGTGCCCAGGGAGTGTCGTTGAGATTGAGGTACTTGAGGTGGATGGTCAAATATATTTCCACCGTTTTTTCTGTGCTCTTAAACCATGCATTGATGGTTTTTTATAAGGTTGTAGGCCTCATTTGAGCATAGATGCTACAACACTTAATGGAAGGTGGAATGGTCACTTGGCCGTAGCTGTAGCAGTTGATGGTCACAATTGGATGTATCCACTCGTTTATGGCTTCATAGCTTCTGAAAACACAGACAACTGGACTTGGTTCATGGAACAATTAAAGAAGGCAATAGGTGATCCTCCACTACTTGCTGTTTGTTCTGATGCTTGCAAGGGCTTAGAGAATACAGTGAAGAATGTATTCCCAAATGCAGAGCTAAGAGAATGCTTTTATCATCTTGTCAGAAATTTCAAGAAGAGATTTAGAGGGTTTGGCCAGATATATCCTGTGGCAAGGGCTTACAGAGAGGACATATTCTATGACAATATAGCAAAAATGGTAAGTGAATCAGCACAAGCAGTGAAATGGTTATAGACCAATTATAAGTTATTATGGTATAGGTGTAGTTTCAATCCAGAAATGAAGTGTGACTACATAACTAGTAATATTGTTGAGTCATTTAATATCTGGATTAAAGACCATAAAGACTTACTATTGCTGACCTTGCTGATAAGATCAGAGAAATGATCATGGTACTTTGGAACAAGAGAAGAAATATTGCATACAGGCTACTTGAAGGCAGGATATTTCTAGCTATTCTGGTTCAGCTAAAGGCAAATACTAGAGGTTTGGGACACTTGAAAATTGTACCATGTTCTAATTGGAGTGCAGAGGTGTGGGACCATAGCAGCCGAGCTGAGAGGCATATTATCAAGTTACACCAAAGGACTTGTACTTGTCTTGAATGGCAGCACACTGGTAAGCCATGTCAACATGTATTGGTCTATGTAACCCGCCATCGGGGAGTTGACCTAGAACAGTTTGTGCATGACTACCACTCGGTCAATAGATTAAGATCTGCTTATGGAAGAGAGATTGAGCCGATGACAGATAAAACACAATAACCACAAGTTGACCTATCATTTTTAGTTAGTGCACCTCTTGCTAAACTACCTGTTGGACGACAAAGGAAACTAAGAATGAAGGGATGGATGGAAGTGGACACAGGAAGAAAGGTTCCAAAGATGGTGAATTTACCAACGATGGTGAAGGTGAGAAGGGATGTGACAACGATGCAGCTCCAACTAATGGAAAGGGAAAGAAAATGATCAAAGGACCTATGACTTACAAAAAATACGGAGAAAAAGGTCATAGGCAAGCTAGTGCCAAGTGCCTACTCAATGGGACCACAAAAAAGAGGTATGAATTGATTTCCTTTATCTAGAAACTTGAATGTAAATATCAATATTAATTTATTTTACTTACTTATAGGAAGCGTAGGCAACCTAGGAAGAATGTTATAAAAGCTACTCCAACAGAATCTAGCACCCCACGGAGGCCGACTAGAGAAGAAATCCTACGGGATATTCTAGGAAGGGTCACAAGAAGGTAAGGAATATTAATACATTTATCGTACACTAATTCTTTCCATACATCTAATTGTAGTATCGTATTTATGTGCAGCAAGCTTACGATGTTATTAGGAGAGAGCACATCTTCACAAACCGACAACACTTATCCCGTGAGGATACCTACAATGGCACACCAAAAAAGATGACTCCTAAGAGAAAGCTACACATTGGATGAATTATTTTAGCTGTGATGAGATGTAAACTCATAATTTATTTGATATGACTTGAATCTTATTTGAAACAATATTATGATGTGAGATGAATTTATGTGTACTTAATATTGTGTTATATGTCTAGAATTTTACTCTAATTTTCTGAAAATTTTTATTGTATTTTTATGAATTTTAATAATGTATGACATACCCGACGACAGTGGCAAGCGTGCTAGCTAGCCTAGGCGGCGGCAGCAAACCTGCCAGCCAGGCAGGCCAGGCGGCGGCGGCAGCAGCCAGCCAGCCAGCCCAGGAGTATCAATATTGGTATAAGAAGCAAGTAAATTAAAGAGGATACCTGGCTGTAGAATATGGCCGGCCGCTATAGTACGTATATGGACGGCAAGAGATGATCCAGTAACGATGGCAAGCGTGCCAGCCAGCCTACCCAGGAGGCGGCGGCAGCCAGCCTGCCAGCCCAGGCCAGGCGGCGACGGCAGCCGCCAGGCAGCCCACGCACCTACCTGCCCACTCTTACGTGAATATGGCCGAAGGGCAATACGGTCATCCCATAGCAAAATACATGTATTTGAAATGAGAAAAGTGATTAAAAGGATCAAATGTCATGTAAAACAAAATATCAATGTTTCAAATGTTGTTTTAGCGAAATCGACGATTGAAGTCCTATAATAACGAAGCCTATTATTTCGCGTCATACAGTAGCAATTTTCTCACCCCACGTCATGCCGTTCCGAGGAAGCGAAGCGGACGAGAATGGCTTGCCGGCTGCCGCAATCCTGGGCTGCTGAATAGCTGATCAAATGGATTCGATGCATCAATTAAATTGCATGGAACAGTCTACAGCGCCGGCGCCCATGGCAGCCCATAGCTCTAGCAGCGAGGGAATCGCTCCTGACGCCCACAACTTGTTCTAGAATGCCTGCAAAAGCTGTTTGTTTCTTATGTTGATTCAAGTACACATGTTCTATGAGTTATTAGTGAGTACTGAACCTTTGAATACGCCTAGCACGTGGAATCTGTCTTGCTGAATGTTTTCAATATTCAAGCAAATAGTGCTACGATCCCAGTGTTAATATCCTAGTGCCTATATAGGAGCCAGTCAGCCAGACAGGGGCATGTTTTGGCGCCACAACAGTCAGGTAGAGAGTGGCACAGGAGTAAAACGAAACTTCAACTCGTTTCTCTGGCCTGGGGGCTGTTATGTTTTTTCGCAGCTCCGTTAGCCACCGTTAGCAGCGAATGTGGATGGAATGACGTGGAGGGCAAAAAAGTTCCGACCAGTGGCACATATGATTGTTCAAACTTTTTAACGACTAATGAGTAATTACGAACTTTTATAATAAACACAGGTAAAAGACTCTGTGTAAAAAGCACATCCGCCAGGCGCCAGCTATAAAATCTCAAACACAGCCACAATCCGCCTGTGCTCGAAAACTATATCAACACCCATCACCCGTAGATGCTCCAAAAATATCCATTGACATACCCGCAAATTCGCCAGAATATTAAACATGTATAAAAAAGTTTCCTGGTATATAGATATAAAACACTCAAACTCAATATTACATATGATATTATCTACACCACAAATCACACATTGTGATGTGATATGATAGAATATAAATGAGATCCTATAGAACTCAATTAGTTGACATGCACGTGTGACACACACGTATCTATAATTGTGAAAATAATTGATAACCTATTAATGTAAGAAAAAAATTGAGATTGGAGGATGTATAGTAATATGACAATTGTGATGGAAAATCAAACATGATTACATAGCATAAATCCACGAGACTTCATTAGATCGAGCATCATCATCTCAGTAGTGATGTAGTGACGGTATAATGGTTTAATTTAAAAGAAAAAATCAGCTACTTATAGGGTCCACATATATACTTTTAAATGAAGCAATTATACTATAGCGTTATATAATTGATTTTTTTCCAACAAATTAACTTGAGAGGGGTCTTTAATTTATTAATTACTTCCTCTATTTATGCCATAATTTATTTTGGATCAGTTACACCGTAGTAGCCAGTAGGAAAGGGAAAAAAGACACACATACATGTATGTCTAAGCATTCTGACAGCTAAACAGTCAAACAAGTGATGATAAGCCGCATAATTTGGAAACCTAAAAGGGGTAAATTAAATGCACCGGAGAATGATACATGGATGACGATCAACTAAATTATCTTGCTATTTTCATCCTACCGGACCGGTGAGCTTAAAATGGAACAATTTGATCATTACTAAAAGACCATGTACCACAGAAGCAAGGTGGTACTGAAAAGAGCTCTTAGATAAAGTCAGATATTCACAACCATTGATGAAGGGTTCCTCAAAAGTTAAGGATTAGTAGTTCTTTCTCAAAATCTAACCTTAAAGCATCATTGTTTGAGCGTCAAGGGAATGAAACGAACAACTAACCTGCATGTGGCTGATTGATAGCAGTGTCCCAAGATCAGTTGTCCCATAAATATGAATTGAAATATCTTCAGGGTATATGTGGTTCCTATAGAATTAGGCAGATAAGCAAATTCAAATACTTACTGTTATGTCTGAGATTTGGATGTCTTTTCACCAAATACAAATACGAGAATGAACTTGTAGCTGGCTTATTTACACCAAATACAGATATTCTACGTGACAATTAGAGTGATGCTTTGTTCTTGTCCGCTCTGAATAATTCAAAAATGTGCGTGCCAATATAATAATTGTTGGAAGTGGTGTATCTATGTAAGATGGGCTGCCAATTTACTTTTGTATTTTTATTGATTGATTGAAACATTGACGTTTCTATGAATTTTCTTAAACTCAGTACCTTGCCACCATAACAAGTTAACAAAAATGTAGGTAAGATTAAAAAAAATCTATAGATCAGTTAACTTCTTGTGCATTAAAAGTTCGGTTTATATGGCCGATAATTTACATATTTGTTAAACCATCACTGGACATGACTTTATTTATAATAACTCGATTCCAAGCCATGCATGTTAGCTTGCCTTTCTCCTGCTCCAGCACTCTCCAACAAGTTCTGCAATTTCCACCTCAGCCTAAATTGGGTAAAAAACATTGATCAGAACATTGGTTTCCATCTAAAATAATCACTGCATATGGCATATCTAATTCCTCTAGGGAAAAAAGTGGCCTATGATGTTTGAAACTTTCCTACTACCAACATTTTTTTTTCCCAGCAGTAAGCTGCATGTTAGCCTTGCTAAGTGCTAAAGGCTAACTCTTCAGAAACCGCAATGAGAAAATAGCTGTATTTAAGTTTGTGAAAACTACAAAGTTTCATATGAAAAAATCTGATGGGAATCCCTTCGTGTTAAATGCAAAGAAATATTTATAGGGTAAAAAATAAATATCATTTTAGAACTTGTGAGCATTCTGTAGAAAACATTTAAATTGCTTCCAAATGTCAAGATGTAAAATGCTAGAAACAAACCTAGGATCAATTTAACTATTGCATCAAGGAAACACGCCATGTAATCAAATACTCCTAAAAATGTTCCAGCACCAGTCAAACTACCAAACCGTAAATCTAAATGGAAATGTGAAACTAATACTTCCTTTGCAATGATTGAGCAATGTATCAACCTGACCATCGATTCCCTAACTAGCAAAGGGGATGCCAGATTACTGAGACTCTGAGAGTAATGTACAAGCTTATGAAAATTGCTTGGAATAACACTAGGGGTTTGAATTTTAAGTGATCTCATCGAATTCAGATCTACAGTTGTGTTCGTTTGTAATAAGTACTAAGGAAGATGGGCTCTAGCAGCGAACGATGAAACTTGATCAAGACATGTATCTCATGGATCAAAGTTGAAAAAGAGCAGACACGTGTAAATTTCAATAATCAATTAAAAATTGAGAGTATATATAAAATTAATTGTTTATTTAGAGTTCTTACAAAAGCACTGTTAATTGTTTGGATTTGTATATTTTCCGAAGGTAGTACAAATATTTTAATACCCGATAGTAACAATTCTATTTGACTAAAGGTACCCAGAGGCTAGAGGATACGGAGGCCATTGCAGGCTTAGGGTATTCGTCTCAATCGACGCTAGCTTGATGTTCCAATGGTGCTTGAAAGTTGAAACAAACTATGGAACAGTTGCGAGCAAGGTCAGGATGCAAAATCCTTGGATAGATCATTGGTGAGGTTGCCTTTAGTCCAAGAAGGGACGCCGCCTTCAAAGAAGTACACGTCCACACGTAATTTAGAGATGAGTAGGGCTTATTCAATTGCAAATAAAATAGATGGACAAGAACTCATTAAATTTGAAGCAACGTTTGTATACAAAATTGTATGTGTACACAAAAGTATGTTGAACTCAAATAAAAGACATGATTGCTTCAAGATGCTTTTGCCTTGTCCATCTGTTGGCTTCCTTAGCTTAATCGAATTACTAATAATCAATCTATTTCTTTTTGATATTGTGACCTGACATCTCCAAATTTAAGGTTGAACAAATAGAATGGATGGTCAAAGAATGGCAGGGTACTAAGTTAGTACTATCACCTTTTTCAGTCAACATATACTTGGCAATCCAAAGCTGATAATATATTGCCTTCTAGTGAAGATATAGTGAGATGTTTGCTTTTTGCATTTGTTATGTGCATTTCACTGTTATAAACAATGGTTTGCTGATTTCTATTAGTATAAATTTGGCTTAAAAATATTGGGAGCATATCTGTTGGGTTCAAAATGTCATGATTAAAATATAGAAGACAATTTTGCATTAGTAATCCCGAACTATTTGTAAATCTCCAACCACTTTTATACTTTCTTTCTCTCTTGTATATTTGTATTAAGAACCATATGCTCCTCTTTATTCTTTCAACGTCCTTCCATCTCCAGATTGGCGGATCGATACACATGTGGATATTTCCGCACGATTAGATTGTTTTTTTTCCATGTGCAGAAAGATTCAGAGTTGAGATCGAGAGTTGTTGGAGATAAGTTTTTTCAATTTTGCTAAAAATTCTAGATTGCAAGTAGGTTTGGGAAACTCTTGGAGATGCTCATCTACACTTTTCGTTCCTTTGACATACTAAAATAATTATTGGTACCAATAATGGAAATTTTTTAGATTGGACTTCTGGAAAAAAAATGATAGTTACTCTTCGATTATTATAAAGGAAGGCATGGCCATTATTGGCCATTATTACAAACTTATGAAGAAGAAAAATCGTGCGTGGTCCTCCAATCGATCTGAAGCGTACATTTTATATCCACCGGTGCGCTGCGCGGTTGGATCCATTTCCGGAGGGAGCGGAGGCGGCGGATGATCCAGCTGGCATCTGATGGATGGGAGACGAGAGCGCTGAAACCACCTTTTCTTTCCGAAATTCAAAATTTCAGCGAGGCCGCCGATCCGTCGTCCATGAAGTTGACGATCAGGATGCCAGCAGGACGCTAAGCCCTATCCGGAGATGAGAGAGACAGACACAGATAGCAAGAGAGAAAAGGAAACGTACTAGCCTAGTTTGGATTTTTGGAATATATATATATTGAGAGGACGGAAAGGATATCCACGCTCCCGCCCACGGAAACGTATATCCACTCCCTCCACCCTCTCCCTTGCCATATTTGCGGTCCAGCCCATGATCGCCGCCGCCGCCGCCTCATCCTCCTCCTCCCCTACTGAGGAGCCGCGCATATAAATTGACGCACGAACCCCAGCCGGGTCCGTGGGTTGCAAGATATATTCCGATCCTAGCTAACACGAGACCGCCGCTTCAAATTCGAATGATGGATGGGAGAGGCTTCCGAGGCCGCCGTGGCGCTCCACGCAGGAGGGGAGGACGTTGGCGCCACCGGAGGTTGTTGGGTATCCGGGAGTACAGGGTCGGCGGCGGCGGTGTCGGGGATCGGGACGGCGTCCAGCGGGTCGTCGTCGTCTTAGCTCTTCTCATCGACGACGACGTGGAGCGTGGGTGACGAAGAGGAGGACGGAGACGGTGCGACGTCGTCGTCCCGACCGGCAGGTCGTCGTCACTTCTCGTCCTTGTCGTCCTTGTCTTCGTTGTCGTCCTCGACGCCGTCAGAGTTGGAAGCGTTGCAGATGGACGGGGCCGCCGGCGGGTCGCTCTATGGGATGTCGACGATTCAGGATCATCTCCCGGCTCTCAGGTACACACGCGCCTCAAATCTACGATCTAGGTGATCATATAAGCCTCTGCTTTGCTATAGATCAATGGAGAACTGAAAATAGGTGAATTGAAAAAGAAATGCAATAGCTGTGTAACAAAATGAAACGGATATCTGATAAATATTCAGTCTTCAGATTTCCTTCAGAGCTCATGTTATTAAATGTAAATGTATAGGTGATAACTCGATTACACACACCTATGACCTATGTGTTGCAACTAGAAACTACACCAATTCCTTTGCAAAAAAGAGTCCAAATGAAACAATTTGAGCAAGATGACTGCAATTCTATTGACCATCATCAAGTTGAAAAGTGCTAGCACACTGAAACTAGTCTGAATATCTTGCTTCGTGCCTGTTCGTGCCTGCAACATGATCTCTGACGGTTAAACCACACTTTCTCAGGACAGGGGGCTATCCAAGTACTACCAGGGGAGGTTCGAGTCCTTCACATCGCTAGCCGACGTCATCTGCGTGGAGGACCTCACAAAGAAGACCACCCCGTACATCAGTGTCACCGACGCCAACACATCTGATGCTGTCCCTGAACCTGAACTATCTGAAGACGCTGGTGATCAAGAAGAAACAGAAGCTTCAGATGCGCCAAGAGCGGGAAGAAAGAGCAGGAAGCCCAACACTCGCATCACTGGGCCGGACTGGGTGTGAGAGCCCATGTAATGCATTTACGTTTTCGTTTCCGCAGGCCCATGTAACGGGCAAGGAAGATCGTAGCTCTGGCTCCTATGTAATCGATCCCCAATCTGAGAGGAGAACTCGAACTTGAACTTGTATCGGAACCGAGCCGGTTGGCGTCGGCGACGAGCTCGGCGATCGCCAGAGTCTCGAGGTTCAAGCTATCCCCGTGCTAGTTAGCTTCACCACTACCTAGTCCGGTAACAACTGGTATCAGAGCGTCGATCCTGCCACCGCTACCTCGCCAATGACTGCGGACGACCAAACCTACCCCAGCCACCCGCACCTCACCCAGCAAGCCTCCCGGCTGTCGCCTGAGGAACAATTTGGGCAAATCCTAGCCCTATTGAGTGAGGACTCCAAGGGAATCTCGGAGTTGAAGTTGTCGATGTCGGAGATCCGATCGGCGAAGGAGTAGATCAAAGCATGGAAGCCGGAGGTTGACCATCGCGCTGCTGATCTGGAGAAGGCAGTGAACCACCTTGGCGATCGGGTCGAGAAGCTCTTCTCCGACCATGGCAAGTCGTCGTCGTCGCTCACTGAGGAGGTTGTCGATCCCTCTACGCACCCCGTGCCTGCCTCATCCAAGGTCGGGGTGACAATAGTGTCGGGTTCCGCCCATCTGGAACCATCCCCGTCCGGGGCGACATCAGGGCCAAGTGGCCACCATGAAGAGCCCCAACACCGGAGTGCTGGATTTAGGGTGGTGTACACCACCCTGAATCCGCCTCCGGTCACAGGTGCGATGAATCACACTAAACCATATCTACTTAAGTTTCGTTGTGATGACTCTGCATCTGCAGCACATGAGGCCCTTGCATAACCCTGCTATGCCTGATTTACCCTTCCCAAAATTTAATGGCACCAACCCCAAGCTATGGATCAAAAACTGTGAAACCTTCTTTGATGTTTATGAAGTTAGCCCACTGTGGCAGAACCACCTAATCTAATGCCTCTCAAGGGTATTTGTCTTCCATTAGACACTGAGTACCCAAGCGAGGACACTAAACTATGCAGTTCTGTCGAGCACACTCCAAGAGAGAACTAAAAAATCCATATTTTTTCGTCAGGATCATAAATGAGAGTGTAAAGCTTACAACATCTTTAGACATTTCTTACATCACTTTATTACCGTAGTAGAATATTACCTCAATTGATTATAACATCAGAATATAACAATGTTATCAGAGTTTTCAACGGAAATATATATAATGACAAGTTTAAGCGCTAACATGAGGAACATTTATATACATGGAATGATAACAGACTGTAAGTCTTTTCCTTTGCAAAAACATTTTGTGAAAAGTTTGGAATAAACTCTACGTCAGCAACGTAAGGAAATCCTCGCTGAGACCAACAGGAGGTTTCCACACACAAAAGCCGTCTACCATCCATCGGTCACCTGCAACAGAGGAAAAAAACTCTGAGTACTCGATTGTACTCAGCAAGACTTACCCGACAGGAGGAAAATAAAAGACTTCAAGGATATGCATGGCTTATTTGGCTTATGGGTTATTGCATCTACGGAAGCATTACTAAACGTGCGTCTATATATTCAATTTTTATTAGAGTCATCATTAGTTCATTAACTTACCATTCTATATAAGCACCTATGCTACTTTCAAGCAGGTGGTAAGCAATCAGAACCATATTACTATCTTTCATGTTCCAATTCTTACTATGGTGCTAGACCAGAGTCAAGTCGTACCGTCTTACAAAAACGGTGATTCGTGAATCAATGTATCCCAGCTGGGTACCCCGAAACACACGTCTTACTTGTACCCTAGGTACAAACAAGACCAACCCATTCCACTCCTATCAAGAGGTCCAGGTTCTCATCCAAACTTGGACTCCAAGCCCCTAACATCTAAGACCCGATCTTAGTATGGTGCTTAGACCTCCACCTAATATCCACCCCTAAAAGTTGGTTTGGAAAGATCCAGAACCCATGAGAAGAGCATAACAAGCCTTCCCGCTCTCATAAGAAAGTATGTGCTCAGGATAATAAGTCTGTGACCTAACTACCATCCATAGCAACGGATGGTCCTCAATCGACACAGGCGGAACAAATGCAATCAGAGCCTCGCTCGGTTGCCTAACCAAATCTAAATCCAAATCCAAAGCACAGTCCTGCCCGGTCTTCAATTATCATCCATATATATTCCATGTGATAGTTATATGATAATAAGAACAATAATATCTTTTCTATCTCTCGTGAGTGATAGGTAATCACTTGACTTCTATCAAAATCCTTTAGCATAGCAATCTATACGATCCTAGCATACTAGTAGAACTCATAGGATATATATATATATATATATATATATATATATATATATATATATATATGCGAGTGGTTTTTATTTAACTCCTTAAAACTTAATACACAAGCATAAAATAAAGTACAGAATAATAGGGATTATGCACCGGGGCTTGCCTGGGCAAGATATAACCAAGGATTAGCATTCCATCAGGGCGACACGATCACCAAGGCTCCATCTTTTCTGCTTTTCTGGTCAACTCCACATCCATCGTTGTCCCTATTATGATATACGTAGACGTAACGTAGAAAACATAATTAATCAACGACAACCGCAACTCTAAGAATACAGTTATGCCTCTCACGCTAATGAGCTAGCTTTAACAGCTAACGCACTGGGCTACGTATCCATGTTGCCGAATAAGGCGTTATTTCCCAACAAATGTTTCCGTTCCACCGTCCCGAGGTGTTTCGGCATTTCATTGATTTAATATATATTCAAACTAGGGCTTATTAGCTATCTTAGCAAACTAATTATTATGGAGCTACAGAACTTACAGTGAGCACATAATAATATTAGGAATTTACTATGAAATTTTTAGAGCCAACACTATCATCAATTTATTACAAAAATTCCTACAAGTTTATATCTTAACAATATTAAGCATCTCAATTTAATTAGATAACTCCTGAAAATACTATGAAACTATGTGAACAAGATATACTAGCAGATAGATCATGATTTTAGAAAACCTAACAAAATTAGTTTCACAATTTTTGGTCAACTACATAAATTTATTTTGAATTTACAAGTTTGCCTTAGAAACTAAATTAGAAAATGCTTAGAAAAGGAAAAGGGCTGGTGGCAACCAATTCGGCCCGGCAACCCCGTGGCCTAGCACGGGGCGCGGCCCACGCGGGGAGCCCGCGTGCTGGCACTTTAGCAAATGAGCCATCATACTTTTCCCGAACCACGACTAAGCCCTAATACCATTTCTTCCTTTCTCTCGCGAATTCACTTAACCCCCTAGATTTTTCCAAATTTCCCTGTGCGCACCCCCGGCCACCCCGTGCACGGCGGCGCAGCGAGCGACGGCACTTGGTGTCCACGTCGACCACCAGGGGCCTGCGCGGACCCATTTAGCGGGTCGGTAACCATCTATGGCTAAACGCGCCAAGATGGGTGGTGGTTAGGGCTCGGAGGCACACTAGTGCGAGCTGCAGCGGCAACGCGATCATTTCGATGAGAGAGGAGGACGGAGGGGGAGGAAAAGTGGTGCGCAAGCACCAGTGACATACCATGAGTACAGCCAATGCATCCGTGAAGTGGGAGAGACCTCGTGCAGTGCTGGCCACGTACGACCGAGCGGGATGGCGGCGCTCCGCGATGGACACCGACACGTCACCATGCCGTCGATGAGCATCCTGGCCAAAATAGTGCGAGCACTAGATGGAGGGAGTCAAGGCGAGCTCAGGGTTATGAATAATCAAATTGCTGCCACTCCTACATGCCTTATCTCCCAACCTACCGATTCGGCGGCGCCCATGACCGACGACGAGCAAAAGGCCAAATTGCTGGTCGGTAGGGCATGACCGAGCTTGAGGGGAAGAGACGGCTAGCCTACTTCCTAAGCTACCCACTAGAGCGAGGAATTATACGGCGAGGCCGCTGGCGCTAGGAGGAAAGGAGGAGCGGTGGTTCAGCACACCATGCGGTCATGGAGAGGGCACACGAGCGAACCAGAGCAAGTTAAGATGTGTGGCTCCGCTCGATGGTGGCAGCAGTACGAGCCTGTGCGTACGGATGATGAGACCTCGAGGCTTGGCATGAAGCGCTCGGAATGGCATGGCCAGACTCGAGTAGGGCTCCCCAGCGTCGGCTAGCGAGGGCAAGTGAGGCAGTGAGGTATCCCATCGCCGCTGTGACCGGGGTCATCGACCTAGACACGGCGGGCAGCGGCACATGCTCAGAGACTCGACGCGGTAGGTAAAATGAAGGGTGAGATGAGTGCCATGACGGAAAGGCGGTGACAGCTACAGCTCCGTCACAGCCACACGCGTAGCTCGGCGGCCGGAAGTTGGTGAGCGCGCGCACTGTGGTAGTGGGACCAGACTCAGCCAGCCAGGTTAGCCAACGCAAAGCCAGGGCGCAGCGCGGCATTGGCCTGGCACATGAGCTAGCCAGTGATCACAGCTCGGTCATGACATGAGCCTGGCACCAACAACGTTGTGCCCACGGTGACCATGAACTCAGACCGAGCGACTGCTATTGGTGATGTACATGCATTTTAAAGCGAAGCGAAAGCTACTAACGATCACAATTGAGGCACAACTAATCTCCTATCCTAAAGTCAACATTACCAGCGTCCTAGCAAAGCCATCACCATGGCCAGAGAGCAACCAGAGAGGGGGATAGATGGATGCCAACATGAGCTCATCGCGCTAAACACCAGTTAACGAACAAAGCATCAACAACATGGTTACAACACGTTCCAACGAAGTTTGGGGAATTTTTAAGGGAGCAACGCGACACCCAACGCAACTACGACCTACCCCATGCCCAAGAGCTTACTTAGATGCAACCAACAATACAAAAATATGAAACTAGTGTTTAACCATTTTTGTTATAATTTAAACACCAAAATGGCAGTGTCTACTACTCTTTCAAACTTAGAAAAGACAAGAGTTCAATTTGAACTTAGCAACCATGAACACTTTTGCCACAATTTTTATAAGGCCTAATCTTGATTAACTTCAACCAACAAGTACTCCATGCAATAGTCCATACTTTATACTAAACCATAGGAATAAAATATTTAAGCACTATTTAATTACTTTGCTCAATATAACTCACCAAAAGTAGTACTTTAACATAAGTTCAGATCTTTGCCGACTTAACGAGAAGGTTGATTTTAATTCCCAATTTGATTTTTGGAGCTCCCAAGAACATTAGTTAACACGTTTATTTTCCAAAAATTAAAGTTGCATTTTCACCTGCACCACTTGCTCATCATCTTTACATAAGCGCTATACACAAGTTACATTTTATTTTTGTTTATAGAAATTATTTTTTGTACCAAACAATTAAAACTACTTATTTTATTATTCTTGTTAGGATTTTTATTAGCACATTTACGCACTGAGTAAATTAACTTAGATATTTATTTGATTTCTCTCAACCATAAAAGTGAGTCGCATAGGGTTTGTTTATCATTTCATGTGTGTTTTAAAATTTTAAAACTCAAGAACTTGTTTTGCTAATTTCTCTTAGGCCTTAACCTAGGTGCTAAGCACTCTCGTAACACCAGAGGTATTACAACCTTCCCCCTTAAAAGAATCTTGTCCCGAGAGTAGTCAGAAAGGAAAAATGCGATTACACTTCATAGATCTAAAATTACACGAGAGATCACACGACTTCGAATACTAAATGCTCAGGAATTTAGAGATACACGATTAAGAACAAACCTAGTACAACCAAAAGTTTACTCTAGAAGTTGAGCTAGATGAGAACAATGGAGAAACAACAAGATAATGATCAACCAAAACATGGCGTATGTCCAACAGATCCAAAAACACGAGGGTGAGAAATCGATCATCGTGAACCCTAAAACTTAACTAACCAGAGGTGGACTTGAACTTCGTTGACAAAATCCAGATCCTTTCTTCTTCTCAGATTATACAATCACCCACGCCTATGGATCCGTTATTCCACTATGCATCTTACTGGCTCTGCTGTCCTGTGGTACCAAACAGTCCAATCCGCTCTCCTAGCCATGAATTGGGATGATTTTTGTGCTACAGTTTGCGCTAAATTTGACAGGGATGAGCATATCCACCTACTCAGACATTTCTTCCACATTCACCAAAACCATTTTGTGCATGAATATATAGAACATTTTTGTGATCTTGTTCACCAGCTTCTTGCCCATGATCCTACATTTGCCACAGCTACCATAACAAATAGATTTGTAGATGGGCTTAAGAAAGAAATCAAGTCTGTTCTTATGATGCATAGACCTCAAGATCTAGACTTTGCGAGTTCCTTGGCTTTATTGCAGGAAGAAGCTCTATTGGACCCTACCAACAGTAGCAGGAGGAATGAAGCAAATTCAAGTTTCAAGAAGTTTCCGCCAGATAATGTAAAAGGAAATACATATCCAGCTGGTTATTCTCCAAGGTACTCTCCTAGCCCAGGAGAGGAGAAGAAGGGGGTTGAATCAAGCAAGGGAAGAACTGGTGATGACAGACTTTCAACTCTCAAACAGTACCGGAAGGCAAAAGGGCTGTGTTTCAAATGTGGTGAAAAATGGAATCCTGGACATAAATGTCAAAATGTCTCTCAGCATGCTATGGAAGAAGTGTGGGATTTCTTATCTGATGACCATATTGAACCTCAATCTTCTGTAGAGGAGGAATTGGACTCAGGGGATGACTTGATGGCAATATCTGTGCAAGCACTGAAGGGAACTGAAAGTAACACTTCAATTCGGCTGAGAGGTTTTATCTCTGATCAAGAGGCATTCATGCTAGTTGATTCAGGGAGTACTCATTGTTTTATCAGTGAAGCTGCAGCTACCGAGATTCCTGACAAGAGAGCTCTGACAGTTCCTGTACAAGTTAAGGTTGTAAATGGAAACATTCTGAATTGCACTCATGAATTACCAGATCAAGTCTGGATGCTGCAGGGTGTTCCTTTCAAGAGCACCTTCAAGATCATACCTCTTAGTACTTACGATGCTATTCTGGGAATGGATTGGCTAGAAGGAAATAGTCCCATGCAAGTTCACTGGGCTGAGAAATGGTTGCAGTTTGAGCATAAGGGCAATCCTATCACAATCCAAGGTATCTCTTCTTCAGCGCAATTGGGTCCTCTGATTTCACCAAGTCAACTGGATTCTATGGTGCGATAGAACTCTATGCTATGTTGTGTGCAACTCAATCCAGTGGTTGAAGCCCATTCTGCTGAAACTATTATCCCAGCCAAGATTCAAGTCTTAATCTAGAAATACTCAGAGCTATTTCAACCGGTACCTAGATTGCCACCTAAGAGGCAAGGTGATCATACTATACCGCTACAACCCGGTGCAGCACCGTTCAGGCTCAGACCATACCATTATAACCCTTTTTAGAAGGACGAAATAGAGAAGCAGATCAAGGAGATGTTGGAAAAGGGGCTTATCAAGCACAGTTCTAGCCTATTTTCATCTCGAACTCTTCTGGTCAGAAAGAAAACCGGGGATTCGTGTCTTTGTGTTGACTACACACGTCTGAACGCATTAACAGTTAAGAATAAATATCCATTGCCAGTCATAGATGAGTTGCTTGATGAACTAAGTGGGGCAGCCTGGTTTTCCTCTTGGATCTGTGTTCAGGGTTTCATCAGATCAGAATGGCCGAAGGGCATGAACATAAGACTGCTTTTCAAACGCACAATGGACACTATGAATATCAAGTGATGCCTTATGGGGTTGGGGTTACTAGAGGCCTGGCCACCTTTCAAGAAGTTATGAACACTATATTGGCCCCAGTCCTCAGGAAGTTTGTTGTCATGTTCATTGATGACGTGCTTATCTACAGTTCTAGCTGGCAAGAACATTTGCAGCACCTAGAAGCGGTATTCAAGATTCTACAACAAAATTGGCTCTATGTGAAGCTTTTGAAATGTTCATTCGTGAAACACGAGCTCAGCTATCTCGGCTGTGTTATCAGCTCGACAGGAGTGTCCACAGACCCTAAGAAGATACAGATAATAGCAGATTGGCCTGTCCCTAAGTCGATCAAGGTGTTAAGAAGCTTTCTAGGGATGGCTGGATACTACCGGAAGTACGTTAGAAATTTTGGACTATTGGCCAAGCCATTGACCAATTTACTGAAAAAGGGGTAGTTTATGTTTGGACTTCGGAGATGGAAGCCTCTCTTCAAACTCTGAAAATGACATTGATGACTGCCCCGTGCTTGCCCAGCCGGATTTCTCCAAGACGTTTGTCCAGAAACAGACGCTTCTGACAAGGGGATAGGTGCTGTACTGTTATAAGACGGGCATCCGCTGGCCTACGTGAGTAAGGCATTGGGGCCCAAGGTGTTGGTCCCGAGACCTCCGGTTTGGGTGAGTCGACCGCACACCGTCCTTGCCGACTACACACACTACGTCTAGAGATAGCACAAGCACCAGCATTGGCCGAAGCTCTCCAGAGGAGATGGCAAAACTGAACTCACTCAACTTTACTGAGTTGCAGTGGGAAGCTATATATACAACTCTACCCATCTAATCCTAGTACACAGATAAGTTAGGCTATCTGGCTGCTACAGTGATTAGATGTGACAACAAGACTGACTTTGGCGCCTACCCCTATTGTGGCTACAGTGCGGTAGGGGAGCATTTTGGCACCTGCCCCTGCCGCGGCTATAGTGCAGCAGCAGGGGAGCCCTTTTGCCGCCTGCCCCTACCGCATGTACAGGCGAGGGAGCAGCAGATTATTTTACAATTCTTCTCTTAATCCTGTTGCTAACCCTAGAACCTTCACCATGCCGATCATCTTCTTTAGCTTCGTGAATCGAAGACGGCGGAGCGGCTTGGTGAGGACGTCCGTGAGTTGCCGATCAATTTCGACAAACTCGATGACGATCTGCCCTTTGTCGACACAGTCCCTGAGGAAGTGGAACTTGATGTCGATGTGCTTGCTCTGGTCATGGAGAACCAGATTCTTCGCGAGGGCGATGGTGGGCTGGTTGTCCACCATCAGTGCTGGTGGGTGAGCTTCCACACCGGTTAGCTTGCCCAGCAGCCGACGTAGCCACACAGCTTGACACGCTGCTGTGGCCGCCTCCACGTACTCTGCCTCACACATGGACAGCGCTACCACCTTCTGTTTCAGCGATAGCCATGATATTAGAGTTGACCCGAGGAAGACGAGCATGTTGGGGGTGCTCCGCTATCCGTCGATGTCCCCCACGATGTCTGCATCGCTGAATACAGTAAGCTGCAGCCCACTTCCGCTGGTCTTGGGGAAGACGATGACCTGATCCACCGTCCCCTTGACGTAGCACAGCAGCTGCTTCACCGTGGTCCAGTGATCCTCTCGGAGATCCTCCATAAAGCGGCTGATGTAGCCCACGGCGAACGCAATATCTGTGACAGAACCACCTAATTTATACAAATCATGTATGGTTGTCCCCGTTTAAAACGTTGACGCGCATATACTTTCACTTATATAAACCCAGTAGTCCGCCGAGTGTCACGAAGGACCTCGGTAAATCAACATCATAACCAAGATCACATGCTTAAGCAAATATACATCATATACACAGAGTTGCAGCGGAAATAATATTATAAATAGGTTCACAACTAATAGTACAAGTTTGGATTTCAAAACTGGTTAAGGGAAAACAACATAGCTTTCAAATGATTACATTAATATAAATTCTAAATACATTGCTAGCATAAGTGACATCCTCCGTCAAAAGCATATAGATGAGAAATAAATATAGAGTCACCGAGTCAATTGGCGGTTAGCCACCATCTTCCTCAGGCTGAGAATTTCACCTGCAACATGGTGAGATAAACCCTGAGTACTCGAATGTACTCAGCTAGACTTTCCCGTCATAAACCAGAAATAAAGTGACACCAAGGATTATGGAAGGCTTTATAAGTGGAGCTAGCTTGACAATATTTTGCATAAAAAGCCACTAATTCAGCTATATATTTTATAATTCGATCATCAAGTTAATTATAGCTATTCATCTATAGATTAGCAACTAACATGTGCCAAACATGTGGTATAGCATTTAGTAGCATAACAACAGTAACCATAGCTGGTGTAAAAGTTCCAAGTTCACCATAACCATCACTTCATAATCCAGTTACTACGATGTTGGAGCTAGCCAAGTTTCTCACTGTCCAGGAGAGACGGTGATTCGAATCAATTTCAACCAGCTGGGAATTTATTCCTAACACAAACCCAGACATACCTGCAGCAAGGTAGTCTTAGGTCACCTTTGGTACAACTCAGGTCCACATTTCATGGGTTCAATCAGTGTCGTATAATCAGGGACAACTAGCTACCCGGACGATTAGGCTTACTCTGCCCTTCGGCTCACATCTATCTCCCCTCACAACCTTACTACCATCCAGAGGGCACACTCTAACAGAATGGGGTCCAGCCTGAGTTGAGCTACTCGGCTTCACGGTCGGGACGAGTTATCCGGCCAGCTAAGTAAGAGGCATGCGTTCAATCTCAATAGAAGTTCCAACAACGGTACGGTCCTTAATCGGCACAGACAGAATAACATAAGCCAACCTACGCATAGACTCAGTCCGACCTTAAGTTACATTACCCCATATCTCAATAGCAAATATAGTCAACCATACTTTGGTATCCACCTATATCTCGCAGGTGACAGGAAATCACCCGACTTCTACCGATCTAAGCATGGCTAAGCATATATTCGATCCTAGACCTACATAGGGTCCAAGGTATATTTCTGGACAAGGTAGTTCTATGCATCTAGTGTTTCTAACCAACTCTTATAACCTAATGCATCAAACATAAATGATGCAATTGATATTTGTAAAAACATAGGAGGCTTAGAATACTTCAGGGCTTGCCTGGGACTCAACACTAGGTCAGTGTTTGTTAGATGACACTTGCTTGGCAAGCATCTCTCATCTCGGCACTTGCTTAGTCCTTCCGTCTTCTGGATGGATTCATCAAACTCCAACTTTTATATTTGGCACAACTTGAGTTGTTTAACAAAAATCCAAGAACATGAAATGCCAACCATCATCAACACTGTAAATCTCAGACTTAGCCAAAATTTCAAGATCCAAAACAACACTGGGTTCAATTTTGAGGCCTCAGTTTGACTAAGTTAGGGACCAAACTAGCTCTTGACCCTTAAACAAAGTTTGTTGTACACCTCTTGATCTACAACTTTGATTAAAGGATCATGGACTGGTTTAGCTTGGTTACGAAGATACAATTCTCTAAAGTGGGGTACACGAAACTGAAATCGAGACTCAGTTAACTCTTAGAAACAGATAGTCTTTGCTGATTTTGAAACTAACTTCGAAGATCCAAATAAACTCCAAACTTGATGAGACTTGCTTCATTATTTCCAGCACAAAGTGTACTTCAACTCATATTAAGGAATCCAATTGAGTTACCATATCAATTTGGAAGATAAAAATGTCACAACATGTCAACTCATTGTTGTCAATCAGGGACAATTTTCTGAGGCCAAAATAACACTGCATTCAGACTTGAAGCCCCTGTTGGAGCCACTTAGGAGTTGATTAGGGCTTGGTCCAAAGATAAAGTTTGTTCTACTTCACTTAAACTTCAACTTTTATTTAAGGTCCAACTCCATGCAAGCACTCTAGACAGTTGGTCAACACAGGCCAAAACCATATCATGAAAATTATAATTTTAGCTATTCCCACACTTAGAAACATTTTCTCAACACGAACCCTTCATGACTTTTATTGTAGAGTTCAATTAGAGTCAGTTGGGCAAGGTAGCAAGGTTTGGTTGACATCCCATGTTCCCATTCACCTTATGAAGCAATTTAAGCAAAAATATAACTGATCGTTTCATGTGACTTTTTTGTTCCAAACTTCATGAAACTTTTCCACTGTTTAAGATGGATGCATGTTGATGTAATGTACATGAAACAAGCATGTTTAACATTACTCTTGCGAAATCTTAACAAGGGTTCATATGTAAGCAAAGGTGTGTTGTCCAAGTTCAAGTTAGGACTCAATTTCATAGATTGGACCACAACACCTTCATCATCACTTCAAAATTATAAACTAGAGATCATAATCATTGCTTGACAAATCCTACTTAAGTCCAAATCCACTGCTTAACTTGTGACTAACACCTAGGGTCCTACAATGTCCGGCCTGGTGTGGACTAGGTAGCGCAAACCACAGACGATGCGTCGGTAGAGTGTTGTATCTACCTTTGCCGTGGTACTAGCTTTCGTCAGCTTTAGCCGCTCCTCCATCAAAGTCACACATGGCTTGCACTCAGCCATACCACTCCACTCCAACAACTTTGAGGCATACATGCTCTGATCGAGCGTGAGCGCCTTCTTCCCCTGTCTCACCTCGATGCCGAGGTAGTAGGAGAGCACGCCGAGATCGCTCATTCAAAAACAAGCCGCCATCTCATGCTTGAAGCTGTCGATGTCCTCCGCATGCATGCTGGTGATGATCAAGTCATCCATATACATGCTGACGATGAGCTCCTCCTTCCCCCATCACCACGTGTAGAGCACATGCATGGTTGCACACCGCGTGAACCCAAGCTCGCCCAGCGTGGCATCAAGCTTGGCATTCCACACTCGCAGGGCCTGCCGCAACCCATAGAGCGCCTTGCGTAGTTGGAGCACCCTGTGCTCCGCACCCTTGATGGCAAAACTCGGAGGTTGCCTAACGAAGACTGTCTTTGCCAGCTCGCCATTGAGGAAGGTCGATTTTACGTCTAGGTGATGGACGCGCCAGTCCTTCTCTACTACCAAAGCCAGCAGTAGTCAGATAGACTCCATGCACGCTACTAGTGCAAAGACTTCCTTAAAGTCGATGCCCTCGTGCTGGACAAAGCCTCAAGCGATGAGGTGTGCCTTGTGTTTGACAATGGCGCCGTGCTCGTCCTGCTTGACCTTGTACACCCACTTCACGTCAATCGGACGACATCCTGGAGGTGGATCGACAAGCTCCTAAGTCTCATTTTCCTCGATCGCCTTCATCTCGTCTAGCATCGCCCATTGCCAATTTGCATCATGCTCGACCAGCGCGAACGTGGGTGGTTCCTCTACATTGATGAGAAGCAGCTTTGGGTCATTGAGTAGCCGACCCATCAAGCCTGAGGACCCTGTGCCATCGACGATGTCATCCAGCCTGTGGAACCGCACCTCCTCACCATCAAGGAAGGCATCCATGAACTCAGTGATGTCGCTTGGAGGTGAGGCGAACTCGATCGGCATCGATGGAGTCCTCTGTTCCGTTGGAGTGGTTGGCATAGCACCTGGAGTGCTCGGCACCCTGGCTGCAGTGCTCGGCACTACTCCTGGACCGCTTGTCACCACTCTTAGAGTGGTTGGCACCACTGCAGGAGTGCTCGGCACTAGTCTTGGAGTGGTCGGCACCACTACAAGACCTCTCGGCTCTACTACGGGAGCATTCGGCACTCATCCTGGAGTGGTCGGCACCACTATAGGATCACTCGGCACCACTCCTTGAGTGCTTGGCACCCCTCCTAGAGTGCTCGGCACCACCCCAAGAGTGCTCAGCTCTGTTGTTGGAGTGGTCGGCACCTCTTCTCCAGCGTCTCTACCACCGTGGATGACCAAGTGCTCTACGACAAAGGTGCTGGTGAAGTTTCCAGCTTCCCCGTGCCTAGACTATCCTAGTCCTAGGCCACCTTCTTATCGAACACGACGTCGTGTGAGACAACCACCTTGCCCCCGCGTGGGTCATAGAGTTGGTACGCCTTGATACCTTCCTCGTAGCCCAGGAGCAGCATCGGTGTGCTCCTGTCCTCTAGCTTGGTGAGGACCAGCTTCGTCTTCCTAACGTGGCCAATGCAGCTGAATGTCTGGAGGAATGACACACTCAGCTTGCACCCATACCAAGCTTCGAACGGCGTCTTGCCCTTCAGGGCCTTGGTGGGCGCACGGTTGAGGATGAAAATCGCTGTGGTCACTGCCTCACCCTAGAACCTTACCGGCATGCTCTTAGCCTTCATCATGGATCGAGCCATGTTGACCACCATCTGGTTCCACCGCTCCACCACGATATTCTGCTGCAGCGAGTATGGCGTGGTGTGGTGTCATACCACACCCTAATCCATGCAGTACGCAGTGAACTCCACTGAAGTGAATTCATCACCGCGATCAGTCTACAGCACGCACAGCTTCCTATCGCTCTTCGCCTCCGCGCATGCCTAGAACTTCTTGATCACCTCCACTACCTCGTCCTTGCTCATCAGGAATTGTAGCCACATATAGCGACTACAATCATCCATGAGCAGAAGGAAGCACTATCGACCATCGTTTGTGGCTGGCGTGATTGGCCCGCAGAGATCGCTGTGGACGAGCTCGAGAGCGTCCACGGCGTGATACTTGGTCGCCTTTGGGAATGATAACCTCCTTTGGTTCCTGGCAAGGCAGCTGTCACACAGCTCACCTCCGTGCTTGATGTGAGGCAGCCCTCGGACCATCTTCTCCAGCTGACCGAGCACGCCGAAGCTGAGATGTCCGAACGGGGCATGCCACAGCCATGGCTCCTCGGTGTGCTGTGCTGCCAGGCACACCAGCTGCTCCACCTTCAAGTCGAGCAGGTATGATCCATTACATGAGCATTTTACCTTTGCGAGAAGACGCCGCTCCCAATCCCGAATCTTCAGGATCCCGCTCTCGATCAGTACCTCATATCCGCACTCATCCAGCTGCCCGATGCTAATGATGCTTGAACACAGCTGTGGGATGTAGTACACATCCATCAGCACGTGGTGCTCACCATTCTGGCACCTGAAGATGATGGTGTCGCGCCCTCGGATCGTCACCCTTGAGCCGTCACCGAACTTCACCATGTTGTTCATGTTACCGTCGAGCTCGAAGAAGGCTTCCTTGGAGTTCGTCATGTGGTTGTTGGCATCGGAGTCTAGATACCATTGCTGCTCCTGTTCACTGCCCACACGTCTGAGGTGGACTTGGGCACGCGGTTCGTTGATGTTGATAGCCTTCAGAGCCTTGCCGTGCCCTTCCACCGCCATCATCTCTCCCTTCTCCTTGGCCTCAACATCGTGCAGTGCATAGAATGTCATCATTAGGAGAGTGGCCTCATCATCCTCATCAGCCTACACTAAATAAGCATCAGCCTTCTTCTCCTGCTTACGATTTGGGCACTCCTTTGCCCAAGGCCCGTCTTCCCACAGCGCCGGCAGGCGTTGGGGTCGACCTTCTTCTTCGAAGAAGAAGAAGCCTTGCCACAGTGCTTGCCATCACCACCATGGCTGGAGGAGGCTTCCCTAGACTTCTTTCGGGCAGCCCACTCCTCCTCTGTTAGCAGCAGCTTGCCGCTGTCCGTCGTTGCTGTGGCCTGCTCCATGTGCTCGTCCATCACCCACAGACGGCCTGTCACATCCTCAATGGTGAGGGTGGACAAGTCTAGCATCGTCTCTATGGAGAGAGCGATCTAGATGTACTTCACCGGCATAGAGTGGAGGTACTTGGAGACCGCCTCTTCTTCATCGATGGTGACACCGTGGCTCCTCAGCTTGCTGATGAGCGACTACAGGCGAAGGGAGAAGTCATCCACCGACTCACCATCCTTGAACTTGGGGGTGGCGTACTCTTTCTTCAGCAGCTGGGCCGTTGCCTTCTTTGTGCGGTCAGAGCCAACGCGCATCGCTTCAATGACCTCCCACGCCTCCTTAGCATAGTTCTTCGCCCCCAGCGGCTCCCTGTACTCCGCTGGCACAGCAGCGAGGATAGCCTCCAATGCTAACATGTCATCTTCATTGTCGGTGCCCTTGTCAATGACATTCCAAAGCCGTCGGGCTCCGCCCACTCGCCATAGTTGGTGCGAGTTAGCGTCGGCTAACTGGAGCCGCTGACCTCCCGCACCGTTAGCACGACGACCTCCTGTCGTGGCTGGGCAGCCACAGCAGCGCCGCTGCTGTTGCCCATCTCTAAACCGTCCGTCATCGCCAGTGGTTAGTCCGGCGACGGCGCTTGTATGACTTTGATACCACTTGTTGGTCCCGAGATCTCCGGCATGGGTGAGCCGACCACTCACCGTCTTTGCCGACCACACACACTACGGCTAGAGGTAGAAGAAGGGAGGGAGAACAGAGCGCACACACACACACAACACAAGGACCAGCGTTGGCCGGAGCTCTACAGAGGAGATGACAAAAATGAACTCGCTCAACTTTACTGAGTTGCAGTGGGAAGCTATATATACAACTCTACTCATCTAATCCTAGTACACAGACATACCAGGCTGTCATGCTGCTGCAGTGACTAGATGTGACAACATGGCTGACTTTGGCGCCTACCCCTGCTGTGGGCACAGTGCGGCACGGGAGCTTTTCGGTGCCTGCCCCTGCCGCAGCTACAGTGCAGCGGCGAGGGAGCAGCAGATTACTTTACACAAGGCTCAGGGTCTGTTGATTTACGAAAAGGAGTGCTTCGCTATACTCTTAGCCGTGGATCATTGGCGCCCATACTTGCTTCATTCAGAGTTTATCATAAGAACAGATCAAAGAAGTTTGGTTCATCTCGACGATCAAAGGTTGACCACTCCGTGGCAACATAAGGTGGCAACATAAGGCTCTGACTAAATTGCTTGGTCTCGATTACAAGATAATCTACAAGCAAGGCAAGGAAAATCGGGTAGGGCAGATGCATTGTCCAGAACCAGTCATGCTGAAGATCATGAGTTGGCTGCAGTGACTGTGACGGTTTCCCCCTAGGTTCAGACCTTACAAGACGCCTATCTTCAGGATCCTGAAACGGCTAAGCTACTGCAAGAACTATCAGTAAAATCTCCTTCTGGTCATTATTCTCTGGTAAAGGTATTAATTTATTTCAAGGGCAGAATTTGGGTTGGCAATGCTATGGAAATCCAGCAGCAAATCTTGTGTGCACTACACTCTAGTGCGGTGGGAGGTCATTCTGGATATGAAGCCACTTACCACAGGGTGAAGAGGTTGTTTGCCTGGCCCCACCTGAAGCAAACTGTCAAAGATTATGTTGCTCAATGCACTACATGTCAACAGGCTAAGACTGAGAGGGTGGCATCTCCTGGGTTACTCTCACCATTACCCATACCTGAGGGAGCCTGGAGGTCACACAGCATGGATTTTATTGGAGGTTTACCGAGGTCAGGCTCCTACAACTGCATACTGGTGGTTGTTGATAGGTACTCGAAGTATGCTCACTTCCTCCCTCTGTCTCACCCATTTTCTGCATTACAAGTTGTTGTGCTGTTTATGAACAACATATTCAAACTCCATGGTTTACCTCAAGCAATACTATCAGATAGGGACAAGATATTCACCAGTAAACTGTGGAAGGAATTATTTAAGTTACTTGGAACTGCATTACATATGAGCAGCGCCTATCACCCCCAGTCTGATGGCCAGACCGAAAGGGTGAACCAATGTTTGGAAACCTACTTAAGGTGTTTTGTGCACTCTTGTCCTGCTAAATGGTCATCTTGGCTTGCATTGGCTGAATTCTAGTACAGCACATCATATCACACTTCTTTACGGAATACACCTTTCTTTGTGTTGTATGGTCATCATCCTCAGCAGCTGGGAATTGAAGCTCCTAGTGTCAGTCAGAACTCAGATCTGAACAGTTGGCTGCAAGACAGGGAGCTAGCACAGCAATTGGTCCAGCAACACCTCTTGAGGGCTCAGCGCAAAATGAAACTTCAGGCTGACAAGAAACATTCTTTCCGCAGTTTCCAGATTGGAGATACTGTGTCTGTCAAGATTCAGCCTTATGTTCAGACATCGTTGGCTAATCGTTCTTCAAACAAGCTCTCCTTCAGGTTCTTCGGCCCTTATAAGATTGTGGCGAAGATTGGTGATGTTGCATATCAACTTCAACTTCCAGAAGACTGCCTCATCCACTCAGTCTTTCATGTTTCTCAGCTAAAGCAAGCAATTGCTCCTAACACGGTGGTTAGTCAAGAACTACCCGATCCTACTATTCACTTTCAGGTACCTCAAGCTGTTCTGGATAGACGTCTTCATCACCACAACAACACCAGTGTGGCGCAAGTTCTTGTCAAATGGTCCCATCTGCCAGTGGAGCTGTCCACCTGGGAGGACGAGACGGCGCTTCGTCAAGAATTCCCAAGAGCGCCGGCTTGGGGTCAAGCCGTTCTTCATGGAGGGAGGGATGTCACCGACGCCAACACATTTGATGCTGTCCCTGAACCTGAACTATCTGAAGACGCTGGTGATCAAGAAGAAACAGAAGCTTCAGATGCGCCAAGAGCGGGAAGAAGAGCAGGAAGCCCAACACTCGCATCACTGGGCCGGACTGGGTGTGAGAGCCCATGTAATGCATTTACGTTTTCGTTTCCGCAGGCCCATGTAACGGAGACCGTAGCTCTGGCTCCTATGTAATCGATCCCCAATCTGAGAGAACTCGAACTCGAACTTGAACTTGAACTTGTATCGGAACCGAGCCGGTTGGCGTCGGCGGCGAGCTCGGCGATCGCCGGAGTCTCGAGGTTCAAGCTATCCCCGTGCTAGTTAGCTCCACCACTACCTAGTCCGGTAACAATCAGGAGGCCGAAGGCGTCCAGACGTCACGCTGCGGCGCTGGGTGTGAAGAACAGGTTGTCAAAGACAGTAGCAAAGAAAGAGCCGAGGGGGAGGAAACCAGCTGCATCTGAATTCCAGGGCAAGAGAGAGCTGTACAGATGCTAGGTCACGCTCACGCAAATGTAATAAGTACTTGTGCATGAGTTTTTTTTTTTTTAATTCTACTTGTGCATGAGTTATAGTACCATCGATTGGTGGCCTCCTATCTTCCTTCGTCAGTAGAGCTTTCTGCGATTGAAATTTTCAGTTATTCTGTTTACTTCTCATGTCAATAGTGATAAATCCTGTGTCTCCACTTGACTGGTCTAAGGTGAACTGATATGGCTGAACTAAAGGCATAATCTGGTTCAACAACAATACAATATCTATCATTTGGTTCCACTGTAAATCTTACAGAAAAACGATACAAAAATCGCCAAAAGAACAAACATTTATATCTGAATGGACACAAATTTTGAAATAACTGATATTTCATCTGTTTCAGATTTGAACCAAGATTCTTTACAATCTGCATTACCACAAATGCTTCCAATAGTGTGGGAAAAGATGTTTAATTACAAATCATCAAAGGGCAGATTCAATGGCCCCAAGCCCCAGTTGAATTTCAACATAAAAAAGGGCGTACCCAGTGCAGAGAGCTCCCGCTCTGTGCAGGGTCTAGGGAAGGATGTCAGTGGCAAGACCGCGACTCGAACCCAGGACCTTCTGGTCACAGGCGGTAAGACTCTACCGCTTGCACCAGGTCCGTCCTTCAGTTGAATTTCAGCATGCTTGAAGAAATCCAAATTTATGTCCAGAGTGATGTCTAACAAAAGCAGTTTCAGAGCAACACCATAACGATGCTATGAACGCCCTATGAAAACCTGGTCCTTCCTCCACTGCTCTAACAATAAAATCAGCTGATGAAGTACATTGGGTTTGGGAGCTTGAAGGATCTTGTTGCCATTGGCGATCCTATCAAATCACTCCACTGATCCCCTGAGTTCCCAAGTATCTTGAAACCTTCCGCTTCCATTGCTGCTCTTCTCTCTGATTTGTACTGTACTGCAGTCTTGCCAATATCAGATGATTGCCTGCAGCAAGAATATGCTTAGATTAATAACTCAGCTGGCGATTGATATACATTGAGCTAGTGATTACGTAATAACAACTTCTAAGTGCAGATGTCCTCAGGAAAATCTGCAGTAACAAAACTACAAAATGTGAAAAGGAAACATAGTAATTGGTGGCGAAGCAGAGATTCTTAATGGTTTGCCCTTGTATCTGAGCAACATACCAATATCCTTTAGGAAGAAATCTACTCTTACCCATAGAAATATCATGATTCACGACAATCTGATTTTGACCCTAGAACTCAAATACCAGACAGCTTTCTCAATCTTTAGACCTCTAGCCTAGTCAAAAAGGTCATATGGCAAACTTTTCAGCCTTTTCCATTCTGGTTTCCCCCTCTTTCAATTTTTTTCAACCCCCCCCCCTCTTCCTCACTGAGTCACAATCCTTGGCTTCAAGGCATAGTGCCATCGATGGGAATCTAACCCCAATAGGAGGCGATGTCATGGGGAACTAGCTTGCGGGCTTCCTCATTAGTCGTTACTGGGTCTGGGTAACACAGAAGGTGGACAGCAGCGGTAGGGCAGTGCAAAGTGGTGAGTGACTTGACGATAAACTGGTGACTGGAATAGCTCAAGGGCAGGCTAGGGGGGTACAAGGCAGCGAGGCAGAGCTTCTGATGTGGTGAAAAATCAGAGGCACGTCAGAGGAACAGATCGAGCAGGGCGACACTGAGTGCATGGCAGACAAAAAATACTGATGATTCCGGCAGCTAAAGCAGGAGTTCAGAAATGTGGAGGGCACTTATGGTAAAGTGAATACAAAAAGAACATGATTTGACTACTGATTTTAGGAGGAGCAGAGCTCACTGCTCAAGATTCTGGACAGATCTGGTCAAGAAATATTTGCTCCCTGAATTATTGCTTGCTTCGTGCTTAGATGGAATTGATTCACATCTGATTTTCAGTTTTGTAAGCACTTGCTGTGGATATGTGCTGCCTGGATGCCAGGACAGAATCCTCATGTCTCGGTCTAGTCCTCCGCCAGACTGCTGTCAGCAGCATGGGCATGGCATTAGTGTCCATGGCCCTTCATGCGTACACTTCTGCAATGATGATGATAGCAGCATACCACTGTTGGGTGCCTGGGAGTAGGAGAGCAGTGTCGCTCACCGAAGAGGGTGGAAAAAGAGATGGGGAAGAAGACACTGTCATGGACTTGACGTGGCTCGTGATATGCCATAGGGATACATGTGGGTGCCCAATGGGTATTTCCTTTCCCTTTTCTGGCTTTGAAATCTAGACTAGTTCATTTTGATGTGTTTTGGGTCGAACCAATTGCCCATAGAAAACTAAACTTTCATCTCTAGATATGGGCAAAAACCATGGTGATGTGGTGCAAAATGGTGTAGAATGAGATCTTAGGCCTGAAGCGCAAGATATTGATAGTTCAATGAAGTTGTCTGATTTTGGAGTTTGATAGCCAAAATCGAATTCAGGTGATAGTTTAAGGGTAAAAAATGGACTTCTTCCTTGGTTTTTTATATAATTCAATAAACATCGACAATATATCATTTTCATAACCAGAATTGTACGAAATACCTCAGTATGAGTTTTTCCCATGAACTGTAGCCAGCAGACAAAAGATTCGATTCTGTGGCATTACGTTGGAATTCACTCCGGCCAGTCAAGAGGATAACATGGAAACCAAGCCCCTGAAGTTGATTGTACAGATTCAAGCTTGATGGTAATGCTGGTGCCTTTGCAACATCTACCCATTCATCAAATGAGGTCTCATTGAATTCCTGTGATCTAGAAAATCAGGGGAAATGTCAAAACAATAGCAATACTTTACAACAAAACTGGACACATGATTATGCAGTCAAATAGAGCCAGTTTATGCATTCCTTTTTTAAGAGCGACCCAAAAAAAAAAATCTGGTATACCTCAACTAAAAAAAGTTCAACGATACCAGAGATGTCCCGGAGAGAAAAGATCTAGCACCTTTCTTTTCTTTTGCTGAATAAATATTGAGGGTTATCCCCCCAAGTTACAAACAAAAATTCGATACAAGACACAAGCTTACCATAAGCCCATAAAGTATACAGAGGATGCCAATTAATTTGGACCCCAACACAAGAAACAAGTTTACCATAAGCCCGTAAGGTATACAGAGGATGCCAATTAATTTGGACCCCAGAACAGCTTTATACATGATACAGTTAGCTGGTTCTACTCCCTTTATTAGTTAATCTACAGTCCCAGAATCCTACCAAAGCATAATCTACTTGAAAGTTCTGAAACCCACATTGTAGTTATTTTTTTCTCAAATAGTTATCACAAAATAAAGAGAACGGATAAACTGAAGTAACACCCTCGAAACATAATCAATTTCAGAGCACAAGCACTGGAACAGTGGAAATATGTTTTCTAAAGCAGCAATGTGTTTACAGACAAACAAACCCACTTGTGCGATATTAACATTGTACACATGACAAAACACCTCAGCATTGGCACATTGGTTGGCAAACCAATGCCAAACCACAGTGGTGGAGTATTATCACAACCCAGAGCAATTGCTTATAATCGAACAAATTCGCATTGAGTTCAGTTTTTGCCACAACTGATTCGAAAAGGCAGGAAGTCACCTTACCCCTATCCGTTGACCGCGTAGTACGGCGCGTTGGAGAGCAGCGTCTCGTCGACGTCGAACACCCACGCCGGCCTCGCGCTCGCCGAGCCGCCCCACTCGGCGGCGGCGGCCAGGGCATCAGAGGCGAAGGCTAGGGCGTCGGCTGCGGCGACGGCGGAGTCAGACGCGTAGCGAGGCCCCTCCATGTAGTCCCACACGAAATCCCCGCAGCGCGCGGGCACGGCGAGCCAGGGCCCCGCGTTGCCCGTCTCCACAGACAGCCTCCAGCTGTCGCAGAAGAGCTCGTCCGCGTTCTCTACCGCGCCAGAGGAGATCGCCGTGGGGTCGTCCGGGACCATGCGGATGACAGCGGGCACGGCGCTCGCGGACGCGACGAGCGAGAGAGCGAGGAGGAGGCGCCGGGGCATGGTGCCGACGGCGGCGCCCTGGGTACTTCCGGTGGGTTTGTGGGGGACGGCGGGGAGGTGGGGTCCTTCCGCTAGTCTAATTTCATTCTAATTCATCCTTTTTCAAATTATAATATTAGAAACATAATTATAATATTAAAAATATAATTGCGAATGAATTAGAATAAAATTAGACTAAATTGCTTATAACATAAGTGGGACAAGCAACCAGAGTTTGGAGATCAAGATATCCTATAGATAACCGAATCTCATGATAGATTTCCTTAAAGCCAACTAGAAAACCTTTACGTAAACTGATCAAAATTATATCTGTAACCTTGACTATATAACGCGGGATTGGGAGCCCGAGATTGGTACTTATCATTGATCATACCAACCCTAGGCAATTAGTCATCAACGCTCCTGTAAACACTAAGCATTAAACATAAGCAATCTATTGTGCACGGGACGTAGGACACTCCTTGCCTAAACCAATATAAAAGTGTTCCACGTGCTACCTATCTGATTCCTCGTGTTAAGGATGAAAGTGAATGGGATAGATCCCGCACCGACTGTTTGCATTTTCTATATTATGATACCGTTTTCGAATTTAGCAAAACTTAAACATTTGTCATTTTCAATTGGTTTCACAACCATTTTCAACCATTTTTTATACTCATTAATTACTAAAATATAAAAAATACCTTACAAATCATTTCTGTTTTCTATATTGTAATACCGTTTCTGATCGTTTTCACCCCTACCCGGGTGTGGTTTGTTGATCTATATTGTCGGAGTCGATACTTTCGACAGTTGGCGTGCCAGTTAGTAAGCGCTGATGGTCACTAAATACCAAATTTGATCATCAATTACTATTTGAACAAATCTAGATGGCTAGAGGGGTGAAAAACCTATAAAAATTTTCTACCAAACATATTTTCACTAGAGGAAAGTGTTAGAACAATAGGTGACCCTAATAGCAATTACAAGCACTAGCTCTAGTTCAATTCAAGCAAGCCCCCTACATAAGTCTAGTAGCAAGGTTGGTTTCTAGCTAGTTCACTTCACCACTCAAGCTACCAACTACTAAACTACACAAGAGAGCAAACTAGAGAGCTACTAACAACTAGTTACACCCAGTAAGGAACAACAAGCTACTTTGCAAGTGTAGAGCTTTATACCAAACCAGGCAAAAGAAATAACACAATGAATTTTTCACCCAAGGTTCGGTTGCTTGTCCGTAACTTAATCCCCATTGTGGCGAGTCTTATGGTGATTTGATTCACGCACTAACTAGCATCACACACTAGACCTACGACGTGGGTGTCACAAAAATCACTCCCACACAAGCCCTCCTTCTAGCCATGCCCAATTTACTAGAGTTTCCCTTTTGCACTCCGTGAGGCGGGAACAAGAACCTCTTCACAGTCACTTTGATTTGGTGTGGAAACAATCACCAATTCCCCTCACTAATTACGGAAGCTCCAACCGTCTAGGTCGCAGCAACCATCAAATCAAGAGTAACAAGAACGCCCAAGCTTCACAATCACTAGTGCCACACCAAGATGCAATGCAATGCTCTAGTGATGAATCGATCTCTCTCAAAGTCTCTTGCAAGAGCAAAAGAGCTAGAGAGAGAAGGAGAGGCTTTTCTCAGCTTGGAAGGGATGTAGGAGGTTGAACAAGTGGCCAAGAGAGCTCCAAATCCCATGCATACCCATATATCTATAGGGGGCACCAAGGGATATGGTCGTTAGGCTTTGCAAACAGCCTCCATTACTACAAAAATGATTTCGCGAGACACTGCCCAAACATTAACGTAGGCGGTCACAAAATCCAACCGTCTCGTAAAATTCCTGAAGATTTTCTGAGGCGGTCGTTTCATTTATGGAGGTGGTCACAATTGATTGTCTCACAAAATGCATTTATGGAGGCAGACATTTTATTTACAGAGGCGGTCGGGATTGCCCGTCTCGTAAAATCGATTTATGGAGGCGATAAAAAATAACCGTCTCCTAAAATCGTTTTACGGAGGAGGACCTCTTATGAGGCCCACCTCTGTAAATCGTGGGCGAGCCCACCTGGCCCATCTAGGCTCGGTAATGTGTTAGCAGTATATATATGCTGAGAAACCCTAGCTTTCTTCTCCCAACCAGCAAAGACTCAGTCGTGCGCTCCATCTCTCTTCGTCTCCCTTTCCCCCTCCCTCTGCCGAGCACACCCAAACCTGATCTCTCTTCCTCTCTCTCTAACGACGACGCGACTCCCGTTAGTATGTTGTGCGTTTTCAATGTATATTGTCTGTGTTTAAATCGTGAAAATAGAATTCGAATTCAAATCAAATGGTGGGAAACTATTTTTTTTAAACTAGAAAATGATTAACGAGGCGGGCAAATTAAAACAGGCCGCCTTTGCCGCCTCCGTTAATCAATTAACGGAGGCGGGCGACTTAACGAGGCGGGCAAATTAAAACAGGCCGCCTTTGCCGCTTCGGATAGGGTTTCATTCCCTATTGTCTCACCTATCACCTCCTGTAAAGCGAAGGGGTGGTATACCCCTTTGTACTTACCATACTTTGACCAGATATCTTCACTATACAGATCCTCTCTACCCAGTTATCATAGATTCCTTTGTCTCATCATAGGATGATCTTGAGTCTTAGTTAGTTCACTTTGCGTTTGCGTTCCCCGTGGAAATACGATACATGAAATACTCCCGGTGAAGGCTACATTGACTACCGTATGCTTGCAATATATTCGTTTGTCACTTCTAGTGTCAACAGGTAGTCTCTGGTTTTAGTATTCTTGTACACTGGCATGATTCCAACAGCCTTGCTAGAGTCGATGCCAAAGTTTACCTGAATGACGATGCCAAGATTCTAGACCCAGTCAAGGTTAATGCCGGTCTACCACAAATGGGTGACTCTTGGACTGTGTTGGTCTTTGTCCTGAAGAAGAAGAAGAGTGTTTCTAAACTACCTGATGAGGAGGCTGTGTTGGTCTTTGTCCTGAAGAAGAAGAAGAGTGTTTCTAAACTACCTGATGAGGAGGCCCCATCCTCCTCAGCCCCCACGCTGGACCGGACCCGTGCCTCTAGCATGGTCTGACACCAACCTAGCAGGCTCCAGCACTGTCTCGGTCATGAACATTGATGGAGGGGCCCAAGGACGATGGAATGAGCAGACTGCATCACTTGACTTGGAAGAAACGGTGGTCGAGGTAGTTGATGCACCTATTGAGAACATAGAGAAAGGGTTAGTTACAAAGAAAGGTCAGTTGTTCCTACAGAAATTGTGACTGTTTGGCTGTTCAGTTTCATTCGGATCATGTGACCAAGGCAGTCTGTAACGCCCTAGCCCGGGAAAACGGCATGTTGAATGGATCACGCCTGCTAATTAACTCTCTTACGCTTTCGTCCTCGCTTCACGCAAAAGATTCAAACCGGAGTTCATTAGCTTTCCCAGGCTGAGACTTTTAAGCTGGTTTGTCCCCCGTCCAGGTTGCAATGCGGTACTAAACTCGTGCAGCTACAGTGTCCCGCATGCTACAGTATCGAAACCTTTCACACTACAGGACCAACTCCGAGCTACAGTGTTCATCGACCCAGCCCACCATCAGACTGGCCCAAGGCCCATTAGTGGGGTCTCACATACACCCACCCTTAATGACTCGACGTTCTCATCGAGGGCCGAACCAACCCACCCAAACAGTACAAATGGCCAGGATCGCCTCTCTTGGTCCATGTTTATATTCTCAGCTCCTAAGCCCAAGTGCTAACTTGTCCGAGCTCCCGAGCCATATATTTGTGAAGCCATATATTCGTGAAACCACGAGACTCTCTGGGCCCACGTCCATATTCCCAGCTCCCCGGCCCAAGTGCCATGCTCTCACAGGAGCCATGCGCAGCCTGTTCGAGCTCCCGAGCCATATATCCGTAAAACCGCGAGAGTTGGCTCTGATACCATTTGTAACGCCCCAGTCCGAAAAAACGGCTAAGATCCACTCTACACATTGAATAGAGCACGCCTGTTAATTAACTCTCTTGCGCTTTCGTCCTCGCTTCGCGCAAAAAATTCAAACCGAAGTTCATTAGCTTTCCAGGCTAAGACTTTTAAGATGGTTTGTCCACCGTCCAGGTTGCAATGTGGTGCTAAACTCGCGCAGCTACCGTGTCCCGCGTGATACAGTAATCAGAAACATTTCACCCTACAGCACCAACACCGAGCTACAGTGTTTAGCGACCCAGCCCACCATCAGACCGGCCCAAGGCCCATTAGTGGGGTCTCACACAGTCCCTGCACCAGCTTTTGCACCAACACTCAAATCCATCATCATTGGGCCTAACATTGTTGCAGGTTCTTCTAAGCTCCCCTGCCCCACCTCTTTGCTAAGGTACTCAACTTCTTAACCATCAGTCCTGCCTTGGCACCTTCAATTTTTTTTATCCTTGCTAGACCTTGATCAAAATACTCTCATTCCACCTTATTTTGATGATATTGTCACCCTAGTGCATTTGGCCTTTCTGTTATCTCCACAGATTGGAGACTCCTCCCTTGAGAAGATTGCAGTTGAATACCTTGAAGAGGATGAGGGCGACGAGGCCGATCTGATGGACCACGACGGCGACATCTGCGAGAGAACCCTCAAGGGCAAGGAGGCCACGGATGCTTGCCTCACGGCGGCGGCCGTCCGCGGGAGCCACCCGGTGCGTGGTGTCACCGATGCTGGCATCTCCGCTCTCGCCCGCAGCTGCCCAGAGCTCCGCTCCCTTACCCTGCGGGATGTTCCGCATCGGAAAGAAGATGCCTGAACCAGAGGTAGAAGAGAAGAGAATGTATGTTCGATCTTTGTTTTGGTATGTTCTATCTCTGGCATTTGGGAATAATTTGGCATATATTTCTCCGATATCTGCAACCCCTGAACAATTTGGCATATATTTCTTTGAGATCTGCAATCCATAGAAATAAAAGTTGTGTTATCTTCAAATTACATCACTCTGTCCAATAAATTATAATAAAGAAATCATTGCAAATGTAATAATAAGACATTTTAAATATAGTAAAAAGACATTGTAATGCAACCGAGTACTGGGAGTGGCCAAAACACTCGGTTGCTGCCTAGCTGCTTCCTAAAATTTGCATGAAGAACGAACAACCTTTGGATTGGGTGGAAGTGTCAGGAGCAGCCAAGAACATAGAACTCAATTGCGACTCTACTGATCATTCAAATGTGATGGAGATAGGGCTTCTCACGGTGTGCTTGTCGGACACCCAGCGGAGCGCGCCCTGAACCACCTTCGGGTTACAACTCTGCCCTCGCCGCACGGACACCGTGAAGCTCTGCTCCTGGTTTGACTCCGTGAACTGCAGAGACCTCGGCTCGACGTGCACCATGCTCGACGGCAGGTCTACATAGGGGTAGTACACATCCGGTGCCTTGCCGACGTTCCTCACCGTCCGGTGCACCACCGCCACCGGATTGGCCGTGGAGTTCCACGCCTGTGGGAACACGACCCAGATGGAGGGGTAGTTCAGCGCGTGGTCTGGGATCACCCTGATGGCCGAGCAGTCCACAGCGCGCCGCGCGATGACGGACACGTCCCGGCTCGCGTAGACGCTGCAGAGAAAGTGCAAGTAGTCGTCGGGGGCGATGTCGTAGACCAGGCCGGGATCGACGGCCTTGACTGGATTGACGTGGCCGGCGCCCGTCGCGAAGAAGTCGGCCGGCATATGTTGCTCGTTCAGTATCGGGTTTCCGGAGCGGTCGATGGGGTCGGCTGTTGTCACAACAGCGGACCTGATCGCCGCCGGTGACCAGTCCGGGTGCTTGCTCTTGATCAGTGCCGCGACGCCGGCTAGGTGCGGTGCCGACATGGACGTGCCAGAATCAAAGTTGAAGGTCGGTCCGGAATTCACCGATGAAGATGGAGGGCCGACGACCTGGGTCGGCCAAGCCGCGAGTACGCTCACGCCGGGCCCCGTGATGTCGGGTTTCAAGATGCTGGGATTGCGCTGGCTCGGCTCGCGGGAGGAGAAGGAAGTGATGGCCGGGGCCGGCGACGCGTCGAGAACCGTGCCCCGAAAGAAGATCTGCGCTATCGGGTTCGCCGTGGAGTTGATGTACTTCTTGATAGCGGCTCCGGCAGCGTAGCTGACATGCGAAGCTGGGAGGACTTGGACGTCAGCGAGTGTGCTGTAACCGTTGGAGAACTCGTTGGTCATGATCATGCCGATGCCTCCTGCTCGTTTCACCTCGGCACCTTTGTCAACCCTCCTGACGTCATTGCCACGGTCACAGAGCACGATCTTGCCCTTGACGTCGAAGCCGTCCAGCGAACCGTTGCCGCAGAACTGTGCGTCGGCTGTCGAGCTCGCTCCCGCGTGCGGGTAGAAGACGGCCGCCGAGATTTCTGGCTGGTACAACGACTCCCCGTCAAACGAGAGGCCGTTACCGAGACGCACCTGGGAACCGATCAAACGGTCCATGGTGCTCGCCGCGACGGTGAGCATCCATGGCGCGTCGTTGAACAGCGTGCTGGCATTTGGACCGCTGTTGCCGGCTGAGATGCTGACGAAGATGCCCTTCTCTACGGCGCCATACGTACCAATCGCGAGGCTGTCTTGGTAGAACGGTGTGTCCGACACCGACGAGGTATCGCGGAGAGATATGGAGAGAACGTCACAGCCGTCACCCACGGCCGCGTCGATGCCGGCGAGCATCGCGGCACTGGTGCACTCGTCGCCGCACGGCTTGTACATGGCGACGTGAGCGCGTGGCGCTATCCCTGAAGCGGTGCCGCGGCCCTGGCCGAGCACCTGGGCTCCATGCACGACCGCCCCCGCCGCGGTGCTCGACGTGTGTGTGCCAGGGCCGTCCATGTCGAGCGGTGAGGGGTCGGACTCGAAAGACCGCGCGCCTATGAGCTTGTTGTTGCACGCGGAGCCGTTGAAGTCGCATCGACCCTTCCACTTTGCCGGCGGCGGCGGCATGCCGTCACCGGCATGGTTTCCAATATCGTCCAAAATCTCCTGATATTTTCGATATATCCTCTTTATCCGTAGGTACCGATAAGAAAATATCTATTTTTTTTCGTACAAATTTTGTTTAAATTTATTTAAATCTACTTAAATTCAAATTAAATTTTATTTGAATTTGGTCCGATATTTTCAATATATTCTGTTTATCCTCTTTATCTATGACCCCCGATAAATTTTAATTTCTAAAAATGAAAACCTACTCACCGCTGTACGATGGGTGGTAGGGAAAGATACCGGTGTCGAGCACGCCTGATGATGACGCCGTCCCCAAACCCAGAAGCACTGTGGTTTATGGCGCTCACGCCCTCCTGTGGCACTGGCACGTCCAGCCCGAGGAACCGAGGCGTGTGCGTCGTCAGAAGCTCACAAGACACGTTCGGCTGCGCCGCGAGGAAGCCTGGCGTGACAGACAGCACGTCGAGATCCCGCTGCGTCAGCCGGGCGGCAAAGCCGCTGGCGACGTGGTGGTAGGCGTGCAGAAGCTGGCCGTCCTCAGGGAGGAACGACCTGTACCACGCCGTCCGGTCGTCTGGTATGGCGAACACGTGCTTCCCCGGCGGCTGTACGTGGACGATGAACGTGCGGAGCTCGTCATCGCCGGTCGTCTTGACAACGATTGAAGTAGCAAGGAGAACACAGGGAGTAAGAATGCCGAGCAAGGACAGCTTGAAGTAGAAGCTTTCCATCATTGCTGCCGGTTTGCTCTAATGTTGTTTGCATGTGCATCCATGGCGTCCTTTTATACAAGACAAGATTAACGTGCGTGTATGTGTATTCACTCATTGTTAGAGACGGCAGGCTTTTGGATCACAGTTCGTGTGTGCAAATTGATTAAACCGTACAAGGCCGGCGATTTTGTTGGCAGAAGCAGAAATGAGCACTTGGAACGGAACCGTGAGGGTGTTGGGAAATGTTTGCGAGGACGGCAAGACTGAGAGTCTACGATATGGACATGGAACCTTGCGTCGTACAGCCGCCTGGGATTCGATGCTGCTCAGCTTGGAAGCTTAGCAAGATGACAACAGGAAATATTCCAGGAGAAGAATACGGTTCTTGATTACTATGCACCACTTGGAGTATCTATCTATATTATACTCCATGTCTCCATCCATTTCAAATTATAATAGCAACTTCAAGAGCCTAGGTAAATTTAGATAGCTCAATTGGCTCTCTAAAATAATTTAGCCTTCTAGATCTCAAAGTACCGCAACAGCTTCTCATGAACGTTAGCCCAACAGGAAATTGTTATTTTCTCATCGACGTTCTACCGACAAAAAAATTTATATACGTCCGGGAGGAAATATGTTTCCTTATCCTTGCCACCATCAGATTTTGCCATTGACACCGATAGAATACTTCTCTACAGAAGGACCTCATTTATGTACAATTTCATACAATAATTCATTCATGATAATAGTATCCACAAACATCATATATATGATTCTATAATGTTCTCAACTAGAAAACAAATATATAGCATCAATGTGTCATCATCCACATGCCATACATATAGTTTTAGATGCCCACAGTTCAGTTGGCATCAATAGGAACATAAATTATGATGTCCATAGGTCTCGCATCAACAGCCACATAAATTATGATGTCCATATAGGTTTAGCATCAACACAGCTACATAACGTCACAAAAGCACCCATTATCTTGCATCTTACTGTATTAGAGCAACCTTTCCTTGAATGACTAGGGCCCAAGCACTTTGAACAGAGGAGATGGGCCTCGGTAGGGACCTTGTGTGCTGAGGGGGAGCCTGGCTGGGACCGAGTGAGCCGCTGAGCCAAGGGAGGGGCCATGCAGTGTTGAATTTGAATTTGAAACCAGGGGGAACCACCACGGGCTCCGCCGGAGAAGGCGCTAAGCATTTAGGAACCCAGTGAAGAACAGGCCGTGATGGCCGCCTGGAGGAAGAACTCAACTTGATTTTTGGGAGATCAGAGGGATCCACATCAAAATTCTTTGGATAATCTGCAGGGTAATTGAGGCGCAGGAAAACAGATCGACACGAGACCGGAGTAGATCGGACAGCCTCAGCGAAGGTTTTCTGGATTTTGAACCGACTCTGGTCCACTCAGACTATTGTTCTAGGCACCAGAGATCAAAGTCTTTGCGCCAATTGGGGCCTCCTTCAACCCAATGAATGAAGACAATAAAAATGTTGCAAATGAAATGCTTTAACTTGTAAACCATGAAACCCACATCTTTGCAAGAGATGGAGAAACGGTACATGGGTTTTTAATTTCGGTATTACAAAAATTTCGGCCACCACCGAAACTACCGAATTTCGCGAAATTCGGCCGAAATTTCGGCGAATTTTTTTAGAGACTAGCACATGAAGTATGTTTTTTCTAAAAAAAACATTTAAATCTAAACAAATATTAGTATGATTTATGACTACATATCTATTGAATACAAAAATATGCAATATAAACAATAAAAAATTGAGTCTAAAGTTATATAACACATGTATTAGTGTATTATAAAATTTTGGATTTTTCTTTCGGCCATCACCGAAATTACCGAATTTCGCGAAATTTCGCCGAAATTTTGAACCCTAGGTACATCCACCTAGAGAGGTGCACCACATGGAAATCTTTTGCCATTCCACCGAGGCAAGATTGGAGGAGACCCACGGACTCCTCATTGAGACAAACCGCAGAGTGGTCAAAACTAGCCACTAAGAAAAACGGCTTAATGGGGGAGAGGGGAAGGGACTCACTGAGCACTTGAAACGTTGGGACACCGGTTTTTCAAACTTGATTCCTAGATCGAAGCCGAGATCCGAGAGCCTGGCCATGGAAGTGAGCTTGGATCAACAACAAATGTTTTCCATTTGCACACTTGATGATGGTTTGGCATGATTGAGTCTTCCAATTAAAGCAGCTTTAGAAATCCCATGAGTTTGTTTTTCTTTTGCATGGTACAGGAGCATTGTTCAGAAATCAACCGTTAGATTACTGGTCATCATACTCGTTCATTGGCCAAAGCAGAATAGTTCACTTTTATGAAAGTCGATTTTTAGATCTGATAATTGTTCAAAAGTCCAAAGAAACAACTTAATATTCTTTGCCTGTTCAATATCATGATCCATAAAAAAATGTTGTCATCTGCATATTGCAAAATTGACAAGCTATTTTCCACTTAGGTTTGGAATGACTTATTTTATTTGGCCTTCCTCCTTAGCTCTAGATAAGATGATAGCTTAATTATCCACAAAAATGTTGAACAAGATCGGTGACAGGATCATCTTGCCTAAGACTTTTCTTGGTTCGGAAGTATTGGCCCATTTACTCATTATAACCACATTTCCACAAAAGTCTAATCACACCACCTTTGGATTAAAATCCTTCAGTCCCAACGCTTGTTTAGGAAATTCCAGTTCACCTACAGTTGATACTTGATAAAAATGTTCCTAGATAGATTACACGATTTTCTGCACACCAGAAGAGGGAAAAAAACACAACTGTTTACAATAGCAGCCAGTATACTCCGTTTCGGTTGTTTCGAAACCAGTGTCAAATCAGCAATTTACAATTGCCACAGGAGCAAGGATATATCTGCTTTGCCAACCGCCCATATAATCAATTCATGAAACTTTGTTCCTGCATCGGACAGCAGACAGGGATAAGAACAAGAGAGTCAGGAACTCATCAATCGGTATAACTGGTAAAGTATAAGGTACTCTACTCAGGCATATGATGCGTGCCAGGTCGCTCACCAGCTGATCTTGGAGAGGATCTTGTCGAAGTGGAAGAGGTGCTTGCGCACGCGGTAGACGTGCAGCGTGTACATGGCTGCAGCGCAGGTCACCAGGAAGAACGACAACACGATCAGCTCGCTGAAATCCTGCTCAAAATTAATGGGACCGACCATCACCTTCTTCCCTTCTTTGTATATACGGAGCATGTCAATTCATGCCTAGTACTAGTAGTTACAGCATCTAGTAGTCGTCGTTCATGGCAATGGCACTCACCCTGGGATCGGAGATGATGATGCCCATGACATAGGTGAGCAGGTCGAACACGGACTGCAGCGAATTCTGCACCCCACCCACCACGCACCGCTCGTGGTCCGGCACGCCGTCCTGCATCAGCTGCATCACGGCGAGGTCGAACATCCAGAGCCCTAGGCGCGACGCGGCGACGCCGGCCATCAGCATCCACGCCGACGCCACGTCGCTGGCCGCCCAGATGGAGGCCACGCACACCAGCAGGCAGCACCACTGGCCGCAGAGCAAGGTCCAGCAGCAGTTAAATTCACTGAAACCTGATGCTTAGTTTGTATGTCGCGCTGTGCATTATTGCATACTAGTACCTGCATCCAAATGGACCATAGCCCTGTTCGTAGCGTGGACACCCATGAGTGCACCACAGGGTACAGCAGCGTTGCGCCGATGCCGACGATGGCGCTGAAACCCCTTGCCAAACTGATGACGTACGCAGGTATGCCTTTCCAGTCCAGGGTCGCCGTCATCAACGTGCCAAAACTGCAAAACCAGCACATACAGCATTTCATTACTCTTTGCGTTAATCAGACATAATTTAAGCTGGGTTAATTACGTTATCGCATCTCACAACCGGTTATTTCGTTGGCCTCCAGTAACCTGATCTCTGAGCGTTCGATGATCCGATCCGACGCTTGCGTGCGTGCGGCGCCGGCGCGGTTCGACAACTACGCAAAGCGCGCGCGGGCAGCCGCTCCGCTCCAGCTAGTAGCTTAGATTAGCTCCGGTCAAAAGCTAGCTAGAATGCGTAGTACTCGTCAACCGCCTTGGAAAAGCGCGATATCGATATCCACCGAGCGAGCGATCGCAGGGCAAGGCAGGGCAGGGCTAGCTAGGCCTGTTACACATATAGGATCACTAGGAGCACAGATCTATCCGGTAGAATGGTTCTATTTGAGATAAAAGACGTAGCACATCCTAAATTCCTAATACATGTAGAACTAGAGAGACAGAGAGGGAAGAGAGAGAGGTGAGATGTCACCGGTTATCGGAGGGTTGTAGTCGAACGCCATGCAGTGGAGGCGCGGTCCAGTGGCGATGTAGAGGCGATGATGAGGTCAGTGGCGACTTCCCGTCGCTGGCAGCACCATCACTTGATCGGTTAGCGTTTCTCTGTGGGTAGGTTATGGTGGCTCAGGTCAACCTCGTAGCAAGAGCTTCGACTCCTACATCCCTTTATGGTGCTGTGCAACGGGGGCCCACTAACCAAGGAGTGGTTGGACACCCCGACCAGGGCGTTGATCCAAGGGACCAATTGGCCATTGGGTCAATTAGTGGAGATCAACCTAACATTCTCCCCCTTGATCTCATCTTATTTTTTAAACTTAACTTACTTACTTTATCTTGTTCCCATTTCATCATAGATCAGTGTATAGAGCGTGCCTCATCGTCACGGTCTGTTGCCATTAGATTAAACGGCTACAACACACTTCTCTGTTTTAAAACAGATACTCAACTAGGCCCTTAGTATCCATAAATCATAGGCTTTTCCATAAACCCATGTCGACTGTGTGTTCTCTGAACGCACTGGGTAGTTAGCCTTTGGTAAGCAGATCCGTAAGTACTTACTCGATACTTATGTGCTCAATGCTTTTAAAATGATTCTGAATTTTCTCCTTTACAACATATACCTTAGTGTCAATGTGTTTGACAGCACACTTGACTTATTATCTTAGGAGTTAACTTACTTTAAATGGTTATTGCTGTTGTCTACCATTGTTAAATCCGGATACAAATTTTCTTAACCTCCTTTTGCCTGTTCTTTAAGCCTCAGACAAGCTATAATATGATATGCATCACTGATGACACCCACGACTATTTTTTTGGAGCTTTTCCACAATAATACTCTAACTGCGAGTGTTAACAACTGCTGTGGATTTCACTACACATCTCGCCAAGACTTGACCTTTTGTACTCTTAACAATTTGAGATTTCTTATTTTTTCTTATTCAGCATGAGGCCTATAATACTTTGCAAAAATGCAAGATATTCTCAACTCAATTCCAATGATCTATATCTGAACTGAACTTCTGCCAAAATATCACGGATACATAAACTACGTCAGGCTAAGTTCTTACTTGTACTTGTACACACATCAAGCTTCCAACAACTGAAGCATATAGAACCATATTCTTTTGATTGATCTCATATCGATTTCTAGAACATTTAAAGTTCCCAAATCTATTACCCTTGACTATAGGAGCAGGCGTAGGTTTACTCGCATGCATACTTTATTTCTCTAGAATCTTTTCAAATATACCTTTTGCAATAGTCCTAATACCATATTTTCTTCTATCTCGGTGAATTTTAATTCCTCGAATCAATGACGCTTCACCAAGATCATTCACATTGAAACTTAAGGACAAAACTTTTTCTTCTCCAATGACAGATTAACATCACTATTAATGAGTAGAACGTCATCTATTCATAGGATGTGGAAAGTGAATTTTCCATTCTTGAGCTTCACATAAACGCTATTGTCCTTCTCAATTTTCTTAAAACCTAAACTTTCTCATTGTTTCATCAACTTTAAATACTAATGTCCAGAGACTTACTTTTAACCCATAAATGGATTTCCACATGCGGCATCCCATATGTTCTTTTCTTCTATGACAAAACTTTTTGGGTTACGCTATGTAATCATTTTCATATAAATCCCTATTGAGGAATGCTGTCTTTATATCTATCTGATGTAATTCTAAATCGTAATGTGCCATTAACATCATTATGATTCTAAAAGAATCCTTACATAAGATTGGAGAGAAAACTCTCATTATAATCTATTCTTTCTCTTTGCTTAAAGCATATTGCCATAAGTTGTGCTTTATATCTTTTTACATTTTCTTTGGAGTCACATTTTGTCTTGTAGATCTATTAACAGCCTACTATTTTGGCTCCATTAGGAATTACTTCTAAGTCCTAAACATCGTTGGTATTCTTCAAATTCATTTCAACTTTATATCTTTCTAGCCATTTAAACGAGTAAACGCTTCTCATGGCTTCTTCAAATAAGGTGGGATCGCCCTCCATTTGAATTTCTTTACTAACATAAATTTCATAGTCATTGTAAAAACTGGTTTACTAATTTTTTGAGACCTTCTGGAGCCTCAGCTACTGACACTTTCATATGGGGCTGTCGTTGCTCTTCATTGCCAAGAGGCAATTGATTCTATAGGCTCCTATATCACAAGATCCTTGTTTACACTATTGATTTTCTTCGAAGAGCCAACAACATGTGTTGTATTAGTCATACAACATCAATATGTATTAAGAAACTTATTGCTCCTGAGTCACTGGAGTGGGCACGTAGTCCCTCTTGTCTTCAAGTCTTAGGTCTCTACATACCTCTATATATCATGCTCCTCCAGATCTTCCCATCTTTTATAAAGATAATGTATCTTTAAATATCTTATTTTGGGTTTAATCCATTAAAAACCTCATATGACGTTTTAAGCACCACCTTAACATCTTGGAGGCTGACTACGCTATCTTCCTGTCAGAACTTTAAAAGGTCTAGGAATTTAGCTATTTCTCTATTTAGGGGTATCATCGTTGTGACAGTTGTACTCCTCCAACGGTCGCATCCACCTTAATTAATCTTTATCTCACTCTTAATAAAGAGTATTTTTCTTAATTGATCTTTATATTCTCCCCCTCGAAATATGGCATGAGCTTTACTGCCATAATTTTGATAACTATTCAGAAAGCCTGTGAACGAGGAGACACTTATAACTTACTTCATTCACATGATTATGTCATGTAAACAAAGTTGATCCGTTTAGGAGTACACTTTCCTTATTTCACTTCAACAACTCAACGAGGTCTTTTATTAGCTGTACTTTTGCAAGTCACACTTGCATCTTTTTCTTATCCTTTGATTAGTATTGACCATGACAATGTTTTTTTATTGTGCCACGGTCAATACTGGGACAGCATAAGAGCTATCTAAACTTTTCTCACGATGCGGGATACAAACATGTGAATCATCACAAAACTTCTCCCGCTATGCAGGATTGACTAGCATAAGTACTATGCCAAAACTCCCCCCATGCGGGATACATTTATACGAAAACTTAGTCATGACGACTAAAACATTCACATATACTTTATTTTCCAATTAAATATTCCCGTTGGTTCCAATTTAATTAGAAAATTAGTAAATTAACAAAAAATTATCATGAACTGGCTTGATTCAAGCCTTTTTATTCACATACCCCAGCATTGCAGCCCGTTGGCATGCAGCCGAGTGATCTTGTCAGTTAAAAATAAAACATGCAATATGTTTCTACATCAATTCTATATCACCGTTGGGCAGAAAATAGAATTGATGCATTAAAACTCATAAATTAACTTGAAATCCATATAACTACTCTTCAAAATTAAATTCTCCCGTTGGTTCGAATTTAATTAGAAGATAATCAACTTCATTGCAGCGAAAACTTAATAGTGAAATACATTTTTTTAGTTCAGGAGCATTTCTTGTCCTTATCTACTCTCTAATAAATTGACCACGTTGGTGTAAAATTTATCAGAGATTTAAACTTCAAACTTAAATTTATTATAATATTGTCATCATCAACGTTGGTCAGAAAATGACAATACCATAATCTTACATAAACAAAAACGGAATACTCTAATGAATTTTTTTCGTTGGTTCCAATTTAATTAGAGGATCAACATAATCATAATTTTCTAAATATAACTGCTCTTCAAATTAAATTCTCCCGTTGGTTCGAAATTAATTGGAAGATAATAATCATTAAACTTTGTAGCGGAAACATGAGAAATTCTTTATCTACTTTTCAGAAGCATTTTACTTTACTCATCTACTCTCTGAAAAAATTATCCCGTTGGTTCAAATTTTGATAGAGATTTAAAACTGACAAAATTCATCGAAATTTGCTTATGAAAACTGTCAAAACTGCTTCTGAAAATGAATAAAAACTTAAAACATTAGCTACGTTCATTTGGCCCGGCCTATGAAAAAACAGCATGCGGCCTAGCTTCATAACGCAGCAGCGTGCGGTCCAGTCTAGCGAAATCGCCCTGGCCTGGTCTGCTGATGCACGCGTTGTGCCTCCGAGGCCACAACCTGGGCTTAGGCTAGCAAAGCCGCCCGCCCGCGCGCTCCCGCCTAGGCTAGACCCCGGTCCGATCAGCGCTGGCCGTTCATCTGAGATCGACGATCGTCCACGCGTCTCGTGTGATCAAAAGCGTGCCGCGGCCGGTGCCCCCAAAACCCTAATTCCATTTTGCATTCTTCCTATCTCTCTCTTCGCCGCGCTCCTTCTTCCTCAACGCAGAAGCAGCGAGCGGCGACCGAGCGAAGGGAGAGACCATGGCGTCGTTGCTGGCCCCCTTGTCGACGCGCGCTCCCCACGTGGGTGAGCGCACCGCCATCGAGCGGACTAGCGGCGGTGCCCTGATCCCCACGGTGAAGATCTCCCAAAACCCCAAAACACTAGATCTGACCGGCCTCTTCTCCATCTTCTCTCTCTCCGTCCCGCGACGACACCTAGTGAGCCGAGGCGATGATGGCGCCATCGCCGGCCCCCTCGCCGGCGCGCGCGCTCCCCAACGAGTGAGCGCGGAATCGTCGAGCGGCCTGGCTGCGGCGTCCTTGGCCAGAGCACGCGTCCGGTGGCTCGACCCTTCTTCTCGCGCGCCAATGAGGCGGCAGCGCGGTACAGTGGTGAAGTATGTCGTTTCCCCTTCGCCGTTTCTCATTTGATTGGATTTTTCTTCCTTTTCTTCTTGGATCTATCTGATTTCTTCCTTTTCTTCTCAAATCTATCTGATTTAGGGTTGGGGATGGGGTTAGGATCGAGATTAGGGTTAGGGTTTTCTTAACTGTTCATCTTCCCCGAGCGGTTTCTTCACGGGTTAGGGCTCAGTTAGAGTTTTCTTAAAACCGGGACCCCGTTCTTACTGCTTTCCTTCATCGATTAGGGTTAGGGTTCAGTGACCCTCTTCTCTTCTCAGATCCGAATGGATCTAATCTGTTTCTTACCCCTGACATGATCTACATCTAGACAGAGGATTCCGATAGGCTAGATCTACACCTAACCTGGCTCCGATACCATTGTTAGACATATAGGATCATTAGGAGCATAGATCTATCCGGTAGAATGGTTCTATTTGGGATAAAAGAAGTAGCGCATCCTAATACATGTAGAATTAGAGAGACAGAGAGGGAAGGAAGAGAGGTGAGATGTCACCGGTCATCGGAGGGTCGTAGTCGAACGCCATGCAGTGGAGGCGCGGTCCAGTGGCGATGCAGAGGCGACGGTGAGGTCGGTGGTGGCTTCCCGTCGCTGACAGCACCATCTCTTGATCGGTTAGCGTTTCTCTATGGGTAGGTTACGGTGGCTCAGGTCAACCTCGTAGCAAGAGCTCCGGCCCCCACCTCCCTTTATGGTACTGTGCGACGGGGGTCCACCAATCAAGGAGCGGTTGGACGCCCCTGATCAGGGCGTTGATCCAAGAACGGGCCAATTGGTAGAGATCAACCTAACAAGGCCGTCTTAACAAACCTGAGCACCCATCATTATGAAGCTAATCTACCGATCGGTCGGTGAACTAAAGCTGGTCGGCCGGCTGGCTCCCCCGTGATGCCACTGTACGACGTGATCATGCATCTGTGCTCCCTTGTTCTGCCGCTTGAAGACGAGATCTGCTCTTGGTTCTTCCATATGTATTTGTGCATAATTTGTGAACGATTTGATAAGATTTATGAATAATTTGACATATATTTCTCTTATGTCTGGAATCCATAGAAATAATTTATATATTTTTTTAGAAAATTTGGCATATATTTGTGTTATTCTCAACTTACATCACTCTGTCCAATAAATTATACTGAAAAAATCATTTTAAATATAGTAATGAAACGGTGTAAATATAGCTATAAGACAGTGTAAGTGCATGAGAAAAAATCTGATTGTTAAAAGAGGCTAAAACAATCTATTGTTGGCTCGATAGATTCTGCTATTGCAACCATCGGCAATAGAATTTCGTAATAATGAAAGAGAAGAGGTAGCTTTACCTCAGGACGGTGAAGTAGAGGAAGGCGAGAGCGACGCCTGGGAGCGCCACGTCCTGCCTCAGGTACACCACCCATGACTCCCAGCATGGTATGATGGATAGCTGCTCCGACATCCTAACCCTCCAATCCAGCTCCTTATCGGCCGGTGACACGATCTCCGACGACGACGACGAGATCAACATGGCCTCTGTTGCATCAGCTGTTCTCAGGCGGCTGCTCTCAGCGAGCGCAGGCACGCCATTGTACACAGAGACGAAGAGCCAGTATTCCAGCCCCACCGAGGCGACGTTCCACACCGCCAGAGTTGCCGCGGAGGCCTGCGCCGACACAAAGCTGATGACGAGGCCGGAGAAGACAGGGGCCAGCAGCTTGCAGCTCAGGTCGATCCGCCGGACCACCGAGTTGATCCCCGTCAGCACTGCAGGAGGGTGCCTGCTCGAGATCACCACCACCCTGCGGCAATGCAACAACTCGATCAACTTGTGGGTCAGGATTCAGGACAGATATATAAGAAGCTAGTAGTTAGATATTACCGTACCATTCTCTCTCGATCAGTATGGTTCCGGCAAGTGTTGAGAGCGCTGCTAGCGCACCTGACACGTTGGTCACGATGACCAGCGCCATGAAAACAGGGAAGCTTGTGGCTTTCAGGTCGTCGTAAACAAGCAGGGCGGTTACTGAGGCTCCGGCGATGATGAAGGACAGGCTTTGGACTAACAGCCACAGGCCAAGGACCTGCAATTTTTTCATTGGTTATTAATTGCTTGCTAGGAGGGATATACAAGTGTCATAGGAAGTGACTGATTGTCGTTGTGTCGCTCAAACTGTCTTTGTAAGTTAAACCCGAGTGCTGCTGTGGGGCGCTGCTGCCCTACCTCTTGCAAAACTCTATTTCTTATCTTTCTCTCAATGAAACATGTGCCTAGTTATGTTCTGACAAAACAAAAATCTTATACCATTATTCCTATTGTTTGTGATTCTGTTTTACTTCCTAATGGAGAAAGCACTACAAGGAATAGTGACTAAGAGGATCTGGGTAAATGTATTCGTGAAGCCATATATAGCTATTGTGCTCCAAAAAGCATTCCAACAGCTTGTCTATATTGTTTCCATTTTTTCTAGCTGGTTATCCCACCATTCTCATTGACCATATTTCTCTAGGGAGTCCTGCTAGCTATATGTGTTTTCCAATTTAGCTAGGCTGTTGTAAAACTCTATATTTTAGATGTGCTTTCTATTTTACATAATGGCTAAATCTCACAATTTAACATCTAATTTTACCAAGTCTGTTGGAGTTGCTCTAAGTGAGGAGTGGTTGAGTGACTGAGTGTTTGACTTACTAAGTGGCTGAGTGCTGAGTGATTGAGTGTGGAGTGTCTAACTGCCTGACAGGCCGAGTGGCTGAGTAACCAAGTGGCTCAATGGCTGAATGGCCAAGAGTCTGAGTGCACGAGTGGTTCAGTGCCAAGTGGCTGAGTGTCGAGTGACCGACTGCCTCTACGCCTGGGTGGCTGAGTCTCTGAGTAACTGAGTATCCGAGGTCATGAGTGGTTGAGTGCCAAGTGGCTGAGCGTCGAGTTGCTGACTAAGTGACCGAGTGGCTAAGTGTTTGAGTGACTGAGTATCAGAGTGCATGAGTGTTGAGTGCCAAGTGGTTGAGTGGTCCAATGCATGACAAACTAAGCCGCTGAGTCTCTTAGTGTGGTCAAGTAACTGACTGATTGAAGAGTGGCAAGAGTGGTTGATTGAATGACTGAGTGTTGAGCGGCTAACTGATGGAGTGTGTCAGAGTGCCTATGTGACTAAGTTGTATGCGTATGCAATATAATCATCAGTTATTAATTTACGTACCATACCATTCAAATGTATTAAATACAACTTACAACCTCTCTCAGTATTAGTTAATTTAATTTGTTTTCTCATATGATAGTGATGGTTATCTACATATGATCTTCTAGAACAATATACTATAAACATAGTGTGTTCGTTCAAGCTTTAAATATTATAGTCTTATTTTTTTCCATTGCAACATCATCCTCTAAACAAGGAGCAGTAGGTTGGTAAACATGGCGAATGATGGCTGACTTGAAGGTATGTGAGCTTGTCAACGAGTGCCTTGATATACAGTTAGCAACTACTCCCTCCGATAGTTACTCTATTAATAGTATATTGTTTATGCGATGATGTATACAACACTATACTATATATAATAAATACTATACTATAATAAATTATTTTTTAACATAATATAACATTTATGTGCCACAAAATTATTTAAAATTTTGTATTTGTCATCCAAAAGGTTGTTGTAATTAGACCAACTCTAGGAGGCCTCTATTTGAGTCCTTTTCCTAGTTTTGAGGGATGAGGAGAGGGGAGGGAGCAAAATACACACGACCTTACTCCGGCCTTTAAAAGTAGGCGACCTTCAAATCTTCCTCTCGAACCCTCGTTCCTCGGAGGGTCCGGAGGGAGTGCTAACTTTTCTATTTTGATGGTTGTGCAGGCTTTTTCGCCCGCACCTGCTCGACCTTCCATGCTCACCCAACCCTGTCAGGTTCCTCTCCGCCACTTGGGAGACTCCTCCATCCTAGCTAGGCGTCTCCTATAGATCACTCCCTGGCGGCCCAGTGACTTCATCCCCGTGGCTCCTCGACGCCTCACGACGCCCTTCCCGCTCCTTTGTCGAGGGGCCGGACCTCACGGCTCCCACCCCGCAGCTTCTCGATGCCTCGTGACGCCCTCCCCGCTCCTCCATTGAGGAGCTGGCCCTCACGACTGCATCCTCGTGGCTCATCTACGCCTCGTGACACCCTTCCCGCTCCTCCGTTGAGGGGCCAATGGTTTGCCTCCTCTGTCGGGCACCCGTCTCTTGGTGGCTCCCCTCCTCCGTCGAGCACCTGGATGAGCCCCTCCCTCGCTACACCCCTCCCTCGGTGGCTCTTCTCTTCCGTTGCCAATACATGGCCGAGTTCCTCTCAACGGGAAAGAAGATAAAGAAAGTGGATGACGTGTAGGTCTCATGTGTCGTTTCTTCTAAGAATGAATTTGAGGACCCTTTTTTGAGGTCTCCTGGAGTGGAGTTTGAAAAACAGAAAACCTCAAAAGCAGGGCAAATAGAGAACCTATTTTGAGATCACCGCTGAAGTTGCCCTAAGAAAACAAATAAACCACGTATACGTACATATATAATTTTGAACGCGAGGAATAGTAGTTTGATGAACATGGCGAATGATGCATGGCTGACCTGAAGGTACGTGAGCTTATCGACCAGCGTCCCAACTATGGGACCAAACACGGCGACGGAGGACGACTCGACGACGCCGTAGATCGCCGTGAAGAGCAGCGAGCCTGGCCAGATGCGGATCATGTACAGCCCAACTGAGAACTCCCACATCCTTAATTTGCCACCGGAAAACCACAAGATAATCTGACTATTAGTAGTATTATTTATTATATATCCATATATGCGTGGTTTATAATCCATGGTAGCAACAAGGAGATTGTCGAAAGCTGAAATAGAGAGTGAGGAAAAAAAAACCGAAGGAAAAGGAAACAGGCGCTGATTTGAAAACTCGAGGAGGAATGAAAGGTATGTAACTGATTACGGAGTGAACGCACCTGGCGCCCCATCTAGCGAGGGCGTGGCCGGCGTAGAGGCAGCGGAGCAGGGACGCGTCCGGCGACGGCGAGGCCGCACTTCGGTTTCCGAGAAGAGGCGCGAGCTGCCCGCCCTCGATTGCCGCATCTTCGTCCATGTCGGCAGCCGCGGCCCGCACGGGCGGTCCTCGATCGCCCTCACCTGATCCCGAATCCCCGACCCGATCTCACTTGAGTACCGCGACGACTTGCGGTGGCTTGCTGTGTGGCTGACCAGACGAGCAGGGCAACGTCCTACACACCGATCAGATTCACGATCTTCTCACGGAGTCGTCTCGTCTTATGTATTCCTGCTCCTATTGTATAAAAAGCAAACATATTTGTTTATGATCCTTTGCAGCCGAGGCGGCATGGAACATGGAGGAGAGGTGCGACCAGCCGACCACACGATGGATCGCACATTCAGCAAGCGCTAATCTCAACATAACAAAACAATTAGGGTGACGTGCGTTGGAACTGTCGCGTCGCCAGGCGCCGTTCAAACAACAGGAAAGATACAAAAAGCTGCTAGCATCACACTGAGGTGGCAATTGGTGGCGAGTTTGCCCGGCGGAACAGCCAAAAATCAGTGGCGGTACGGTGGCGGGTGGCGGCAGTGGGATTCGCGGATCAGAAATCAACCTGCTTCAACACGCGATCCATGCCGCGGTATGTACATCGGATGATCGGAGCAGCACTTCACTTTTTGCCTGGCTCACTCTGATACGTGGATCTAGCCAGTATATTGTATATAGCAGTTACGGGTTACCTGCTCTTCAATATATTCTATATATATATCGCTGACGGCTAACAGCGTCAATATCTGTAGAACACACTATTCAATGCATCGGCAGCAGATTACCGGAATATATGCACAAAGTAATTTCTTGTGTGGTTTTTGTTTTCTACAAATAATAAAAATCTAGTTTAATCTATAAGAATTAATAACTAGTTTATTTTAACGAGAAAAATTTGAAGCTACTCACTTTGTTCCAAATTAAAAGACGTTTCGTCTTTTGTAGATACATGACGTTTATTATGTATCTAGAAATAATGTAAGTGCATAGCAAAAATTAAATGTTACTAGAATTTACTTAGAGTTCGTCTTTTGTAGATACATGACGTCTTATAATTTAGAACGAAGGGAGTAGTACTTTTTCTTAAAAATATTATCTATTTGTTGGTAATTTATTTAGAGTTATTTAGAATTTACTTATTTATGGTCATTTGTATTATTGCCTACTAGCAAACATATCCATACGTGCAACAAAACATGTGACTTATTGAGTGATCATCTAAATAGTTTTTGGCTCCAAGATTTATTCGATGGTATCATCTGTTCCAATATATTTATAAAATCAAACTCTGGGCCATTGCTAAATGCGTGAAGTGCACAGTTATAACACATATGAGCATAGGTTATGTGTCCGGGTCACATAGGGGAACATGATAAGGAGTGACCTGACGGTATTATGAAAAGTAACGCTCGGAAGAATTTCTTCTCTATTTAATGTTACTAGAAAAATATCCCATGCATTGGCGTGTGATTTTCTTAGAAATAAATTTGTAATATATATACCATTACTACATGGTACCCGGGTAATCTGTGTGTATATGAGCTTCACTTGCATGTTATTTTATTGCATTGGATCTAGTAAACAATGGTAAGATAATGGAAGAAAAGCTAATAGAATATTAGATCACATTATAGAATGATAGGATGATGAAACAAAAAGCATATATAGATGACTTGCACATTGATAGATTAAAGATTGCAAGCTAGTGAGGCATTTAGTGGGGAATAATGTGGACATCTTGCATGAAGAGATTGAACATTTAGTAAGGATGAGCTTTGTTAGAGTATATAAATTAGGTATACTGTGATGATCCTATGGCAGTGTCTTGGGGGGGGGGGGGGGGGGGGGGGGGGTGGTGTTGGCGTCGGAGGGGGGCGTGCGTAGAGGGACGGTGGCGTGCGGTGAGCGGCATGCGGGCTCGGGAGAGGGGTGGCAGCGGCGCTAGATAGAGAGATAGATAGATATATATATATATATATATATATATATATATATAGAGAGAGAGAGAGGAGAATTGTTTAAAGAGCAAGACTCTGTTTCCTTCTTGAGTTGGAATAGTTACAATGCCCCTATATTTATAGTTTGTAATGGACTTGCACACCAAGCAATCTAGCAAGGAGTTCTTATAGGTTTAGATTCTCCTTTCCTAAGACAAACTCTCTCTTTTCCAAACAAATTATAAGTTTCTTTTCCTAAAAAGAATCTTTATCTATTTTCCCTAAATATCTATATTTTCCTAAATTGCCTAAAACTCCGGATAATGTGGAGGAGGTGGGGTGCCACCCCCTTGGTTGCGCCTGCTGCCGGCGTGCTGGGGGCACCCTCGGCCGGGTCACCGCCCCGCCTTGGGCCCTGGTTGGCCCGTTCGGCCCGCTAGGGTGGGCTCTCATTGGGACCATGACATATACATATATACTGATAGTTATGTTTGTTATTTATTTAAAGGCGGATTTTGCTCATGGACACCGCTCAAATGTGTAATTTGCTGTTGGACACCGCCAACTTGAAAATTGGCAGAGAACCATTATGAATTCGAGTATATTTGCCACAACACACCGCAACCAGTTTTTAAATCTTTCTCTTGGTTTGGGAGGGAGAAACTTTTCAAAATGACGTTTGTTTCCCCTGGATCAATTCCAGACCTAAGGCGCACATTTCACTTGGTTGAACCAGACTGTGTCACCTTTACACTTGAGGTAAACCCTAGCCCTCATCTCAGTCGTCGCACTTGGCCCACAGCCACGCTTCCGCCATTCCTATTGCCACCACTGCGATCTGGGGACCACCCTCTTGCCGCCGCCGCCACCATAGCTCATGCTCGCCTTTTGATGCACGTGTGAAGATGGTGTCACTGACAAAAGTGAAGCGCTTACGGCCAATTCAAGATTCACCTTCGAAGGTGTTCAATGTAGCATGCGTCCCGAAGGGTACACCCTCTTCTTCTAGTTTAAATGACATGTCTTTTGTTACGTGTTTAGATATACATGTGGAGGAATAACAATATTATATTCAATTTTGCTTGCAAGATAGATATGTGATCTTTCTGCGTGCGTGTAAAAGAGTCCTATTCTGTATTATCAAAGACACCTATAAATTGTGAGGTGCGTGGCCAATTGTAATATCTCTAAATCAATCAATACAATTTTACTTTCTCGGTTGAACGCCAACCTTAGGAGCAAGATGTAATCATAGATCTCGACGAGTTCTTCTATAGACGGGGGCTGCATCAATCTCAACCTCCAGTTTGTCTACATGCTTCATATCTATCAGGTGATCTAGGCATTAATTACCGACGCATTGCTGTAATTTCATCTAGTCTACCTAGTTACCGATTCTATTATGTCTCACAAGGCTGCATCTCATAACCTCTTACTGTATTTGATAGAATCATCCTGCCTTGATTAAGATCCATCGGCTCATATCACATAAGTCTGTCGTCTTGCTATCCTTCAACTTGATCATATCTTGATTGACGTCAGATCGTTTACTGGCTTGTTGTATCTTAATCCTGGCCTTACGTAGTATGCTTTCAAGAGTTCGTTTTATTATATCAAGATTTATCGACTTGGAATCTTTAATCTATTGCCCTACTACCAACGCTACATTGTTCCAACCTGATTGGTATGGTGACATTAGATTAGATTTTGTTAAGTTTATGGGTTTGGTTATAGTGAGACCTGCAATTGTTTGCATCCTACAACATATTGGCTTCCTAGCTGATAGTCCATACAATTCATGTTGAATATCTTTGATTTGTGTCGGTAGTTGGTTCATCGGCTATTTATGTTACAACTTTGTTTTTAGCCGATAGGGCATATATCAAGTATTGTATCGAGCTAGCATTGTGATTCTGTTATATTAACTGGCCGATATGATATCAAGTGCTGTAACATTTTAAGTAATGCATTGGCTTGTTGAGTTACACTTTGTAATAGTATGTTTTAGCCGATGCACGGTAGATCTTGTCAGTTGCAGGATCAAACTGACTGGCATGCCCGCGAACCTCCAAAACCGACAGGTCTAGCATCGGAGTAAAGCAAATCTCCAAGGCCTTCGTTTGTTGATGAGATACCTCCATCGGCCATGTCCCGATCGGCCGTTGATTCGGATTTTTCGGGGTCAACAAAATGGTACTCCACTCTAATTACTGACTCCATGTTGATGGATGATATTGATATGTAATGGGATCTAAGGAGGCTGGTCGTGTATGTGGGGGTACATGACACAATTGCAGTTGCATGTGGTCAGAGTGTTTATGATGATGAGGCAATAACTTCTCTTGAACCCTCTATCCTACATGATGTAGAGCCAGATCCTTCTATTCAACCCTCTACCCTAGATGATGCAGAGGCATATCTCCTTCGGTTCACCCCCCTGACGATGATGATGCAAAGGCAGATCCTTCTGTTAATGGTGGTGATGATGACAATGATAGTGATGAAGAGGTGGATATAGCGAGGATTTAAATGCCTCTATAGAGAAAAGTGTACCAAGGGCAAGGAACACTGCATGAGATGTGTGGTTCTTTGAAAATTAATCTTTGTCATAATATATGAAATTTATGTCACATATTGTTTACACCAAAATTTGGGAAGAAGAGTTGTAAGAAATCAAAAGCTCCCAAGATCGTGTCATCAGGGAAACGATTGCATAAAGGTTGGTATCAGCTGATTCGAATGCAGTATTGGAATCGGCTCTCTTCAGATAGCGCCAGCAGATAACGATAAAGCTACGGTTGGCATCAGGAAAAACATGTTGGACTCTACAAAAAGGGAAAGATTAGGGTCCAAGTTATCTTATATTAGGAATGTCTTCTCTTATATCAAAGATTGCAATGAGTCATGCTTAAATAGGATTCATACGTAGGTTCTGGGTATAAATATTGGACCCTGACTATTGTAAAGGACACACAATCAATTAAATACAAGTTACTTATTTTTCAGCTCCGACCACCCCTTAGGAGTAGGAGTAGAGTAGATCTCGATGAGTTCTTCAGCGAGCAGGGCTGCATCGGTCCGGCCGACCTTCGGCTTGTCTGTAAGTACCTTCATGGCTTATACTTCTGTTTGTATAGCTGCATCGATCCGGTTAACCTCCACTACGACTCTGGTATAAGCTAGTTATCGACTCTTGTCTAGTTCAAGTATGGCTGCATCGATCCGGTCGACCTCCACTGCTCGAATTAGATTAAGGTCAAGTTATCGGCTCTACCTAAGAGTGAGAATCTTTGGTAGATTCATTAAGTTACCGATCTTGTTAATGTTTTTTCATTGTTATTAGTCTGCAGCAACATCAATCTGCCCGGTCAAGATCAATTTAGATCGGCCTCATATCCTTTAGATCCGTCGTTCGTTTTGTTACAACACGATATTGTCTACCTTGAGCAACGATTTATGTTTCATCGGCTGTTTTACTTCGATATTGATCACGCATAGTACGTAGTTAAGGCATGAATAATCTGGGAGAGGTTTGCTGGTTAGTTAAATCTGGTCTACGGTTCACTATTATAGCTATAACGATCTGGTCGATCCCCACTGATAGCACTGTAGATTGGAGGATGCTGGCTAGTAGATTTATTCTTGATTAGGCATGACCTTAACTATTTGTTATGCCTACATCGGCTAAATAGCCGATCACTTATGCGTTAACACCTACAACATGTTTACATAATTCTGTTGAACGTGAATAGATCCGTTTACTTTAAAGGTTTGATTTGTTGTCTTTATCACGGCTGCATCGATCCGGTCGAACCCTACTGTTAGAGATAGCAGGTTAGGTCTGATGAGTTCATAGGTCTATCCACGTGAAATAGTCGAGTGTTCACACGCTGTAGTCCTCTTCACCAGAATCGGCTATTTTAGCCAATTCATCCGAGCCTTCACGTATAGCATGACTTTCGAAAAGCCTGTCGAAGTGTAGACGATTTTATGGATTCTTCGGTTTTAGTTTGTTATTATCATCATAGTTGACATCGATCTGGTAGAACCTCACTATTGATGGTAACATATTAGATTCAGAGCGTCTATAGTTCCGTTTATATTAGATAGTCGATTTGTTCGCGTGCTATATCCTTTATCGTTAGATTCATCGGCTCAATGATTCATACTGGTAATATCCACCTAGCTGATGATCTCATTTACATATATGTGTACTGTACCTATCAACATAAAAGCAATCACTACCCACGAGCTTTACAGTCTGTAACAATCGATTTCTGTGTGTATCGGCTATTTAATCGCTCTTCTTGTATGGCTGCTCCCGAAGTGGCGCACTTGTAACTGTCTGGGCACAGACTGTCACGTTCCACCTTAAATTACTAATAAACTTTCTCTCCTTGTCAATTGTAGGGTCAAATTGACTGGCACATCTCGAGAGGAATATACAGTATCGATTATCCCTGCGTTGAAGCCTGGCGGATCTTCAACTCTATCAAGCAGACCCTTCTAGCTTGCTATGTGCCAACATGACACGTTTTTGTGCCGACACACGTTCTGGTCTGCAGCAATAGCAATCTGTCCGGGTCAAATTGACTAGCACATCTCGTCAGGAATACGCAGGATCAATTATCCCTATGTTGAAGCCAGGCAGATCTTCAGCTCCATTGAGTAGACCCTTTCGGCTTGCTGTGTGCCAACATGACATGTTTTCGTGCCGACACACATTCTGGCATGCCTGGTGGGACCCACAATCGTCATGGCGGCTTACAACAACAACAACAACATCCTTATGGTGCCTTATGAAGACTTACCTGATGAGGATAAAGATGTCATCAGTAAAGCTATAGAAGAATTTCAGAACAAGTGTTTATTGTCCTACACCAAGACACGTGACAATACAATTGTTTGAAAATATCCACTACCAAGAGTTCTATTGCATGGGTAGACAGATGCAGATGAAGCAAAAGACAAGCGTTTCTTCATGGAAGCTGTAAATAAATCTGTTCATGATGCCATATCGAACCATAATGAAATCTTCTTGAACACATTCCACAACACCATGAAAGAGGTGTTTCACGGGTTTCCAATTGATCATGTTGGTCCAGCTTATTACAACATTCTACATTCGTCGACTCAGGGGACTAATCAAGCCGGTACTAGCCATCAAGAAGCAGCACCAGCCAGTAATGATGATGTCCAGGTAGTTCAGAGTTCATCTGAGCAAGTTTAAGATGCTACTACAAATCAGATATAGTATAATCCTGGATCATTAGTGCAGCATATGCAATAGCTGGTGGGGCAAGGTCAGAACCAGGTGATTAATTTTGGTACATTAGGCCACATACCGTCTGTGGCAGAACCACCCGAAATAACACACTTACGGAGGTGCTCGTCTTCCACCTGACACTAAGCACCCCGAAAGCAAGCTACGTCAGGCGGTATCCGTCGGGCACACCCCGAGGAAGAACCCGAAAGATCCACATTTTTCCCCAAGGATTAAATAATGAGAACGAGTTACAATACTTAATCCATTACATACATCCAGAGTTCTTAAAAATTACATTATTATAATTCCAAAGTTAGAGTGTGGAATATTAAACAATGGAATTAAAAATAAACATCTAACGACAAAGAACAAGGATCCATCTGTGCCCACCAGAAGAATCTTTCACATAATGATACTCCTCAAGCATTACCTACAATAGGGGTAAATAAACCCTGAGTACACAATGTACTCGCAAGACTTATCTAACTAGTGGGAATAATTTCCCGACTCCAAGGGATATGCAAAGCTTTATGGTTTACTAGTTTCCTTTTTGCAGAAAGTGATACTAATAGTGAGTCCTTATTTATGTTATAATTAGTAGCCATGATTAATTGATTATCTAGCCATTCTATATAAGTACCTGTTCTACTTTCAAGCAAGAGTTGAGTAATTAGTTCCATTTCATCACCTTTTATCTTTCAGTTCTTACTATGGTGCTAGAGTTTAGACAAGCCATACCAGATTTCTCGGCGATTTGTGTATCAATGCTCCCAGCTGGGTACCTTGAAAACACATGCCCTGCTTGTACCCTAGGCACAAGCAGGACCAACCCATCACCCTCCTGTCATGGGGTCTAGGTCCCTGTCCAAACTTGGAGTCCAAGCCCCCACTCCTAAGTCCCGGACTTAGTGCGGTGCAAGGACCTCCACCATCCCCACCTCCAATCAGTCGGTCCAAAAAGAGCCAGAACCCACGACAAGAGAGCAACAAGTCTTCCCTGCGCCCATACCCAAGTATGTGCTTGGTATAATAAGTCTATGACTTTCCTAGCGTCCAATGCAACAACTGGTCCTTAACCGACACAGACAGGGAAAAAGTGTAACCAAGCTATGCCCTGTTGGTCATAGGACATAGCCTCTTACACCCACCAGTACCCAAACCACATCCCTGCCCGGTCACCATTTTTTCTTTCCACCACTTTATCAAGAGTGATCATAATTATCACCTATTGTGAGTAACGGCAGGTTACTCACACTACCGAAATCCAGAGCATAGTAGCTACTCGACCTATACTAGTAAGACTCATAGGTAGATATATTTATGCATGTAGTTTCCATAAAATGCCTGTAACGTAAATGCACATCATATATATATATATTCAGTGATCATTAAAAATATGGGTTATGCACCAGGGCTTGCCTTGGGCAGGCGGCGGGTCAACAAAGTCAGCACCAAAAGGCTCTGGGGCTCCTTCCTACATGAGGATCTCCTCCTTGTACTTCTCAATGACCTCTTCATAGTCCTGTTCGTCTGTAGGCACGAACTCTACCAACTCGTGATCTACATGCATGAAATGATGATGCAACACTTAGTAATACTGCAACAACAACTCTTAAAATAAAAATACATCTAGCAAGCTACTAAGCGAGTCTACTGACTAAGGTGCTAAGTTACCATTAACAAGTATGAAGCATGACATATACTATCTTAACAACTAAAGGTATTCTTACTCTTAATATCGATTTACTCTATATATGCTAAAACAAGGAGTGCTAGCTACTCTATTTATCCATCTACTCTAGGGCTACAAAAATTACCGTGCGTACATAATAATCTAATAAACCTGCTGTAAAAATTTCATGGCTAAAGCTACCATCAATTTGCCACAAAAATTCCTACAAATATTAAACTACATAATACTAAGCTTTCTAATTTGAATTTATGACCCTATCATTATCATAGCTAACTGTAAACTAACTATACCAACAGATAGATAGCATTTTTATGAACCTAACAAATTTTGTTTCACTATTTTTGGATACCTATAGAATTTACTATAAGTTTACCAAGATCAGCGCAATACTAACTTGAATAAATATTTGTTAATTCACTGGAAAAGAAAGAAACTAAACTTCACCGCGTGACCCACTACTCGCAGCTCGGCCCACTCCCACAACGCACAAACGTGAGCCACCGGTGCGCCCCACGCAAGCGGCGCGCAGACGCGGCCCACGCAACGCAGCCCATGGCGGAGCTAGCGCGTGAGCTGGCGCTTTTGCTAAAGAGCCCCTGGCTTTCAACTAAATGAACCCATAGTCCTTTCCACTATTCCCCTTTTTCACTATCGCTCGCACTTAACCCCTCGGTTCACTTCGAATTTGTGTTACAAAGTCCCTGGCCGGAACTCAACAGAAGCCGTGGCATTTCCGGCCAAACACCAGCGAGCACGGGCCTCCTCAGCCTCAACCAACACCTCCCTAGCACTCTACGAGCGAAACGCAATTGATCGAGGTCTTAAGCACTAAAAACTGTGCAGTGTTTAGGTGTGGCCATGCGCCGCGGCGGGGTCTGGCCGCGGCAACACCGGCGCCGGCGAATTTACCTAGCCCAACGCCTCTACCGCTACTCTTTAACCATCTACAGACTGTGGGCAACAATGTATAAGTCCTATTTCAATCGCTACTACACTCAAGTGCATCGGCCATGGGAACGGCCTCCAACACAGTTCGCCAGCGGTAACGAACGTGTCCCGGGTGACCTAGTCCCCAAATGGTTCAACCACCTACCCTAGGAGCAAGAGGGCCTCACCAAAGATGTGTAGGGCAGACTAGATGAAGTCATGGGGCTCGGCAAGGTGGATGGCCACGAGCGTGGGGTGACTCTGGTTCACGGCAAGCGTGGCGACGGTGTCCCCGGTGACCTGCTGCTCCACTGGTGAAACTATTACACGGGCGAGGCAACCAAGTCAACATGACTCAAAGGCACCGCTCAATTGAAACAACAGAGCATGGAGCGACGTGCTAGCCGAGCACCCACCTCGACGGCCATGGTGGACCGCCATGAGGAGAATACCCCACATTACCTCACTTTAGGATGGAAGCTCACCGGGATGACTTCAAGCGCTGGCTAACTAACAGGGCTAGCTGGGTGCACAGTTAATTGGAAAGAGATGGACTATGCCTAGCTAATTCGATGGACGACGACGTTTGGACTTAAGGGGTCGACGGTGGGGGGGACTCCAATTGAAGCCCCGACACCATACGGCTACAATAGTGGCAAGCTTGGTGCGAAGCTGGACTCCAACTCGACCTCTAGACGTGCGCAATTATAGAGATGGGCTAGCTCTGTGGGTTTGCCTTAGTGCGGCTCAGACGGCTGGCATGACAGCATTCAAGGCGACGTGACGAGGAGCTTGGCGTGGCATAGCTACTAATTGGGGAAGGATAGCAGTGCAACTATGAAGGCTCCATGTGCGCATACAAGTCTAGCACGGCAACGTGTGACTATAGCTCCATGACCCGCAAGACGATGGCGGCTCGGCACTGTGCGCCGCAGTGACTGACATCGGTCTAGGGAGGCAGCAGCGTGGCGACACACGAGTGCGGACATGATGGCAAAGGCAGGCATGGCAAGCCCATGTGCATGCAACCATGAAGGTTAGCGGCAGCAGTGACCGTGGACGCAGCTCGATGCGGTGGTGACGGCGATGGCGAGTAGAAAGCTCAGGCGGGTAGAGCGGCCAAGCTCGCTGGACCCCAACGTGCGCACGAGTCATGCGCCAGAGCGCGGTAGCAGGAGGCCATGGCTAGCAGTGTGGAGCCATGCATGCAGGCATGCATGCGCATGTGCATCGGTGGCCAGCGTGACAACGCTGAGCGCTGGGCAGGGTGACCGCGCCTAGGCGCTGGCACCGTTAAAAAACATGACTTGCACACTTTTTAATGCTACTTAAAAATCCAACCTGATGATCCAATGGCTAAACTAACTATTTAACGCTCAAGATGGGATGTCAAGCTACTAAAACGAACCCTAAAACCTTGCTACTACTTAAACTGATTCTCCTATAAAAATTCCCAAACTTAGCTTCGTCGACCAATTTTCTAACTTAAGAAAATGACTAACTTTTTATTCAGATTCGCGTCAACTTCGATTTCCGGGTTATTAAGTAAGCTATCTAGCGAATCCTATTCTCGACCGACAAATATTTCATCATGACCTACGAAGTTTGTACTACAAACTTTATTAAAGTGCCGGGTATGCGTTCTATAGCATTTTTGTCCAATAAAAAATTCATTTAGAACTCTAAGCGATATGACGTGACATAAAATATAACATTCGTTTCGTGTTTTTGATAAAATTTTCAAGTCACAGGAATTTATTTACACATTATATTTCATACATTTATACATAAGTATGATGCTCATTTAGTGTTTTAGCAAAAGATTGTACAGTGTAACACCGTGGGTGTTACACCATCGTCAGCTCAAAAAATAGAGCCATCAATTCAAATGATTCGTAGAGATATAGATCATAACATCTATAATCAGAGACTTCAAGCAGCAAACCAGTAAAGGACCCAACAGATAGAGATTCCACAAGGGTGTCATTATGGCATAGATTACAATACCCTTCACATGATTCCGAATCCAGGGTACCAAGGTACCTAGAATTTTAATCTACAAATGGGTCAGCAGGTGCAGAGAAATCCAAATTCAAATGCTGATGAGTTGTTGCTGAGAGTAACCGAGATGATGAAGAATCAGGTCAGTTGGAAGCTGAAAGGGTAGACCTTCTCGTACAAATGCCCATATCTAGAATGGTACGATTTGGTTGTTCTTCCTATAAATTACAAGCTCCCAGAGTTTGCTAAGTTCACTGGCCAAGATAGCACAAGCACAATAGAAGATGTCAGTCGGTATGTTACATAATTGGGCGAAGCATCCATTGAAGAGGCCCATCGAGTTCGTTTCTTCTCCTTGTCACTATCAGGGCCAGCCTTCACTTGGTTTTCATCACTGCCAGTTAACTCCATTGCTAATTGGGCTGACCTAGAGAAGAAGTTTCATACATATTTTTACTCTAGGATAGGAGAAAAGAAGATTACTGATTTGACAACTATAAGACAGAGAACTAATGAATTGGGCACCGAGTTTCTTCAGAGATTCTGAGAGACCAGAAATTTGTGCTTCTCACTAAACTTAACTAACGATCAGCTAGCTGCTTTGGCCATTCAAGGAATGTTGCCAACATAGAGAGAGAAGCTGCTGGGCCAATAATTTGACAACTTGGGTCAACTGGCTCAACTAGTGACAGCGCTCAATAGCCAATTCCAGAATATGCACAGAGATACCTAATTTCAGAAAAGTACCACAATAGCCGAAGCCTATAATCTGTATTCGGTCGATGATGGCTATGAAGACGATGAAGAAGAAGAGGTTGCCACAACTGAATGGAATTGAGGTAAGAAGATGGTAATGGTGCCAAATTCTTAGAGAAGAGGAATCAAAGAGATCTATGACTTCGACGTCATAAAATTAGACAAGCTCTTCGATTTCTTGCTTGAGAAGAGACAGATCAAGTTGCCCGACAATCATGTTATGTTGCCCCTGATCAGTTGAAGAATAAGAAGTTCTATAAGTTTCATAACGCTACATCCCATTCTACTAATGAATGTAGAGTTTTTTGGCAGCATATACAGAGGGCTATTCAACAAGGAAGGCTTAAATTCAATACGCCTCGTAAGATGAAAGTTAATGATAATCCTTTTCCAAGAGATCAGAACATGGTCGATGCTAGGCTGCTCAAGGGGAAGACTAAAGTCCTAACATCAGTTAGATCATGACCAAGATGCAAATATTAGCTAATGAATATAGAAAGATTAGAAGGCGTTGTGATGAGCAAAAGAGCCAATATGAGCAGGGAGAAACATCAAAGGATAGGGCGGCAAAGTTGTGTATCACATCTTGGATTTTGTTGAACAAATGGCAGCGGCAGAAGGAAAAGGATTATCAGCATTGGTTAGAAGAGCAAGAATACCAGCGTTAACAGGAAAATGAAGGGTACGAAAGAAAACAAGCCAAATCACATTGGAATTGTCTTTTCTTCAGACATTGCTGGAATGAAGGTTTAAAATTACCTACTAGAAATAATTATCTAAAGTGCAGCGAATAATATTGGGAGTTTAGGTAGTCTCAAGCCAACCGCCGGTCTATCCGTGCTCAAGATGCGTATCATCATAATAACATGGATCAACGCTTAAAAAATAAAAGTGTTCATGATCGACTTGGAAAACGACTTGTTGATCAAAACTGGGTTGATTATGAAGAAGAAAGTAATGAGGGAGAATATGTTTGGCAGGAAGTCCAATGGTGTCCAAGAGGTCTGACAAGAAGCCAGAAAAGAAGAGTGCAACACCTTAGGAATAGAGAGCTATAACAGGCTCAAGTATCTGGTAGACCTCAAGTGTGGCATGTTAAACAAACAGTCGATAGAGGGCAACCATCGGCTAATATTCAAATGGCTTTTTTGTTGCCATCAGAATTCAGAGCTCCAGTAGATCAAGAAGTTTACTCAAATTTTGATGAATCAGAGTATGAGGAGATAGTTGCCAAGTTGACAGTTATATAGCAGGCTATATTTGATAAGCCAGTCAAGCATCGGCACTTAAAGGCTTTATATGTAAAAGGTTTTATTGATGGGAAGCCGATGAACAAGATGTTGGTGGATGGAGGTGCTTCTATCAATCTTATGCCCCACACCACTTTTCATAAACTTGACATGGGACCAGGAGATTTGATTGAGACTGACATGATGCTTAAGGATTTTGGGGGTAATGCGTTTAAGACCCGGGGGGCAACGAACGTCAAACATACAATCAGGAGTAAGACTCTGCTCACCACGTTCTTCGTCATCGATGGAAAAGGGCCATGCAATTTACTCCTTGGTCATGATTGGATTCATGCAAACTATTGTGTGCCGTCAACCATGCATCAGTGTTTGATTCAATGGTATGGAGATGATGTTGAGCTGGTTCGCGCTGATGAGTCTGTGAGTATCACAACAATCGATCTAGTATTTTGGGAGCTAGAAGACTTTGAGTGTTTTTCTAGCAAGTTATGGGAAGGAGGCTTCATTAGAATCAATAATGAAAGCCAACAACCGATCCAAGCAGTTGGCTTTGAAAATTTGTTTTAATGGATAATCCAATAGATGGTACAGGTGGCAAACTAGGACATGGCTTCACGTCAGCCGATGAATTAAAGGAGGTAGATATTGGCTCTAGAGATAGGCCTAGGTCAACGTATGTAAGTGCCAAGTTGGATCCTGAGTATAAGCAAGAGTTAGTAGATTTATTAAAGGAATTTAAAGACTGTTTTGCTTGGGAATACTATGAAATGCCTGGTCTAGACTGATCGATTGTTGAACATCAATTGCCAATCAAACCTAGGTATCGGCCATTTAAACAAGCTCCAAGGAGATTCAACCCAAACGTACTTGATGATATCAAAAAGGAGACTGAAAGGTTACTGGAAGCAAAGTTTATCCGACCATGTCAATATGTAGAGTGGATATCAAATGTTGTTCCTATGTATAAGAAGAATGGAAAGTTAAGAGTTTGCATCAATTTTAGAGATCTGAACAAGGCCACACCCATGGATGGTTATCCGATGCCGATAGCCGATATGTTGGTAGACACAGCAGCCGGGCACAAGGTTATTAGCTTCATGGATGGTAATGTAGGATATAACCAAATTTTTATGACTGAGAAAAACATAGCAAAGACCGCTTTTAGATGCCCTAGCGCAATCGGTTTATTTGAGTGGGTTGTTGTGGGGGGGGGGGTATGACCCAGGATACCCACGGCAGGCCACATGGGCTATGCCTCCAGGGGTGGCCTGGCCCACGAGAAGGAGCCTTGCGGGGCACAATTCTGCTCGGCGCCTCCCGCAAGGCATGGGGAGGATATCCTGAAGATGTTACAAGATCTATTAGGATACGTACGATCCCATGATTCTTGTAATCTGTTATTACTTTCCGGTTATCTCTCAGATCTAACCGACTTGTAACCTTGCTCCTCGGACTATATAAGGCGGGCAGGGACCCTCTACAAAATCACGACAAATCATACAATAGCTAATACAAACCAATAGACCACATGAGTAAGGTATTACGTCATACTGACGGCCTAAACCTGTATAACTCACGTGTCTCTGTTGCCTTCTTGTTCTTGATTACACGCTCCTCTACCGATCAATCTACCATCGCGGGATACCCCTCGGTGGACTATCGACGATATTCTGTCAACAGTTGGCGTGCCAGGTAGGGGTGTGTGTGCTGTTTCCTTGTCGAACAAGATGGCTTTTTTCGTAGGCTCTTCGTCCCTCCCGCAGCCCGGCCAGATCTTCACGGTCGGATCCATCATGTGGGTCATCAACACCGATGGAGTTGGAGAGCTTCTCAAGCCAGTGTAGATCCGTTCTGCGCCGACCACCCTCGCACCTGCAACTGCAGATCCAATCTCAGAACCACTTCCGGGGTCAACTTCATCAGCTACTCGCCGCTCGCTTCCTCGCTACTGGAGGAGGCATGTCAACAATGATGATCTGATCGAGTCTATCGATCGGGTCAGCCTAAAACTCGCTGATTGCCTCTCCATTGCTGAGTTGGCTTTGGACACCCTTGTTCAGCACCGACCACCTTCCGATCCAGATCTATCGGTGTTCAGTGCTCGGCAAACTTCAGGGCTCGCCGCCCTACCCTTCGGTCTCGCCAATGCCACCGCTACATATCAGGACGCCCTGAGGGGCAAATTCGCCGACCAGGTCACCGACCAGCTCCCACCAACCATCAACATGCTGCACGCCAGCCGGGGTCCTAGAACATCCCTCCAAACTATCCTAAAGGAAAATCCAGACTCCGAGTCTCAAGGCTCCGTGGAACCCCTTGCCGAGACCTTCACCGAGCAACCCCCTCTCCTGCCTTTCCAGGGTGGCACAATCTTCAACGTCAGCATCAACAGCCCCCTCGGAACGGCGAAACAGATGAGGAACGCGCCACCCATGAAAACATGAACGTCAACCGCACGCAACGCCGTGATAACGAACATGCCCTTGCGATGGCCGAGGCTGCTCAAGATAACTAGTTCGACTCGCAAGGAAGGCCCCTCCATCACAACCTCGATGAAGAATTCCTCCACATTGATGGCCACGACGTCTTCAAAACTCCAAGCGCCAATCTGGCGGTGGCCGCCATTAAACTTGCACACCTCCCGCAGACGCCCGAGCTCGCCAAGGTCGCCGCTATGCTTAAAGCGGCACACTATCAAGTTAATGAGATCCGAGAGGTTTAGAGACCTTCATGCTCCACAAGCGCGATTCACCGATCAGCCGATCCTAGATCCAATCACCGCCCCTGTCAAAGCCGTTTCGCCGACCAGTCACTACCTCCCCATGGGGAGTTGGAGGCCACCACACCGAGCATCATCGCCAGCACGACCAAGAGGTCGAACAGGACGCCCGAGTGCACCTCAGTAACCTTCGGGATGCATGATGGTGTATCAATCAACGTCGCTTCGGGCACCATGAAGATGAAGTATGACGCCGCTAGGAGTATGAGCAAGAGTACGGTAATCCGGACATAGCTCTGGAGCCAATCGTCACCGGCAATAACGCTGATATCGGCCCCAACTACCCGGAAGGGCCCCCAGTGTTCACCAAGGCGTTCCAAACACTCCAGTGGCCATGTGGTTTCAAAATCACCGGAGTTGAGCCCTATGAAGGAAGGATGAACACAACTCAGTGGCTATAGGCTTATGCCACCGCCGTCCGCGCCGCTGGAGGAGACACCAACATCATGGCGAATTATCTACCCATCATGCTCACGCCAGCCGCCATGAGCTGGTTCACAAGCCTTGCCCCGGACTCCATCGGATCTTGGGAAGAGCTGAATAAAGTCTTCATCGACAACTACATGGCCACATGCAGGCGGCCGGGCACCAAGCACGATCTCAACTGCATCACCCAAATGCCGTCCAAACTACTCTGTAGCTACATCAGATGCTTCTCTGAGATGAGGAATTCTATTCCCAACATCACAGAAGTCGAAGTCATCACCGCCTTCGTCCGAGGACTTCATCACCGCGAACTCCATTCTAAGTTCAACAGAAAGCCACCTACCGGCATAGGCGAGATGATCACAACCGCCAACTAGTACGCCGATGCCAAGGAAGCGGAGGTGCATTTTAATGAAGATACAGGCACTAATCACCTGCCTCGCCGCCACGACGATCGCACCGACAACCGACAGCACAACGATCGCTGCTATGATGACCGCAGTTTCCATCGGGACAGTGGACATGATCAGCCAGATGGATTCAAACCTAGTCAGAATCGCCGCCGCTGACCAGACCACTTTGTTGCCAACGTCAATGAGCCATGCACCAAGCATAACTATGATGAGCAGTACAAGAAGATCCTCGACGGACCGTGCCCCCTACACAAGAACACCAAACACAAGATGAAGAACTTCCTTGGTTTGGCTAAGGAGTTCTAGGAGAAAAAATACAACGACGACAATGGTGGGAACGGAGGACACCGACCACCTGGGGATAATAATAATGCCTTCCAGGACCATGACAAGGTGGTCGTCACCATCTCTGGGGGTTTCGCCTCCAATGAGAGCAGAAGGGAACGGAAGCTGGCCGCCCGACGAGTGCTCATCGTCGCTTCAGAGGAAACTACCACCAACCCTAGCTATCGCCCGTGGTCCAAAGTCCCCATCACCTTTAGCAGGGCCGACCAGTGGGCGGACATACCCTACACAGGGTGTTTTCCCCTCATCCTTGATGTGACTATCCAGAAGGTGCTCTTTAGAAAAGTCCTTGTCGACGGTGGGAGCGCTTTGAATCTACTCTTCGTCGGGGCCCTAAGGGAGCTTGGCCTCGGGACAACAGATCTCACGCCCTCAGACTCCTCCTTCTAGGGCATGGTACCTAGTAGGGCATCTAGACCGCTTGGGGGAATTACCCTACCAGTACAGTTCGGCACGGCAACCAACTACCGAGTGGAGCATATCAACTTCTACATCGCCGACTTCGACACCGCCTGCCATGCCATACTAGGGTGTCCGGCTCTGGCCAAGTTCATGGCTGTTCCACACTACGCGTATTTGGTGTTCAAGATGCCTTCGCCCATAGGAGTCCTATCTCTACGGGCCAACCTCTTCGTCGCCTACGCCTGCGAGACAGAAAGTCTCACCCTCGCCGAAGCCACCGACCTCTCCATCTAGATGGCTAGCGTGGTCACTGAAGCCAAGATGGCATCTGCCGATGACATGGAGATCCTAGAGCCTCCTAGTGCCTCCGCCAAGTCCAAGGAAGTCAAGGAGATCGGCCTCGGCCTCGATGACCCTTCCAAGATGGTGAAAATTGGGGCTCACCTTGACCCCAAATAGGAAAGCGCACTCATCTCCTTCCTATATGCCAACGCCGATGTGTTTGCTTAAAAACCTACAGACATGCCGAGGGTACCATGGGAGAAGATCGAGCACTCCTTGAATGTCTCGCCGACTGCTAAACCGATCAAGTAAAAACTTCGCCGATTCGCACCGGACAAAAAGGAGGCCATTAGGGTAGAAACAAAACGGCTCTTAGCTACTGGATTTATAAAAGAAGTGTATCATCCAGATTGGTTAGCTAATCCCGTTCTTGTTAAGAAAAAGAATAAAGAATGGAGAATGTGTGTTGATTATACTGATCTTAACAAACACTGCCCTAAAGATGCCTTCGGCCTGCCTCGGATAGACGAGGTTGTAGACTCCACCGCCGGCTGCGAGTTGCTCTCCTTTCTTGACTGTTACTCCGGCTACCATCAGATCTCTCTCAAGAAAGAAGACCAGGTGGAGACATCATTCATCATGCCTTTTGGTGCATACTGCTACACCACTATGTCCTTCAGACTAAAGAACGCTGGAGCGACCTACCAAAGGGCTATCCAGATGTGCCTCGACCAACAGATCGGCCGCAATGTCGAAGCCTACATCGATGATGTGGTCATCAAGACTAAAACCTCCGACAATCTTATCGCTGACCTTGAAGAAACTTTCTCCAACCTGAGCAACTACCGATGGAAGCTGAACCCTTCAAAGTGCATCTTTGGAGTACCATCCGGTATCTTGCTGGGCTACATCGTCAGCGCTTGGGGCATCGAACCAAACCCTGACAAGGTCTCTGCCATCACCAACATGAAATGGCTTACGTGTGTCAAGGATATACAGAAGCTTACAGGTTGCATGGCTGCGTTAAACCATTTTGTCTCGTGCCTCAGTGAAAAAGGGCTACCTTTCTTCAAGCTCCTCAAGGCCTCCGAGCTTTTTTCTTGGTTAGAGGAGGCAAACACAGCTTTCGAGCAGCTCAAGTTGTTTTTAACAAAACCTCCAGTCATGACAGCGCCACGACCAGATGAAACTCTGCTGGTTTACATCGCCGCCACTTCTCGCGTTGTCCGTACGGCTATTGTCGTCGAACACGAGGAAACTGGACACGCCTACAAGGTGCAACGTCCGGTCTATTTCATCAGCGAGGTACTTAATGAGCCCAAAACTCATTATCCTCAAGTGCAAAAGCTGTTATATGCAATTTTGATTACCTCACGCAAGCTCCGACATTACTTCGAATACTACAAGATTGCTGTGATCACCGAGTTCCCTCTGGGGGATATTCTCCGTAATAAAGAGGCCAATGGTCATATCATCAAGTGGGCTGTTGAGCTCAGCACTTACTCCATTGACTTCAGAAGCAGACCGATCGTTAAGTCACAGGTGTTTGCTGATTTCATCGCTGAGAGGACCGAGATCCAAGAACCCATTGCCGCCACTTGCCTCGAGCACTGGGTGATGTACTTCGACGGTGCCCTTAACATCAATGGTGCTGGTGCGAGCATTCTGTTCATCACGCCGACAAAGGATAAACTCCGATATGTTCTTCGCATACATTTTCCGGCCTCCAACAACGCCGCGAAATACGAAGCATGTCTCCATGGTCTCCATATAGCTATCGAGCTCGGCGTCAAATGCCTCATGCTATATGGGGATTCCACGCTGGTTATCAACCAGCTCAATAAAGATTGGTCCTGTTCCAGTGAGAAAATGGACGCATACTGCGCTGAAATTAGGAAGCTTGAAGGGAAATTCTACGGTATCGAGTACCACCATGTGGTACGGGATCAAAGCCAACCAGTCGACCAGCTGTCAAAGATAGGATCTTCTCGCGCCGTGGTTCTGCAGAGGGTTTTCGTTCAAGACCTCCTAGCACCATCCATTAAAGAAGAGAAGAAAGTTGTAGAAGTACCCTCTGTCGAGCAGTTGGTACTCGCGGTACCTTCACCGATCACCGATTAGAGGGAACAGTTCATCAAATACCTCTCCAGCGACGAAGTACCCGCCGACAAAATCGAAACTGAATGACTAATTCACCGAAGTAAGCATTACATGTTGGTAGACAGTAGCTTGATGAGGAAAAGTGCCAAGGAAGGGATACTGCAGAAGTGCATCATCCAAGACGACGGTGTGAAGCTACTTTCTGAAATTCACTCTGGTTCCTGTGGCAATCACGTGGCTTCGAGAACACTGGTCGGCAAAGCTTTCCGAGCAGGTTTTTACTGGCCCATGGCCATCTCCGATGCAGAAGATCTCATTCGACGATGTGAGGGTTGTCAGTTTTTTGCCAAGCAAATACATGTACCAGCACAAGAACTATAGACCATTCCAGCTTCCTGGCCATTCGCATGCTGGGGACTGGATATGATCGGGCCTTTCAAACCAGCGCCAGGAGGTTTCTGGTATGTGTACATCGCCATTGATAAGTTCTCCAAGTGGATTGAGTACAAACCACTCGTCTTAGCTATTACAAAGAAAGAAGTCGAGCTCTTTGAAGACATCATACACAGATTCGGTTTCCCGAACAGCATCATCACTGACCTCGGGATGACTTTTACCGGCCATCATTTTTGGGACTTCTGCGAAGACTAGTGCATCTCTGTTAAATATGTTTCCGTTGCTCATCCTAGAGCTAACGGCCAGGTCGAGCGGGCTAATGGTATGATCCTCGATGCCCTAAAAAAAGGCTCTATCAGAAAGAAGAAAAGCATCTAGGTAGATAGCTCAAAGAACTACCGGCTATGGTCTAGGGACTATGCACTCAAGCTAGTCACAGTACTGGCGTATCTCCATATTTTATGGTCTACGGCTTAGAGGCCATACTCCCAGCGGATATTGCTTTCTGAGCACCTAGAGTAGAAAATTATGATGAAGAGCAAGCCTTAGCTGTTCGGACAGAAGACATTGATCGGGCTAAGGAAGAACATCTGATTACTTGCGTTCGCATAGCCAAGTACCTCGAAGGTCTACGGAGGTATTACAACCGTAACATCAAAGGTCGTTCGTTCACGATCGGCGACCACGTCTTACGTAGGAAACAAAAAACCGAAGGGCTTCACAAGCTGTCTTCCCCCTGGGAGGGCCCTTACATCATCAAAGGTCTTACTCAACCAGGGTCTTATCGCTTATGTGACTTAGATGGACTCGATGTTCCTAACTCCTAGCACATAGAGCACCTTATACGTTTCTATCCCTGAAACAACACAGATATGTATTCTTTACCTTCAGATTAATAAAGTTCTAGTCTCCGTAATTTTCCTCCATTATAAGTTTCACTTACTGTTATCGGGCTATACGCCACTCAATGACGATCTCCAATACGCTCGCCAAGCATGCCGAAATCGCCGAACACGTTAACTCCAAAAATCGCCGAACACGATTTCTCCAAAAATCGCCTACTATGTTTTCTCCGGATCACATAGGTTTTTCCTCCTAAAAACGATGATGATTTTGTGCTCCAAATTTCATAACATAGCTCACCGATCGACGAGCAGCACACGTTTTTCTTTTCTGTTTTCTATGGAGCAGACCTAGTCTCTGATTACTTCCTACACGTGCTTAGGGGCTCCGCGCCCTGTGTTACGGTTGGTCGGCTGTGGTTCCTTGGTCATGCCTATTCATCCTACACATGTTAGGGTCTCTACGCTCGACGTTATGGACTATGGGCTAGTCAAGGCCTAGATTTCAGGTGGGTCCTCTCTTTGCAGGGCTAGATGCGCCGCACTATGAAGCTAGCTGCAACCAGTTCACCCCTAAGCTCCACGCCCTTAATCAAGTCTAGAAGTTCCATTACTTGCTCCATGTCAGCGTTGTTGGGTCTCTCCGACCAGTTACTATGGTTAACCGAGATGTGGTGGATGTCGCATCGAATCATTGGGTGACTTTGTTTGATATAGAACCATCTGGTGTTCCAACCTTTCAGGGAAGTATTTAGCAGTACGTTGATGTATTCGCTGGACATCCCATCCCTGAGCTGCAGGTACACATAGTCGACCACCTTGGAACCGCTGCCCCCCTTCTTCTTTAGACAGAACAGGTGCCTGAAGAGGTTGAAGTGTGGAAGAACACCGAGAAATGCCTCATAGAAATGGATAAATATCGACACGTGCAGTATGGTGTTGGGGTGCAGATTGCAGAGGCTAATCACCCAAAACTCCATAAGATCCCTCAGAAAGGGGTGGACAGGAAACCCAAATCCTCGCTAGAAATAATCTTCAAATACTACAGCCTCATCAGTATGAGGTGTTGGGAAGGGCTCACCACTAGCCGGCCGCCATCTGGCAGTGAGGTGGTCTGGGAGAACGCCCGCCGCCACCATCCTGTTGAGATCCGCTGCCCCTGTCTTTGACGGCACCCACTCCTCAGCACGGCTAGCTCCGGTGGTCACCTTCCTTGGCTTTGCGGCTCCTTTTTTCGGCGCCATTCTCTCTAGATTGGTCCTAGATTGGAGGCGAGTGCTCGCGTTGGTGCGGAATGTGGAGCACAGGGATTGCGAAGGAAGGAAGCAGGGCAGATTGACAGAGGTAGGAGGCGATGTATGTGGTGGCGCGGTTATAAAGCACTTCCCCCACCTTTCCTTGCATCTGAGGGTTTTTGGGAAACCATTCCCGCGATCAGCGCTACTTCGACTCCTCCAACATGGTTTAATGGGCCGCAACTTGGGCTATCACATAGCAGTAGCCCACGTCGCTCATTTATTGCCGCCAAATATTCACCGATTTCTCCGCAATTTAATGAGGCTTAGTAACCGATACTGCACAGCCATTACTCCGATTTTTTCTCCATGGTTTGATTTATCCAATATCTTCGCCCAAAACATGAGGACTGGCTACTTGCTCGGCTGGTTTACTATTTTCAGAGCCTAGTACCATGTGACTACATCACCTACTGTCAGGCTCAAGGACTAAGTGGGCACACTTCACCTTGCGGTGAATGTGTTTGTTTTTCATCTCAAGGCTATGCTTGGGGACTGGCTATCTGCTCGGCTGGTTTACTATTTTCTGAGCTTGGCACCACGTGACTACGTCACCTACTGTCAGGCTTAGGGACTAAGTGGGCACAGTTCACCTTGCGGTGAATGTGTTTGTTTCTTCAGAAAGACTCTGAGCCTCTAAAAGCTAAAACAAGGTATCTTTATCCTCGTGGTCGGACTCTAAGTGGGCACACTTCATTTTACCGCGCAGGAATTTCCAATTTTGGACTTGAGCGCCTTACACCCTTATGTCAAGCCGTGCTCAGAACACACTACTCGGCGATGTTGCACGCTGCTCGGCAGCTACTCACAACTGCTCGATGATTCATTATGGTGGTCGGACCATGATTTGGACAACTCGGTTTTGGTTTGCACTTGCTCAGAAAAGCTCAAGACGGCGTTGCACAATGGGTACAAGGCGCTTGGGGACTAGCTATGGGGGGTACGACCCTGGATACCCATGGCAGGCCACATGGGCTATGCCTCCAAGGGTGGCCCAACCCATGAGAAGGAGCCTTGCGGGGCACAATTCTGCTCGGCGCCTCCCGCAAGGCATGGGGAGGTTATCCTGAAGGTGTTACGAGATCTGTTAGGATATGTATGATCCTATAATTCTTGTAATCTGTTATTACTTTCCGGTTATCTCTCAGATCTAACTGACTTGTAACCTTGCCCCCCAGACTATATATGGCGGGCAGGGACCCCCTACAAAATCATGGCAAATCATACGATAGCTAATACAAACCAACAGACCATAGGAGTAAGGTATTACGTCATACTGACGGCCTGAACCTGTATAACTCGTGTGTCTCTATTGCCTTCTTGTTCTTGATTACATGCTCCTCTGCCGATCAATCTACCATCGTAGGATACCCCTCGGTGGACTGCCGACGATATTCTGTCGATAGTTGTGATGACCTTTGGTCTGAAGAATGTTTGTGCAACTTATTAGAGGGCAATGAATTATATTTTTCATAAGTTGATCGGCAAGATTGTTGAAATCTATATTGATGATGTGATGATAAAATCCAAGGGGTACAAGGAGCATCTAGCTGATTTGCGAGAGACTCTGGAATGCATGAGAAAACATGGTCTAAAGATGAATCCTAATAAGTGCGCCTTTGGAGTATCAACTGAACAATTCTTGGGTTTCATGGTTCACGATAGAGGAATTGAAGTTGGTCAAAAAAAGCATAAAAGCAATTGATGAGGTAGTGCCCCTGACTACTAAAACAGAGTTACAATCTTTGCTTGGCAAAATTAATTTTATCAGGAGGTTTATTTCAAATTTGTTGGAGAGAGTTCTGTCGTTTTCTCCCTTGTTGAAGTTGAAAAATGATCAAGAATTTAAATGGGGTGATGTACAACAAAAGATGTTTGAGGAGATAAAAGGATATATGAAATGTTCGCCCATGCTGGTCCCTCCTCAGCAAGGAAAGCCTTTTAAGTTATACATATCGGCCGATAACCATACAATTGGATCGGCCCTGATGCAAGAGTTCCAATGGAAAGAGCGAGTTGTTTTCTATCTCAGTAGGAGGCTTCTGGATCCAATCGGCTTATAAAATGAAATGGATTATTCATAGAACTGGATATTTTTGGCCAATAATATTGGAAGACTATTTTGAATATTATAAGGGGTGCCAGGACTGTCAACATTTTGGTAATGTCCAGAAATCGCCTACATTAGTTATGAATCCAATAATGAAACCATGGCCATTTCGAGGCTGGGGAATCGATTTAATTGGCCAAATTTTTCTGCCTTCAAGTAAAGGACATAAGTTTATATTGGTAGCAACAGATTACTTCACTAAGTGGGTTGAGGCCATTCCTTTAAAGATGGTAACCTCAAAGAACATGGTTGATTTTGTCAAGGAGCATATTGTGTATTATTTTGGGATTCCTCAAACTATCACTACCGATCAAGGGACAATGTTCATATCAGAAGAGTTTGGAGATTTTGCTGCCAGTATGGGAATTAAGCTACTAAATTCTTCTCCTTACTATGCTCAGGCTAATGGCTAGGCAGAAGCGTCCAATCAGATTATGATTAAGCTGGTTAAGAAAAAGATTGAAGAACAGCCAAGGAAGTGGCATTCGACGCTTAATGAGGCACTATGGGCATATAGGATGGCCTATCATGGATCGATTAAAACATCCCCTTATGAACTTGTGTATGGTCACAATATAGTCCTTCCTTGGGAAATTCAAACTAGATCAAGGTGTATCACATTGCAAAATGATTTGTTAGTCGAAGTTTATAGGAATCTTATGATAGATGACTTAGAGTATTTAAGTTGCCATCGGTTGCGTGCTCTTGAGAATATCGAAGCTAATAAACTGAGGGTTGCAAAATACTACAACAAAAAGGTTAAGAGCAAGCAATTTTCTGAAGGAGACTTGGTCTAGAAAGTAAAATTGCCGATTAGATCAAAAAACAGCAGATTCGGCAAATGGTCACCTAATTGGGAAGGACCTTATCAGATTAAACGTTGTACACCCAGCAATGCTTATATTTTGGAAATGCTAGATGGAGGAGAAGAGTTTGGTAGAGCAATCAACAGAAAATATCTAAAGAAACATTATCCTAGCGTTTGGATTAATACTTGACAGCCGATTAGTTCGATCATCGGTTCTAATAGCCGATACCAGAAGGGTATCACCTCTAGTTCAAAATAAACCCAAAGGGGTAAAAGCTGGTATGATACGTATCGCCTATAGAGCAAGAATAGACACAGATTGGAACATGGAATAAAAGTGCAAGAAACCAATTAGAACAAAGAAATTGTTCGTTAGCTTCTCCTATTACAAACTAAAGGCCGAGGAACACTTTATTCACTATGTCCTTAGCCTGGGTAGTGAAGGCTATAGAGTTGGCAGCATCGAAGAAGTCCTCAACCAGGAGCTCGTGATCCCTAGGGTGTTCGATGGCTGGAAAACCATGGGAAGAAACCAAGGCTCATGGCCAGAGCGGGCCTATGCCACAGCCAATGCCATGGCAGCACCATGACAAACACCATGAAGGGCGACCTCCCTGACATGGTTCAGGATGTCGTGCAAGCGAACCACTAGAATGGTGCCTCTAGCATTGACAAATCCTATCGCATACTCAGTAGCTGATCAAAGGCTTTCTAGCTGAGCCGATAGATCTAAAAGATTCAAGGGAGGGATGATCAAGATCTTGAAGACAAAATTAAGAAGAGATAGATAGTTGTGGTAGGCATCTCACCCATGATTCTGGCCTCAGCCTCAGCCAACCTATCCTCCATCGGGTCAGCCTCAGAAGGCGATTAGGATCGAACCATGGCCAGAGCAGATTCTGCAAGGGATTGGTAGTCGGTGAGATTCTAGCCTACCCGATCGATGGAGGCGAGCAGATCATCATTGTCGATCTACCTTCTCAGATAGCATGGGAGCTAGCAATGAGCTATTGACAAGGATGACCCCAAAGGCTAAGCGGAGTTGGCCCTATGCTCTGGGATGGTGAAGGCATCCCGAGTTCCACCCTCCTGATGATGAAGGTGCTGGCGTGATGACGTAGATCTATTAAGGACCTCCTCAGCAAACCTCTTGTTATTCTCGATGATCTCAAACCTATTGGGAAAACAGAAATCGCACCGAAGACACGAAAGGTTTGGGACTAAGCAGGTTGTTTTTCGATCCATAGCCATGGCCCGTATATATAGCCTAGGAAGGTGAGAGTATAGACTTCGCCGAGGTTATGGAATTAGAGTCAGATATGGAAACGGATTGACACTCTAGAAATTCAGGGGACGGATCATGAAGAGATAACAGATTCAAACTTATTGCTTCCCATAATCACAAAATATTGTGGGATGGATACAAAAGGTCTATATTGACCAGCGATCAACCCACCAAGGCCTCTTTGGATTGAAGGGAGTCTGGGTCCCCACAAGGCCGAAGGTCATCATGAACCAAGTCACATCGGCCCATTGATAAAATTATACCAGGAGAAGGGGAAAGGCCGCCTACTTAACAGATGCCCAACTGATTTCTCGGTGACTGGAAACTGTGGGAAAGAAGTCTGTGGTTTTCCCGATGGACATTTGATGGAGCGAACAAGGGGAAGGTGTCCACACATTTTAGCCCTTGCAAACACTAGAACAGCTCTGCGAGCATGGAGGGAAGACTCAAGTGATATCACAAGAATTCTTCTAACCACAGTAGCTGATCCTCTTGCTCGACAAGGCGCTAAGATGAGCAACACAATCACCCTATACACAATAATTCTTCTAACCACTCAAGATCTTTATGGCAAAAAAATTAGACCATGGAGGGTCCGGCAGATTCAGAGGCACTCGAGGAAGCAGGTAGTAGAGAAACATAACTGAGTTGTTGAATTGCTCTCACCAGAGTTAGAAGACATTTTATAGTCAGCCTGGAAAGATGGATCCAAGCGCCCGTGAAGCAATGATGCTCTCGTAAAAGTTTTGAAGCATGGGCTCATAAGCTGGCAAAGATGGTGATAGACGGTAGACCCCAGATCAAGATTCTCTATCCATGACTACGGACCTATCGGGGGTACAAACATGATAATTTTGGAATAAAATTACTTTTATCTCAAAATTGGGGGGCATGTGTTTACACCAAAATTTGGGAAGAAGAGTTGTAAGAAATTAAAAGCTCCCAAGATCATGTCATCAGGGAAACGATTAACAAAGGTTGGTATCAGCTAATTCGAATGCAGTACTAGAATTAGCTCTCTTTAGATAGCACTAGCAGATAACGATAAAAGCTACGGTTGGCATTAGGAAAAATATGTTCGACTCTAAAAAAGGGAAAGATTAGGGTCCAAGTTATCTTAAATTAGGAATGTCTTCTCTTATATCAAAGATTGCAATGAGTCATGCTTAAATAGGATTCATGCATAGGTTTCGGGTATAAATATTGGACTATGACTATGGCTATTGTAAAGGACACACAATCAATTAAATACAAGTTACTTACTTTTTTGGCTCCAGCCACCCCTTAGGAGTAGGAGTAGAGTAGATCTCGGTGAGTTCTTCAGTGAGCAGGGCTGCATCGGTCTGGCCGACCTCTGGCTTGTCTGTAAGTACCGTCATGGCTTATACTTCTGTTCATACAGCTACATCGATCTTGCTGATGTTGACCTCCACTGCTCGAATTAGATTAAGGTCAAGTTATCTGCTCTACTTAAGAGTGGCAATCTTTGGTAGATTCATTAAGTTACCGATCTTGCTAATGTTTTTTCATTGTCATTAGTCTGCAGCAACATCAATCTGCCCGGTCAAGATCGATTTAGATCGGCCTCATATCCTTTAGATCCGTCGTTTGTTTTGTTACAACACGATATTGTCTACCTTGAGCAATGGTTTATGTTTCATCAGTTGTTTTACTTCAATCTTGATCATGCATAGTACGCTGTTAAGGCATGAATAATCTGGGAGAGGTTTGCTGGTTAGTTAAATCTGGTCTATGGTTCACTATTATGGCTATAACGATCCGGTCGATCCCCACTGATAGCACTGTAGATTGGAGGATGCTAGCTAGTAGATTTGTTCTTGATTAGGCATGACCTTAACTGTTTGCTATGCCTGCATCGGCTAAATAGCCGATCGCTTGTGCGTTAACGCCTACAACATGTTTACATGATTCTGTTGAATGTGAATAGATCTGTTTACTTTAAAGGTTTGATTTGTTGTCTTTATCATAGCTGCATCGATTCGGTCGAACCTCACTATTAGAGATAGCAGGTTAGGTCTGTCCACGTGAAATAGTCAAGTGTTCATATGTTGTAGTCCTCTTCACCAGAATCGGCTATTTTAGCCAATTCATCCGAGCCTTTACGTATAGCATGACTTTCGAAAAGCTTATCAAAGTGTAGATGGTTTTATGGATTCTTTGGTTTTAGTTTGTTATTATCATCATAGCTACCATCGATCCGATCGTACCTCACTGTTGATGGGAATAAATTAGATTCAGAGCGTCGGTAGATCCATTTATATTAGATAGTTGATTTGTTCGCGTGCTATATCCTTTATCGTTAGATTCATCAACTCAATGATTCATACTGGTAATATCTACCAGTTGATTATCACATTGACATATATGTGTATTGTACCTATCAACATAAAATCAATCACTACCCACGAGCTTTATAGTTCGTAACAGCCGATTTATGTACGTATCGGCTATTTAATTGCTCTTTCCATATGGCTGCTCCCGAAGCGGCGCACTTGGAACTGTCTAGGCACAGATCAGCACGTTCCATCTTAAATTACTGATAAACTTTCTCTCTTTGTCAATTGTAGGGTCAAACTGACTGACACGTCTCGGGAGGAATACGCATGATCGATTATCCCTGCGTTGAAGACAGGCGGATCTTCAACTCCATCGAGCAAACCCTTCTAGCTTGCTATGTGCCGACACGACACGTTTTCGTGCTGACACACATTCTAGTCAGTAGCAACATCAATCTGCCTAGGTCAAATTGACCGACACATCTCAGGAGGAATAAGCAGTATCGATTATCCCTGCGTTGAAGCTAGACAGATCTTCAGCTCCATCGAGCAGACCCTTCCCGCTTGTTGTGTGCCGACACGACATGTTTTCGTGCCAACACATATTAGCATTTATGAGACCCGAATGATAAAAAAGCTTGTCACCAACCATGCACCTTAAACCATGTTTTGTGTCATTTATATGTTCATGTCAAAAATCTATGACATTAGTTTTGATGTCACAAATTTTTATGATAATAGCTTTTATGTCACTTCTTATAATGGGCCAAGCACACTATTGATGATGATTTTTAGCCTTACCCTTTTTTGGTTTTAAAGTTTTTCAGCCCATTATCTCTCAATTGCATTGATTTTAGCCCAATCCAACTCGGTTAGGCTAAGCCCACACAATGTTTTTGGGGCCACCCCACATTCTTTTTATCTCTGGGCTATTTTGGATGAGCCCACATAAAAAATATTTGGACCAACCCATGTAGATTTATATTGGACCAGCCCACACCATGTTTTCTAGGCCTCATTTTTTAGGCTAGCCCAAACAAGATAGGACATTTACAAAACAAAAAAATTACATATTCACATATGCATTCCAACAGCATATTATACATAGATTTTGCATTTCAAATAAAATATCTATTACAAAATTAGATCATTTATTGCCAATTTGAGAACCAGAACAGTTCACATAAGGTGCTCACAAAGACCAGAAAATAACAGTTATAAATAGGACCAACGCATAAGGTTCCCACATAAGTTTCTCATAGCTTACCAAAATCACACAAAAAGGCCATGGTCACCCACATGACAAGCACATAAGGTTTTGTTAACACCAAAATTGGGAAGAAGAACATGGGAACTCGAAGCTTCCAAGATTGTGTCATTAAGGAATTGATTGCGTAAGGATCGGTATCAGCTGATTCAGATGCAGAACTAGAATCGGCTCTCTTCAGATGACATCAATAGATAACGTCAATGAGCTACGGTTGGCATCGGGAGAAACATGTCGGACTCTACAAAAAGGGAAAGATTAGGGTGAGATCCGCTTGGCTTCAATGTAGGACCAGCCGATCCTATGAATTCCTCCTAAGGCGTGCCAGCTGATCCTACAAATTCCTCGCTGAGATCTACACTACTCCTACTCCTAAGGGTTGGCGTAAAGTCAAAAAAGTAATTTGTATTGATTGATTGAATGTCCCTTTTATAATAGCCGAGGTCCGATATTTATACCCAGAACCTAAGCATGAATCCAACTCAAGCATGACTCATTACAATCTTTGGTATAAGAGAAAACATTTATAATTTAAGATAACTTGGACCATAATCTTTCCCTTTTATAGAGTCCGACATGTCTTTCCCAACACCAACCATAGCTCATTGTCGTTATCTGCTGACATCATTCGAAGAGAGTCAATTTCAGTGCTGCATCTAAATCAACTGATATCAATCCTTATGCAATCGATTCCTTGATGACACAATCTTGGAAGCTTCAAGTTCCCACGTTCTTCTTCTCAAATTTTGGTGTAAACACATGCCCCCTAATTTTTGGATAAAAATGATTTTATTCCAAAATTCCTATTTAGCTGTTTACCACGTCGTAACTGTTTTATTCCGAGATATATGCGTGACTCCTGACTTCTCAATGCGAGTCTTATATAATATCCCAACAATACCATTTCCAACTCACTCGGCCCTTTTAGTTTCCCCTTCTTTCTCGAGCAAATCTTAACAACCGATGCCGCCATCGCCAAAGCCTCAACCCTAGCAAATCCTCTGCCCTATCAAGCTCTTATTCAAGCGATCTTCCTTAGATTCAAATCTATTTCGGCTGCATTGGCGACCAGCGACCACGTCCCTGAGGTATGCTTTCAAGTTCCCGTTCTCCAAGTATCGGTCGTTACCCTGCATTTCCTTTCTTCTCAAATTTATTTTATCTGGTTTCTAGGAAATGAGGAACAAAATCTTGATTCCATCGGTTGTTGTTCCCAATGTCTATTTTCTTGGGCCTATGGATGCATCATGGATGAGTAACTGTAGGAACTTCATCATAGATGTGTAATTAGTTCAATGACGAAGCCCTGATCATCACAGTTTGAAAGAGAATCATCATAGATGTGCAGGAACAGTTGTGTGAGGTTTTTTTTGTGGCAAACCCTATGCTGTTCTATGACATTTTTGTGTGATGGTGCCTGATTTCATCATAAATAGGGAGGCTAGAGGATCGTCACCACTAATCTATGACAAAACATAAATATTCGTCATAGATAGCAATCTTTTATGATAGTTTTGGATATTTCTAGTAGGGATATGCACTTTTGGAGATGGCCTTGGCCTTTTTATGTGATTTTGGTAAGATGTGAGAAACTTATGTGGGAACCTGTTGGCATAAAAATATGCCGACACGCAGCAAGCCGGAAGGATCTGCTTGATGGAGCAAGGCTGGAGATCCACTTGGCTTCAACATAGGACTAGTCGACCCTATGAATTCCCAAAGGCGTGCCAGTCAATTTGACCTACAATTGACAAAGAGAGAAAGTTTATCAGTAATTTAAGGTGGAACATGCCGGTTTTGCCCAGACAGTTCCAAGTGTGCCGCTTTAGGAGCAGCCAGACAGGGAAATCGACTAAATAGCTGATACAAGAAGAAATCGACTGTTAAGGACTGTAACAGTCATGGGTCATGATTGATTTTATAGTAACGAATGCAACATGCCTAGATATAAGTAACATGATTAGCTAGATAAATATAATCGGTGTAAAGCATTGAGCCAATGAGTTCAACGAAAAAGGATATAACATGCGAACAAAATCGACTGTCTAGTACAAATGGATCTACAAACGCTCTAAATCTAATCTGCTACCATCAATAGTGAGGTTCGACCGGATCGATGCAGCTATGATGATAACAATAAACTAAAGCTAAAGAATCCATAAAACCATCTATATGTTGACAGGTTTCTGAAAGACATGCTATATGTGTGAAAGCACAGGCGAATCGGCTGAAATAGTCGGTTCAGGTAGAAAAGAGATCATAGCATGAGAACAATCGACTATTTAATACGAACAGGTTTATAAACTCATCAAATCTAGCCTATTACCTTTAACAGTGGGATTCGACCAGATCGATGGCAGCCATAATAAAGATAATAGATTAAACCTTTAAAGTAAACAGATCTATTCACATTTAACAATATCATGAAAACATACCATGAGCGTTAAAGTGCGGGCGATCTGCTATTTAGCTGATGCAGGCATAACAAACAGCCAAGATCACGCCTGGTCGAAAGCAAGTCTACCAGCTAGCATACTCCGATCTAAAGTACTAATAGTGGGGATCGACCGGATCGTTACATCCATAATAGCGAGCTATAGACCAGATTCAACTAGCTAGTAAACCTTCTCAAGACCAGTCATGCCTTAATCGCGTACTATGCATGATCAAGATCGAAGTAGAACAACCGATAAAACATAATCCATCATTTAAAGTAGGAATCATCGCAATGTGACAGAATAAACGATGGACTAAAAGGATGTAAGTCCAATCTAGATCGATCTCGATCGGGCATGTTGATATTGCTAAAACTAATGATAATAAGAATATCAGCAAGATCGGCAACTTAATGAATCTACCCGAAGGATGCCACCCTTAGGTAGAGCCGATAACTTGACCTTAGTCTAATTTGAGCAGTGGAGGTCAAACTTAATCAATGCAGTCGTACTTGAACTAGATAAAGATCGATAACTAGCTTATACTAGAGCTCGTAAGAGGTCGACTAGACCGATGCAGCCTTACAAACAGAGGTATAAACCATGATGGTACTTATAGACAAGCCGGAGGTCGGACGGACCAATGCATCCCTGCTTGTTGAAGAACTCGTCCAGATCTACACTACTCCTACTCCTAAGGGTTGGCGTAAAGCCAAAAAAAGTAATTAGTATTGAATGATTGGATGTCCTTTTATAATAGCCGGCGTCCAATATTTATACCTGGAACCCAAGCATGAATCCTATTCAAATACGACTCATTATAGTTTTTAGTATAAGAGAAAACATTCCCAACTTAAGATAACTTGGACCCTAATCTTTCCCTTTTTGTAGAGTTCGACATATTTCTCCCGATGCCAACTGTAGCTCATTGATGTTATCTACTGATGCCATCCGAAGAGAGCCAATTCTAGTTCCGCATTTGAATCAGCTGATATCAATCCTTATGGAATCAATTCCTTGATGACACAATCTTGGAAGCTTCGAGTTTTCGCATTCTTCTTCCCAAATTTTGGTGTAAACACATGCCCCCCAATTTTGGGATAAAAATGATTTTATTCCAAATTTTCTATTTACCTGTTCACCACGTCAGAACCGTTTATTCCGAGATATACGCATGACTCTTGATGTTCTCTGTTCAAATTTTATATAATACCCCAACAGTATAATTTCTGATCCATTCGACCCATCTACTTTCCACTTCTTCTTCGAGCGAGACTCAACAACCAAAGCCGCCGCTACTAGAGCTCTAACCCTTGCAGTTTTCCCTCTACTCAAGTTGCTCGTCAAGTCATTCCTCTGCAACCTTTTCTAGATTCAGATCTATTCCAACTAATATGGCGACCAGTGACTACATTCCTGAGGTACGTCTCCAAATTTCCGCCCTTCAACTATCAGCCGTTGCTCTGTATTTCTTCCTTAAGTTTTATCTCATCTGGCTTTCTAGGGGATGGAAAAATGAAATTCTGATCCCTTCGTCTGTCGTCCCAAATGCTTATTACCTTGGACCCATGGGAGATGCTAATCCTTTGGATTTTATCAACCAAGAAACCAATCGAATTCCTTTTAGGCAGTCTTTGGTAGATTTATCTTCTTGGAACACCAAAAAACCTTTAGGAATTGGCCCAAAATGCCAAAGGGATGGAGAGATTGGTTCCATAGAGTGTCAAACAAAAAGGGCGGAGATTGGGAAGTTAACGATTTAAACCAATGCCTGACCCTTTCACTGTCTGGAATGGAGAAAAAATGATTCACTCCTAATTGCCGCTTCTTACTTCTAGTCCAACACTTTGAATGCTTCGTCTTTGGTCACGGCCCAATGACTATTACCTTCACCGATGTTTATATGTTGGCTAGCCTTAGAATAATAGGACCAATGCAGCCATATGACATCTTAGGTGCTGGGTCAATGAAATTAGCCAAAATATCAGATTGCACAGGATAGGCAAGCTACATTCAGAACCACATCGGGAATGAATCGACTGTTAGCGAAAGAGAACATGTGGCTTTTCTGAACATGTAGCTAGAAAGATTCATCTTCTGTGGGTCATCTTGTGGTCCGACTTATAATCATAAACTTATGGCAGAGCATCTAGCAGTAAGCGTTGAGATTCCTCTTGGAAAGTATCTATTGGGATCCGCTTACCATTTGATGCATCAGGTGGCCGCTCAGCTGTTGAAGAATGAAGCAGTGCACACCATCAGCAGCCCTTGGTGGTTGATACAAATGTGGTTAAACTTGTATATGCATAAGATTGTAAAGCCAAATCTCTAGAATTTGAGCTTTCCCTCCTCCAACTTTGATGAGGAATACAGAGGCGAAGAAGGAAGAACCCATCAGTGCATGAATTATGGTGAAGCTGCATTGGCCATAATAATTGTTGTTGATGTTGGCCATCTCTTCAAGAATATGATGAGGATGAGAACAATGAGTTGATCTTCCCATTCAAATTTCGATTTGAATCAGGCTGCTCAGACAAAACGACGGCTGCAATCTTCAATTCCTTCATCAAACCTTGTGTTCTTCTAGCCGAATTTTATCATGGTCATGGCAAAGTGTCTACATGTTCTTTCCTTCTAGGCAACCTTCCAACTTATGAGTTTTAAAACCCCTCTTTCATGGCTTGTCAGTTTGGTCTTTGTCAACTGCCTCCTCAACTGTTCTTTGAGAACACGTTGAAGTCAAGGGAAGGTATCAATGAAGTAATGGAAGCCTCTAGAGTCTTCCGACTAGGATCAGATCTTCCTTCTTTTGCTTATATGACTGGACAAGAGTCCACTTCTCTTCTAACCTTATTGACTCCTGGTGGCAAGAATGACACTCCCATCTCTTCTATGGGTTGATCCATCCTAGATGCATAGCTCTAGATGGAGAGTTTGCTTCCGATAGAGAGGTAACTTACCATTTCTTTTTTAGAAAAAATATTCAATGAATTTTCCTACCAACTGTTCTAATAGACCTTTTTAGGACACCAAATTCTATCCCCCAAGCTTGGATAGGAAGGTGCATCTTATAGAGTATTATCCACCATGTCCAGCCTCAAGAATGGGATCAACTACACCCACACTGAAGAAACTGATGAAAACTCAAGCTGCCTCTACCATTGTAACGTATCAATCCTCAAAGCGCAAGGCAGCCCAAGGGACAACCCAAAAAACTGTTACTAGGAAGAGACCATTAGCTGCCCAAGTAAACAATTCATCTTTTCCTCAAAATGATATTCAACTTCTAATCCTCTTTCTTCATAGTTATCAACCATTGCATCCCAATTGGTTCTGGGTGTGGAACTGTTGTCCCAAGCATTTAATTCGGCATTAACTAAACCTTCATCGGTCGATCCCCAATAGGAGCCAATTTTGGTTGAACCAACTGATGCTTCTTGGACTATAGAAAATGAGAACCCTTCCACTTCAATCCCTGATGTTGCCAAGGTATCTCCTTAAAGTTCTTGATTCTTATTCAATTTCACCCTTCATCTGACTATTTATCATGTCAGATACTCTTTGAGGAAACACCCACGTAGGAGTAGGAGTCTGATAGTCTACTTATTGAAAATGATTATGTTGGCGTCATCGTCCAGACTATTAAATCTCCAATCTAGCAAACAATTGATGGTAGGAAGATTATATATCTATCTTACCCTCTTGCAATGAATATGAATTAAATAATCTTCCTTGATATTTGTAGATACCAATGTTGAAAGTTCAGAGCTGATTCAACCAGATACTATTGGTGCATCATCAGTCATTCCCTCTTCTCAGATAGAAGCTATCCTAGAAAAGGTACCATGTTTACTTCACTATTTATCTTATTATCAACTGATTCAATCCTCCTGACAACATTCTTTTGTATATAGATACTTAATATTCTAGCTCTGAGCTACTCTTTCAATCTTGAAGAGTATCTAGATGAAGATGAAATCAACTCATTAGCCACCTCTTCTAAAGAAGCTTTATCAGAAGAGACTAGAAATTGGCTAAGGGATATATTGCCAATGCTTGAGAAGAATATAGCCGATTTGGTTCAAGATGCAGATTCAATGCAAAGGGCCTTCTTAGCCATCAAGGATATTTCATCTCTAGATCTTATCAAAGTCTTGTCACCTCTATCCATCATTGAAGATCAAGCCCCAAAGGTGAAAAAGGCTCAGAGGAACTTATCTAATCATGAAGCTTTATTGGCCAAGAAGAACTCTAATAGACAAGAGGCCAAAGAGCTGGCACAACTGATCGACAATTTGAAGAACTCCCCCTTAGGATTGAGCCAGAGTTGAACCAATTAGAGATCAAGCGTGTAGAACTTGAGAAGGAGCTGGAGAACGTGAAGGCTGCCATTGATCGCCACAAGTCCAATCTGGCTCAAATACCCAATGCTATTAAGTAGAAGAAATAGGAACTATTGACCAAGGTCAGAGAAGGCAGGGCCATCTACAGCAGTCTTGAGGATATTCCTAGATCAGCTGAAGAAGACAAGCAATAAATCGCAGAAGTCGATGCTATTCGGCTAGAAGCATTGAAAGCAATCCAGGATGTTCTAAACTTGTAATATGCAAATCAACATGTGTTTTGTGTAGAACTGGTGATAACCATATTTTCTATCGACTTGTTGTATTTCTTGTCTCGACTAAAGAGCTGATTTGAAAATAGTCGATTCCAGACTTCTAACCTCAATCCGATTAAATCTAAAAACATGGACTCTATTAAGAGAATCCCTCAACCTTCTGTCCTTAGCCGCATCCTCTTTGGCATTAGTGCGGTGGCGCTTCGCCTCCTATTAATTGCGGTTGCCTTTTGCATGTCCCGAGACATCCACCACCTCGCTTCGTGGCTACAAATACCAGCCGAGGGCTCTGGCCTCGAACACATCTATACTCACAACTATTCCTATTCCTTTGCACTTCTCTACCCTTGCAAACTCTATAGCAGTTTTCTTACCCCTTCTTGTAGATCCAATCGACCCTATGGCCGGCGAGGACAACTGAGGCAAACGTGCGATAGAGGAGGTTTTGGAGGAGAACATGTCGGTGAGCCAGCGCCTTCGACGCATGAGGTGAGATCGATATCTTATGCTCATGGCGATGAACTTTTCTAACTAGTTCATAGGTTTGTCTTGAATGACAGCCTTCGTTCTCTTCCTAGGGTTGGCAAGCCCTCTAATGCCATATCTGATGCTGCCTCTATGCTAAACTCATCGTCGGACTCCTCTGATTCTTACAACGGCAACAACGCCCGGTGTTTCCTCAGAGAGTGGAGGGCAGCTTAGGATCGTTATTCTGAGGCAACTCAGGAAAATGGCCAGCTTGAGATCCACCTCGGGGTCTCTCAAGCCGCCCTTCATGCCACCGAGGAAGAGGCCAGTGCTGCTCAAGCGTGGCTGGTCAAGTCCGACACCATGGTGGCGGGTAAGATGGATTCCAAGAACACCTTTATTTTGATTTCCACTATCTTTATCTCGATAGCTCTTCTGTTTTTGTGATTGCCAGCCCTGGCGGTACAGTTGGAGTCCCTCCAACTAGCAACGAACGTGGCTATGGTGGCCATCAACACCTGGGGCCCCCTCATCAACGCTCGCCTCCACGACGTCCCGACCCATGTCTAGGAGATCGCCCTTCATGGCGTTCGTCATGGCACATCGGTGGCACTGGCCGCGGCGCAGGCCTAGACCGGGTATGAGCTCCATACCATGGAGACTGGTTTCCTGATGGGTGATGGCCCCGAGGAGCACGAGGAGTTGATCAAGGAGTTCATCGATGCAGTGGAGACCATTGTGGACATCACATCCGCTCAGGATGTGATAAACAATGTTTTTGATTAGTTTGTATTTTGGGCAAACTAATCAATAAAGTCTCTATTTTTTCTATGATCGTATCTCAGTGTGCTTTCTACAATGCCTTTGTATACATCATGATTATTTCTGTGTTTGTTTTTGCTCTATAGGCGATACTGTTTACACCAAAATTTGGAAGAAGATGTTACAGGGACCCCAAAGCTCCTAAGATCATGTCACTAAGGAATCAATTACGTGCAGATTGGGACCAGCTGATTTAGATGTAGAAAATGAAATCGGCTTTCCATAGATAGCGCAAGTAGATAACAACAGAGGCTACGTTCGGCGCCAGGATGAAGCATGCTGGACTCTACAAAAAGGGAAAGATTAGAGTCTAAGTTATCTTAAATTAGGAATGTTTTCTCTAGGGTCAAAAATTGTAATAAGTCATGCTTAGACAGGAGTCATGCACAGGGCCCGGGTATAAATACCAAACCCCAGCTATTGTAAAAAGGAATCAATCAATCCAAATACAAGTCAATTACTTTTTTTGGCTCCGGCCACCCCTTAGGAGTAGGAGTAGGAGTAGAGTAGATCTCAGTGAGTTCTTCAATGAGTACAGCTGCATCAATCCGGTCGACCTCCACTGCTTGTCTGTAAGTACCGTCATGGTTTATACATTTATTCATATGGCTGCATCAATCCGGTAGACCTCCACTGCAGCTCTGGTATAAGCTAGTTATCGATTCATGTTTAATTCAAGTATGGCCTGTGTGATTCTGCCTCACACCCCACTACTTCAATTAGATCAAGGTCAAGTTATTGGCTCTACCTTAGAATGACAGTCTTTGGTAGATTCATTAAGTTACCGATATTGCTTATTGCTTTCATTATTTATCTAATTATAGCAATATCATTCTGCCCGATTGAGATTGATTTAGATTGGCCTTATATCTTATTTGACCCATCGTTTGCTAACCTAAAACTGATCCAATCTACACTTCAAACGATGAGTTATGTCTTATCGATTGTTTTACATCAATGTTGATTGTGCATAACGTGCAGTTAAGGCATGTTGCGTCTTGAGTAGATCTATTGGCTAGAGAGAACCATTCCACGACCCGTTATCACGGCCTGTGTGATTCTGTCTCACACCCCACTGTTAGAACCATAGAGTGGGGATCGATATTTAGTAGATCTATTCCTGGTAAGGCATGACTTTAACTATGCGTTATGCCTGAATCGGCTGTTTTAGCCGATATCGAGCGCTTTCACGAACAATTCGCATCACGAGACCATTGAAGTAAAGATAGGTTGAAAGATATGTTAGCCCTATGATCTTATTATTGTATTACGGCCTGCATGATTCTACCTCATGCTCCACTGATATTAGTAATGAGTTAGTGTCGTTGAGTCTATTGTTATTTCTACGGCCTGCATGATTCTGCCTCATGCCCCACTGGTCATGATGATAGATGAGATCTAACATGTTTATTAGATTTATCTTTATTAAACAGTTAAGTGGTGTTGAATTATTTCTTTATATAAAAAGGGGTTCAATTAATTATAATCATTGGCTCAGCACAAATTGATCATTGTTGACATCTTTTTGCCATTGATTAATATCTGTTCAATTATTGATATTTATCCTGAATGATAACCGATTCTTCTTACACAACTCCATGAGCTCTAATCGATTTATTCTCATGAATATACTGGAATTGACTATTTAGTCGATCTCCTTTCATATCGGCTCTCATAGCCGCACATTCGGGACTGTCCGGCAATATCGACAAGTTCCGCCCTTAATTACTGATGAACTTTCTCTCCTTGTCAATTGTAGGGTCAAATTGACTGGCATGTTTCGAGAGGATTGTGTAGGATCAACCACCCCTATGCTGAAGCTAGGCGGATCTGCTCCATCGAGAGGACCCTTCTAGCTTGCTACGTGTGTCCTTGGCATAGGGCGAAAATTCTATGTCAACACACATTTCTAGCACGCCCGGTGAGACACCACAATCATCATGGTGGTTCACAACAACGACGACATCCTTATGCTACATTATAAAGATCTACCTGATGGGGATAAGGGTATCATCAGCAAAGCCATAGAAGAGTTTCAAAACAAATGTTTGTTGTCCTACACCAAAACACATGACAACACAATTGTTCAGAAATTTCCACTACCAAGAGTTCTGTTACACGGGCAGACGGACACAAATGAAGCTGAAGACAGGCGTTTCTTTAAAGAGATTGTGGACAAATCTATTCGTGATGCCATGTCGAGCCGCAATGAAGCTTTCATGGACGTATTCCATAACGCCTTAAAAGAGGTGATTCATGGATTTCCAGTTGGTCAAGGCGGACCGGCTTATTATGACATTCCAGATCCATCGACCTAGGGGACCAATCAAGTCGGTACTAGCCATCAAGAAGCAGCACTGGCTGGTAGTGGTGATGTCCACATAGTTTAGGGTTCATCTGAACAAACTCAAGGAACTACTGCAAATCAAATATAGTACCATCCTAGACCACCAGTACAGCATGTGCAATAGCCGGCGGAGCACAGTCATAACTAGGTGATCAATTTTGGCGCATCGGGCCACATACCATCTTCGGCTCAAAAAATAGCACCATTAGTTCAAAGGATCAGTAGAGATATAGATCCTTATATCTATAATCAGAGACTTCAAGAAGCAAGCCAACAAAGGACTCAGTAGATTGAGATTCGATAAAGATATCACTATTGCACAGATTATAACACCCTCCACATGATGCCAAATCCAGAATATCAAGGCACGTGGGATTTCAATTCATAGATGGGTCAGCAGGTACAGAGGAATCCAAATCCGCAAGCTAATGAGTTATTGCTGAGGGTGACTGAGATAATGAAGAATCAGTTCGGTCTGAAGCCAAAAGGGTTGACCTTTTTGTACAAACGCCCATATCTAGAATGGTATGATTTGGTTGCTCTTCCAACAAATTATAGGCTTCCAGAATTCGCTAATTTCACTAGCCAAGACAGTACAAGCATGATAGAATATGTCAGTCAGTATCTTACACAATTAGGCGAAGCATCAGTTGAAGATGCCCATCGAGTTTGTTTCTTCTCTCTGTCCTTATCAGGGCCAGCCTTCACTTGGTTTTCATCATTGCCAGTCAATTCCATTGCCAATTGGGCTAACCTGGAGAAGAAGTTTCATACATATTTTTATACTGGGACTGGAGAAAAGAAGATTACCGATCTAACAACCATAAGACAGAAGACTAATGAATCGGGCACTGAATTTCGTCAGAGCTTTCGAGAGATTAGGAACTTGTGCTTCTCCTTAAACTAGGCCGATGATCAACTAGCTACTTTGGCTGTTCAAGGAATGCTACCGATGTGGAAAGAAAAGCTATTGGGACAAGAATTTGACAACTTGGGACAATTGGCTCAACGAGTAGCAGCGCTTAATAGCCAATTTCAGAGTATGCGTAGAGATACCCGATTCCAAAAGAGTACCTCAGTAGCCGAAGCTTATGATCCATATTCAGTCGATGACGGCTATGAAGATGAAGAAGAAGAGGTTGCTGCAGCTGAATGGAATTGGGGCAAGAAGACAGTGATGGTGCTAAATCCTTGGGGAAGAGGAGTAGAGGAGAGCTATGACTTTGATGTCACCAAATCAGATAAACTCTTTGATTTCTTGCTGGAGAAAGGGTAGATCAAGTTGCCCGATGGTCATGTCATGTTGCCCCCTGATCAGTTGAAGAATAAGAAGTTCTGCAAGTTCCATAATGCTACTTCTTATTCCACTAACGAATGCAGAATCTTCAGGCAGCATATATAGAGAGCTATTCAGTAGGGGAGGCTCAAATTTGATACGCCTCAGAAAATGAAAGTTGATGATAATCCTTTCCTAGGAGATCAAAACATGGTTGATGCTGGGCTATTCAAAGAAAAAACTAAGGTCCTAACATCAACCAAATCAAAAGAAGCTAGAACAGTCGATCCCAAGATGCAAATATCGGTTGACGAGTACAGAGAAATTAGGAGACGTTGTGCCGAGCAAAGAGCCGATACGAGCAAGGGAAGATGTTAAGAGCAGAGATGATGAAGCCACGGGTCACATCTCGGATTCTGTTGAATAAGTGGTAGTGGCAGAAGGAAAAGGATTATCAGAGGTGGTTAAAAGATCAAGCGTACCAGCATCAATTGAAGCAAGAAAGGTATGAAAGGGAACAAGCCAAATTACATTGGAATTATCCTTTCTTTAGACATTGCTGGAATGAAGGTTTAAAATTGCCTACTAGACATGACTGTCCAAAATACAACAATCAATATCGGGAGTATAGGCAGTCTCAAACCAACCGCCGGTCTATTCGTGCTCAAGATGCATATCATCATAATAACATGGACCAGTGCTTAAAAAATAAAAATGTTCAAGATTGGCTTAGAAAAAGAGTCATTGATCAGGACTGGGCTGATCATGAAGAAGAAGGCACTAAAAGAAGGCGTGTGTGGCAGGAAAGCCAGTGGTGCCCAGGAGGTTTAACAAGAAATCAAAAGAGAAGGATGCAATGCCTAAGGAATAAAGAGATGGAACAGGCTCAGGCATCTAGTAAAACTAAAGTGTGGCGTATCAAGCAAATAGCCTATAGAAAGCAACCATCAGCTAATATCCAAATGGTTTTTCTGTTGCCATCAGAGTTCAGAGTCAATGGTGAAAACCAATAGCCGATCCAAGCAGTAGGCTTTGAAAATTTGTATTAATGGATAATCCAATAGATGGTACAAACGGGAAACTAGGACATGGCTTTACGTCGACCGATGAATTAGAAGAAGTAGATATTGGTCCTGGAGATAGACCTAGGGCGACGTACGTGAGTGCTAAGTTGGATCCGGAGTATAAGCAGGAATTAATTGACTTATTAAAGGAATTTAAAGATTGCTTTGCTTGGGAATACTATGAGATGCCTGGTTTAGATCGGTCAATTGTTGAACATCGGCTGCCAATCAAACCTGGATATCGTCCATTTAAACAAGCTCCGAGGAGATTCAACCCAAACGTGCTTGATGATATCAAAAAGGAGACTGAAAGGTTATTGGAAGCAAAATTTATCCGACCATGCTGATATGCAGAGTGGATATCGAATGTTGTCCTTGTATACAAGAAGAATAGAAAATTGAGAGTTTGCATTGATTTCAGGGATATAAATAAAGTCACACCTATGGATGGTTATCCGATGCCGATAGCTAATATGTTAGTAGATGTAGCAGCCAGGCATAAGGTTATTAGCTTCATGGACAGTAATGCAGGATACAACCAAATTTTCATGGCTGAAGAAGACATAGCAAAGACCGCTTTCAGGTGCCCCAGCGCAATCAGTCTATTCGAGTGGGTTGTAATGACCTTTGGACTAAAGAATGCCGGTGTGACTTATCAAAGGGCGATGAATTATATTTTCCATAAGTTGATCAGTAGGATTGTTGAAATCCACATCGATGATGTGATGATAAAATCCAAAGGATACAAAGAATACCTGGCTAATTTGTGTGAGACTTTGGAATGCACGAGGAAGCATGGTTTGAAGATGAATCCTAATAAGTGTACTTTTGGAGTATCAGCCGGACAATTTTTAGGATTCATGGTCCATGAGAGGGGAATCAAAGTTGGTCAGAAAAGCGTGAAAGCCATTGATGAAGCAGTTCCCCCGACTACCAAAATAGAGTTGCAATCTCTGCTTGGTAAGATTAATTTCATCAGAAGATTCATTTCGAATTTGTCTGAGAGGATCCTGCCATTTTCTCCCTTGTTGAAGTTGAAGAATGATTAAGAATTCAAGTGGGGTAATATACAACAAAAAGCGTTCGAAGAAATAAAAGAATTTATGAAGTGCCCACCTGTGCTGGTCCCTCCTTAGCAAGGTAAGCCATTTAAGTTGTACATATCGGCTGATGACAAGATAATTGGATTGGCCCTGATGCAAGAATTTAAAGGAAAAGAGAGAGTTGTTTTCTATCTAAGTAGAAGACTACTGGACCCGGAAACAAGATATTCTCCCACCAAAAAATTATGCTTGTGTCTATATTTCTCTTGCACTAAATTATGACACTACTTATTATCGGCCGAGTGTACAGTTGTTTCCAAGGCTGATGTGGTTAAGCACATGTTATCAATGCCAATACTGAATGGAAGAGTGGGAAGGTGGATTCTTGTGTTATCAGAATTCGACTTGAAGTACGAATCGGCTAAAGCAGTCAAAGGACAAGTAATGGCCGATTTTATCACCCAACATCACAAGCCAAGCATTAGTTATGTAGAGCCAATGTCGTGGATGCTGTTCTTTGATGGGTCATCATGCAAGTAGGGTGGTGGCATTGGTATTGTTATTATTTTGCCTTGGGAGGCAAGTTTTGAGTTTGCTCTTCCAACTGAGCCAATGATTACAAACAATCAAGCGGAATATGAAGCTATTCTCAAGGGTCTGCAACTTCTTCATGAAGTAAAGGCCGAAGCAATTGAAGTATTTGCAGATTCATAGTTAATTATTAATCAATTGATCGGCCTATGTGAGTGCAAAGAAGAAACTTTGAAATGATACTACGATGAGTGCCAAAAGTTACTCAAGGGATTTCTTCATATCTCTTTCCAACATATTCCGAGAGCACAAAACCAAGAAACTAACCATCTAGCTCAAAGTGCATCAGGATATCGAGTGTTTCAAGAAGTCTTGAGTAGTGAAACCTCAAGTGATGATTGGAGAGTTGAAATAGCCGCTTACCTTAGAGATCCATCTCGGAAAGTTATCAGGAAGCTAAGGTATAAATCAGCTAAGTATGTTTTGTTAGATGATCAGTTATATTATAAAATGGTCGATGGGGTATTGCTCAAGTGCTTGAACCAAGAAGAAGCTAAGGTGTTGATGGGTGAGGTGCATGAAGGGATATGTGGAGCTCATCAATCGGCTTATAAGATGAAATGGATTATTCGTAGAACTAGATATTTCTAGCCAATGATACTGGAAGATTGTTTTGAATATTACAAGGGTGTCAGGACTATCAACGTTTTGGTAATGTTCAGAGATCGCCCGCATCGGCCATGAATCCAATAATCAAACCATGGCCGTTTCGAGGTTGGGGAATTGATTTAATTGGCTAGATTTTTCCACCTTCAAGCAAAGGACATAAGTTCATATTGGTAGCAATAGACTACTTCACTAAATGGGTTGAGGCAATTCCTTTGAAAATAGTAACATCAAAGAACATGATTGATTTTGTCAGGGAACACATTGTGTATCGTTTTGGGATTCCTCAAACTATAACTACCGATCAAGGGACAATGTTCACATCAGAAGAGTTCGGGGATTTTGCTGCCAGTATGGGGATTAAGCTATTGAATTCCTCCCCTTACTATGCCCAGGCTAATGGTCAAGCAGAGGCGTCCAACCAAATTATGATTAAGCTGATCAAGAAAAAGATCGAGGAACAGCCAAGGAAGTGGCATTCGACGCTAAATGAAGCACTATGAGCATATAGGATGGCCTGCCATGGATCAATTAAAACATCACCTTACAAACTTGTGTATGGCCATAATGTCATTCTTCCTTGGGAAGTTCAGACTGGATCGAGGCGTGTTACACTACAGAATGATTTGTCAGCTGAGGTTTATAAGAATCTTATGATAGACAATTTGGAAGACTTGAGTTGCCTTCGACTGCGTGATCTTGAGAATATCAAAGCCAATAAACTGAGGGTTATGAAATATTATAATAAAAATGTCAAGATTAAGCAATTCTTCAAAGGAGACTTGGTCCGAAAAGTGAAATTGCCGATCGGATCAAAGGACATAGCCCGTATATATAGCCCGAGAAAGCAAGAAGATAGGTTTCGATGGAGGTGTGAAATTGAAATCGGAAAATGGAAATGGATTAACACTCCGGAAATTCAGGGGATGGATAATGAAGAGATAACTAACTCAAATTTATTACTTCCCTAGATTACAAAATATCGTGGGGTGGATACATTGACCAGAGATTAACCCACTAGAACTTTTTTGGATTAAAGGGTGTCTAGATTTCCACAAGGCGGACACTCATTATGAACCAAGTCGCATCGGCCCATCAATAAATTATACTAGAAAAAGAAGAAAGTTCACTCGCCTAACATATGCTCAACAGATTTCTTGATAAATTGAGGAACTTTGGGAAGAAGCCTAAGGTTGTCCCGATGGGTGTTTGAAGGAGCAACAAGGAGAAGATGATCACACCTTCTAGCTCTTGCAAACACTAGAACAACCTTGTGAGCATGGAGAGAAGACTCAGGTGATATCACAAGAATTCTTCTAACCACAATGGCTGGTCTTCTTGCCCAACGAGGCGTTAGAATAAGCGATACAATCGCCCTATGCAGAAGAATTTTTCTAGCCGCTTAAAATCTTCATAAAATAGACCATGGAGGGTCCAGTGGAACCGGGAGCACTCGAGGGAGTAGATGGAAGAAAAGCATGGCTAAATTGTTGAGTTGCTCTCGCCAGGGTCGGATAGGCATTTATAGCTGGCCTGGAAAGATGAATCCAAGTGCCCATGAAGCAGTGACGCTCTTGTAAAAAGTTTTGAGGCACAGGCTCATGGGTGGACGCAGGCGGCGACAAATAGCTAACCCTAGATCAAGGTTCTCTACCCATGACTGTGGACCAATCAGGAATACAGACATGATAATTTTGGAATAAAATTACTTTTATCCCAAAATTGGGGGGCATGTGTTTACACCAAAATTTGGAAGAAGATGTTATAGGGACCCGAAAGCTCCCAAGATCATGTCACCAAGGAATCAATTATGTGTAGATCGGGACTAGCTGATTCAGATGCAGAAAATGGAATCGGCTTTCCACAGATAACAACAGAGGCTACATTCGGCGCCAGGACGAAGCATGCCGAACTCTACAAAAAGGGAAAGATTAGAGTCCAAGTTATCTTAAATTAGGAATGTTTTCTCTAGGGGCAAAAATTGTAATAAGTCATGCTTAGACAGGAGTCATGCACAGGGCCCGGGTATAAATACCAAACCCCGACTATTGTAAAAAGGAATCAATCAATCCAAATACAAGTCAATTACTTTTTTCAGCTCCGGCCACCCCTTAGGAGTAGGAGTAGAGTAGATCTTGGCAAGTTCTTTAGCGAGTATGGCTGCATTAATCTGGTCAACCACCACTGCTTGTTTATAAGTACCGTCATGGTTTATACCTCTGTTCATATGGCTGCATCGATCCGATCGACCCCCACTGTGGCTTTGGTATAAGCTAGTTATCAACTCTTGTTTAATTCAAGTATGGCCTGTGTGATTCTGCCTCACACCCCACTGCTTGAATTAGATCAAGGTTAAGTTATCGGCTCTACCTTAGAATGGCAGTCTTTGGTAGATTCATTAAGTTATCAATATTACTTATTGCTTTCATTATTTATCTAATTACAGCAATATCATTCTGCCCGATTGAGATTGATTTAGATCGGCCTTATATCTTATTTGACCCATCATTTGCTAACCTAAAACTTATCCAATCTACACCTTAAACGATGAGTTATGTCTTATCGGCTATTTTACGTCAATCTTGATCGTGCATAACGTGTGGTTAAGGCATGTTGCGTCTTGAGTAGATCTATTGGCTAGAGAGAACCATTCCATGGCCCATTATCATGGCCTGTGTGATTCTGCCTCACACCCCACTGTTAGCACCATGGAGTGGGGATTGATATTTAGTAGATCTATTCCTGGTAAGGCATGACTTTAACTGTGCATTATGCCTGAATCGGCTGTTTTAGCCGATATCGAGCGCTTTCATAAACAGTTCACATCACGAGACTATTGAAGTAAAGATAGGTTGAAAGATATGTTAGCCCCATGATCTTATTATTGTATTATGGCCTGCATGATTCTGCCTCATGCTCCACTGATATTAGTAATGAGTTAGGGTCGTCGAGTCTATTATTATTTCTACGGCCTGCATGATTCTGCCTCATGCCCCACTGGTCATGATGATAGATGAGATCTAACATGTTCATTAGATTTATCTTTATTAAATGGTTAAGTGGTGTTGAATTGTTTCTTTATATAAAAAGGGGTTCGGTTAATTATAATCATTGGCTCAGCACAAACCGATCATTATTGACATCTTATTGCCATTGATTAATATCTATTCAATTAATGATATTTATCCTGAATGATAACCGATTCTTCTTACACAACCCCATGAGCTCTAATTGATTTATTCTCATGAATATACTGGAATCGACTATTTAGTCGATCCCCTTTCATATCGGCTCTCATAGCCACACATTCGGGACTGTCCGGCAACACCGGCAAGTTTTGCCCTTAATTACTGATGAACTTTCTCTCCTTGTCAATTGCAGGGTCAAATTGACTGGCACGTCTCGGGAGGATCATGTAGGATCGACCACCCCTGTGCTGAAGCTAGGTGGATCTGCTCCATCGAGCGGACCCTTCCAGCTTGCTACGTGTGTCCTCGGCATGGGGCAAAAATTCTATGTCGACAGATACATCTCGTATCGGCTTTTCCCCTTTTGGGGTAATTCTGAGCTGAAGGCGATACCCATCTGGTATCGGCTATTAGAGTCAATGACTGAACAAATTGGCTATCAAGTGTTGATCCAAACATTAGAATAATATTCCTTCAAACATTTTCCATTGATCACTTCTTGATAGGTTGCACCAGAACTCTTCAGACCAAAGATTAAACAATTGACCAATCTAGGCCAGGCATCTCATTAAGCAAAACAATCTTTAAATTTCCTTTAATAAATCTATCAACTCTGACTCGTACTCAGGATTCAACTTAGCGCTCACATACATCAGCCTAGGCCTATCTTCATGACCAATGTCTATTTCCTTTAATTCACCGGCCGACGTGAAGCCATGCCCTAGCTTACCACCTGTACCATCTATCAGGTTATCCATTAAAACAAACTCTCAGAGCCAATTGCTTGGATCGGTTGTTGGCTTTCATCATTGATCTTAATGAAGCCTCCATCCCATAGCTTGCCAAAAAAACACTCGAAGTCTTCTAGTTCTCAATATACTGGATCGGTTGTTGCGGTACTTATAGAATCATCAGCATGGCCAGCTCAACATCATCTCCATGCCACTAAATCAAACACTGATGCATGGTCTATGGTACACAATAATTTGCATGAATCTAATCATGACCAAGGAGTAGACTGTATGAACCTTTTCCATCAATGACGAAGAATGTGGTGAGCAAAGTTTTACTTCCGATTGTTAATTTGACATTCATTGCCCCCTGGTCTTAGATGCGTTACCCTCAAAATCCTTAAGCACCATGTTAGTCTCAATCAAATCCTCTGGTCCCTTGCTAAGCTTGCAAAAAGGTAGTATAAGGCATAAGATTGATAGAAGCACCTTCATCTACCAACATCTTACTCATTGGCTTTCCATCAACAAAATCTTTTACATATAAAGCCTTTAAGTGCCAATGCTTGACTGGCTTATCGAATATAGCCTGTTGTATCACTGTCAACTTGGCAACTATCTCCTCATACTCCAATTCATCAAAATCTAAATAGACTTCTTGATCTGCTGGAGCCCTAAATTCTGACGGCAACAGAAAAGTCATTTGAATATTAGCCGATGGTTGACCCCTATCACCTATTTGTTTAGCACGCCACACTTTATGTCTACCAGATGCCTGAGCTTGTTCTAGCTCTCTAATCCTTAGGCGTTGTACCCTTTTTTCTGGTTTCTTGTCAAACCTCCTGGACACCATTGCCCTTCTTGCCAAACATATTCTTCCTCATTATAATCTTCTTCATAATCAACCCAGTTTTGATCAACAACTCGCTTCCCAAGCTGATCATGAACACTTCTATTTTTTAAGCGTCGATCCATATTATTATGATGATACTCATCTCGAGCATGGATATATCGGTGGTTGGCTTGAGATTGCCTAAACTCCCAATATTGCTTGCTGCACTCTGGGCAATTATTTCTAGTAGGCAATTTCAAACCTTCATTCCAACAATGTCTAAAGAAAGGATGTTGACACCGTTTTTTGCACGTGTCAAAATGATCGGAGTGGACTAATCGGCAAGGGGAAAGTTACTGTATACTTGATAGCCGATGAAAGCCAGCTTGTAAAGATGGTTGCCGATAGCTGGTGATGGTCGATGGAGAGGTTGATTTAGACTCGGGCATTGCCGATGAGGTTGAAGGTGTCATTGTCGATGCCGATGAAGGGAGGCTTGAAGACTACTGCCGATGAAACAGGGAGTATGCCGATGAAGGAAGACTTGAGGACTACTGCCGATGAAACAAGGAGTATGCTGATGAAGGAAGACTTGAGGACTACTGTCGATGAAACAGGGGGTATGCCGATGGGAAGGAGGACGGTGAGATTTCCATCGTAATTGAGGCGGACAGGGAAATAGATAGGAGTTGATTTCCTTTTCTATATTTGTTAGAGTATGATTCATGTAAGAGTCACGTGTTTCCTTAGATATGGGCTTGGTGTCCTAGTTGTGTTTGGTTGTGTCTCTTTAGATCAGGGTATAAATATGGAGTGAGAGGCAATGTAATTAGATATATCAATCAATATCAAAACCAATTTTTACTCTCATTTGCATCTACTTACTTTTCGGCGACTTCGTCAATTTGCATTATTTTCTCTTTACGAGTTCTCATTGATTCGGCGAGCTGCATCGCTTCAGTGCGACCTTCGGCGATCCTCGAGTTCCGCGTGAGTACCTCTTGGCCGTGACTTCTGGGCGTATCGCTGTTGTCAGGACCAAAGTGCTCGTATCTTCATCCTTGTCGATTAACAGGTCAAATCGACTGGCACGCCTTGGATATCGATTCGGGTATTAGCCCTTTGTGTTTGTAGATCCACTTTTGCATCAACACATCTTTTGGCACGCCCGGTGGGACAAACCAATCCGATCAATATGTTCAATTCCGAGATCGATGCGGGGAACATTATCGCGGTATCAGAAGAAGATCTTAAGGAAGAGCAGAGGCAGGCTATGGAAAAGGCCGTAGAAGAATACAGGCAGCTTTGTCTGAAATCGTTTAGCCTGAACAAGAGTGGACAAGTCATCCAGAAGCAAGATTTGTCGTTGCCTCGGCAGGTTACCTTTGACTCTAATCCTGGTAAACTTCAAGAGATGGTTAATTCTGCAGTAAATCATGCTTTGATTAATCATTCCAATGTGTTATCCAATACTGTTCATAATGCTGTGGTTCGAACTCTCAAAGAAGGACAAGCGTCACCGCATTATGTTGGGCCTGCCTATCACCAACCAGAGCCGGCATCTGTCAATACTCCATCGGCTCCCTCGGTCCGTTGTGGGTACAGAAGTTACTTCTTCTCCAGTATCGGCAGGCTTACCTAATATTCAATCTACACCGATACGATCAGATCCGGTACTACCAGGAGGACGAATTCAGCTTAGTACAGATCTATCGGCATCAGCTATGTCAGGCCCTGTGTCTCAGAATAGCCAGATTCCTACTAATTGGTGGGGATATGGTATGCCTCCGGAGTCATCTGCTTTCAATCCTGGATTACCTCAAGTGTTTGACGCAGTAGGAAAAGCTCCTATACCATCGGCTGTTTCGCCGATGGCCCAAGTGCCTCAATATGCCACAGCAACTACTGTGCAACCAACTCCAGGGGGTTTCCAGATGCCTTTGGTTCAAACTGCCCAGTTCAAATCCATCGGCAAGCTTACTGCCGATGCAGCAGAAAGCCCCTGTTATGAGTCAAACTGGGGTTCAGTTTATGCCTCAAGCTGGTTATAATTATCCAACAATGTCAGCAAATTACCAGCCATCGGTAAGTTTTGTACCGATGGGTTCTAATAATGGTTGGTCAGGACAGTTACCTGTTCAACATACAGTTCAGCAAAATCAACAGATTGCAGGGATTCAACAGGGTTATATGCAAGCTGGTGTCCAGAATCAAGCATCGGTAGCACAGCCGATGAATCCTTTCCAATAGGTTAATGGACCACAAGTAACGGCGAATATGCCGATTGCTGGAGATCGTGGGCCACAAAGATATGTGGAGGGATATCAGCAGGCACTTCCTATAGAAATTCAGCCAGTTCGTCATCAGGAGGCTGATGCTTTTTGGACCGATAGGATAGCAGAAATTATGAAGGATCAGTTTGGGATAAAGCCCAAGGTCAATACTTATTCTTATCGGACTCCATATCCTCCTGCATATGATTTAATTCCTCTCCCAAATCGGTACAAGGTACCAGATTTCACTAAATTCTCTGGGCAAGATGACACATCAACAATGGAACACGTCAATCGCTTCATTATTCAATGTGGAGAGGCAGCTAGCAGAGATGAATTAAGAGTTCGATTATTTTCATCATCTTTGTCTGGATCGGCATTTACGTGGTTCATTTCATTACCACCAAATTCTATTATTACCTGGGCTGATCTAGAAAAACAATTTCATAAGTATTTCTTTGCTGGAATCCATGAAAAGAAGCTTACCGATTTAGTAAAATTGAGACAGCGCAATGATGAATCGGTAGAGAGCTTTGTGCAAAGACTACGAGATGTAAAAAATAAGTGCTACAGTCTGGTGCTGGATGATCGGCAGCTTGCCGATCTGGCTTTCCAAGGGTTATTGCCACATCTTAAAGACAGATATGCTTCTCAGGAGTTTGAAAGCCTCAGTCATCTTGTGCAAAGGATCTCTGATCAAGATACTAGGGTTTTTGAACCTAAAAAGAATTGGAGTAAAAAGGTATCATTTGTTGAAGAAGTAGGAGATTCTGATTCTGATGAAGAACCAGTTATCGGCTTAGCTGAGTGGGTTAAGAATAAAAAGCCGATATCTTGTCCCTTTGGTCAAAAAGAGCCAGAAAAGTTTACCTTTGATATCACCAAGGCCGACAAAATATTTGATCTTCTGCTTCAAGAGGGCCAAATTAAGCTAGTCACCTAATCATGTGATCCCATCAGCAGAAGAGTTGAAGAAGATCTTGTACTGCAAATGGCACAATGCAACTTCACACAGTACAAATGAGTGCAAGGTGTTCAGGCAACAGTTACAATCGGCTATTGAATCTGGGAGAATTAAGTTTGGTACTTCCAATGCCCAAAGGCCGATGAAAATTGATCAACACCCTTTTCCAGCAAATACTGTTGGAGGCCAAAGGGAAGACCAAGGTATTGACGTCCGAGGCTGCTGAGAAAAACGCATCAGTGGATCCCCAACATCGGATAACTACCGATGATGCAAAAAGTAAGGGTTTGCTGGGAGAAAGCAGTAGTTCCAAAAAACCTCCTCGACCTGGCATTGTGATTACTCATCGAAGGCAGCAGGAGGGTTGGCGTCAGCGTAATGATCGATATCAACAACAGCAAGAAGAAAGACGTCGGGAAGAATGGCATCGGCATAAAGATCATTGGAGGTGCCCGTTTTTTATCCATTGCTGGGAAGAAGGTATTAAATTGCCAACTGTTGAAAATTGCCCTGAGTGCAATGGTTATTATGGGGTCAATCGGTCAGAAAGAAGATTTCAACCTGGCAATCAGGGTTTATTTATCAATGAGCCGATCAGAAGCAGAGCATCAGTGCATGATCGGCTGGGGGGTAGACTTAGTGTACATGAAAGGCTTGGTAAACGCGCTGGATATTTTCCAAGGAATCAAGAGGAGCTTGAGGAAATGGCAAATGCAAGAGTTCCTGATGAGGAAATATTCTACAGGGACCCTAATATACGCCGTGTAGAATCGACTAGGACCTGTTATCAGCCGGTTTGGAAAACCAAGTTTCCTCGATGGTGCCCGGAGGGTCTAACAAAGACATAGAGAAGGAGGATGCAACATGAGCGTCAGGAGGATTTATACCAAGAGGAAAATTCCTCCAATGAGAGGTCCGGTCATCAGCAGTGGCAGGTAAAACACAAAAATAAGGGTCCATCGGCAGATGTTAATATGGTATTCATGTTGCCGATGGAATTTTTGGCACTATCTGATAATGAGGAAGAAGTTGTTCTCTCTGATCAAGTAGCTCAGTTGACACTAGATCCAATGATGGCTGTTTTTGAGAAACCTACCGATGACGAGAGACAGCATCTTAAGGCTTTGTTTGTGAAGGGCAGAGTTGATGGGCAGCCTGTGTCTAAGGTACTTATTGATGGAGGGGCTGCGATTAATATTATGCCTTATGTGATGTATCGGAAACTTGGTAAGGGAGATCAAGACTTGACCAAAACCGATATGATGCTGAAAGATTTTGAAGGCAATGTGTCACCGGCTAAAGGGGCAGTATGCGTTGAATTGACCATCGGCAGCAAAACCTTGCCGACGACGTTCTTTGTTATTAACGGCAAGGGTGCATATAATCTGCTTCTAGGGAGGGATTGGATTCATGCTAATTGTTGTGTTCCTTCTACAATGCATCAATGCCTCGTACAGTGGATTGGGGATAAGATTGAGGTTGTCCCTGGTGATTCTTCTTATATCATCGCATCGGCAGAGTCAGATACTTATGAGCGAACTAAATGCATATCAGGAGAAGCTTGGGAAAAAGAGTTCCTTAGAGTTGCTGATTATGAAATTCCACCGATCCAAGCAGTCGGTTCTGAAGAAGAGTTTTAATGGATAGGTTTGCCGATGATGGAAAATTAGGTCAAGGGTTCACATCGGCAGATGATTTAGTAGAAGTAGATATCGGTGATGGCGATAGGCCAAGACCTACTTTTATTAGTGCTAAGTTAGATTCCAAGTGTAAGCAGCAAATAATTGATGTGTTAAAAGAGTATAAAGATTGTTTTGCTTGGGATTATACTGAGATGCCTGGGTTAGACCGATCGGTAGTTGAACATCGGTTACCTATCAAATCTGGATTTCGGCCACATCAGCAGCCAGCGCGCCGATGCAACCCTAATATACTTCCTGATATTAAGGCCGAAATAACTAAATTAATTGAGGCAAAGTTTATTCGGCAGTGTCGATATGCAGAGTGGATCTCTAATGTGGTTCCTGTTTATAAGAAGAATGGAAAGCTTCGTGTTTGTATTGATTTCAGGAATCTCAATAAAGCCACACCGATGGATGGCTATCCAATGCCGATTGCTGATTTGTTGATTGATGCTGCAGCCGGACATCAAATTATCAGCTTCATGGATGGTAATGCAGGCTACAATCAAATATTCATGGCTGAAGAAGATATTCCCAAGACTGCTTTCAGATGTCCAGGTCATGTGGGGTTGTTTGAGTGGATAGTTATGACGTTTGGTTTGAAAAATGCCGGCGCTACTTATCAGAGAGCTATGAACTTTATTTTTCATGAATACATCGGCACATTAGTAGAGATCTACATTGATGATGTGGTGATTAAGTCTGGAGATATCACAAAACATCTAGCCGATCTACGAAAGATACTGGAGTGTACAAGGAAGCATGGATTGAAGATGAATCCTAATAAATGTGCATTTGGTGTATCGGCAGGTCAATTCTTGGGTTTTATGGTGCATCAGCGGGGCATCGAAATCAGTAGGAAGTCTATTGATGCAATTAACAAGGTGGTTGCTCCTGCCAATAAGACTGAATTGCAATCTTTGATCGGTAAGATTAATTTCATTAGAAGATTCATATCTAATCTGTCGGGTAAGATCAAGGCTTTCAGTCCATTACTTAAATTGAAGGCCGATCAGGAATTTGTATGGGGAGCTGAGCAGCAGTTAGCCCTCGATGAAATTAAGAAATATTTAACAAATCCTCCAGTGCTAGTTCCACCTCAACACGGGAAGCCTTTCAGGTTGTATTTGTCAGCTGATGATACTGTTATTGGTTCAGCTCTTATTCAAGAATTTGAAGGGAAAGAACGTGTTATTTATTATCTGAGCAGAAGATTAGTGGATGCTGAGACAAGGTATTCGGCCGTCGAAAAATTATGTCTATGTTTATACTTTTCTTGTGTCAAATTGAGACATTATTTGTTATCTGCCGAATGTACGGTCATATGCAAAGACGACGTAGTCAAGTACATGCTGTCAATGCCGATATTAAGTGGTAGAATCGGCAAGTGGATTTTAGCATTATCAGAATTTGAACTACGTTACGAATCGACCAAGGCAGTTAAGGGGCAAGTTATGGCTGATTTCGTTACTCAGCATTGTAATACAGTGGACTCTCTGGAGATTGCCCCTTGGACACTTTTCTTCGATGGTTCCACATGCGGTGAAGGAGCAGGTATCGGCATTGTGTTGATTTCACCTCAAGGAAGGAAGTATGAGTTTTCATTGCCGATTGTTGCTACATCGACAAACAATCAGGCTGAATACCAAGCCTTGATAAAAGGGTTAGAATTACTGAAGGAGATACGTGCCGATGCTGTTGAAATCTTTGGTGATTCTATGCTAGTTATAAATCAATTGACTGGAATTTATGAATGCCGAAGTGAAGCTTTGATTTCGTATTATGAAAGATGTTTGCAATTGTTGAAAGGATTTAGAGATTTTCGTCTTGAACATATCTCTCGGTTGCATAATGAGGAAGCTAATCGACTAGCTCAGCATGCTTCAGGGTATCAGCCTATTCAGGAAGTGCTAACATCGGCAGTTGATACCGATGACTGGAGGAAGGAGGTTGTCGATTATTTAAAGGATCCATATAGAAAGGTTGAGAGACGTATAAGGTTCCAAGCTACTAAGTATGTGCTCCTCGATGATGAATTATATTATCGAACTATAGATGGAGTTTTACTTAGATGTGTTAGCAGTGATGAATCGAAAAGCTTGATGGGTGAAATTCATGAAGGAGTGTGTGGGGCGCATCAATCGGCTTTCAAGATGAAGTGGATGATCAGAAGGAATGGGTACTATTGGCCGACTATTCTTGAAGATTGTTTTAAATATTTTAAAGGATGTCAGGGGTGTCAAAAGTTTGGTAATATTCAAAGAGCGCCTGCATCGGCTATGAACCCTATAATCAAACCGTGGCCGTTCCGGGGATGGGCTATTGATCTCATTGGTCAGATTTATCCGCCATCGAGTAAAGGACATAAATTTATTCTGGTTGCTACCGATTATTTCACAAAATGGGTTGAGGCAATTCCTTTAAAAAAGGTGACATCGGTTAATATGATTGATTTTGTGAAAGAGCATATTGTCTACCGATTTGGTATTCCTCAGACTATCACTACCGATCAGGGCACTATGTTTATATCAGGAGAATTTGATGAGTTTGCTGTAGGTATGGGAATTAAAGTTTTAAATTCTTCTCCATATTATGCTCAAGCTAATGGTCAAGCTGAGGCTTCTAACAAAGGGATCATCAAACTCATTAAGCGCAAAATTGAAGAAAATCCTAGGAGGTGGCATACAGTATTAAATGAAGCCTTGTGGTCATATCGGATGTCATGTCATGGTGCAACCAAAGTAACGCCTTATCAGTTAGTATATGGACACGATGCAGTATTGCCTTGGGAAATTAAAATTGGCTCTAGGCGAATACGTTCTCAAAATCAGCTGACAGCCGATGATTATAATACCCTTATGAAGGATGAGTTGGAAGATGTGGCGGGTCATCGGTTAAGGGCTTTAGTTAGCATCGAAGAAAATAAGAAAAGAGTAGCCAGATGGTATGACAAGAAGGTGAAGATAAAGGAGTTTGCCGATGGAGATCTGGTCTGGAAATTGGTTTTACCGATTGGGACTAAAAGTTCAAAGTTTGGAAAGTGGTCTCCTAATTGGGAAGGTCCATATCGGATAAATCAGTCTGTTCCTGGTAACGCATATATTCTAGAAACCCTCGAAGGGGTTGTGTTTCCTAGAGCATTAAATGGAAAATATTTAAAGAAATATTACCCTAGTATCTGGATGGATGCATAAAAGTATAAGTGCCGATAACAGTCCTATCGGCTAGAATTATGCAAGGATGTCAATGTCTCATAAAGTGCCGATACAATAAACAAGATTACAAGTTCAACAAGGATTGGATAGCTAATATCGCACGCAGGCGAATCTGCTCGGCTTCCTCCATTTCTTTGATATCGTCATCGGCAGTACCCTCCACAGGCTTGAGTTTTTTCTTCATGGCCAAAGCTTTGCGAGCCTGGATATCTCTTTCTTGCTGAAGGGCTTTGATGGCATTGGGTAGCTGGCTTTCTTTTTGTTGAGCATGAGTTAAGGCTGCATCGACTTCCTTCAATTCAGCCAATAGAGCCATCTTCCTTGCTGATAAATCCAAGATTTTCTGCTTAAGTTCAGCACCCGAAGTCTGCAAGTTGCCGATGCCCTTGTGCTTCTCATCGGCAATTTGTTTCAGTTGTAGCATCTCTTCTTTGAGTTGAGCCTGAGCTGCTCTATCGGCAATACGTTGAGCAGCCCGTTGATATTGTAGTTGGCGACTCTCTAAATGGGCTGCTGGGAAGAGTACTTCTTCAACATCGGCAGGGACCTGGCCACGGATTGTTTTGAAAATTGCCTTTGCGGGGTCCGAGTCATCTACCAGTTGGGCGGTATCCTGCTGTAGCAAGTTCAGGAGAGCTTCCAACCTGGACTTAGTTTCTGCCGATATTGTTCCCAGTGCAAGGGAAGAACTTGTTTCCTCTCCATCATCGTCAGAGACGTCAATAGCGAAGGAGAATAGGCTGTTTGGGGAGTCTTGTTCCTGAGGAAAAGGAAAGGAGGTCAGTTAAGGATAAGTATGAGTATTGTAAATCAGCTAGGTTAATCGGTTTACCTGTTTCAAGGCGATTTCCTGTGCTTGACTAGAGGAAGCAACCTGGAGTATGTCGTGTGGGGGATCGGTTGAGCTTGCCGATGGGATATACTCTGTGACTTCATCGGTGGTTGGCTCTTGAGGTATGATGACCGATGACATTGGGGCAGATGTAGGGATCGGCATGGACCTTTGTCGTTTTGGCTGTGCTTCAGCATCTGTTAAAGCTTTGCGCTTTGCTTGGGCATCGGCAACGATTGGCTGGAGGGCATCGGCACTTGTTGATTGTGAAGCTTGGACATCTGGTACGCTTGCCGATGTACCCAATTGTTGCTGCAAAACAAGTGTAAGGTATGATATTTAACAGATAAAATGTAAAGTTAAGAAGATACCTCTGAAGGTTCGTCAAAAGAAGTGGTGCTTGATATCGGAGGAATTGCCGATGACGATCCAGCAGCAGCTCTTACCCCCTGGTGATTAATGTTAATATAGTTTGTGATCGGCATGAGTAGAAATAAACAAGGTTGTTACCTTGAATGCCTTGACCAAGGTTGTAGCAGCAGCCGATGGAGTGGCCCTGGCTGTAGCCAATTTGGACTTGGAGGTGATGGTCTTGGTACGGATCTTCTGGTGAGTCAAAGCGGCTAAGGTGGGAGCGTTGTAGCCGATCGGTGATATCGGGGAAACAGGCCGAAGATCGAAGGGTTTCCCACTTTTGCTCATAGTTGGTGCTGGGTTGTTAACCTGTCACGAGAGAGTTAGTTACCGATATATGAAAGGAAAAAGCGGAAGGGAGCTAAAAGGAACTTACTGCGTCATCGGGAATGGCGTATTCAGGGTCGATCATGTGCCGATATGTGTGAACAGATGTTGCAAACAGTTGTTCCTTCCACTCTCGCCACCATTGCTTATATGACTCGGTGATGAAAGATACTGGCGTCCAGGTGGATATATCAACATCTGTAGTATCGGCATCGGGGGAGAGTTGTACTACCTTGTTCCAATCTGTTCCGCAGGTAATTGTTTCCCTGGGTTTGATCACATCGGCAAAGCAAAGTTTGATTGGCAGTTGCCCAAAAGCCAATTGACGGGATACTGCCGATGGGTTGTAAAATTCATACGTAATGCTGGTGTTTTTCCCGCTACCAAATGTATTTACTGGGATTACCCTGGGAGTAATGATGGCCATCATGAGTTCCTTATCCTGATTCAGAGTGTCATCGGCAAAGTTGAAAAGAAGGGGGAATCTGTTTTCTTCGTCAATATAAGGTACCCAGGCCCTATGATCACGAGAAAGACCATTGTAGAGGCTCTGGAAGAATCTGCCGATCTGGTCTTCATTGGCCTCTGTTCCAGGAAGGACAATTATGGCTTCACCAAAATTGAGGGGTGAGCGTGTTGCTGATTCATCATCCCCAAGCACATGGTCTTCAGCAATTTCTCGTGGGAATTGTTGGGCAAAAAAGTCCCATTGCAGACGTTTGTGCATATGGGCATTCAGCCACATGTTGATAAACCACCACGGGCCTCCTAGGTTGCCGATGGGTTCGCCAAGCAAAAGTTTCTGAGACACTTGATGAAGAAGATGATAAGTGGAGCTCAGAAGGTATCGGCCAAGAGGAAACCTTACACCATTAGCCAAAAGTTCAGCTGCGGGGAGGAAGGCGTTGGTTGGTCCTACTGATCGACCACAGAAGATAAATTTTTCTAACCACATATTCAAGAATGTGGCATGTTCCCTCTGGTTAAGTGTCCCAGTCTTCTGGTATTCTTGAATGTATCCCGTCCAACCGCCGATGTTGCGGGTATTCACCCTATATTCAGATTTTCTACCATAAATGGAGCCTTCATCGGCAGTTGAAATATCCAAGCCAGTGAGCATGTGGACATCGGCAAGTGTAGGAGTAGCTGGGCCATGTCCAAACATAAAAGTGTTTGTTGTGTCTGACCAGAAGTAAGCAGCTGCAATCATCATCGATTCATTCTTCTGCATATCGGCAATAGATAACCTAATGCATTGGTCTAACTTCCGTTCTGCCCAGTATACTTGCATCGATCTATTAACCCTCAAGTACCAATCTTTCCACCCTTTGGTGGTTTTGGGCCAAGATCGAAATGTGTCTTTCCATAAATTCAGAGAGAAATTTTGGGCTCTAAAGGGGATTCTGTTAACCTCTGCATTAATCAGATCGGTTGGATCTGGGTTGCCCATTGGTCCTAGGCATTGGACATGCGGCTGATCGGTTGGAATAACTAATTTGTTGCGCAGTTCCTAAGTTTGAAGGATCCGGAGAACAAAAGAAAGAAATCACCAACTGTATGGATTTGCAAAAACTAGGGGAATCAAAGTAAAGGTAATGGAAGTGGAGCGAACCGCGGGGACGTCGAAGTTGATTGCCATTATCTTGAGGAAGATGAGGGCACGAGCCGGAGACTTGAGGTAACGCTGGAGAAGGGTTCTTGTTGGTTGAGGTCGTGCAGTGGTTCGTCGGAGTCGCCGCCGGAAAGAGAAAATGTCAAAGATTGGAGTCTGAGGGTAGAAGACGAGTGTTCCGGAGGAATCTATTTATAAGCCGCTTGGAGTAGGGGTATTTTGGACTTATCTCTATGCCGCGCGCATGTAGGTCGAAGTGGTTCAGATGGATATGGTAACTGTTCGCACGATAATCAGGGGATTGTACAGATGGGTTGATGGCAAGTAATCATGACTTGGAAGAGATATCGGTACAGGATATTTTAATTCTGAAAATGACAGCATTATCATGTTAAGATCTTGCCGATGGGTTATTGTTTCGGTATCTTAACCATAATCAAGGCAAGAGTGGTTGGCGATTGTGCGATATTTACTGAAGTGCGTGAATCAGGATTAGATTTGATTGGATTTGATAACAGATCAGGTTTTGGCTTGGAGAATGAGTTACGGTAATCTGGAGTAAATTTCGGAGCATTAATGGTTTTATACTCCGAAATTGGGGGGCATGTGTTGACACCGTTTTTTGCACGTGTCAAAATGATCGGAGTGGACTAATCGGCAAGGGGAAAGTTACTGTATACTTGATAGCCGATGAAAGCCAGCTTGTAAAGATGGTTGCCGATAGCTGGTGATGGTCGATGGAGAGGTTGATTTAGACTCGGGCGTTGCCGATGAGGTTGAAGGTGTCATTGTCGATGCCGATGAAGGGAGGCTTGAAGACTACTGCCGATGAAACAGGGAGTATGCCGATGAAGGAAGACTTGAGGACTACTGCCGATGAAACAAGGAGTATGCTGATGAAGGAAGACTTGAGGACTACTGCCGATGAAACAGGGGGTATGCCGATGGGAAGGAGGACGGTGAGATTTCCATCGTAATTGAGGCGGACAGGGAAATAGATAGGAGTTGATTTCCTTTTCTATATTTGTTAGAGTATGATTCATGTAAGAGTCACGTGTTTCCTTAGATATGGGCTTGGTGTCCTAGTTGTGTTTGGTTGTGTCTCTTTAGATCAGGGTATAAATATGGAGTGAGAGGCAATGTAATTAGATATATCAATCAATATCAAAACCAATTTTTACTCTCATTTGCATCTACTTACTTTTTGGCGACTTCGTCAATTTGCATTATTTTCTCTTTACGAGTTCTCATTGATTCGGCGAGCTGCATCGCTTCAGTGCGACCTTCGGCAATCCTCGAGTTTCGTGTGAGTACCTCTTGGCCGTGACTTCCGGGCGTATTGCTGTTGTCAGGACCAAAGTGCTCGTATCTTCATCCTTGTCGATTAACAGGTCAAATCGACTGGCACGCCTTGGATATCGATTCGGGTATTAGCCCTTTGTGTTTGCAGATCCACTTTTGCATCAACAAAGGACAATTCCAATGTGATTCAACTTTATTTATTTCATACCTTTCTTTCTCTTGTTGACACTGGTATTCTTTCTCTTCTAACCAATGCTGATAATCCTTTTCCTTCTACTGATGCCATTTATTCAACAAAATTCTAGATGTAACACGTGGCCTTGTTGCCCCATCCCTTGACGTCTCTCCCTGCTCATATCAGCTCTTCTGTTGGTCATGATGCCTTTTAATCTCTCTATATTCATCAGCTGATATTTGCATCTTCGAGTCGATGGTTCTGGCTTCTTTGGCCTTAGTTGATGTTAGGACTTTAGTCTTCCCTTTAAGCAACCTAGCATCAACCATTTCTGATCTCTTAGGAAAGGATTATCATCAACTTTCATCTTTTGAGGTGTATCAAATTTGAGCCTCCCTTGCTAAATAGCCCTCTGTATATGTTGCTGGAAAACTCTACACTCATTAGTAGAATGAGAAGTAGCATTGTGAAATTTGTAGAACTTCTTATTCTTCAACTGATCAGCAGGCAACATAACATGATTGTTGGGCAACTTGATCTGTCCCTTCTCAAGTAAGAAATAGAAGAGCTTGTCCGATTTTGTGACATCGAAATCATAGCTTTCTTCAACTCCTTTTCCCCAAGGATTTGGCACCATTACTGTCTTCTTACCCCAATTCCATTCAGCCATAGCAACCTCTTCTTCTTTGTTGTCCTCATATCCATCATTGACTGGATATGGATTATAGGTTTCGGCAATTGCGGCACTTTTCTAGAATTAGGTATCTCCGTGCATGTTCTAGAATTGGCTATTGAGCGCTGCCACTCATTGAGCCAACTGACCTAAATTGTCAAACTCTTGCCCAAGTAGCTTCTCTCTCCACGTCGGCAATATTCCTTGAAGGGCCAAAGTAGCTAGCTGATCATCAGTTAGATTCAATGAGAAGCACAAATTTCTAGTCTCTCAAAATCTCTGAAGAAACTCGGTGCCTGATTCATTAGTTCTCTGCCTTATGGTCATCAAATCGGTAATTTTCTTTTCTCCTATCCTAGTATAAAAATATGTATGAAACTTATTCTCTAAGTCAGCCCAATTAGCAATGGAGTTAACTGGTATCGATGAAAACCAAGTGAAGGCTTGTCCTGACAGAGACAAGGAGAAGACACAAACTCGATGGGCCTCTTCAATGGATGCTTCGCCCAGCTGTGTAAGATACCGACTGACATGTTCTATTATGCTTGTGCTATCTTGGCCAGTGAACTTAGCAAACTCCAGGAGCCTGTAATTTGTAGGAAGAGCGACCAAATCATACCACTCTGGATAGGGCATTTGTAAGAGAAGGTCTGCCCTTTTGGTTTTAAACCGAACTGATTCTTCATCATCTCGATCACTCTAAGCAACAACTCATCAGCATTTGAATTTAGATTTCTCTACAATTGCTGACCCATCTGTGGATTAAAATTTTGGGTACCTTGATACCCTAGATTTGGAATTATATGAAGGGTATTGTAATCTGTGCCATAATGATATCCCTATGGAATCTCTATCCATTGGGTCCTTTGCTAGTTTGTAGCTTGGAGTCTCTGGTTATAAATGTTAGGATCTATATCTCTATGAATCCTTTGAACTGATAGCGCTATTTTTTGAGCTGACGACGGTATTTGGCCTGATGTGCCAAAATTAACCATCTGCTTCTGACCTTGCCCCATCGGCTATTGCACATACTACACTGCTGCTCTAGGATTATTTTGTACTTGATCAGTGGTGGTACCTTAAATTTGCTTAGATGAGCTCTGAATTGCCTGGACATCATCATTACCAGTTAGTGTTGCTTCTTGATGGCTAGTACTGGCTTGATTAGTCCCCTAAGTTGATGGATGTGGAATGTTGTAGTAAATCGGAACAACCTGATTGATTGGATATCCATGAAACACCTCTTTCATGGTGTTGTGGAATGTGTTCAAGAAAACTGTATTATGGTTCAATATGGCATCATGAATAGATTTGTTTATAGCCTCCACGAAGAAACGCCTATCGTCAGCTTCGTCTACATCTGTCTACCCATGCATCAAAACTCTTGGTAGTGGATATTTTTGAACAACTTTATTGTCATGTGTCTTGGTGTAGGACAACAAACACTTGTTCTGAAATTCTTATATAGCTTTGCTGATGACATCTTTATCTTCATCAGGTAGGTCTTCTTAAGGCACCATAAGGATGTCATTGTTGTTGTAAGTTGCCATGACGATTGTGGGGTCCCACCAGGCATGCCAGAATGTGTGTCGGCGCAAAAATGTGTCGATGCGCTTGGCACACAGCAAGCCAAAAGGATCTGCTTAGGATGAGCCCAGAGATCCGCTTGGCTTCAATGCAGGACCAGCCGATCCTATGAATTCCTCCTGAGGCATGCCAGTCAATTTAACCTGTAATTGACAAGGAGAGAAAGTTTATCAGTAATTTAAGATGGAACATGCCAGTTTTTGCCCAAACAATTCTAAGTGTGCTGCTTCGGGAGCAGCCAGATGGGAAAATCGACTAAACGGCCGAGACACGAAGAAATTGGCTGTTATGGACTGTAAACCTCGTGGGTTGTGATTGATTTTATGTTGACAAGTACACAGATATAAGTAAAAATCATTAGCTAGGTGGGTATTACTAGTGTAAAGCATTGAGCCGATGAACCTAACGAGAAAGGATATAACATGCGAATAAATCGACTGTCTAGTACAAATAGATCTACAAACGCTCTGAATCTTATCTATTACCATCAACAGTGAAGTTCAACCGGATCGATGACAGCTATGATGATAATAACAAACTAAACAGAAGAATCTGTAAAACCATGTATACATTGACAGACTTTCTGAAAGACATGTTATATGTGTGAAAGCACAAGCGGATCGGTTAAAATAACCGATTCAGGTGGAAAAGGGACTACAACATGTGAACAATCGACTATTTAATATGGACAAATCTATGAACTCATCAGACTTAACCTGCTATCTCTAACAGTGAGGTTCGACCAGATCGATGGCAGTCATGATAAAGATAACAAATCAAGCCTTTAAAGTAAATAGATCTATTCACATTTAATAGAATCATAGAGATACACTGTAGGCGTTAAAGCATAAGCGATCGGCTATTTAGCCGATGCAGGCATAGCAAGCAGTCAAGGTCACGCCTGATCGAAAACAAATCTACCAACTAGCATCCTCTGATCTAAAGTGCCATCAGTGGGGATCGACCGGATCGTTACAGCCATAATAGCGAACTATAGACCAGATTTAACTAGCCAGCAAACCTCCTTAGGATCAAGCATGCCTTAACCGCGTACTATGCATGATCAAGATCAAAGTAGAACAGCCGATGAAACATAACATGTCGCTCAAAGTAAGAAACATCATGTTGTAACAACGAAAATGATGAACTAGAAGGATATAAAGCCGATCTAGATCGATCTTGACCGGGCAGATTGATGTTGCTGAAACTAATGTCAATAAGAACATCGGCAAGATCGGTAACTTAATAAATCTACCCAAAGGATGCCACTCTTAGGTAGAGCCGATAACTTGACCTTAATCTAATTCGAGCAATGGAGGTCAAACTTAACTGATGCAGCCGTACTTGAACTAGATAAAGATCAAAAACTAGCTTCTTCTAGAGCTCATAGTGGAGGTTGAACTTAACCGATGCAGCCTTACAAACCAAAGCATAAGCCATGATGGTACTTACAGACAAGCCGGAGGTCAGCCGGACCGATGTAGCCCTATTTGTTGAAAAACTCACCAAGATCTACACTACTCCTACTCCTAAGGGTTGGCGTAAAGCCAAAAAAGTAATTTGTATTGATTGATTGGATGCCCCTTTTACAATAGCCGGGATCCGATATTTATACCTAGAACCTAAGCATGAATCCTACTCAAGCACGACTCATTACAATCTTTGGTATAAGAGAAAATATTCCTAATTTAAGATAACTTGGACCCTAATGTTTTCCTTTTATAGAGTCCGACTTGTATTTCCTAGCGCCTACCGTAGCTCATTGTCGTTATCTGCTGACGTCATTCGAAGAGAGCCGATTCCAGTGCTGCATCTGAATCAGCTAATATCGATCATTATGCAATCGATTCCTTGATGACACAATCTTGGAAGCTTCGAGTTCCCACGTTCTTCTTCCTAAATTTTGGTGTAAACAAGCTGATATGTGCTTTATTGGATTAATGACTTTCGTATTAGTTGTAGTTACTAGTTAGACGCTTATTTGCATACTCTTGCTCTGTTATGTTGACATTCCATGGAAGCTTTAGTTAATAAATACCTTTGTAATCTAGATGAACAGCCACTAAATGCTTTTGAACGAGAGCAGGAGGCACAAACCTCAAAGAATCATAGGAAGATGGAAGAACCAGGGGAGGTAGTTGAGGAATTTGGTGATACAGATAAAACATATTCAGGTTTACAAGATGAGCTAGTGGCCCTTGTAATTGAGGTGCTTGTTCTACCTTGTATTGACTTCGGACGGGAGGGGCAGGGGCGGGGGGTGCAGATAGCAATGCAATGCTTTGCTGTCTAGATAATAATGCAATTTGTACATGCTTGCTACTTAAGTTTGTTTCTGCAATTTTAGCATCCGAATCAAAGAAACCATAAAGGTGGCTCCACCAACAGGACAAAAGGTAGCCCTGATATGAGTCCTAGAGGAAGGCAGTCTAAGAGAGTGAAGTCAACACGACTAGGAGAGTTGACACATGGATCTGAGAAGAACAAGCAAACCCATGCAAAAGTGAAGTACCACCAGGCTACATGATCTCGCTCCTGTGTTGTACATATGCAATCATTTGTAAGTGATGGTTGTATTTTATTATTACTCTTGCCTTTGTATAAATAGAAACTCATGTGCACTATTAATAGAAGCAATAGTAGCAGGAGCCTAAATTTGGCATCATCATTTAATTTTGAAGTTGCAATTTTGCACCAATCAATATTGTACATGTGCATTGTGCTTATGTAATCCATATTTGTAACCTAATGTTTACTACTTGAATTTCGCAGTATGTAATCCATATCAATACATGTGTGTTGTGCTTATGTAATCCATATCAATATGAAACATGTGTTACTTGTTATGAACTAATCTTTTGGGTTTTTAATTAAGTCCTCTTCCACTATCTGTAACCTAATGTTTACTGCTTGAATTTCACAGGAAGTAATGGAAACTATGCGAGCAAAACCTGTTGATGATGGGCACGAACCAATGACTAGTGTTGATGTTGTTTCCAAGGTCCTATGCCTCTCCTAGGGCTAGGTCCACTCCTAGGTCAGCAGCAACATCCTTTTTTGAATAATGCTAGTATCCCAACAAGCTTTGCCAGAATAGAGACATCGGTGAAGAGAATGCTTGGGGAACAACTTGTTGCTGAATAGGAAAGTTTCGCTAACCTTATCGAACAAGTGGATGAACTGAAGAGGAAGACTAAAAAGATTGAAAGGGAGTTTAAGGAGTTCAAGATACAGCAACAAAAGGAGTACAATAAGCTACTTGAGAATATCATGCGCTTCAGCTCTTCTTCTGCTAACTCTCAGTCGTCAACTCTGTTAGCTTGATGCATTAAACATTTGTGGTTTGAGGTGTGCACTCGTGTGCCATTTGATGTGGTGAAACTCTGTCAGTGGCTTACTGCTAATGTGTGAACTATAATTTGTTGTATTTGATTGCTATGCTGAATAATTATATAGACATTCGTTGAATAATTATGTCGTCAATTTGTGCAGTACTGACGATCTCGAATTATTTTTCTGATAAAATGATTATTGAGCACATGACCTGGACAGGCCACGTGATCAAATAAAAAATGCGATACGTGGACGAACCAGTGCATGACACGTGAAATAGCCAGGGCACAACATGTGGGCTAATAAAAATTCGAGACATGGAAGGAAGTCGTCAAGCCACGTGGCTGAATAAAAAACAAAACATGGACGGATAGCATCGTGACACGTGGTCGAATAAGAAACAGCCACGTCGACCAGTAAAAATGCGATACATGGTCCAATGAAGAAGTGATACCTGCTCCAACCACAACACGACACATGTGCTAATAGAAACCTGACATGAGGAACAACAGGGACCCAACATGTGGTATAGTAAGAACCTGAAACGTGCAAGAACCAGAGAAGGCCACGTTGTCCAATAACAAGGTGACACGTGACCCGAACCATCTCCAATGCAACTGACTATAGCATGTACACATGGAAAGCATCTCCAATGGAAGCACCCGCTAGCATGGCTGCCCCCTGCCATGCATGCCAAAATAGTTCTATGATAGTCAGTTTTTCATCACAGAACAAGCTACTTCTATGAAGAGTTTCTAGGTTCGTCACGGAAGTTCAAGTATGACACGACTTCTATGACGAGTCATTTTTCATCATAAATTCGTCATAAAACTAAAATTATGACGAAATTAGCTTCTTGAGTGACGAAAGTTGTTCGTCATGAAAGTGCAGATTCCTAGTAGTGTATACAGCTAGAGCTTTGGTCACAAGTTTCTGAACTTACTGTTGGGCATTAGATGGTGCAGAGATGCCAACAAAGAAAGAACAAAAGAAGCCATGCATCTCACTTATTTGGTTCTTTAGCCTCGCAGTCTCTTCTTCCACCTTCCTTCTTGCATCCCTCTCCTCCTCTACTTGATTTTCCAGATCATTCATTTGAACTTGAACTTCTATTGCTCCTTCCTTCTCAGCAACTAGTTCACTCTCTCAAGGTCCTGTATGCGCTTAGCAACTTTAGCAATTTTGGCACTTCTCTCATTGTTGTAGACTCGATGCCAAATTTTGAAGGAATTTCGATGTTGGTAAAACTTGAGCTACAACTTGGGCTTTAGTCTTTGCAACTTGCCCTTCTTGGGGTGGTTCAATAGCGATGGCCTCCATTTGAACCTAGAATAGAAAAAAAAGCAATTCAAGTTTCTCGCATCCCAATTTTTTATCATATTACAAAATAACATGTCTTGCAATAGCTTTTTGTGTGTCCTCACTATAACCTGTCTTGCTGTTGCAATGTGTGTCCTTGAAAAAGTCAACTACGGTGGGTGGAGCATCCTTAAATTTAGTCTTTCTGAAACATGTAAACAGAAATTTAAAAAATTGAAATATAAATTTAACATATATTGAAACAAAAGTGCACAACAGCAGCAGCATATACATAGGTCGGTTGTTTTTAGTAGTGCATAGAAGTATATGAGCAGCAACAGCAATTTTGTTGATGCCTTTTTATGTGGGGACTATATGCAATCAAAAAAATCAAAATCAAGCAAGTTAGCTTCAAAAACAGAACCTGTGTTCTAACCCAAACCTAGTAGTCCACCTCTGCTCATCCTATAGATGTTCTTCTAACAGGGACGTGTATTATAGCACATATGTTATATGTATCAAACAATTGTATATGTTATGTTTTAAGCGCTCTTTATTTCTAACTAAGCTTTCATTATCAACCAAATGACGAATCTTTAAAAGGATATAAATTAAAAATAACAAAATTGGCAGCTTTGTCTATATATCCACCAATTTGAGACAATCAATTATTTCTGATATCCAAAAGAAACCTAGCTGCCATTTCACTAATATCTAATACACTTTTTAATCATGATCGCTTAATGGAAAATTATTCAGATAATCATGGTAATAGAGATCTACACAGGAAACTTAACAAGTAGTACTCTGAATGACAAATTTATTGGTGCAGCTATACCAACAACTACCAAACAAAGACATGCATGGATCAGCATCTACCAATTACTCAATGTCCAGAGATGGACTAATTCACAACAGAGATATGATGAAAAAGTCTTATATTGTCCAGAGATTAAATCACAGAACCAGTGCAATTAGGTGCACTAAAAATAGCAATTTGAGCAGCAGAAAAGTACTTCGTTGACACCAAAAAGTAGAAAAGTAGCTTACCATGACATAACATTGAGTGGTATAGGACTGTTGTCCGTGTCAAGCAATGCCAAGGGGAGATGTCTACCTTCAGGAACAAGAACAGAGCATATAAGGAGGGGGCTGCTAATCTCAAAGAATACGTGCATACGGAGGTTCAGAAGTTCAAAGCATTGATGAACAAGTAATTTTCCTATGTGGTTCTGGAACTTACCTGTGTAAGGGTCAAAGATGTATGGTATATGTATGATAGATGTAGTAAGAGCATCTCTAGCAAGATAAGAGCATCTCTAGCAACACTATTTCAATCTGCTAAAACGACGTCCAGTAGCTACATAAGAACATGTCTAGCAACACTACCTAAATGACCTCCTATATCCCCAGTTTTGGTGGTGGAGCCAAAAACCCAGCTCTAGCAAACCCCCTACTAGACCCCCTAGATTTGTTGGCCTCCTATTTTTCCTCTCCAACCGTCCATTTTTGTTGGCCCCCTACTCGGCAACGCAAATTCTGGATTATGGATTTCCTCCTACTGGACCCCCCCCCAAATTTGTTGGCCTCCTATTTTCCCTGTCCCACCACCCATTCCTGTTGCCCCCTACTTGGCTACCTAAATTCTGGATCACGGATTTTTCTCCCCCCCCCCCTACTAGACCCCCCAGATTTGTTGGCCTCCTATTTTCCCCTGCCACCACCCATTCCTATTGGCCCCCAACTTGGCTACCCAAATTTTGGATCACGAATTTTTCTACCCCGCTTGACTCCACCCACGGCCTCCACCGCATGACTTGGGAGGTCCACCGTCATCGACGTGGCCTGGAGGGCCATCGACCCGTCCGCCCTGGCCTAGAGGTTCCCCACGGCCACCAGTGCATCAGCCCCAGTCGGCCCTAGACCTCGACGTATCATCTGACGCCGGTGCAGGAAGTTCCCCTATCTAACCCCATCTGACACAGCACCCTTCCGCGAGCGGCCCTCCCCCAGCGGCTACCGCAAGCTCGCATGGCTGAGTTGTCGCCCTCTAGCGAGCGGGCCTAGGTTGTGCAGTCTGTGTTCATCGAATTTTTAGGGCATCTTAATGGCCTTAATAAGGCCTTGTTTGGTTCTAGGTGACTAGGTTTTGGCCCCTTTTAGTCACTAAATTGCCAAACAAGGTGACTAAAAAGTGACTAAACGGGTTTAGTCCTCTAGTCCCTTGGGGTGACTAAAGGGGACTAAACCAACCAAAAGACACCCCCTGTGAAGGGTCGAGATGGCGACTAGAGGGGGGGTGAATAGTCTTTTCTAAAATTAATCGCGTCGGCTAACCGATATAAATACGGAATTAAAACAATTGGTCTAGCCAAGACTATACCCCTCTATATATGTTCACTAGCACCTTGCAAAGATACTAATTATGCAACTAAGGTGCCGGGCTAGCTAGAGCTCTCCTAAACAATTCTAGGAGCAAGGTCACACAAACCTATGCCACTAGTACTTTAAGCAACAAGGGAGCTCCTACACATGCTAGTAAGCAAAAGCACAAAGCTAACGATGCTCACTAGCAATGCTCAATAACAAGGCAACCAATACCTAATTAGAGAGCGCAAATACTTAGTTACACAAACTAAGCAATGTGACTAACAAGGTTACTAAAACCAAATTAGCCACGCAAGGGAGCTACTTCTATGCTACACAAGCAAGAAGGTAATTAGCAAGCTACACAAGCTATCTAATTACAAGAGCAACTACACAAGCTTAATATGTATAAAAGTAATTGCAAGCTTGTGTAATGGGGATGCAAACCAACAGGAAGAACAAGGTTGACACGATGATTTTTCTCCCGAGGTTCACGTGTTTGCCAACATGCTAGTCCCCGTTGTGTCGACCGCTCACTTGGTGGTTCGGCGGCTAATTAGCATCACCCGCTAAGCCCGCACGTCGGGCACCACAAGAACCTACCCCTTAAGTGAGGGTAGCTCAATGACACGCTTTACTAGAGTTGCTCTTCGCGGCTCCCGCGGGGCGAGCACAATGCCCCTCACAAGCACTTCTCCAGAGCGCCGCACAAGCTTCTTGCGCGCTTCGATGGAGACCACCACCAAGCCGTCTAGGAGGTGGCAACCTCCAAGAGTAACAAGCACCATTGGCTTGCAACTCGATCACCTAGTGCCACTCGATGCAACCTCACGATGCAATCGCACTAGAATCGCTCACTCACACAATCGAATGATCACTATCAAGTATATGTGTAATGGAGGGCTCCCAAGCACTCTCAAGCATGGACACAAAGTCCCCCAAGGTGCTCAGCACCAGCCATGGCCGAGGGCCACTTCTATTTATAGCCCCAAGGGCTAAACTAGCCGTTACCCCTTCACTGGGCAACGGTCGGGCCGACCGGACGCTCCGATCGTGTTGACTGGACGCTGGACCTCAGCGTCCGGTCGCTCATAGACGACTATGTGTCCTGGTTCCAACGGTCACTTGACCTGACCGGACGCAGCAGCACTCAACTGACCGGACGCTAAACCCCCAGCGTCCGGTCGTTTCCAGTAAGCTCCTGAGCATGACCGGACGCGTCCGGTTGAACGCGATCGAACGCAGCCAGCGTCCGGTCACACTCCAGTTACTGCATCACCGTACGTCAGCCTGACCGGACGCAGCCTTCTAGCGTCCGGTGCATTCAGATCCAGCGTCCGGTCAGTTGACCGACGCCGGCATCTTCGCGACCAACTCATTTTCACTTCTAACTTCTTCACCCTTGCACTAATGTGCTAACCACCAGAATTTGCATCCGGCGCAATAGAAAATAGGCATTCCATTTTCCCGAAAGCGCTGAATCCCGCCTCGCAAACTCAGCGGGAGGGAGAGAGGGACCCAAACCCATCTCAACCCTGCAAACACCACCTCCTTTGTAAATGTGCCAACACCACCAAGTGTACACCACCATGTGTATGTGTGTTAGCATTTTCACAATCATTTCCCAAAGGATGTTAGCCACTCAACTTGCCACGCCACTCGATCCTAGCGACAATGCAAAGTTAGATCACTCGAGTGGCACTAGATGACCGATATGCAAACAAGTTTGCCCCTCTTGATAGTACGGCCATCTATCCTAAACCCGGTCATAAACTTCTCTACACACCTATGACCGGTGAAATGAAATGCCCTAGGTTATACCTTTGCCTTGCGCATTCCATTCCATCTCCTCCAATGTCGATGCAACACATGCACCAACACGATCAACAATGATATGATCCACTTCATATCATCACATGATCATATTGGTTCATCGATCTTGACTCTACTTGCTCTTCACCGTTGCCATCGTCCATCGGCGCCAAGTCTTGCTCAAGCTTCACCGCCACGCGGTCCATCACTCCAAAGCCTTCGACTTGCCCTTCACGCTTGCAACTGGTCCATCAAGCCAAGTCTTGTCTTGATCTTCTCCACCTTGATCACATGACTCAATGTCATGTCTCATGTGCAATAAGCTCCTTCATCATCACATGTGTGAGCTTTGCAACATCTCCAAGCCATTTTCACCTCCATGGCATATGTTGCTCATACACATGTACCTGTGGACTAATCACCTATGTATCTCACATAAACACAATTAGTCCACCTAAGTTGTCACTCAATTACCAAAACCAAACAAGGACCTTTCACCCTGCCCCTCATTAATGCACAGAAGGAGAGGGAGAGTGAGAAGAGGGGCATTTTGGTCTTTGTATAGTAGCTTTAATGACCTTTAGTCCCTAGATCCAAACATGTAGAGACTAAACTTTAGTCCAGAGACTAAATGGAACCAAACAGGCCCTAAAATATGTCGTTGTTGACAAAGTTGTAGATGACTTCAGCATGTTTCCTTTGACAGCAAGATCACCATCATAACCCTTGTAGTTTGAGAGATATGGTCTTTTTAAGATGGTTATTTTTCAGTGACGAGAATGATGACCATTTTAGATCTAATCTGTTTTTCACCGTCTTAATGGATGACTTTGAACATATGATCTGAACAAAAGTTATAGTGTTTTTCTTAGGTTTACCAGACTGGTAAACAATATAATTTTTGAACTAGTATAACTGCATTTATGTGTTTTAGAAATTTGTTGTCCTATTTTAGTTGTCAGAAACGTTCAGTTAAGTTCAGAGGTTGTTTATGCAGTCTTGGACATCTAATATGCTAGATTGTATTATATCAAAGTTCTAGATGATAGTGTTTTTCATCTTCTGTAAAAGTTTCATAATTTTTGAACAAGTAATTTATCCACAACAAAAAAGTGAAGTAGGGTTCCTACTGTTGATTGATTGTTTGGTCACTGTTTTGGGAGAAACGGTAGCGCGGTCTGTAGAAGTGATTTATGTGTCATTTGTTAATATTTGTATGAGTTTATTTTCTGAGGTGATGATGTTTGAACAGGTAGACCGCGTTTGGATCATTCTTAGCTCACGTTTTTGCATCATTGTCAGGAGGCAAGTAAACGTAGTGGTGGTTGCTACGGCTTGACTTGTTGTTTATTCCACCTACACATTGTCATAACATTAACTGAATCAAGATAATATACCTAATCATGAATTCAGTTGTCCCTTTAAAGTAAGTTATATATGATTTTATTGATGAATCTCTTATCCTACGTTGATCATCATGAGGTAAGTGGATGTTTATGATGGTGGATGAATATGGTAGATGAGGTAAGTATACTTGCAGCTGCATCATATCATTGCATTTTGTCATGAGCATATGCATTTGAGCCAGGTCAGTGAGAAAGTCATATAACTATTCCAGAGTGCTTTTAAGCCAGGTCGGTGAGAAAGTTATATAACTATTCTGGAGTGCTCTTGTGGATTATGTCGCCGCTTGTTGGCCCCGACCGTAGGTGGTCGACGCGAGCTCGCATGGCCGAGTTCGTTTGTGGAGAAGAGATAAGGAAGAGGATGATACATGGGTCCCACGTGTCTCTACTAGGATAGAATTGGGAGGCATGTTTTAGATAGTGTTACCGCAAAAAACAGACAAGTAGAGGGGCGCCCTCCCGTGAGGGGCCCTGCCCCGGTGGCTGCCACAAGCTCGCATGGCTGAGTTGCCGCCCACCCGCGAGCGGGCCTCCCCTGACGCGAGCTCGCATGGCGAGTTCATTTGTGGCGAAGTGATAAGAAAGAGGTTGACACATGAATCCCACATGTCATTCTCTACTGGGATAGATTTGAGAGGCATGTTATAGATAGTGTTGCTGATGAAAACAGACAAAGGGATCTATTTTGGGTAGTATAGCTGGATGGGGGTGGTGGGGGTGCCGTGCACATATATGCTCTTGCACTGCACAGAGGGGCCCGGAAAATTTTTCTTTGCCCGCTTCGATTCTCACAGGATGGCAGTATCTTGAATAGACTCATGCATGTATGCAACTAGAATACTAGATGCAATTCTACCTAGAAATAGAATAGCCCAGCCATGCATGGTCCAATCAAAATCTTTTACTATTTTTTCCTACAACTAAAAAAACAAAAATAAAACTATTTTTTCATACGTTTTTTTTGTCATCTTCGCTCCGCCTCCCTGCAATACCCTCCTTCCGTCTGCGCGTAGATCGCTAAAACGCCGCAATCACCGGCCCCCACCCACCGTGCGTCCGATCCACGCCGACGCCAGCTCCCGCCCGCCGCCACCGCTCCGCATCCACCTCCTCTTCCTCTCCCCTGGCCGCAGCGCGCATGGATGCCGCGCCCGGCCGCCTCGCCGTCGCCGCCTCCACGCGTCCGATCCGCCTCTCCCGTAGCAACGCACATCGACGCTCCCTCCCTCTCCCTGCCCTCGCGCCGTCGCTCCATCACTGCGCTCGCCCACGCCATCGCACTCCATGGCCGCCCTACCCCGACGAGGCTAGGGTTTTCCGGCCCCCACCCCTCGAGGCAGCGCTGCCGTCGCTGGTAGCCACGGCGCCGCCGACGCCGCGAAGCCGCCGCTCCGCCCTCGCCGGCTCCGATTCGCGATGCGCGCTACACTCCTCCATCTACCTGGCTCCGGTGGCCCGACCCTGTGTTGCGCTACCACAGGGGCACCGGCGAGGGCAAACCCTAGCGGCGCGGTTGAGGCCTCCGTCGCGACTAGGTCCTCCTCTACTCCTCTCTCCCCATACGTCGCGCGGAGGAGGTACACACGAGCCCCGGAGTGTGGAGGCGCCGCGGAAGAGGCTAGACAGCCCGGCGTGCGACCCCGGTAGTGTGCAGCATCGGCGGCATAGGAGCACGCGAAGCCGGCGCGCAGCCTAGACGGCACGGTAGCGCGCGGACCCGGCGGTGCGGCAGCCGCGGCCCTAGCACGCGAGCTTCCCCAGGCGGCCACGGTGCGCGCGGACATGGACCCCGCGGGCGGGAGGTGGCGCGGCCGGTCCACAGTGCTTCGGCGAGGCTCCCACCGTGCTACCCCGGTTCGTTATCTTTCTCCCTGGCGGCGTCGCATGCTCTCGCTCGCTTCCCCCGGCGCGCACGCACGCTCCTCCGCGCGGTGGACCCAAACGTCCTCTTTTCCCTGGCGCTCGCGCCACGCTCCCCCGCGCGTGGACCAGGACGCGCGGTGAAACCGGACGTCCACCAGGCTCCAATCACGCTCTCTGCCCTCGCGAGATGCTGCCTCCAATCGCGCTCCTTCCGAGGATCACATGACCGGTCGCGCTCACACCGCCGCCTCCGCACGCCAGGTGCTCAAGTCTTGGTCGGGCCTTCGCCGGCGACGAGCACCCAACAGGTATGCTCACCCCTTCTCTTCCCTTTGTGCTGTGCGAAACCAAGCATCCGAACCCTGGCCCCATGCCCTGTCGCGCTCACGCCGCCGCCCTCCGCCGTTCCGCATCCCGCCACCGTTGCTGCTTCGCGCCGCCGGTGCACGCCAGGTGCTCAGGTCTTGGTGGGGCCCTTCACCGGCGACGGCCACCCAACAGGTATGAACCGTGGCTGTTTGTATTCGAATCTGATCTGATTACAAGTGTATAAATGTATTATGCCTACTAACTTTGATCCCTTTCAAAGGTTACGAGGCATACATGTGCACGCCCAATGTCTTTTACTGGATCTGCGTCTGCTATTCTGTGTGCTTTGATATACTTTGCTCTGAATGTGTCCTAGCCCTTGTGCTTCCCATCCTCCCAACCTTGGCGTGCTTTGATCTGCTTTGCCCATGCGGTCAGGCCAACGGTATCTTTGCTGCTGCTGCTGCCAATCTACTGTTTCTCTGTTAGTGTTTGTGAGGAGGTTACTAATTGGGGATTTGGGGAGTAATTATTGTGCCCCTGGCCTCTGATTATAGTTGCTGCAGAGTTGCACGACTTTGTGAATGAAGACTTGGCAAAGTTGTATCCTGATCTAAAGAAGTATGTTAACATTTCAGTAATTGAAGCAGGAGGTCAATATCAAAATTATCGTTTAGTTAATTTGTTACTACCACTGATTTGATACTACAACTGATTCCTCGACGCAACAGTGGCGCTGCGCTTCTCCTATACTCCCTCCTTGCTGTGACATTGGAGAGGCAACAGCAAAAGATCCAGGTTTGGCCTCACTCCCTTATGTTCAGAATGTTTTGGAATTCTGCAAATGACCAATGATAGGATTGAATGGCTGAACAATGCATGTTACTTTGCTGCCTGCAGTCAGCTTGTTCTTTATTTTCTCTGTGGGACATGCTAAATTGGTGGAATCCCCAGACGAGTTCTCGGCACAGGGAATATAATCGCGATTGATCAAACATAAATTAAAAATCAACCTCACCGTAACAGCTATTAGAAATACAGCCCACCAGCCACCGGTAACCAGAAGTCCAGAACTGGTTTTGCATGCGCAAACAGGTGAGGAAGGTTCTGTATTGCCTTGTGAGACTTGTGCAGTGGTGTACATGGTTCTGTATTTCTTTCATTTCACTGTCTTATCTTAGAGAATGCATTGAGCAGCAGTTCAGTAACTAACGGGCCTCAGGTTCACTCATGTGAAATCATCGTCAAAGTAGCACATAAATTTCCTAAAAAATGGCCCAATATCCTTATGTGTTTCCAGACATTATCCTTTTTGCCAATCTTTCAGGAACCCACCTACTACAGTCGACCAGGGATTTTCACTTATGTCTTTAATAGCTAAAGGGAGGATGAAAATAGTTACTTGAATATCCACATGAATGATGAAATTCACTGCAATTTGTATGTCTGGTGTTTTCCTTATATGTTACTGGTGATGGCACACTAAAGAGAACTACTTACTTTCATTTTTCAATTCTCCAGTCAGAGCATTTCCTGTTGATTTTTTTTAAATGGTACAGTTTTGTTAGTTGCTTGTCTTGCCATTTGATTCGGAACCAAGTCTGCTGGTCTGACATGAATATGGATTTTATGATTTTAAAAATGAGTAAAATATATTCAAAACATTACAGTAGCTTTCATTCTAAAAAACCAAGGATCGTTATTATTTTCCTCACATGTTAGCTGGTCTGAAGGGCGGGCCTGGTGCAAGCGGTAGAGTCTTACCGCCTGTGACCGGAAGGTCCCGGGTTCGAGTCGCGGTCTCCTCGCATTGCACTGGCGATGGTAAGGCTTGCCACTAACACCCTTCCCCAGACCCCGCACAGAGCGGGAGCTCTCTGCACTGGGTACACCCTTTTTTTTTTACATGTTAGCTGGTCTACTCTTTGTGTTCAATGCATGCTATCAGACCAGCCTTTTATGGGGATTCCCATTATTTTAACATTGGAGATTAAATAATGCATTGTAGGTTATTCATAATATTTGCATTGTAGGTGACAACAATCTGCAAGCTTAAATTGCATCATAGCGCGTTAGCTTCTCTTATGGTCTTACTTTCTGAAACATAAAAATAGTTGTACCACTCTAGATGATCTGAGTAGATAAAAGTGAACTCAGTTTGATTTGAAGCATGAAAGGAATTTAGAGTTTTTGGATGGGTATTTCTTTGAATCACTGGAGATGCTTTATTGCTTGCTTGAGCCAGTCCTTCCATTGTGCAGTGTTTGCAAGAATTCAAACAGGATTCATAGGTAATAGGTTTGATTGCCAGAGTTTGAAGCCTGTTTAGCTTCACCAGTCCACTATTCAGAGTGTGTGTCAAATGGTTTCAGACTTTCAGAGTTCGTGAGGCTGAATCACTGTTACAGGGACTCCACGAGGTCTTTTCCCGAGTGCTGATGTTAACTGCACGCTTGTTGTAGTGCTGCTTGTGTTTGGTGTTTCTTGCACTGCATCTACATTCATTCTGATAGGTGATAGCGGTCAGTCTTCAGAGCTGCTGATACTGTCTTTGACTTCATGACTTGGAGCATTTGTCAGCCTGCGTTCAGAGTAGTTCATATCCATGTCGCGCCTGTTTAGTTTCCTCACCAATATATTGCTCGTCCAGCATTGCTCTTTGCCCTCAAAATGGTAGTATTTTTTAAAAAAACTGATGCTGCATTGTGGTGCAAGACTGCTTAGCTATGAAATGTACTATAGATGTTGTTCTCTGCAGTATAAAAGGTTGCTGTTCTCTGCAATAAATTTACAAGTTCTTAGCAGTATCTTTTTCCTGCCTTTTTTTTAGAATGAAACCACACTTCATTTTACTACTTCTCTGGTGCACAGAGCCTAATGAGGCTGCCTCTGTTTAGAGCCCAAGAAGGTCATCTGCGGGGCTGCGTCTTTTGCAGTAGGCTTCTGTTTATCTTTTGTACATAGCATTTCTTGCTTCTGAATTGCTCGTGCTAAGCAGGGACAAGGATTGATGGATCCACAGGACTGGCCGATGAGCTGGAACTTCAGCGCTGCATCATAACTGATGAGAGCGTCAGCAGCAGCATCAGGGTCATGTTTCAGTTTTAGCTGCCTAGAAATGCTACCTGCCAGTTTCAAGTATATTGATCATCCTTAGTTGTAATAATATGAAAATGCCTGTTCGCAAAAAAAATAAATGAAAATGCCTATTTGTACCTGCTAGCTAGCCATACATTTTCTGCTTTTTTTTTTCTTAGTTCATTGGTGAATAATGTTTCAAAGAGGAATACAATGTAGCTTTTCATTATAACTTGAGGATCTTACCACCTTCTCTAATTGAATGTCTGTTGGGCAAGAACTTTTTTTTTTGTCTATTTATGGATTTATTGATGTATGAAGGGAATTCCTATAGATTCTTAATTCTTGCAAGCCTACAATAATATCTTAAACACATTATAGGCAAAATATAGTAAAATAGTGTCGTAGCGAACATGGCTATTATGAATGAATTTGCTTGCTTTGATTTCTATTATGAATGAATTTGCTTACTTTGATTTCAAAGAAAAACTTAAATTATATGCTTTAAAGGGGGTGTACCCAGTGTAGAGAGCTCTCGCTCTGTGCAGGGTCTGGGGAAGGGTGTTAGTGGCAAGTCTTACCCTCGCCTATGCAATGTGAAGAGACCACGACTCGAACCTGGGACCTTCCGGTCACAGGCGGTAAGACTCTACCGCTTACACCAGGCCCGCCCTTCTTAAATTATATGCTTTATTTATCATTAATTGTATATGCTCCACTAAAACTTCTGTAATGATGACGATTGGCTATAAACATGTGGAGGAAGAGAAGGAGCATCACTGGTGGCTACCCGCTGGAGGGTGGGGAGGGGAGTGGGGAAGTCGGCAAGGAGCAGCGCTGCCAATCGGCGATAAGGGGAGCCGGGGAGGCGAGTGGTGGTGCAGAAGTGCAGGCGACACTAGGAAATGTGTAATGTATATTTCATATCAAAACTTGAGTAATATTTTAATTGTCTATCCTTTACTAAAACTCGTGTAATATTAATATTCTGAACTCTTTTTTGAGTAATAGTGAACACACATTCGTACATATATTATCGTGGTATTATTTTTTCCCGTTGCAATGCATGGGCATTCATAACTATTACACGTGTATGTTCTCAAAACCATGAGTTTTGTCGACTTTTCCCACTTTTCTCATGTGCCAGGGATCAACCGAATTAGCACCTGCATAATTACAAACATAAATTACTTGAATAAAACCAACGAAACAAGTTAGCGATAATAATGAACAATAGTGCTAAACAACATCATACCAGTGGGCGTGGGATGGCACGATCGTTGGTTCCGCGCATTCAGGAGGATAGCTCCTTTATATTTCCTATTGTTGCACCAGGGTCATTAGTTTGTGAGCACGAAAGAAATGAATATTGGAGATTTCTTCCTACCAATATAAAATATTATCTTAACTGTATCACAAAAATGTCTATAAAGTAGAGTTTGTGAGCCTGCGACGCCGCGCATTCCGTGACTATGTTAAATTCATAAAGTTTGCTTTTTGGATTAAATGTCACTTTAATGTTGGTATTTAATTTTTACAGTATTGTTATCTTATCGTACGATCCGTGTGTTTTTAGTACAAAATGTTAGCTATCCCGTAACAACGTACGGGCACGCTACCTAGTATTTACAAAAGGGAAAAGAAGGGGGAAAGGAGATATAGGAGTATGAGATGAGATCGTGCTTTTTTTATTACAGTAGGAGAGACATGGCCCAGCTGAAAGGATCAAGATGCCTAAAAGGGGAGGTGAATTGGGCTAATTCTAAATTTCTTTGCAATAATTAAATCCAACGGTTAGCCCAATTAACCTCTTGTGCCTAGAAAGTGTTTCTAATATTCTACTGCACAAAAAGTCTTGCAACCTATGTTTCAATCCTACTCTAGCATGGCAATTCTATGAATGTAAAGATAAGTATTGAATTGCTCAAAGTAAATGCTCAAAGTAAAGAGAGAAGAAGGAACGCGGCGATGTTTTACCAAGGTATCGGAGAGTCGTCACTCCCCACTAGTCCTTATTGGAGCACCCACGCAAGGGTGTAGCTCCCTCTTGATCCGTGCAAGAATCAAGTGCTCTCTACGGGTTGATTCTTTGATACTCCGTCGCGATGAATCACCCACAACCGCTCACAACTTGAGTTAGGTCATCCACAAGCACTGCCGGATGATCACCAAGCTCCCAATCACCACCAAGTCATCTAGGTGATGGCGATCACCAAGAGTAACAAGCACAAACTCTCACTTGACCACGACAGGCCTAATGAGAAGGGTGGATGCATACTTTGCTACTCTTGATCTCACTAATGAGGGCTCTCTTTGGGATTCTCAAATCTCAATCACCTCACTAGGACCTTGCTCTTCTTGGCACTCACAAAGATGTTTCTCAGCTGTTGGAATGAGCAAAAGTACCCCCACACACGAATGGAGGAAGTATTTATAACATGGGCTGAAAAACGAACCGTTATGTGCCTCTGCGGGGTGACCGGATGCTCCGATCATGTTGATCGGATGCGCCGGTCAGTTCACCCCGAATTCCAGTGATCAAATGGTGACCGGACGCTGGACAGCGTCCGGTCATGATTTTCCCTCTCTGGAATCTTATTGGAGTCGATCGGACGCTGGCCCTCAGCGTTCGGTCACTTCACCTCTCAGCGTCTAGTCACTTCCAGATGACTTCACCTTGATCAAATAAACTGACCGGACTCTGCGTCAGCATCCGGTCACACCGAAGCTAGCGTCCGGTTAGTTTTTGACCCTCCATTCACTTCCAACTTTCGATCGTACGTGAATGAAGTTTGCTCTAATGGATCTAAGGGCTTTTTAGGAGCTACCTAGTGCTAGGTTTAGTAAGTGTGCACCACATCTAACCCACTAGACTCACCTAGGTCAAGCTACCCATCCATACCCCCTTAATAGTACGACCAAAGGAAAAATAAAGTCCTAAACTACTCTAAGTGTCTCTTCAACACCAAACGACACTTAGAACTAGTCCATCCTTAACCTTGTCGTCCATCCTTTGAAAACCAAAACGATTTCCATCGTAGGGGCATGACCACCATGATAGCCCAATCGATCTCTATTACCATGACCTAACTTAATTGCCTCTGCAAAACACACGTTAGTCATAGTAAGCACATATTGTCATTAATCACCAAAACCCAACTAGGGGCCTAGATGCTTTCAATCTCCCCCTTTTTGGTGATTGATGACAATACCACCTCGAGTATGTGAAAGAGTTGAGGTTTGTAACATGCTTGATTCATATAAGCTTTTGACAATAAGAACAAAAGAGTTAGGCAAGCTTATATGACCCAAGCCAACATGATGTACTCAAAAGATATGAAATAAGCATGAGTATAAGTAATAAAGCTCATTTGCATCGGAGTAAAACGCGGAAGCAAAGCAAATGAGCATAGCACAAGTGATATGACATATAAATAATTCAAAGTAGAGAGCACACATGTCATATATCACGATCACATAGATATCACTATCACATAAATATAGTTTGATGCATAAAAGTAAACACACGAATGCATAATAGTGTATCACACATAAAACTCCAAATGTAATAGATAAACTAAGCTCCCCCTAAGACTAACATACTCGATCCCTCTCCCCCTTTGGCATCAAACACCAAAACCTAAGGGTCGATCGGTGAGGCTACAGTGAACGAGTCGGGTGCTGAGGTACGAGGAGCAAGCTGGAACTGAGTGCCATCATCATCTGAACCAGAGCTCTGAGCAGTCTGACCCTCTATAGCTGGAAGTGACGCTGAAGTGGTCTAGGTCGGATCAACAACTAGAGCTGTTGTAGACTGTGCAAGTATGACTAGAGCAGCCGGCTCTGATGACACCACTGAGGAAGGGAGCATCTCTGTAGTCCTGGTAATAGGTGCAACTATAGAAGGACCTAGGATATGCAAATATGGTGGAGTAGGCTACCCTGTCAACTCACTAAAAGTCGCTCCAAGACTCCTGGAGACTGAGGTATCTGGCACTAGTAGCAAGGAAGTCTGAGCCGGTGTGAAGCCCGTCTGAAGAGGCGTGAACTATGGGGCTAACATTGGCGAGGCAAACCACTAGGACACCTACTCTGTAGGTGAAGCAAACTGTGCTGGTGGCTGTCCCTGACTCCGAAGCCCACTAGGCTATAAAGCTAGAGTCATAGAAGTGGTGGCAGGCTGACCAAGCTGGGGTGAAGGCTGTGGTGGTGGAACCCCAATAGCAGTCACAACATGCTGCATAAACCCAAGTAGTTGCTGCTGCATGAGGAGCTACTGCTGATGCAAGGCCTGCTGCTGCTACTATATGGCCTACTGCTACCGCTAAAATTTATCCTGCCGAGTCTAAAACTATGCAAAAGTAGCGGTGGTCTCCTGAGTCTGGCGAGCCTGATCCTACCTCATCCGCTTAAGTATGGCAAGTAGAGCAGAGTTTGTCTGCAGTGCAGGTGGAACTAAACTGGAGCTACTAGCCTCATGGTCATGTTGTCGAGGAGGCATCTGAGGAATGTCCCGGTAGTTCTCATCTGAGCTGTCATTGGGGTCGCTCTCGACTATCCCCTCCTGCTGAGCATCAAGCTCCTCCTCCTCTATAGCTGCTATGCCCCTGATAGTCTCATCCCGCTGAGCTGCAGTCTCTAGCACCTCTGGACGTTGGCTTGGCTGGCTGGGTGTCCTCACTGCACTATGTCAGATCATCTAAGTCATGTTGTATGCAGGGAACTCTATAGTGGCACCACTATACTCTACCAGCATCTCTGGTGCTCTCACAGTAACTGCCCTATGGATCAGGAATGTAATCCAGTGAGCATATGGTAGCTGCTTGTGACCCCTAAACCCCTCTGCAATAGTATCCTCCATCTCTGATAGAAGGAGATCCCAAATGTCAAACACTGTATGTTGCATCAGAGAGTTAAGTAACCATAACTGTATGTGAGTTAAGCCCTCGTAATACCCCATCCTCGAAAGCAGTGTCCTCCTCATAATGGCATCAAGCACTCTAGCAGTGAGAGTGAGATCAATGGGTGTCCTGCTAGACCCCTCGCCGAATGGCTCTATGAAGCAGTGGCGGACTAGATCTGTAGGGGGCACCATACCACCAAGAGGGCATCTAGGGGGCATTGTCTGTCCATAGCAAACCTCATGTAGCTGGACGGGCTACTCCTGAAGCCTGAGTATCTCTCTGACCCTAGTGCTCGTTAGCCTATAATCTCTGCCACTGAATGCAAAGTGTATAAATTTGTGTTGCGGGTCAATCCAGAGTGTAGCATAGAATTGACGGACCCAAGATGGAACATATAAGCCTATCCGTCCAAGTAAATCTGTCAGCCCTGGTAGGTAAGATAGGTAGAGGCGAATGTGCTCTCTAGCTGCTGCTACAATGGTCTCAATGTTATACACCCTCTGAGATCTAAATACAGCCCCACTGTTAAGATATGCATTATAAAAATCTTCATACAGAGGTGTGTAGAAACCCTCTGAAGCACGTTCATCCCGCCTCAGTGGAAACCACTGCTCAAAGTCCACAAATCTAAGTTGCTAAACCTGCTTGGCCGTGGTGGCCCTCAAATCCAAGTGGGTCACTAGAGGTGGACCCTATGGTCTAGGCAGTGGACGTGAAACCCTCTGCTGTGTCTCTGACCTCAGAGTGACTGGAGCACAGGTACGACTAGAGCGGCGAAGCTGTGGCTAAGGTGCCTACTCTATCTCCTCAGCCTGCTCTCCCTCCTGAGTCTGCTCTGCTAGCTGTGGCTCCTGCTGTGACCCCCCCTGAGGCTAACTCTCATCCAAGACGACTCACCATCTCACAACTATGATAGTCCTAGCTGGACCACCATGACGATGCTCAACCTGCTCTAGTGCAGCCATCGTAGATGGAGAGAGCTGATCTACGATCTGGACTCCACTCCTAGCACCTCCTGCCTCTACACGCTCTACTGCTACTGCAACTATGGCTGCTCTAGCTGTATCTACATCTAGATACTTCCGCTTCTTTGTTGCAAGCTTCTTCATCGCCTTGCCTTTTGGATCTGTAGGCAAGCGAGGCGAGGGTCTTGGATCCTCATCACTGGGACCTCCTCCAACATTCTTGACATGAGCCATTTGATGGATCTAAAAAGAACAACTACCGCTGACAAGAATCAACTACCAACTGTCACTTCTGAGGCTTGGCCTCGATTCGTACTCGTGAGCTTGGCCCCGAGTTGACTGACAACTACAAATAGGACCTCAACGGCACCGACTCGCTGCACGATAGAATAGATAGGATATACAAATAATTACAATATATCTAAAGATGTGAAACCCTAAGAAAGCAAGAAAATAGGTACGAAATTAAAACTGAGGGCTTGCTACCTGACGAACCGGCGAAACGACGAGAAGAGGAACGGATCGGGGAACCACTGGGTCAGCAATAGGAGATTAGGGTTACGGCGACAGCTCTGAGGCGCTGGACGGTGGCATTGGATGGAGATTGTGGTCTCTGGCAAGGTTGCAATGGGGGCGCTAGGGCATGACGGTGGCACTGGAGCACGGAGGACGTGGACGGCGTGGGCAGGGCACGGCGCTGGCGGCGGCGTAGGGCGCGGGTAGCAGCAGTGCGGCAGGGCGCAGCGGTGGTGGCGCACGGTGTGGGCAGTGATGGTGAGGCTGTGGGTAGGGGAGGCGTGAGCAGCAGCACAGAGGAGCGGTGCGGGCACGGCATTCCGGTAGGCGGTGAGGCACGTGAAAGCTCTAGTTTGGTTTTGGTGAATTGATGAAACCCTAAGTGCTAACCTAGTTTATCAAGTGATCATGAGTTAGGTAGCACATTCCAAGTGGTGAAGCAAATGAAGATCATGACATGATGATGGTGATGCCATGGTGATGATCAAGTGCTTGAACTTGAAAAAAGAAAGAGAAAAACAAAAGGCTCAAGGCAAAGGTATAAATGATAGGAGCTATTTTGTTTTGGTGATCAAGACACTAAGTGAGTGTGATCACATTTAGGGTCAATAGTCGTACTATTAAGAGGGGTGAAACTCGTATCGAAATGCGGTTATCAAAGTGCCACTAGATGTTCCAAGTCATTGCATATGCATTTAGGATCTAGTGGATTGCTAACACCCTTGAAAATATTTGTGAAAATATGCTAACACATGTGCACAAGGTGATACACTTGGTGGTTGGCACATTTGAGCAAGGGTTAGGAACTTCACCGGTGGAGTGTCCGCTCGTAGAGTGCGGATAGTCCGACGGTGCCACCGACACCCTAGACCGAAAAGACGGAGGTCACTGTAAGTGACTGGATGCTTGTCTCAGTTGGACCGGCGCATCCGGTCAGTGACAGCAGAGGTCGTGCAGCGTCGGTCTCTGACCGGACGCTAGGTCACAAACTAACCGGATGCTGGAAGGCTGTGTCCGGTCCTGCTGACGTGGCAACAAACAGTGTCAAGGGTGACTGACCGAACACTGGCTGTGTCCGGTCAAGCATGACCGGACGCGTCCGGTCGTGAAAAGTCGTCTCTAGATGCTTACTGGAAACGACCAAATGCTAGGGTTCAGCGTCCGGTCACTTTGAGCTGCTGCATCCGGTCGTCACTTGACCATTAAGATCAGGCGATCAACATTTGAAGAGAGGGGACACGTGACACGCATCACTTGATCGGACGCGCTAAGGTCTAGCATCCGGTCGATATGACCGGAGCGTCCGATCATCCCGTGTTGTGCCTAGTGAAGGGGTACAACGGTTCTATTTCATAGGGGCTTCTATTTAAGCCCCATGGCCTGCTCAAGCTCACTCTCTTGGCCATTTTTATTGACATAGCAACCTTGTGAGCTTAGCCAAAGTCCTCCTACTCATCTCCATCATTGATTCATCATCTTTGTGAGATTGGGAGAGAATCCAAGTGCATTGCTTGAGTGTTTGCATCTAGAGGCACTTGGTGTTTGTGTTTCGCTGTGGGATTCACTTGTTACTCTTGGTGGTTGCCACCACCTAGATGGCTTGGAGCAGCGAGGATCATCGAGCAGAGGTTGGTGATTGTCTCTGGCTCCGATCGTGGTGATTGTGAGGGGTTCTTGACCTTTCCCCGGCAGAGAGCCAAAAGGTACTCTAGTGGATTGCTTATGGCTTGTGTGATCCTCATCTTGTGTTGGTTGTGTGGCACCCTATCGAGGGTTTGGCGTATGATGCCAATTAGCGTGTGAACCTCCAAGTGAGTGAATCACCACAACGAGGAGTAGCTTGCCGACAAGCAAGTGAACCTCGATAAAAAATCATTATGTTCATCATTTGATTCCGAGGTGATTGGTCTTCATTGTTATTCATTCTTGTGATTGATTGGCTCCTTTCTCAACACGGTGGTATAACCTTCGTGCTCACTCTCTTTATATTACCGCAAACTAGTTGTCAAGCTCTTTAGTGTAGCTAGTTGCGAGAGCTTGTTAGTTTGGTTAGTGTGGCTCTTTAGTGACATAGCTATTGTGTGGATAGAAACTATATCAACTAAAATTGTGGTAGGTGGCTTGCATTTTTAGTAGGCTAGCGCAACACTTGCTTCGCCTCATAATTGTCTAACCGGTTTGCTAAGTGTTGTTGTAGAAATTTTTATTAGGCTATTCACCCCCCTAGCCATTAGGACCTTTTAGCATGGCTGTGCGGCGGCGGAGGTGAGCTCGGTGGCGCTAGGGTGCGGAATAGGGATAGGTCAAACATACACGCGATGATTTATAGTGGCCCCCCATGGAGTAGAAAAGGAAATGGAGAAAAGAGTTGGAATCCCGCACGTTTTCTACTATCCGGACGCTCCGGTGGCAGCGACCGGACGCTGCCACTCAGCGTCCGGTCGATTCTAGAGAGGTCCAAAACCCCTGGAATCATGACTAGACACATCCGGTGAGCACCGACCGGACGTAGCCAGAGTCCGGTGTAAGCTGCCTTCATCGTCTTTGATCGACCGGACGTTGGATCGTCATCTGACCGAACACTGGGAAGACACTGTTTCAGCGTCCGATCACTCCTTCTCAGCAGCAGTTCACCTCTTGTGAACTGACTAGACGCTGGACATCAGAGTCTAGTGTAGTGTCCGGTCACCCTTTTTCCAGCAAACCTTCAAAGTCCTTTGTGCTGCCTATTCCCAATCAAGTCCCAACTCCAATAAGATCCAAATAGACACCAATTAGGACTGATGTGAGTGACCTCTTTCAATCCCTTAAATTTTTTTCAAAATATTTTGCCTTAGGCTATAATTCTTTTTAAGAAAATAGGCAACAAGAGGCCAATTGAAGATAAACAACAAAGCAACATTCATACATATGCAATGCAATACTTGAAATTAAATCTAGTTGCTTGTCAAGTTTGATCCAAGGTTAAGCTTCTTCACATGTTTTACGACGGTTATCTTAACCATGTTAGACAAGCCCTATATGCATTACCAAAAATTAAACATATTGTATATTACAATCCAATGCAAGGGACAACACAAGCTCATTTTTTTAGTGAAGTTACTAAAATCAAGAACATTGAGCTCATCACGCAATCTATAAAATGTTGCCTCATCTAGAGGTTTAGTGAAGATATCCACTAATTGATCTTCGGTCCTTACACCTTCTAGTGAAATATCATTCTTTACAACATAATCTCTAAGAAAGTGATGGCGGATATCTATGTGCTTGGTGCGAGAGTGTTGAACCAGATTATTTGCAAGTTTTACCGCACTTTCATTGTCACACAAAAGAGGTATTTTTTCTAGAACTACACCATAGTCTAGCAAAGTTTGTTTCATGTAAAGAATTTGTGCACAACAAGCACCCGCGGCAATATATTCCGCTTCGGCGGTGGACAAAGCCACACTATTTTGTTTCTTGGAGGACCATGACACAAGTGATCTACCAAGCAAATGGCACCCTCTGGATGTGCTCTTTCTATCAACTTTGTAACCGGCATAATCCAAATCGGAATAGCCAATTAATTCAAATCTAGCTCCTTTGGGATATCAAAGGCCAATGCTTGGTGTGTGCTTGAGATACCTAAGGATTCTTTTTACGGTAATCAAATGAGTTTCCTTAGGATTAGCTTGAAATCTAGCACACATACACACACTAAACATGATGTTAGGCCTAGATGTGGTTAAATATAACAAGCTACCAATCATAGAGCGGTAGAGAGTTTGATCAACCGTGTTACCTCCCTCATCTAGGTCGAGATGTCCATTAGTTGGCATTGGTGTCTTGATTGGCTTACATTCATTCGTCTTGAATCTCTTGAGAAGATCATTTGTATATTTCTCTTGAGAGATGAAAATTCCTTCTCTCATTTGCTTGACTTGAAAACCAAGAAAGAATGTAAGCTCTCCAATCATTAACATCTCAAACTCCTTTGACATCAATTCACTAAACTCTTCGCAAGAATCTTCATTTGATGATCCAAAGATGATATCATCAACATACACTTGACAAATGAAGATGTGCCCATCAAGCTTCTTGGTGAATAGTGTGGTGTTGACCTTCCCAATGATGAAGTCCTTCTCAATGAGGAAGTCCCGAAGGCACTCATACCAAGCTCTTGGGGCTTGCTTAAGCCCATATAATGCCTTGGACAACCTATAAACATGATTAGGATATCTAGGGTCTTCAAACCCGGGAGGTTGATCAACATAGACTAGTTCATTAATAAAGCCATTTAAAAATACACTTTTCACATCCATTTGATATAGTTTCATTTTATGATGTGATGCATATGCAAGGAGGATATGGATGGCTTCTAGTCTTGCAACTAGTGCAAAGGTCTCTCCAAAATCCAAACCTTCAACTTGAGAGAACCCCTTTGCAACTAGTCTTGCCTTGTTCCTCACAACAACACCTTGATCATCTTGCTTGTTGCAGAACACCCACTTTGTTCCAATGACTCTTGCACCTTTTGGCCACTCTTCAAGAGTCCAAACTTCATTGCGGGTGAAGTTGTTCAACTCTTCATGCATGGCATTTATCCAATCCGGATCTTGAAGAGCTTCTTCTACCTTGGTAGGCTCATAGCAAGAGGCAAAAAGAGTGATGAGCAATAAATGAAGCAAGTTTTTGTGAGCGAGTCATTACACCCTTTGATGGACTCCCTATAATGAGATCTTATGGATGATCTTGTAGTAGAGGTGTATTTCTTCTATTGACCACTTGAGGAGGAGGTTGTGGAGCATCAACATCTTGTGCTTGCACCACCATTTGATCATGGGAGACATGAGTATCTTTATTTTCTACTCTCCTATCTTTATCACCATCTTGTGGCACACTTGATGAATAAGGTGGATCAATCACTTGTACATCATCTTCATCATCTTTAGGCTTGATGTATCCAACCAGAATGTTCTTCATAGCCTTCCTCAATGGTTCATCACCTATATCATCAAGATTCTCATGTGCTCCTTAGGAGCCGTTAGATTCATCAAATTCCACATCATATGTTTTTTCAACCAAGCCAGTGGCATGATTAAATACTCTATACGCTTTGGACTTTGATGAGTAACCAACAAGAAAACTAATATCACAACATCTTTAAAACTTCCCTAGGTGTTGTCGCTTCTTATAGATGTAGCATTTGCAACCAAACACCCTAAAGAAAGAGACGTCCAGCTTCTTCCCATTGAGCAACTCATAAGGTATCTTGCCAAGGAACATTTGAAGGAATAGGTGATTGGATGCATAGGATGCGGTGTTGATAGCTTCCGCCCAAAGAGCTTCGGGGGTGTTATACTCATCTAGCATTATTCTTGCAAGAGTGATCAATGTCCGGTTCTTTCTCTCAACTACACCATTTTGTTGAGGAGTATATGTTGCGGAGACCTCATGCTTAATCCCAACTTCATCACAATAGGCTTCTATGTTTGTGTTGTCAAATTCTTTCCCATTGTCACTTCTAATCTTCTTGAGCTTCACTTCAAATTCATTTTGTGCTCTCTTGGCAAACTTCTTGAAGCAAGATGCAACTTTAGATTTGTCATGAAGGAAGAATACTCATATGTATCTTGAATAGTCATCAACAATCATAAGACAATAAAGATTTCCTCCCAAACTCTTGTATGTTGTTGGTCCAAATAAATCTATGTGAAGGAGTTCTAGCACTCTTGTGGTTGACATGAAAGCTTTGGTTGGATGAGTATTTGCAACTTGCTTGCCGGCTTGACATGCACTACAAAGCTTGTCCTTCTCAAACTTTGCATCCTTTAACCCTCTCACCAAATCATTCTTCATTAGCTTCTTGAGTGAGCTCATCCCAACATGAGCAAGTCTTCTATGCCATAGCCACCCAAGTGTTGCTTTGGTGCATAGACATGTCTTTAAGTTAGCATCTTCGGAGGTGAAATCCACTAAGTATAGGTTGTTGTATCTAAATCCTTTGAATATCACTTGATCATCATCCTTCTTAGATACAACAACTTCCTTCTCGGTGAACAAGCATTGGAAGCCAAGATCACATAATTGTCCAACGGATAGCAAGTTGAAACTCAATGAAGCAACATATAGCACATTTGAGATAGAATGATCATTTGATATTGCCACTTTGCCCAATCCTTTAACCTTTCCCTTTGAATTATCTCCAAATGTGATTCTTTCTTGTCCATCTACTTCTTCATCTAGTGAGGTGAACATACAAGGATCACCGGTCATATGTTGTGTGCAACCACTATCAATAACCCAATGACTTCCACCGGTCTTGTAGTTCACCTACACACAAGAGATCAAGCTTTAGGAACCCAAACTTGTTGAGGGCCCTTCACCTTCTCAAAAAGTGACTTTGCAACCCAAATTTTCTTAGGCCTATTCTTGTTGGGAGGTCCTAAGAACATAACTTTCATTTTCTCACTAGAATCCTTTCTAAGCATGTAGTGAGCATTGAAGGCAAAAGGTCTAGCATGCTTAGGCAAGGGTTGTGGTGGTGGAGTTTGGCACTCATGGGCAAAGTGACCTTCTTGTCCACACTCAAAACATCTCTTTGGCTTTGGCTTTGACTTGTGTTGCTGTTGAGCTTGAGCCTTCTTCTCTTGGTTTGCCAATTACCCAATGCCACTTCTATCCATCTTCATGACGGTGTTCATAAGTAGCTCACTTTATAAATGCTTGCCTCTTGTGAACTTGCTTAATCCAATCTTGAGATGCTCTTTCTCCAATTTGAGCTTCTTGTTTTCTTCCTTGAGAGCATCATTGCTTTTCTCTTCCTTGAGCTTCTTGTTCTCTTCTTTTAGCTTTTCATTCTCAAGGATCAAATCACCATCATGATCAAGAGTTTCTTGCACAATAGTGTTGTGGCTTTTGATCTCTTCTAGATCTTTCTTGAGCTTTTTATTGTCATTCTTGAGCTTGACAAACTCATCATAATCATCGGCCTCAACCACTTGCTTGCCCTTGCTACTAGAACTTTGCTCAATGCTCTCAATGATCAAATCATCACATGATGTAACTATATCAATCTTAACAACATCGTTAGTAGCATCATGTGGCTCATTGGATAAGAATTCTTGAGCAATAACAAGATTATCATGATTGATCTTTAGAGTTGTACATTCTTCTTTTAGCTTATTATGGCTAGTGATGAGCTCATTGTGTATCCTCTCAAGTTTATCATGTTTATCTCTAAGCTCTTTCTTAGAAGATTTGAGCTCCTTGAGTTTGGATGATATAGCATCATTTGCTTCTCTAAGCTCAATACTAGCCTTTTCTGCCATATCACATTTTGCTAAAAGTGAATCATTCTTAGCTTCTAGCTTTTCATTCTTAGCTCTAGTCTTTATAATGATCTTAGTGTATTGTTTTAGCAATCTAGCAAGATCATCATAAGAAGGTGATTCATATTCATCATCATCACTATCGCTATCATCATCACTAGCATGTTCATCACCACTACTATCATCATCATTTGATACCTTGCGTTCACCCTTGGCCATAAGGCATAGGTGTGTAGAGGATGATGGCGGTGGTGGCGATGAAGATGATGAAGAGTCAATAACAATGGTGGCCACCTTCTCGTTGTCACTATCATCATCAGATGACCCACTAGATGAATCAATGTCCGTGAGCCAATCACTGACGATGTATGCCTTTCCACTCTTCTTCTTTTTGTGGAAGTTCTTCTTCTTGCCATCTCTCTTCTTGTATGGGTTGTTTTTCTTCTTCTCATCTTCTTCTTCATTGCTTGAGTCATCTTTCTTGCCCTTGTACTTGTTCTTGAACTTGTCTTTCTTAGGCTTGGTGCATTGGTGTGCTAGATGACCAAGTTCTCCACAATTGTAGCAATTCATTTTGGAGATTGGCTTCCTTCTAGAGCTAGTGAAGAACTTCTTCTTCTTGCCATCAAACTTGATGCCACTCTTGTTGAGTTTCTTTAGCATCTTGGTGGTTTTTCTCACCATAAGAGCAAGACTTGCATCATCAACTTCATCATCACTTGAGCACTCATACTCAAGTCATGCTTTGCCCTTCTCTTGGCTAGCTTTGAATGCTAAGTCCTTGTCTTTCTTCTTGGTAGAGGATGAGCCATCTTGTGGCGTGATGTGCATATACATCTCATGAGCATTGATCTTTCCCAAGATTTGTGTCGGTGTAGCAGTGGAAAGATCACCTTGATGAAGCACGGTCACAATATGCCCATATTTGTCAATGGGGAGGACACTCAAAATCTTTCTTACAACATCAGATGGTTGCATTTGAGTGAGTCCAAGCCCATTGACTTCCTCTACAAGAACATTCAAACATGAGTACATCTCATTTGCACATTCTTTAGGAAGCATCTCAAAAGAGTTGAGCTTTTTCATGACAAGATGATAGCGTTCCTCACGCTCACTCTTTGTCCCCTCATGGAGCGCACAAACGTCTGACCATAGTGCATGGGCGTCTTTGTGGTTCCCCATCCGGTTAAACACATCTTTGCAAAGGCCTCTAAAGATGGTGTTTCGAGCCTTTGCATTCCATTTCTCGTAATTTACCTCATCGCCTTGTAGGTTAGTAGCATCCTGAGGTTTTGGGAAACCTTGTGAGGCGGCTCTAAGTATTCCAACATCTAGAGCTTCTAAGTACGCCTCCATGCGAATTTTCCAATATGGAAAATCATCCCCCTCAAAGATAGGAGGAGGTCCATCCCCGTGAGACATCTTTCTCTAGGTGGTTAAGCCTAAATACGTGAGCATGAGGCTCTGATACCAATTGAAAGGATCAAGATGTCTAAGAGGGGGGGTGAATTGGGCTAATTCTAAATTTCTTTGCAATAATTATATCCAACGGTTAGCCCAATTAACCCCTTATGCCTAGAAAGTGTTTCTAATGTTCTACCGCACAAAAAGTCTTGCAACCTAAGTTTCAATCCTACTCTAGCAGGACAATTCTATGAATGTAAAGACAAATATCGAATTGCTCAAAGTAAATGCTCAAAGTAAATGATCAAAGTAAAGAGAGATGGAGGAATGCGGCGATGTTTTGCCAAGGTATCGGAGAGTCATCACTCCCCACTAGTCCTCGTTGGAGCACCCACGCAAGGGTGTAGCTCCCCCTTGATCCGCGTAAGGATCAAGTGCTCTCTATGGGTTGATTCTTTGACACTCCGTCACGGTGAATCACCCACAACCGCTCACAACTTGAGTTGGGTCATCCACAAGCACCGCCGGATGATCACCAAGCTCCCAATCACCACCAAGCCATCCAGGTGATGGCGATCACCAAGAGTAACAAGCACAAACTCTCACTTGACAACGACAAGCCTAATGAGAAGGGTGGATGCACACTTTGCTACTCTTGATCTCACTAATGAGGGCTCTCTTTGGGATTCTCATATCGCAATCACCTCACTAGGACTTTGCTCTTCTTGGCACTCACAAAGATGTTTCTCAGCTGTTGGAATGAGCAAAAGTACCCCCACACATGAATAGAGGAAGTATTTATAACATGGGCTGAAAAATGAACCGTTCTGTGCCTCTACGGGGTGACCAGACGCTCCGGTCATGTTGACCGGACGCGCCAATCAATTCACCCCGAATTCCAGTGATCAAATGGTGACCGGACGCTGACGCGTCCGATCGTGATTTTTCCTCTCTAGAACCTTACTGGAGTCGACCAGACGCTGGCCCTCAGCGTCCGGTCACTTCACCTCTCAGCGTCCGGTCACTTCCAGACGACTTCACCTTGATCAAATGAACTGACCGGACTCTGCGCCAGCGTTCGGTCACACCGAAGCCAGCGTCCGATCAGTATTTGACCCTCCATTCACTTCCAACTTTCGATCGTACGTGAATGAAGTTTGCTCCAATCGATCTAAGGGCTTTTTAGGAGCTACCTAGTGTTAGGTTTAGCAAGTGTGCACCACACCTAACCCACTAGACTCACCTAGGTCAAGCTACCCATCCATACCCCCTTAATAGTATGGCCAAAGGAAAAATAAAGTCCTAAACTACTATAAGTGTCTCTTCAACACCAAACGACACTTAGAACTAGTCCATCCTTAACCTTGTCGTTCATCCTTTGAAAACCGAAACGATTTCTATCGTAGGGGTATGACCACCATGATAGCCCAATCGATCTCTTATTACCATGACTTAACTTAATTGCCTCTGCAAAACACACGTTAGTCATAGTAATCACGTATTGTCATTAATCACCGAAACCCAACTAGGGGCCTAGATGCTTTCATCGGCTTTTATTATTTTGCACGTAACAGAATCACAAAAGAATACGGTCACATTTATTCTCTCATGCATAGCATGCTGGAGATTTTTGGAACACCCCATGGAAAAGGAAGATTTTGAATCTAAAGCCATCGCCTTACCTTACAATCTTTATAGTTACCATATGCACAAGGAAATTTTCTTGAAAATGGAATAATTATATCTTGCAGAAATGCAAAAAAAATGAAATAGTGCCCAAAAAATGGATTCAAATAATTAAAGTAGTTAGAAAATGGGTATCAAATCCCATAACAACATAAGCTGCTTTACAATTGGACCCTTAAGAATTTTGTAAATTATTTTCCCAAAGGAAATTAAATAGCCCCTCAAGTTGCTCTTGCTCAGTATACAACAAAAAGGAATGAAAAAAAAGGAAATGGTGTAAGCAACCCATCAGTGCAAACAAAACTACAACAGGAAAGCAATGAATAATTAGTTGTATATAAAGGTATATATTCTGACTCCGGAGTATTAAACTATGGTAACAACATTTTTTTTGGGGGGGGGGGGGGGGGGGGGGATGAACCATGCATGATTGTGGTAATGATTTTGCATCGATCACTGTGCACAACCTACGGTTAACTGACCGTTCTCCTGTGACGTCACCTTTGTTTTATGTCCCCTTGCTTTCCTTTTCCTGATTCTCTCCCTTTTGCTTTTCCTAAGCCTCCAATATCATCTTTGTCTCTTTAGACATGCATGTAAATTTAAGCACTCAATTGAAACTTCCATCCCGTACGTTATCCATACGCATTGGTTGAAGAGAAAGAAGCATATGAGAGAGAGAGAGAGAGAGAGAGAGAGAGAGAGAGAGAGAGAGAGAGAGAGAGAGTGGGGCAAAAAAAAAAGCTGGTTTTGTATTTTGTTTTGATGATATAACTTTGCCTTTTGTTTGCTTCTTGGAAGCCAGTCATGCTAAAGTATTGTAAGCCTCTATATGGTACGACGGTTTAGGTTCATATATGATGATCATATCATGGTAGTAATGATGATGTCAGGATCTCTGGTTTGCTTTTGGTTGCCTCTCCAAGGTTGGCTGCATGCAACTCAAGGTGGTGGAAGGGATGTTGCTGCTCTTCTACCCATGATGATCCTGGCTGTCAGATGGCCAGAAGGATGGGTACGGCCATCTTGTGCTCTCCTTGTTACCACCTGAACCAGATGCTTCCTGTAGGCAAAAAAAAGAGACGTAGAAATAGAAATAAATGTTATATGGAAGGTTCAACTTCTTCTCGAAACAAAGAAAAAAATGTATATAGTAATACTACCGCCGATAATAGTAAATTGTTCTTAATGTGTGTCCTTGATCTATTTTAGCTTTGATTACACATTTTTGTACTCTCGTAGGCTTACAAAAAGTGACACTTTTCGAATTCAAAATGATCCCTGAAATACATATGGGTAGTAGGTTTTACTTTTTTGGTTTATTCAATTTAACATAAGAATGAACGATCATTTAATTTATTTTTTAAAGAATTTAACATGTTATTTTTATATAATCAAAACACCATTTGTGACCAATGCACATATAATTTGTATATGAACATCCAGATTTTTACAAATATAGGGGCAGATAAAGTACACATATACTAAATATTACTGAGGGTAGTATCTAAATTTTGTGAAGTTTTTTGACAAATGGTTTGCTAATTTCTTTCATAGACTTGGATAGAGACAGTAACACTTCCTTGTGCCCGTAGGAGTTTCACGTATTGTCTGAATATAGGTACAATTATGCTAGCTGAGCGTAGCTAGCTAAGATTGTTAATAGGTTCCTTATGGAGTCTTCCCTTTAAGTTGAACTCTCCAACTCTCGGCAAAGGTACTTGTAAGTTGTCTAATTATTTTTCATTTTAGTGGCAACATGCCAGCCGACATTGCCAAACCTGGTGTGGTTACTTTGTTTAATAATCTCCATATCTACACTAGTCACTCATAAGCATTCGTAAGAGCCTGTGTGCGTGTGCATATGTGATGTCTACGTCCACACTATGTTGTGAAAAAAAGGTAAACGACGCCAGTGATATAAAGAAGAAATAAATATGCTTCCATCAATTTTGAGAGCCATTTTTTATATGTGTGTGTATGCTTACCCCTCTTTTGGACCTCCTTGAAGTACATCCCATGATCACCGCTTCGAGCCCAGCAGTTGACCGTCCATCAAAATTTTGAGGTTGTTGGTGTATCTGCTCGTCCTCCTAGTTCATTTAATCAAAAATCAAATCAAATAATAGGATCAATAATATTCACTAAACAATAACATCAATTGTCACTAATGTGAAAATGTAACATTGATCATGATTTTTTTTTACTATATTATGCCAATCTACCACCTGCTGATGACGACGATAAGTCGTGCCATGTCCATATGCATCTGGATGTCGAAGTACGGCAGAACCATGGTGAACCACCGGCGACGAGGTGATCATCGTGGTGATAGGCTCCGCTGGTGTGTTGATGTGGAATGCTGCAGCAGCTGCAGCCATGCGCTGTCGTTGCTCCTGGTTGCCAAATTGATGCTGGTGAAGATTATGCTCCTGGTGAAGGTTAGGATGCCCTGCATGCACTTCCTCATCATCCCTCACCGAAACCTGAACTGATGCTCCCACGTCCACCTGTGTACACTTTGTTCATATTAATATTTTCAAACTATAATTAGTAATTTTCTACAGATTACTTTTGCCAATCTAGGTTGTCTTAATTATTGACATATCAAATCAGATAAAAAATACCAAACAGTAGGAAAAACTAGAGGTCATCATCAATATATCATATTACCAATAGCATGTTAAAGACATTCAAACTTTTTTTTTTGATACTTTTATTTTTATTAGACGAACAAGATGTTAAAATATTATTCAAATTCTTCAAAAGTTCAAATAATATGAAAATGTAGATATAAGCGGAAGTAAATCCAAATGCAACCAAAATTGGTAACAATCAATCGACTTTTGATTTGGCTTGAATTCTTTTTCCTATCGACAATTCAACTAGAGTATAGCAAGAAATTCAGTAACCTAACTAGGGTGAATTATTTTCCAATCAGGAAAATTCCCATATGGTCTGATCTTATGGAAATACACTAAATGTTGTTACAATTCATAACCTTGTGCACGTTGGGAAATGCTTTTTTACAATGAACATAGACACATAGTGCTAACTTTATGGTTCATGTTCTATTCATACTGATAGTAAATATTTTAGGAGAAATTCATGGGCAGACAGTTGATGGAGTATTTAATATAATTAGGTCATGTTTGAATTAGCTAAACTATAAAAATTGCAGCTATTAAAAAGCTGGCTAATAAAACACTGGGGGAGGGGGGTTCCAATCACTCGGCTTATATATAGGTAACTATGGATCATTTGCACACCTACCAGCGCGAGTAGGTTTGGGCGGTTCGCAGTGGCTATGCTAGAACCTGAGGCAATTCCGACCAAGCTAGATGTTATTATTGGCAATAGATATTTCCAATTGATCTTTCAGGTTGAACCTTACTTGCCAAATATTGGGTTGCAAAGCATTTGGAGCACCCAAGATGATGGGAACGGTGATCAATGGGGTAGCAAAGGACACTGCAATGAGAGAGCCACAAAATAATGGAGGTAATCTTACTTCAGATGCAAGTGGGGGATCTGTAGGGAATAATAGCATAAAAGGGAAAGAAGTCAATGTCCCTGAGGCACAAATGGATATAGATTTCTCTGAGGATGATTTGTTAGGCGAGGAGAATGAACTAAGTGAGACGGCACGTGATTTTGTAGGAGTGAAAAGGGGTCACTCGGTGAATGTGAAGAGTGCTACATCTGTGGCAGGCCATTTTGCGCCAGGACTCTTACTGCAGCGGCCTTCACATTTAGTTAGGCCGGGCAGGCAGCAGGGCATGGTGGATCAGCCGAAGGTGCAGGAGAAGGGGTCGGCTTCAGGCAGTGCAATGAGCCAAAAGCAGCATCCTACAGAGGAGTTCATGGCACAGAATGCAGGTGCAACCGTGGGTTCAGGCCTTGATTCACAGCAAAGTTTCAAGCAACCGTCTTTCATGATTGAGGAGGAACAAGTGCAGGTTTTAGTGGGATAGTCCGATGGGGCAGCAGGAGGGATTTGCAGATGGTGCTCAACACCTTGGGGCCCTTCTTGATGCCAAGTTAGAAGCTGGAGTCTCAGCTGATGGTGGGGCAACAAAAGAATTGGGGAGTGTCATGACATTGGCGGTTCTATCAGATGGTGAGCTTACCCCAGTGCAGCGTAGCAAGCGGAATGCGGGCGTGGCTGATGTTGACTCTCTTGAGAAAGCAGAAAAAAGGGTTGCCATCAAGAACCTTGAGAAAAATGAAGGTAATGCAAAAATAAATTCATTTTGTTCTTTTTCTAACATTCGTATTGAGCAAAACTTAAAGGGAGTGGGGATCAGTTTGGGTGACAATGAAAATTTAACTCTTGGGTCTGTAATGTTAATCAAAGAGGTAGAAAAAGAAAGGATGAAACCTTCTAATCTCTTAATTACATATGACAACGAAATTGGTTCTGAGGAGGATGACATTGATCCTGACTCCTCCACTATCAGTCGACTCTGTGGCGACTTGATGGAGGAGGTGATGGACGATAATAGTGCGGGCCTTGATGGAGTACTTGTTGATGTACCCATCAAGGTGGCAAAGAGTAAGAAGAAAAAGAAACTCCTCAATAAGAAGGTAACTACAAAGAAAAATTGTTCCAATGAAAGGTGTGTTCTGGAATTGTAGAGGGTTGCGTGACCTGGCTAAACATACTTTTTAAATGATTTGGCCCAAGATAATAAACTTGATTTTATAGCTCTATCAGAAACCAATAGAAATAGTTTCTTGACTCAGTGTCTGAAAAATTTCTGTGCAGGGGCTGATTTTGTTTGGCATTGGCGGTGCCCCTGGGGTATGTCCGGGGGATGCTAATGGGAATAAATCAAGGATGTTTTGAAGTTGAAAATATTATCGATGGTGACTACCATATCAAGTTTGTCTTAAAAAACAAAGTAGATGGTTTTCGATGGGCCCTCTTGTCTGTATATGGCGCAGCGCAAGAGGAGCACAAAGAACACTTTCTATCAGAACTAGCACGAGCGTGTACTAGCTGTGGAGATCTACCTTTCTTAGTAGGGGGAGATTTTAATATAATCAGGAACCCGTCAGAAAAAAAACAACTCAAGATATAATAACAAGTGGCCACTTTTGTTTAATGCTATTATTGAAACATTGAATTTAAGAGAATTAGAGATAACAGGTAGAAAATACACATGGGCTAATTATGCGGAGGTTCCAACTTATGAAAAGTTAGACCGTATCTTGGTAATAATAGAGTGGGGACAAAAATTTCCGCTTGCTTCTATTCAGGCACTCACCCTGGAAATCTCAGATCACACACCGCTTTTACGAGATGGAGGGGAACCATCTCATAGAGGCAACGTTAGAAATTTTAAATTTGAGTTAGGGTGACTGTCAAGGGATGGTTTCTTTGAGTTAGTGAAGGAGGTTTGGGAGTCTGAAAATAGGGATAGATCACCCATAGAACGGTGGCTAAATAAGAGTAGGAGATTGCGACGGTTCCTTAGAGGTTGGGCTAGGAATTTGGCTCACCAAAACAAAAGGCTTAAATCAGTTGGCTAAGATAGATGCGTTTGATAGAAAGGCAGAGACTAATTTGTTGTCACCTCAAGAGGGGGAACTTAGACATCATCTTAAAGAGCAATTAACTAAGTTGCTCAGAGAGGAGGAGATATATTAGCTCCAACGATCAAAAGCAACAAAGTTATTGCAAGGGGATGATAATACTAAGTATTTTCATATGGTGGCAAATGGGAGACACAGGAAAACAAAAATTGTACAGCTAGAACAGGAAGAAGGAATTATTGTAGGGGACACGAACTTGAAAAATTATATAACTGAGTACTATAAAAGATTGTTTGGACCTCATGTACATAATTCTTTCTCAATGGATGAGACTTTGAGGCATGACATACCTCAAGTGTCGGTGGAGGAGAATGAAGTATTGGTGGCTCCATTCAGTGCGGAGGAGGTTAAAGTGACAGTCTTTGATATGGAACATAACAAGGCATCTGGTCCGAATGGCTTTCTCACTGAATTTTATCAATTCTTTTGGGAGGTTATGAAGACAGATTTGATGAGCCTCTTTTATGAATTCCATGCTAGGAGATTGCCTATTCATAGTTTAAACTTTGGGGTAATTACTTTATTGCCTAAGATCTCTGATGCAATTCGGATACAACAATATAGTCCTATTTGTCTCTTAAATGTGAGCTTTAAGATTTTTATGAAAGTGCTAAATAATAGAATTTTGAAAGTGGCTGACAAGCTGATAGGACTGTCTCAAACGGCCTTTGTTTCGGGTCGCTATATAATGGAAGGAGTTGTGATTTTACATGAAACTATTCATGAGTTGCATAGGAAAAAACAAAATGGTGTCATCTTAAAGCTAGACTTTGAGAAAGCATATGATAAGCTAAAGTGGCCTTTCATACAGCAAGTCCTCAGGATGAAAGGATTCTCACCAACTTGGTGTGAATGGATTTCAAAAGTCATGTCTAGAGGGAGTGTTGCAATAAAGGTCAATGATAATTTAGGCCATTATTTCCAAACAAGGAAAGGAGTCACTAGTAGAGAAACAACTTTTGATCCACTTTGAAATTTGGCTTTAGTCCCAGTATTTTTTGCGTCGTGGACTAGAGAAACCTTTAGTCCCGGTTGGTAGCTCCAACCGGGACTAAAGGTCCCTGCCCAATGGTTACCGAGGTGTGTCAGAGGCATGTCAGTGCGAGAATCTTTAGTCCCGGTTTGAGACATGAACCCGGACTAAAAGTGTGACTTTTAGTCCCAGTTTGAGACACAAACCTAGACTAAAGGTACCTTTAGTCCCGGCTTATGTCTCAAACCCGGACTAAAGGTGTCTCCAAACTGAATTTAAAAGGAAAGCGTATCTGATTAAAGTTAGATGTGTGGTGGTAGGTGAGATGGTAACGCGTGCAAGAGCTGAAGTGGGAGGTCGTAGGTTCGAATCTCCACAGCTGCAACTTTTTTTTACCCAATAAACATCTCTACTCCTGGTTGGAGGACAACTTTTTTTTACCCAATAAACATCTCTACTCCTGGTTGGAGGAACCGGGACTAAAAATCAAGACCTTTAGTCCTGGTTCCAAAATCGGGATTAAAGGGGGGGTTGAGAACCGGGACTAAAGCCCTTTTCTCTACTAGTGAGTGTGTTAGGGAGATCCGTTATCTCCAATATTTTTTAATACAGTGGTTGATATGTTGGCTATCCTTATTTCTTGAGCAAAAGAAGCTGAACAAATTGAAGGTGTTGTTCCGCATCCGGTAGAGGATGGACTCTCGGTCCTTCAATACCCAGATGACACTATTAAATTTATGGATAATAATCTAGAGAGGGCCAAAAACATGAAGCTCTTGCTCTGTGCTTTTGAGCAGTTATCAGGGCTAAAGATCAATTTTCATAAAAGTGAATTGTTTTACTTTGGAGCAGCTAAAGCTAATCAAAATGAGTATGCTCAAATCTTTGGGTGTAATGTAGGGTCGTTACCCTTTAGATACCTAGGAATTCCTATGCACCATAGAAAGCTCATGAATAGGGACTGGAAACATGTTGAGGAAAGATTTCAAAAAAGACTAAGGTATTGGAGGAGTAAGATGTTGTCGGTAGGTGGGAGGCTTGTCCTAATTAACTTTGTTCTAAGCAGTCTTCCCATGTTCATGATATTCTTTTTTGAAATACCTAGAGGGGTTTTGAAAAAGTTGGACTATTTCAGATCTCGTTTTTTTGACAGAGTGATGAACACAAGAAAAAATATAGATTGACGAAATAGGAGGTAGTTTGTACACCCAAAGACCAAGGAGGGTTGGGAGTCTTAAATTTAGATGTTCACAATAAGTGTCTCCTAAGCAAATGGCTTTTTAAACTAATTAATGGAAATGGGGTCTGGCAGCAATTACTTACGAATAAATATTTAAGGGACAAAACCTTAACACAGGTTCATTACATGCCCGGAGATTCTCCGTTTTGGGCTGGCCTCATGAAGGTCAAGGGAGAGTTCCTCTCGATGGGTAAGTTTGATCTAGGTGATGGGTCTCAAGTGCATTTTGGGAGGATTCGTGGATAAGACCACGCCCTCTAAAATCGCTCTTTCCTACACTGTGAGAAGAAAAAGTGTGACTGTAAGGTCAGTGTTGGCTACGACGCCATTAAATATAGCCTTCGGGAGATCTTTGATGGGTACGAATTTGCGAGCATGGCACGAAGTGGTGGCCATGGTTGTAGATGTACAACCAACGAACCAGAGAGATCGCTTTGTTTGGAGGCTACATCACAATGGGCTGTACTCAGTCAACTCCATGTACAGAACTTTGTTAGGAACACAAGCTATATCGTATAGTACTTTAATCTGGAAACTTAAACTACCTCTCAAAATCAAAGTTTTCATATGGTACTTGTACAAGGGAGTAATTTTAACAAAAGATAATTTAGCGAGGCGACAGTGGCAAAGAGATAGGAGGTGTTGTTTCTGTTCTTCAAATGAGTACATGCAACATTTACTCTTTGACTATCATTATGCTAAATTTATGTGGAGAATTGTTCAGGTTTCCTTTAATCTAATACCTCCAACTAGTGTACACAATTTGTTTACAGGTTGGTTGAATGGGGTAAATAGGAAACTGAAATCTCAAATTCTTGTGGGTGCAAGTGCTATATGTTGGGCGATTTGGTTAACTCGGAATGACATTGTGTTTGACAAGATTCTAGCACCATCTTATTTGCAGGTTATCTTCAGGGGGACTTACTGGGCCAGGTCCTGATCCCTACTACAGAAGGAGGAGGATCGCCACTCGATGAAGATGGGATGTAGATCTATTGAGACAATTGCGATGGAGGTGTTTGCTAGATATGGCTAGCGATACAGCAACAGACTTGCTTTTTAGTTTTTTTTTTAAAGCTTGTGTTTTCACTATGGCTCAAAACTTTGTTTTTGATATTCCCTGGACCGTTTTATTCTTGTCTGTAATAAGGAACAGCTATATGCATTGATCGATGTTGAAGTTGGGATATTAATGTATTCCCTTTTCTAAAAAAAATTATTTGTTACCGTTAGCTGGTTGAGGCAGATAATAGATTATTAATTGCTAGTTGGGTTGTAGCCGAGCAATAAGCCGACCTGTTTAGATCAGCTACAACTGTTTTATTGGACATCGGTAGATAGGGAAGGTGGTCCAATTAGGAAAGTAGATTATGTGTTGAGCTAATTTTGGAGATACTACGGTCTGATATTATACTACTATCTCAGTCAAGGTTGATTGCTTTTTTTTAAGGAAAAAATATGCCATCGTACAGCACTCCAGAATTTGATAGTGCACAATGGAGTACTTGTATAGAGCTTTCTTGTCAACTTTATTCTTGTTTCAACAAAATAAATTACATGGAAATAATTGGCTATTAATTACTTCTGCATCTCATATGCTGGTCAGACACGCCCATCAATTTTAGGTGAGACCTTAGCTCAGTTCTCAATCCTCTAGCTAATCCTGCAGAAAATTTTCTCACCCTACACCATTGATTGATCGGACCAAGCTGAAAGCACATTTGCATTGAAAACGTACACCCTCCCAAAACAAAAGGATCACATCCTATTTCTACCACATATCCTCAGAAGTGACATTATTTGTGAAGGCACAAAAAAAGCTGCATCAGTAGCTGAAAGAGCGTCGTCTGACATCTATATAAGCTAAGACTAATGTGAGTATGATTTTATGATTTTTCCTGCTTTCTTGAAGATATATGGAATCTGTACTTGCCTATATTTATCTTAATTAAACACGAGTTGAATAATTAACAGCTAGTTATTCAAATGTTAAATGCTAGACGAAACTACACAGAAACAGTAACCGACGTGTGGTGGGTAAGTGCGCTTGCCTAGCTACTAGTAAGATTCAATACATCCAAGTCAAGATCTGACCCAGTGCTCACTGGCCAGTCACTTCCTCTCTTTTTGATTTGGCAAGCTTAATGCAAGGAAAAGAACTCAACAGAATAGTGAGCTAGAGCTAGGCCCTTTAAAACGCAATGGTGCTTGTTAGAAAACTCACCTCCTCGAAGCTGCTCCTGAACTGCGCAAAGTCGAACTCGTCAATGCCAGCAGCGCCGTGGAAGGCACCTGCGACGACTGCGACATCTGGTGGTGGTGCTACCATGCCCTCCGGCACCGGTGGGTCAGCAGCAGCCTCCTCCACTGTGTCAGAGGAGGCGGCGGCGGCGGCAGGCTCCGCCCCACCGCCACACTGCCTCGGCTGTGTCTGGTAGAAGATCTTGGACACGACGAGCTCGCCCTCGCGCTCCTCCTCTTTGTCGCCCAGGTGGTACTGGTGCATCACCCAGTTGGTCTTGTCCGGCTTGCGGTTCTTGCCGAAGTTGGTGTAGAGCACCAGGATCTTCTTGCACCCACGCTGCTGGCCGGCGACCACCACCGGCCGCGTCTTGCCGGTCTTGTGCCACCGCGTCTCGCTCCGCTGCTGCTGTTGCTGCGGCGCAGGCAGGGCGGAGGAGGACGATGAGGCCTCGGCGGCCCGCGACTGAATCTTGCGGCGCTTGCGAGTGCCAGTGGTGTAAGCCTTGGATGGCCGGTGGAAGAAGTGCCTGCTCCGGCCGTCCTTTGTCAAACCTGCATGCATGACCATGGATAGACGATCGGGATGTCAGCGTGCATGCATGAATATGTATGTAGGTACAAATGCATAGACCTTCAGTGTCAGAGCTGGCTGGCCAACAGATGGTCTGTTTGGTTGTTTCACTTTGGGACAAGGGGAGGGATGATGATGCAAGCAGCCATTGGCTGTTGGAGGATATAACAACCTTGAGAGGGTGACAAAACCTAACTTTGGAAGATAGGGGCAGATCCCATGTCACGTTTCATTCTACAGAGGGAGGAGGAGAGAGTGATGCGCTACAATAAAACATTAATGTCGTACATGAAGATTCAGTACTAGAAGATTTGTATGGGCAATATATCTTTTTCTTCATATAGACAGTGTGCGTCAATATGCAAATCTACACCATTAATAATGTGCACGATAAATAGGAATTATATGCGTATATATGGTGAATGAGAATTATACGCGTATATTAAGCAACATTTAAGTATGTATAACAAATGCAGAAATAGCAAAGCGTAAAATACTTGAAACGTAACGAAAAAGATGGAAAACTGAAACTGCTTTAAATTGAAATGGGGAAAAACAGCAAACGCAAAACTAAAAGACAAAACCATTGTATCCAAAGAAAGGAAGAGGAAAATTCTTTCATCAAGAACAATGAGATAGGGGAACAAAAGAAGAATCCCCTCTTGAAGAAATTGGCATCATCACCACATATATATACATACTGAGATCAATAATAATCCATGGAATGGAACTGTGCTGATGATCAATTTAGCTAAAATTAATTGGATCACCTGGCAGTCTCTCAGGGTGGGTGTAGCATATGCCGTCCTCCCCCTCAATGGTGGGTATGAACTCATCAATCAGAGGGTGCGACGGCGCCGCCGCCGAAGCAGCCCGGACCTTGGCCTGCAGGTGCTCAATCAGCTCCTGATCCGTCGGGTCGAACTTGACCCCCGCCGGCAGCCCCACCCAGTCCTACACACACATGCATGCATCGTCACACAGCGAAGCTCATCAATCTACATCAAAACCTAACAAAGTGGTCGCTAGTCGTGCTTGTGAGTGATGTACCAGCTTCCGGTCGGTCTTGTGGCCGCACTGTGGGCAGCAGCTCGACTCCGACAGGTACTTCCCATGCTCCTCGATCCTTGAGTCCATGCGGCGGTGGTCGCCACCGCTTCCGGTTGCCGCCGCCGCTGCACCATCCATGGCTGCTCCCTGCAGTTCTCCCTTGCTACCAAGAGCCCATATGAGTAGTAGCACCGCACCCTTTACCTTCTCAGCCCGTGCATGATCACATGCAAGTGGTTGACAGGGCTGGAGGAGAGGGAGACGGGATGCACCGCGCTGCCGCCGGAGCCTGGAGAGAACGAGATCGAGAGGAAAGGAATGAAGAGGAGGAAGGAGAGAAGGGGGGTTATGGGGAAGTAATTAAAGATTTGGGGCCAGGAATTCCATGTGCTGATGGCTTTAACTGAAGAAGAGATAGAGAGAGAAAGGAAAAAGGTCACCCATGTACACACGAATCACCTTTGGACAGACGCTATACGACTATGCTGTCCCTCGCCCTCCGTCCACCTATCACTACTGCACAATATTTTTTTTTTACGAACGGCTCCGATTTCTTACAGATATTTTTTTATAGGATTTCTTACAGATATTGCTCACATAAGAAACCGTTTCTAATTAGGATAAGGAGCACCAGTGCACTGCATCTGCCCTTGAAATCGTTTCCCAGTGTTGGTTTTGTTAACTCGACCGCCCTTCGGAATGGATTTCTATGGACGGTTTTCTTAACTCAACTATCAATGGAAATAGATTGCTATAGGCGTTTTTCTTAATTCAACTGCGCATAGAATTGGAATTCTAGGGGTGGTTTGTTAACACAACCGCTCTTGGAAATGGATTTGCAGAGATGGTTTTATTATCGCATTCATCTTTGAAAAAGTATTTCCAAGGGCGATTGAAAGCAAGGCCACACCTTAATTTACAATCGATGGCATAGTGTTGATTTTAGAAACTGTCCCTAAAAACTCGTTTTTGACCCACTCAGGAGACCTCGCTCTCAACTTTTCTAATACTCGTAAGGTTATAAATAGAAGTGATATGATGACAATACATTATTGTTCTAATACTAACAGTCGTCAATATAGCACAACATATATGATAATAAGGATGTGAAAAGAAATAGAATTCTAATGCGCACAAGGTTTAATTTATCAAGTAGTAGCGAATAAATAGTGACGATAGGATATAGTGTCATTTATAACATAGAATTATAAAGAAATATAGCATATGGTGATTTAGTGTTAATCTTAAGTATAAATGTGAATATATATAAATTGGTGGTGTTAATTGTAGCAACAAGATACCAAGAAATATTTGTCGTGCCAACTAGCGATATACTTCCCTCCGTTTGTGTTTACTTGTCAGCAACTTTTTTACTGTAGCAAATTTGACCATCTGTTTTTTTTCTAAAAAAAATCTTAGATACTTCAATATATATAACACTAATGAAGTATGTTCAATAAAGAATCATATATGTGAAAACTTGATGTATCTAAAAATCTTTTGCAGAAAAAAACATATGGTCAGAATTGCTACAGTAAAAATTCGGTGACAAGTAAACGAAAACGGATGTAGTATATCGAGTGATGGCATGCAATATATTGCAAATATATAATTCATTCGGTCAGTTTCCTAAAGATTTTGGCCCACTAAAGCTCATGGCAAGCCATCCATGCATATCTCCTTCCTTTCAACTCTAGATCAAATTTTAGCCTTATTCAAACAAGAAATTAAGTTAATCCTCCATGTGTTTCTGGTATGGTTGTTATGACTAAAATGTAAGTTTGCTAGTAGATCTTCTATAAGAATACTTATTGCGCTACTATACCTTGTGACAACATATTATTGTGCTCCAGGCCTACAAATGACATTGTATGTTATTTACGGCAAATTCCTGTTGGTTATAGATATACAGTATAAACCAATGGTACAATAGTCTAGCTATATGACATGCTTTTTACCAACTGTGATATTTTGGGAAAGAGTAGTTGACAAAAGTGTCGTGCTAGTAACATGGAAATATTTTTTCTTGGATTCACAAAATTTAAGATGCGCTAATAAAGAAGACTGCAGTGCATATTGTTCTGAGAAGAGGACCAAGCGTAGCACGAGTGGTGGGAGCCCAGGGCTGGCTTCCTACCCGCCAGCGTTCGAGCCCCCGTTCTCGACCCTGGTGTCTTAGCTCGGGAATTTTCTCTATTTTTGTTTCGTATAGGTCCTAGACATTCACGCGCCACAATAGAAGGATGCTTGTTGTGTCTACGTTGTAGGTCTAGGGTGTGCATGCGTCTGTGTGTAGTGTATAGAGTTCAGATATTGCAAAAAAAATTGCATTGTATAATTATATGTTATATATTGTACTATGTTTATTCCAAATTGTAAATCACTTTAGTTTTTTTTTACTTTTACTATGTATCTAGATATAATATATTTTTTTTAAAATAAGATATAATATATATTTAGGTGCATAGCAAAAAGGATATATATATATATATATATATAAGTCAAAATGACTTACAATTTGGAATAGAGTATTATAAGGGCGGCGTATAATTTTATGATACTGTTTTTCAACTTATACTAGTTGGCCTGCTTTAATTGGCTTCATCGTTTGTAAGTAATTAAAACACTTGTTCACAATAATACTTGCTACTTTATATAATTCGCAAAGGCATGTTTCTCGGTGCCTAACTAATTAACTACAGTAATTTCCTCCACATTATCGATCATTTGAGTTGGCTTGACAGATTATCACAACATTTTGTCCACAGTTTATCGAAAAAGATGCCTCCGAAAGGTTATGTGTGTTAGGTAACAATAGCTTGCTTAGACTGAAACTTCACAGAACATGGCGGGTTCCACCAGATGCTTGGTCGCAGCAACTATCAAGCACGCTTAGATCCTACTTCAATTCGGACAGCAAATTAATCATATAGCTTCCATTACCTCTTTTATATATATATATATATATATATATATATATATATATATATATATATATATATATATATATATATATATATATATATATATATATATATATATATATATATATATAGAACTACTATCCTGTAGCTGGCTACAAAATAACTTATTATGTAGCCACTTTGAGTTACGATAATTACTATATTAATTTACTAAGTGGTTTATTATAACGTTACGGTAAATATCTCCATGTGTTATAGTAACCCAACTATCGTAAATATGTATTAACATTATCGTAAATTAGTGTATAAAATTATGGTAAATGGAGGTGGCTACAGAATAACTTATTTTGTAGCCGGCTACTGAATAGCCTCTCCCTATATATATATATATATATATATATATATATATATATATATATATATATATATATAAGAGGTAATACACACACACACACTAGCATTCTATCTAGCTTGTTTCAACAAAAAAAATCATTCTATCTCGCCATGTAAACTGTACACATCAGCATCCATTAGCACATGCATGCAATTATGTTTTCATTCAAACTATTCACATAACCATACCACATCATTCACTGACATGTTTACTTGTCTGTTAAGTCATTCACTAATATGTATTATGATATTTATTTGTTCATATAAGTAACTATTAGTATAGTGTCATCTACGTTTCCTATAGCAGCGCGCGTGGGTATTCTTCTTGTTAAGTATATTTTGCATTACAAGGTGAGTTTCTATTACTACATTAATTATGCCATATCTGGAATAGAGATACGCAATTTGTGAATGGCGTTTTTTTATCATGTGTTTATCTTGCTTATGTCATTATGTGTGCTACAGCACAATTAAATAGTTGATGCCAAGCAACCATTAACCTTGTGCACAACCTGATCCTAGTGGGCCCGCGCATATTTAAAAGATGAGGCGTCCCGCGTCCTCATAAATAAAGTTTATATTTGCATCTTCCGCCATCACAGTTGTGTGGCAGCTGATTCAACTTCTAGGAGTATCTTGCTTGGAGAGATCATCTGTCTCCAGGAATTGTTTCGATAGCGAGTGACTGATAACCTAGTTTCTGACCTGTGATAAACTGGGGACCACAGTTCCAGATTACAGATTAAGATGCCATGTATGCACGTGTTGCTCTAAGGGTTTGACAGTGTGGATGCAGGTGAATACATCAGGCCTGGGTTCCGACATGGATAGCTGGGTGGGCAGGGCAGCTGCATCCTCCCGAGACCACATGGTGATTACAGAGATGCAAATATGACAGTTTGGCCACCATATGGTAGCCAGTCCTACCCACCAGTTATGACAATGAACGATTACTAAAGTCAATTCAAATGAGAACTGCGGGGTTCTAACGAAATCTGACATGTTCCATCTTCAATGGGTAGGACTGTAGTAGCATACCTCATGAAGATGACCTTCTGCTTGAGAACGATCTTTTTTTAAGCCTCATCTAGGTACAACTGTAGCATTTGTTCATGCACCAACACACGTCCATGCTACTCACATACCACACTCACACTACACTACCACAACTAGACCTGCAACAACACAGACCAGTAGAACCGCATTCTTCCAGAGATCACCAGGACCATCATGGCTGAACCGTATCCTTCTAGAAATCACCAAGACCATCATGGCTCTGTAGGCAAGGGTGTGATTTCTACAACAACACACCCTTGACTATTATACTTTAACACCCCCTCTCAAATGCAACATGAATGCAGTGTCATTGCATTAGGAGAGCTGACACTATAAACTGAACTTGAAAACAAAAATGAAACTAATACATCCAAAATAAAAGATGCCATCAAAGCGTGCAACTCTTGAACAATGTCGATATACACCATGTTACAGATATTGGGGACTATACTGGATGATTGTATTGAGGCCATATAGGTAGTATACATAGAGTACATGAGAAACTAAGAGAGGGAAACTCTAGACTACAAGATTACACTAATACCCTTGACTATTATACCTTAACAAGGACCACACCATTGCCTACTTGTATAACAAATTTTGAAATTTACAATGGACACCAATCTACTTGAGTTAATCAATTCAAAAAAAAACCCCACAGTTAGCAACAGCAATACGAATAGACCAAAGCAATGCATGGATCATTGACTATCCAAAAGTTTAGGCACACACCAGCTCTTTTGACTTACATTTTAACAAAAATGCCATATCACACACATCTAAACAGGGCAGTACGAATTACATGTGGACTGTGGTACAGGTGGAATGAACTCAATCATGAATGTGGACTACACACTGAATGTACACAAAATTTCAGATCAGAACAGACAGAGCTCATTACATTTTTAAAATACAATGACAATGTACATAATGAATGACAAGCTGCACATTGAGTGTTGAAACCCATTGCGTTTTAGAATACAGAGAGAACTCACTGTAAGGCTTCATCAGACATTCATCTGTGAACTTCTTTTACAATTGTGTCTTCACCAACAGAAGACGTCGGAAGCAGGTGTTTGTCTTCCAAGTCATCTTCATCAAAGTTATCGTTGCTGGTGGTGTTGGAACCATCTAAATTCACAGACAGCAATATGACATGAGACTGGATAACAATAGGGCATAAACACACCAGAATGGACAATAGTACAATGTATAGACATGAAAAATGACAGCAAGGAGATCTATATGCATGATATTGTCAGTTATAAATAGCATGAGAAACCACCAGTTATGACAGGAAATAGAGAACACCAGAATCTACCTGAGAAACGACAGTCTGCAAGATGCTTTGTCTCAGTTGACTCAAGCCGCATGCTTTCTGGTAGAAGGCAGTTGCAAAAGGCGCCTGAAAATAGTTTGGATTATCCTCCATTGTAAGATATTGGAATTTTCATCCCAATATGTGTGTTCTTTTGCAACAAAAAAAAAGTATATGTTTTGATACGAAGTTACAAACCAACCTAATAGATCCATGTGTTTCATTTGTCAGTGACTCACTTACATCCAATAATGCAATTCAAATCATGGGAGATATTGACATCAAATATTAAGGCTTATGCTTCTGATGTTTTTCACTTTCATAATGGGGCCATACATGCCCCATGAGGAAAAACTCTGGTCGGTATTTGCCTATAATCTGGACAAGACTAGTAAGAAATGTATTGCATGTGGCAAGGATAACTAGTTATCATTGATCACAACAGATCATGTATGAGTTTCACAATATTTCTTTAAAAAAAAGAATCCATGTAACTTTTTTGTTGGAAACTTCCCAGCTTCAAGGAACTGGCCCTGCTTGCAGAGCTGGAGAATGGTTAAACAATTTGATTTAAAAACTGTGTTCAAATTCAATACATTAAATAAGGTGGACACCGAGAACTCAGTAACATGGTGATCCTAAATTTAGAACTGTGTGTTCTATCATAGTTGGATCAAAAGCAATGGCATTGAGACTTCCAGACACATTTAGGAAGTGATCTAATAAACATTCTTTAGTTTGATCATTCAATAATGTATGTTCATGATGCCAGCCCTTTCTTAGTTCTATGTGACATCCTATGAATAATCATTGTACCCTGTGTAGCCCATCTCTCTTCCTCTACAAGTCAACAGGTTTCCTCCCATTCCTGAGCACTAAAATAATCCCACACCTGCTTCCAGCATCTATATCACAACTTCCTCTTGTCATTACATGATAACAGACACTACTCCATCCATTTCCCTACAGCTTGAGTACGCCCATCTTCTAGCTAATTGAAGTTTAGCAAGCCCATCTTCTACAGTTTAGCATGCCCATCTTCTCCCATCTACAGCTTCTTACCTAGGAATTTTTATTCGTGGTTAGGATTCGAGATACTACAAGATGAGTTTCTATGTTCCCTGAACAATCTTTTTTTTTTTTTTGAGGGAGTGTTCCCTGAACAATCTTAATCACATACAACGTAGTACACTGAACTGCTAATGTTGTATACTTCTTGGCTGTAATAAATCACCAGAAACTTTCAAAGACAATATATAGAGGAGCACATGTTTTATTACCTAGCCTTGCAAGTCGATTGACCCAACCAGGAATTGGTTTTCCTGTTAATCTGGTGCTAAGATCATCCGTAAAGTGGTTACAGTTCTTAGAAATGAGGTGGTAGGTATCTCCATGGTATTCTGAGGCCATCCTCTGAATGAATTCTCGAAATTCCAAGGGATTCAGAGTTGTGTGGCCTATGAAAACCGTACATCTGTATATGAACCCTGGGCAGTTCTTTGGTTCCACCTCAAAAACACCACTCGATGGGTGATCATGTGCTCCAAAACTGTACTCCGATCCATGAACTGTTGAACAATCAACAGAGTAACATAAAACATGAACAATTTGGACACTTGAAGAGAAAATGCTAAAGTACAATGATGAACCAAATGTTCTAAATACAGGATTAAATGATTTGTCAAGTTTTGGTCCTCATCACAAAATGGTCAAAATTGCATCATAGGATACATGCATATTCAGGAATATCTGCTCAGGAATCCAAGAAAAAAGAAAGAGTTTCCCCTCAAAAATGAAAAAGAGCAGTGGCAGAGCACTTACTCTCTTTACTATTTGTCAATTGTCCCTAAAAGATCAACAGTGCTAACTTCAGGTTCGTCATTCTAACCTTTGGATACACAAAACCAGTAATACAGTTTTACAAATTTACCTTTACCAAAAGAAAGTTGCAAACATATGAACGCACTGGAAACAGTTGAGTTGGTTGATAGACAAAGCAAAATGATAATAGTTTTCATGGCCCAAATAAATATAAACTCACTTTCCTATATGTCAGACGCCTGTTTTGGTTTCTGTTCAGGCAACACCCTAGCCATTGATCTTGCTTCAGTTTTTGTGCTCCATCAAGCTGAATCTCAGGTTGTTTTCACTTTGAAGTTGGATTCAGACCAAGACCTGCTAATTGCTAACATGTAATGGCGATGCCTCCTCTCCTTCCTATTCCACCTGTTAATTTTGTATTTATCTTGATCGCATGTCCAATGTCTTGGTCTGAGGGAGCTAGCAGGGAGAGGATAGAAGGTCGATTTTATCCAGGTCGTGGTGTACCAGCAAACGCCCTTGATCCCGAGCCAGTGCTGTTGCCTGTTGAGGCTGCTCTGACAGAGCTCTGGTGAAGGTCTGGAGTGTGGTTGCTTCCCACTTTTGTCCTTGTTTGTCTATAGAAAAAAAATGTCTATTGTATCATGTATTTTGTGCAAAATATACTACTCAAATCTTTTTTTCTCGAAAACGCAGGAGAGCTGTGTTTCATTATATTAAGAAGAAAATACGGGACAAGAACCCAAACACCCACATACACACACACTCTACACACGCCAAACCACCCATATACTACTCAAATCTTTTGTTTTGTAATTGTAGGGAAACACAAGGCAACTTTGTGATTATTTGACTATATACAACAAAGATTGTGGATTGTGTAGGTACTTTGGTCCTTGTTTGGCTATAGAAAAAAAAATGTACAACTATAGAAGAAAAAAAAAGGAAAACGTAGGATTCCGATTTACTGAATTCCATAGTCTAGTGCTGGGTTTATGTAGTTTAGTGGTGGTATAACTGTATAATTACAGTTTTAACTAACAAAAGTTACACTAGTCGAAATGTGCAATTTTCTAGGTGCTGGAATATTGTTTGTAATAAACTCTCCTGTACAAATGAGCACACAGCCACACATGCATTGATTTTTCACCGTAATGGTACATCTGATTTGTCATTAATTGGAGACGTAATGTGTTTGAATTTGTTTACACGTTGTGTAGACTACGAGTCTCTGTTCCTCTATGCAACTGTGATTCCAAAGGAAAGTGAACTATGATGCATGCAATTTTTTATAAACATTTGTTACAAAACACAAATTTGAAGCACTTAATAGTACTTCACAAACAAATAGTCCAATACACATTTTGAATCCAATTTAGCTACCAGGTGGTACATTACAGAATAAAGGAATGAATGAGGGAAAACAGGTAACCAAACAGTTTTCTGGTATGTTTAGCAGGCCCGTTAAGAAATATTAGAGTTAACGGATTTTTTAGCTGGCCCGTAACAGTTTAGCTGTACAAACAGATGTAGCTGTTAAATCTTAATACAACGGTTAAGATCGTTGCTTGAACAAATGTACTATTTCAGGATCTGAAATATAGCAGTGACCAAATAACTGGATTGCAGATAGTAATACTTAGAGAGTGGTGCACTTTTCAAGAACTTGCACATTGACAAATTACAATTTTAAATATTACTAATAAAGCATGTAAGTAGGTAGTTACACGTCAAACAGTGCTAAGAAGATGAAATCACGAGCATAAGAGGCAAAAATAAAAGGAGAAAAGTTTTTTATCAAATGCCATATGAATGTCAGTCTCATGGATCTGCAAGCTTCAACTAATAAATCTCATGAAGGGCGCTTTCAAGTAAGTGGACTGAATTATAACCCTATCTATTGATAGACCAGCAAAGGTCTATTATATTATAAAAAAAAAAAGTTCAACTGTATAATTACTATATATTCATTATTGCTCAAACTAGCACAAGACCACACTTCTAAACTGACTTTCTAAGAACTGCAATTCTACATAATGTTTTGCAAACTACACTTGAGTTATCTGCAATTCTTTTTTCTCAACCTAATATTAAAGAGAGGATGATTTCTTGTTTCATTCAGCCTATTCGCTAGTTGGTTTCTGGGCTGATAAATCCGGCTGGTGCTGGTTTGTTGTGAGAGGAAAACACTGTTGGCTGGCTGATAAGCCCTGGTTGAAACCAACAAGCGAACAGGCTGATTATCGCTCACAACCATCCGATGGATCCAATCTCTCACGTGCCTATACAAGTTAGAGTAGTGTGTCTAAGCACGGAGCGGAGTCCTATTCCAAAACGAATTAGAATACGGAGTATTTCCATGGTCGCCACTCTCTCCTGTGCACCTATTGACTTAGAGCAGACTGTATAAGCGCAGCACGCAGTCCGATCTCAAAACAAATTAGAACACATGATGCTATCAATGATAAATCTCTAAATCTCCCATACCATATGAGTTAAAGCATCAGGCATCCATGCACAGCACGACGTTCGATTCCAAGATGTATTGAAAAAGTTGACACGATCGTTGCATAAATCTCCGAGCCACAAGTCATCTAGATCTAGTTAATCGTGCAGCAAGTTGTACGCTCCATTGCATCACATAGGCATGTTTGCTACTTTTAACAGAAAATTGTAACTGTAAAAGGATTGATCATACCGTACATTCACAAGAAATGTGATGTAATCATATAACTAAGCTAGGAAAGTAACATTTTTTTTTTCTAAAAGAGTGGCAAAGTTCTATTGAGGTAGCTTTGATCATTAACTAACTGAAAAAAGGCTCCTTCAACATAAAATAAGATATCTATTGTGATACTTGTAAGCAACAATAGATATGTCCAGTCTCAGCCTTATGGATACTAGGAAAACATAAAATATCTATTGTGATACTTCTAAGCAACAATTGATATGTCCAGTCGCAGCCTTATGCATACTAGATGGCTTATCGGATTTAATCTTTCCCTTCTGAATCCTCTGAATCTGTCATCCAGCTTAACTGAACTGGAAAGTACCCAACTGCATCCAAGGTCCTCTCATCTAGCTTACCTCAACTAGAAAGTACGCAACAGCATTCAAGATCCTGTTGTACCCACCATTCCTAGAAGCAACTCACCGAACAAAAGCAGACTTCCAATAAAACTGCATCTAATTGTAGAGTTCCAATAAAACTGCATCTAATTGTAAAGTTTAAAGTTCACATAACAGTACAACCTACGGACCCGAACAATCCCCTCCGGACAAAATTGCCATTTCGGACCCGGCGCTTACCTTCGACGGCAGAGTGGAAGATGCCAAGCCCGCACCAGTGGAGGTAGTTGTTAATCGGCGTCAGGTCGTACACGTTGAGCACGACCGGGTACGTCGCCGCCCCCGCCGCATCCCCAACCGCTGCGCCACCGGAGACCGCCCCGCCCATCGGCCCCGGCCGACCCTCACCGCTCCGCTCTCTGAGGAGATATCGCGCGCGCCCCGCACGCCGGAGACTGACCGACCGCGCGAGCAGTCGCCGCCGGCGCGCGAGGCAGTAGCTACTGCAGGCGAGATCGCGAGGGGGAAGAGAGGCGGATGGAGACGAACCAGTCGACACGATGACCAACCGAGCGGGTCGAGAGCATGTTCCGGGAGAGGTTCACGGCACATTGACTGAACGTTGGGGCAGTAGGATGTGGCCCGAATGGCAATAGTTCCGACCCAAAACAATGGTTACTTCCCGAGAAGGTTAACCAAATCGGAAATGCTCACTATAGGTGTCCGCACGCACGGATGGATGGACCCGATAGGACCGTCCCACCCCGCCCGCGCTGCACACCGCACATCCCAGCCCGCGCCGCCCACCGTGCGCCCCCCGTCCGGAGACGCGCCTCCTGCCACGGCTGCGCTCCATGTATCCGCTGGCGACGTGCCCGCGCCGGACCTCCGCGTCGCCGTGACATGCGCCACCCGCCTCCGCGTCACCGCCAGCTCTTTGCATCGATGCCGACCTCCGAAACAACGAGCTTCCATTCATCCGGAGAGCAAAGTGCCGTTACGTTGAAAGCACATATTATAAGCGTATATTAAGTGTTTCTGATGTTTCAGAGATATATTGTAAGTATTTTATATTGATGTTGTAAAAGTATATCGAGATATTGCACATGTTGCAATGGCTATTCACATATGTTTCAAATATATATTCTAAATGTTTCATCTATTTCAGACATATGTTACAGGTGTTTTATGTGCATGTTGCAAAAATAGATCTGGATGATGTATATATATGCAAGTGTTTTAAATGTTTTCATACGTATTTTGCAAGTGTTTTCATCTAGATTTTGCAATGTCTGCAATGGCTACACGCATGGTTTCAAGTTTTTCTAGTGTTTTGCAAGTTTTTCAATCGTATGTTGCAAGTGTGTCAGGGTTATAACCCCAGGGTGTCTCACGGCACCGATTAGTTAGTGGGTCACGCGGCCCACAATATATCAGCTAACGAAGCCCCGAACGACCGAGGCCCAACAGATCTAAGAAAACCAGACCAAACACTAAGGTAGGGGCTGGCCACGACCCCTTCAGCAGACTTAGCCGCACAGCGCACAAGAGACGTACGACCTCTCCACTGTCCCAACCCCTAGGAGGAACGGGGAGAGGACGAGCACAGCCAGGCACGCTCGTTATGACAAGGTTAGACATGCCACTCTGACCCACAAGGACCAAGGGGACAGCGGTTGTTGGCGGTTTTATTGACAAAAACCAACCGCCAACTATGATAAAAAAATGAAGAAACTACATATTTTTACACACATATACATTTACTATCGACATATTTCCACTTGTATCGGAGAAGCAATGTTATGCAGGACTCATACTTGAATACAAGGGAATTATAGTCAAAGTACGCCATACATCAAAGCACAAAGCAAATCATTTGCAAAGGAGAAGAAGGCACATCCAAATGCCAATTCTGAGCCAAGCACCGACGTAAACACTGCCTAGGCCCACCCAGCAACTGACCAGAGAAGGACGGTGGCCAGGCGCGCCAACTAGGGTGCGGGCACACCCTGGGTGTGGCCGCACCCCCGCCACTGCCTCTTGGGCCCACGTTGCACAGGCGGTTGCATGGCGGCATGCATAGACGATGTAGGCTAGTTTCCTATTTTTCCAACGCCAAACCGACCATGTTAAGGCTATAAATAGATGGGAAGAGCTCTCACACAACACACCACAACTCAAGAGCCTCTCTCCCTCCACACTTGTATTTTTTTATCTTTTTAGTTTTGTTGGAGCAATGCAAGCTTCATTGGAGAGCTTGAACCTCTAGCGACAATCTTGGTATGAATAATATGGAGAGTTCCCTTATGTTCTTGTTCTTATATTATCAACATAGCTATGCTATTGAAATAAGGCTAAGTTCTTATGTTATTAGTTTAGCATATAGAACTTTATACTTAATCTTTCATACATACATGTTTAGACCAAGACCTAAATTAAGGTAGTAGGTTCTACTTTAAGATTAGTTATGGTCACTATTTTCTTATGGGTTCGTCGTCCGTCCCCATGGCAGATGCTCTAGTAAGAGGACTCCTGATAAAGATGGAAGTTCCTGGCCACTGCTAGAGTAGTAACCAATAGCGTAGACGTGGTGTCTATGTTAGAAGTTACCTTCGTTTGCCTCGTATCCTCTGGTTGAGGGATAGGCGACAGGTGGTGATAGCCCTGTCTGTCCTTCGTAATCCTCCACGTTCAGATACAGCGTAGAGCTGTAGGCCGGCTACGCTTGGCGGACCAAGTGTTCACCGGTGCCCGAAGTAAGTTTGTAGTAACCAAAGCTATCTTAAATTAGAATCTCTACCCCTAGAAATTCATGTATTCGTATGATCTGCTAATCTTAGCATAGCTATACAAGATCTTGCTCTAGTTTAGGTATATTCTTTTATTCTTTATTCTTTCTTTTATCTTTATCCTTGAGATTGGCTTGAGTGTGTGTGTCACACTATCCAATATTTATCCTATCTTACCCTTGCTATGAACTTTGGTCTATTATATAGTCATGTTATCTTGACTATGTCCTTACTAAAGACTTTTACACCATGCCTTCCTTTGGAAAAATATAAATGAACGATACCCGAATACTTTTGGGTGAAATGCTGCAACGATATATCTGTGTGCTTGCGGAAGATTTCTGCATGGGTTCAGAAATATCGTCAATGTATTTCATGGCGGCATCGCCAGGGATGGACTTAAAACTCCATACTAGTGATTGCGCTAAGAAATACCAACAGCGGTAACCTCGGTCTGGTCAGACGCCATCCCTGCATCACGCAGCTCATACAAGACAACACCGCCCAAGGCAGTGACGACTGGTATGATAACCACCAGTCAAATACGGCCCAATAAGACGCATGCACGATTCCACCCACAACGAGATGGAATCCACGACGAAGGCATAGACTTAGAGGCCATCCAAACCGGTGGGAGCCACGACCCCAACGATTGGGATCATGGCCCTCAGCTCCTTCGGTCAACAAAGCGACCGATGACCTGGGGGCGGCTACCAACTCTGGTACGACATCCTAGGAAACCACAAGGCGATGATGAATACCACGGCAAGGACCACGTTGCACAAGACGGTTGGTGAACCAACATTGTGCCTATAGTGCCACCACGGCCGGCACAGTAGCACCACGTTAAACCATGCCACAACGTGGTCACAAGACTAAGACGACAAACACATCCAGACGTGCTCCACAAGATGGCGTAGCTTGCAAGCCAAGTTAGCTAGGACCCTTCAATTGGGAGAACCTTCTTCTTTGTATATGCCCTGGCCCCGAACTCTATATAAGGGCAGCCAGGGCACCCATCTTGGGGATCCTCTACCATTTTTACTCATTCTCCATCGTAGTAGGGCTCCTAGAGCTTCCCTTCAGGTGGTCCATCTTCTAGCTCTAGCTCTCCAACCTCTTCCACCATTCTTGCAGCCCCCCCATTGTAAGAACTTTAGAGCATTCAAGTGAGGAACATGCACTCGATCATCTTTGAGACTAGACGTAGGGCTCTAGCCTGAATGAGTATAAATCCTTGTGTCTTTTGGATGCTACCATTGTCTTCCTAGAGCAGCACGACAATCGTATAAATTTACTAGTCCGATTTATAAAACACCGATAGTTGACGTGCCAGGTAGAGGCAGTTGCGCACTCCCATTCTTGTTGAGAAGGAAGCGATGGCCCCTCTCATCATCGGTGGACTCGCTCATGGAATGGCCCACGGTGGCCACATACACCGTGAAAAACTACGAGTTCATCGGCGTCAAAGGGCCAGCGCCCGTGTCTGCCTTCAGCTGTGGCCCGGACCTTAGCCCTAGAGATCTAGATCCTATGGCTCATGGCGAACACACCCTCAAAATTGCCCCTAGTGGTAGCATCCTAGAGTTCACCTACATAGAGGGGTGGCACCCTCACTCATCACCATCAGCGAGCACGCTCATGGAACGGCCCACGGTGGCCGCATCCAAGAGCTCATCACGATGGGAGGGCCAACGCCCTCCCTCACTAAAGGTCATGGCCAGGTCCTCTGTCCTAGAGGCCAAGCCCCCTTGGCCCATGGTGGGTAGATTCATGAAATGACTTTCTATAGCCATGCCCAAGAACCTATCACAACAAGACGACCAATACCGTTCATCGGCGAGCCACCTGTGGATGAGTCAAAGCGAAAGAAGACTCTAGCGGGGAGGGAGATCAACATGACTGCGACTCAAGCCAGGGCCACCCCAGCTTATCTGAAATGGTCGGAAGCAGTGGTCACCTTCGATAGGTCTAATCACGCCAACCACATTTAGCCGCCAAGACGGTTCCCCCTCATTGTCAGCACAACAGTTGGTGAAACACGCCTCACTAAAGTGCTGATGGACAGGGGAGCAAACTCAACATCCTATACTTGCGAACGTACAACACTATGGGCCTCTCTAGGGTGGTGATACGGCCGACAAGTGCCCCCGTCTATGGGGTTGTACCCAGAGCATGAGCTTATCCTCTCGGGCAGATCACCCTATCCACTACACTTGGAGGAGGAACGAACTTCCATATGAAAACACTCAACTTCTAGGTAATGAACCTCTTTAGCGCTTACCAAGCCATTTTAGGTCGGCCATGCTACGCGAAATTCATGATCATTCCTAACTATACTTACCTCAAGCTTAAACTCCCTTGTCCTTGAGGAACCATCATAGCAAGTGGCGACCTGCACTAGGCGCACTCCTTCCAGGAGGAAAACCTTAGCATCACAGCGGCAGCGAGCCAAGCCTTCGAGCTACGAACTATCTAGGCTACCATGATCGAGGTCATGCTTGAATCCATCATGAGGAAGCAGTCCATGGGAGCCTTCAAGCCCAAGAGTACATTAAGGAAGTGCAGATCAACCCTGAAGACACCAGCAAAACTGTTCAAATCGGTTGCGGCCATTCCAATCGACAAGAGCATGAGCTCATCGACTTCCTAGTCCATAATTAGGACATCTTTGCATGGAAACCTTCTGACATGCCAGGAATCCTGAGGCAAGTCACTGAGCATAGCATTGATATCTTACTCGGAGCCAAACCGTTCAAACAGTGCCTTTGTCCCTTCAATGACGAAAGGTGGAAGGCCATTAGAGAAGAGATCGCCAGGCTCCTGGCGATAGGATTCATCAAGGAAGTCTTCCACCCAGAATGGATCACCAACCCGGTCTTGGTCTAGAAGAAGAATGGGACCTAGAGGATGTGCGTGGACTACACCAACCTAAACAAGGCATGCCCAAAGGTACCCTACCCGCTACCGTGAATTGATCAGGTAGTTGACTCGACCACGGGTTGCGAAACCCTATGCTTCCAAGATGCATATTCGGGGTGCCATCAAATCACAATGAAGGAGGTCGACCAGCTCACAACCTCCTTCATCACCCCATTCGGTGCCTACTACTACATCACCATGCCCTTTGGACTCAGGAATGTGGGAGCCACCTACCAAAGATGCATGAACCGATGCCTCAGCGAGCTCATCGAGGGAAATCATGGAATTCTACATCAACGACATCATCATAAAGTCTAGGAAAGCTGACCAGCTGGTCAGCAATCTAGAGGCCGCCTTCACTCGTCTTAGAGAATTCAGGATCAAGCTCAACCCCAAAAAATATGTATTCGGGGTCCCTAAGGGAAAGTTCCTCGGATTCATCATTTCTGAGCGAGGCATCAAAGCCAACCCAGAGAAGATCATGGTAATCGAGAATCTAGGCCCCATCATGAACCTAAAGGGAGTCCAAAAGCTCATGGGATGCTTGGCCTCTCTTAGCTGCTTCATCTCATGGCCAGGGGAGCGTGGCATGCCACTATAGAAGCTCCTAAAAAGGCTAATCAGTTCACCTGGGCGACTAAAGTGTAGGAGGCCCTCGAGAAGCTCAAGGCGTTCCTAGCAACAACCCCAACACTGGTATCACTTGAGAAGGGAGAACCACTCCTCTACATTGCCGCGACCACTTTGGTGGTCAGCGCGGCACTCGTTGTCGAACAAGAAGAGAGTTGGCTCTCCCATAAGATCTAGAGGCCAATATACTTCATTAGTGAGGTCCTCTCAGACACTATGTGTTACCAACAAATCTAGAAGCTAATCTACATCATCCTCATCGCCAAATGAAAGATGTTGCATTACTTTGAGGGACACCCCATTGTGGTCATGGTGTCCGCCCCACTCGGTGATGTGATCCAAAACCGTGTTGCCTCTGGCCGTGTGGCCAAATGGGCAACCAAGCTCATGGGTTGCGACATCACTTACGTCCCAAGAATAGTGGTTAAATCGTAAGTCCTCGTAGACTTCATCGCTGAATGGACCGAAGTACAGACGCCCCCACCTCCGACCTGCCAGGAATACTGGACGCTATATTTTGATCGGTCGCTCATGGCCACAGGAGCAGGGGTCGGGGTCGTCCTAATCTCCCCGATAGGAGAGTGCATGGAGTATGCCATCCGACTCTACTTCCAGGCCACCAACAACATCGCAGAATATGAAGCCCTCATCCATGGCCTTAGGATTGCCTCCAAGCTAGGTGCCCGCCACCTCTTCATTAGAGGAGACTCAAAGCTGGTCATCAGCTAGGTCATGAAAGAAGCATCATGTCACGATAGCAAGATGGTAGCTTACTGCGATGAAGTCTAGAAGCTCGAAGAAAGATTCGACAGGCTAGAACTCCACCACATCCTCAGATGAGATAACCTAGCCACCTACTCCCTAGCTAAGGTCACATTAAGTCAGGGACGTACCCCACCAGGAGTGTTCATCAACGGCATGCACGAACCATCAGTGTGAGCTCTTTGGCCACATGACCAAACAACGGGCATGGCCGGCAAGGCAGACCCGCCCTACCAATCGAACACCACCACAACCTGAAGGTCGTGGGCCCTACTAGCCTGATGGCAATCAATCGAGTGGCGATAGACACTAGGACGGACTGGACCACGCCCTTCATAGAGTACTTAGTGCGGGGGAATTTACCTGATGACCTAATGGAGGCGTGGCGCCTAGCAAGGCGCTGTAAATCTTACATGATCATAGGAATCATCCTTTACAAGCGCAGCACCTTAGAAATTCTCCATAGATGCATCTCATAAGAAGAGGGGCAGCGACTCCTATGGGAGGCCCATGTAGGAATCTACGGACATCACGTGGCACCTAGAACGCTAGTTGGGAAAGTCTTTCGACAAGGCTTTTACTGGCTCACAATGGTTGCGGACGCTCAACAAATCGTACGAAGCTACGAAGGATGTCAGTTCTGCGCGCGACAAATACAATTACCAATGCAAGAGCTGCAAACCATCCCATTAACATGGCCTTTTGTGACCTAGGGGCTTGACCTGCTCAGACCCTTCAGGAAAGCACCCGAGGGCTACAACCACCTTCTGGTGACGATCGACAAATTTTCCAAGTGGGTCAAAGCTAAACCCATAGCAAGAGTAAGATCCAAACATGCGGTGGAATTCTTCCTCGAAATCGTATACAGATTTGGAGTCCTAAACTCCATAATCACCGACAATGGCACACTCTCCATCAGGAAGAAGTTCCTCTGATTCTGCGATGACTACGGCATTCGAGTCAACTAGGCCTCTGTCGCTCACCCACGAACCAATGGCAAAGTGGAGCGTGCGAATGCCATGATACTTTAGGCCCTCAAACCCTGCATCTTCGATAGGCTCAACAAGTTTGTGGGCCGATGGGCGGGTGAGGTATCAGCCATGCTCTAGGGCTTGAGAACAACTCCAAACCGATCCACTGGTTTCACACCGTTCTTCATGGTGTATGGCACCGAAGCCGTCCTACCAACCAACCTCAACTATGGAGCACCTTGAGTCCTAGCATACAACGAAGCTAAACTAGAGAAGGATTGGCAAGACACATGTAACACCCTAGGTGTTTGGCTTCCACATTTGCACTTGCATTTCATGAACATGAGCACCATTTATCCATTCATGAGCTTATATTGCATGAAATATGTTTTTGAAACAATGCAACATATTGTTATATTTCATGTGTGTTGGTTTTATGAAATGAATAGTGTGCAACACTCAAGTGCAACTTGTGCAACTCACTTTAGTGAAACATGGTTAGTTAGTACTATGCAACAAAATCATAAAACATGTGAAACATGACTTTGAAACAAAGGTAACATTTCACTTGTTTTTCCTTGTTTCAATGCATGTAATGCTTGATTTTTGTGTGACCAATGTGTGGTGTGGCTAATTATCCTCTTAAGCAACTTAGTTATACTTAGAAAGTCATTAGGAACAATGTTCATGTTGATCATTTTGCCTAATTAGGTTTCCAAGTCATGGTTTGACCATTATGGACCCCTAGAGCTCCTGAGTTTGACTATTTAAAAAGTGTAGCTTAGAGTGTTTGCATGTCTGAGCAACCTAAAGCAAAGTCATAGCAAATTTTATAAGGAACAAACTTTATTTAGAAGCCAAGTCATGAAAATGTGCACAACATGTTCAAAAAGGTCCCACAAGTCAGTTTTGGGGTTGTATTCAACACTTAGAAATTTTTTAAGTATGAAGACTGGATTTCAGTTTCATTTACACAACTTGTTAGACTTGTAGCTCCCAAACCAAGCTGAATTAGCTCAAGCTCCAATTGTAAAAGTTGTAGTTCACATGTCGATGTCCAACTTTGTCAATTACACCAGAGCCTGGATCATCACGGATTGTGAGTTTGAAGCTCGCCAAGTCACGCTGTCAGGCTCGATCGGTTTCACTAAAATGCGTCTACAGTGCCGACCGGCAACAGAGGGTGAACGCCATGTGGCGCTGCTTGTCACCGGCTGCTTGACCACGCAAGCCATGTGCCATGGTCGGCCTGGCACCGCTGTCCGCTGTCCACTGCAAGAGCCCACGCCCTTCTGCCCTCCCAGCTCACATTTCCATTTCTTGCTCTTCCTTCGTTTCCCACCGCAGCCGAAGCGAAGCCACCGCCAAGCCATTGTAGCCAAATAAGCCGCCGTCGCCTAGCTCACTCGCCACTGCAAAATCACCACCTCCAGCTAACCCACAGCTCCGCCGTGTCCTCCTCTACCTCGTCGACCTTCTAGCTGAGCCAGACGAGCCATAGGTGAGGGCCTTTGGCCATTTTTTCGATGCTGTTGCCATGGCCGTACCTCGTCAGAGTTGGCGCTTGTCGTGGTCGGCTGCCTCCAAACCCTTCCTACCTATTCTAGTGCACGCATGAGGAACCATCTGAGCCGTAGTGTCTACCTCGAAGACATAGCCCTAGGATTCACCGCCGTTGAGCTGGAACATGGCCGCACTCTGCCGTGCGCCATGGCCGAGCCATCGAGCTCCATGGCTAGGGTACTTAGGGGTCGGTAGAGTTGGTGGATAGGGTATCAATCGGCGCATGATGTTTAGGCGGTCACGTTGGTACCGTTCTCGTCGCCGGTGAAGCCGCCGTCGGCGAGCTTCGCCGCTGCCGCGCCGTCGCAAGCCGCCTCCCCTGTTTCCATTCGCTGACCGGTGGGGTCATCTGACCCGAGGGCCCCACTTGCCAGTGACCGTTGAGCAATAGGATAGTTCAAATATCCCAGTTTTGATGCTGTTTTGTAAAATGTATATCTCCAAATTGGTAGATCCAAATGGGGTGATTCCAATTTTGTTAGGATCATAGTGAAGTTTAGTATTAAAGAAAAATATGACATGAACACTTATAGTGGAAATTTTGGATGAATTAAATAGGAATGTGAAATGTGTTTTTAAATGCATGCAAAATTGTTTAAATTATATCTTGAGTTTTTATACTCCAAAATATATGAAATTTTGTTGGTAAGCTATTCTTGCTTAGTTGAAGCTCTCGTAAAAATTTGAGAGTCATTGTATGTATGGTTTTTGAGTTATAGATTTTTCTTTTATCATTAATTGATCCTTGTGTGAATGTTTGTAAATTATCTAGGAGTCCAATGACCATGAAATTTTGTGGGGAGTATCCTAGTACCTTAAGGATGCTAGGAAAAATATAAAATCTGTTGCTTGACACTTTTCACTAAGGTTTCTTAATTATGTCATTTTAAGCCATTATGTCTTATCATTTTTGTGTAGGCTGTTATAATTGCTCAAATGATGTGAAATTTTTAAAGTAGTCTACTTGGAGCATGTAGTACTTACTGTAATTTTTATAGATTAAATGGTGTAGTTCTCATATATGTTTGTTATTTCTCTTAATTAATCAAATAAATTAAGAAAGGCATTAAAAGAAATGAGTTGATGGTGAACACCTTACTTTCTGGTGTTCTTGTGACATGTGTGATGAGTGAGTAAAGCTAGTTTTGTCCAATTATATATTTGCAACATAAGTTAATAATTATTTTTCTGCATCATGTCTTTCGGGATAGTTCTAGGGACTTTACAAAGTTCCCCATGATATTTTAGTTTTCTGAGAAATTGGGGAATACAAAAGTTGTAGAGAACTTATGTATCTAGCTCCTGTTAAAATTTGGTGGTATTTGGCCTAGTAGTTTAGGAGTTACAGTCGTTTAAAGTTGGAGCACAGTTTTGCCTGCTCCCTGCCTTGTGAAGATAGATTTCTGTTGATTAAAGAATTTGATCTAGTAAAGGTTAGAATCATGCCTTGAGGTCTGAAAATGAATTATATACAATTTCATAAGCTTTCCAAATTGTCTTGTTGCATGTCATTTGGATTTCTAAATCTCCAGTTATGGCTAGTTTACTGTACCGCTATATAGTTCCTATTTTGCTGAAATACAAATATTTGTGTGTATGCTTTGTTGCAATGTTCTTGTTGATTGTTTAGGTGCTAGCCTAACTTGAGAACATGCTTAGGTGTAGGTGCTAGGTCCTTAACTGAAGATGAGCAATTATACATTAGGTTGTATAAACTTGGTAAGTTAAAGTGATTTGAATAGAACCTAAGTCGGGAAATGTGGACTGCAGTAAGCATGTGTATTCCCCGAGCATTCCTAGCTTCGTTCCTGTGTATCCATGATATTTATCTTGCACATTTATGCAATAGGTGTGCCAGAGGGAGTGACGCTGCTAGAGTTCGAAGGAGCCAACCAGGAGGAGGAGCCCGAGGTGTAGGAAATTGATGAAGCAGCCGCCGAGGAGGAGTTGCCCGAGTGCCCTAACCACTGTCCTTCCTCTTTCCTAAAAGGCAAGCCCCAAAGCATATTAAGTCTCCTATGTTTTTACAAATACCTTGAGTATCTTTTATTCGTTGATGATGCATTAAGTATAGGAATTGGTTGGAACTAATTGTTGCATTATATATCCATCCTTTTCCAGATATCGCACTGAAATCCTATTTAAGTCTATGAATGGGTTAAATGCTTAGCCATGCTTAGTGCGGTAGAAGTCAGGTGATTTCCTGTCACCTACGAGCTTTAGGATGAGGTAGATCATGGTTGGCTATATTTGCTATCGTGGAAAAGAACCATGTTAATAATGAATTAAGACCGGGCAGAGTCTTGTGTAGGGTTGGACATAGTGACTCCGTTTGTGTCGTTTAAGGACCGATACGCTGTACGTCCTCATGTCATATTGAACACAGCCTAACACTTAGCTAGTCGGATAAGTCGTTCTGACTGTGAAGCCTAGTAGCTCGACTCAGGCCAGGGACACGAGCATTGGCGTGCATTCTGGAGGTAGTAAGGATATGCGGAGAGCCATTGGCATAAGTCCAAGGCGGGTTAGAGTCCCGAACAACCTTGGTAGAGTGGTTCTCTGAGAATGTTGATCTGTTTGGACTCGCGACTCCTGAATCGTACCAAAGGTGACTTGTTTGCGACCCTAATGGGGGAAGCAGGGTTTGTGTTTAGGAATACCCCTCCAGCTGGATAGGAATCGATTCGAATCGTCGTCTCTCCCGGACAGTGAGAACTTGACTGAGCAGCGGCAACATAGATTCAATTAATTTAATGATATGGCTAAATGGATGATGATGATAATGTTGCCACGATTTATACCTACTATGGTTATTAATGTTTGCATCTTAATCAAATGATTGCTTAGTACAAGTGCTAATATAGATGATAGGTTAATGGCTAAAAGTCACTGCTAGTTCAGGTCAAGAGTTGATCATTATTACTTATGCTTTTCCGCAAAAAGAAAATGTCAGCCAGATCCACTAAAGTAAGCTATGCATGATCCTTGGTGTCAATTGTTTTGGTTTCTGATGGGTAAGTCTAGCTGAGTACATTCTCGTACTCAGGGTTATTCCCTCTTGTTGCAGATGACCTTCTATATTAGGGATTCTATAAGTATTGTCTCCACCCGGCGGGTGACGAAGACTAGATCATGGGCATGATCTCTATTTCTCTTATCTAAATGCTTTTGCGGGTTGTGATCAGGAAACCAGTATTTGTATTTGAACTCGGGTGTGTAAATCAAACTATTTGCTTCCACGTACTTTACAACACTTGTTTTGTAATAACGATGACTTTGAGGTGATGTAATCTATTTGCAAACCATCTATGAAATGTTGTAACATATGATATGTTATGTTGAATTACTATGATCTTGGTTGTATGCAAGTTGGTTTGAAATCCTTCGAGGTTTCAGTTGACTACCGGGTTTATATGGGCTCAAGTGCGAGAATTTGATCATTTCGGCGATTGTTTTTGTACTTGTGCTCTTATAAATTGGTCGGTTCTGTGATAGCTAACATCAGAGCTAGATTCAACACTAAACATGTCATACAGGTATTTAAAACAAAAGCTTTTGTTGTGAAAATGGTTTTCCAACTTATAGTTATATATAAGTGTTCAAAAACCAAAACTTTTATGATGTACTGGTGATCACATCCCTTGTAGACCACTTAAGGACTTCTAGGTGGCTTATATATAATTACTAACTTGGGGGAAATTGATTGTTTCTAATTCGTCGTCCATGCGGCGTGATATTGCATGGGTGCCATTCGCTTGAATGGTAATGTATGGATCAATTGCCTCTATGCTAAGGTAAGTGTGAGTTGTGAGAGCATGACCGTCCAACCGTCGGTCTAGGGGAGAGTTAGTTGTGATTACTGGAGTATTTACATGTTGCATATATGTAAATATGAAGGTACTTAATTGTGGGTACATCTGTCAGGTAGTTTGGATACCAAAAAAATATATATCTGGGGATGTATATATGAAAAGTATCTTAGTTACTATTGTTGTTATTAGCATTATATCTTGTTGGGTTGGGCTGCAATGAAGTTTTCTGCAGGTATGCTAACAACGCACCATGTAGATCGACTAGTTACCGCTAATTGAGAGGATGTATGTATGCCACCGTATAATCTGCTAAAACTTAAATTTTCTTAGGTTTGTGAGGACATACAGAACGAGCATGCATCATATTCACTCATGTCATTCATATTGCATTACTCCCTCCCTTATAATTGCTTATCCCAAGTATTAAGTTCAATCTCTCAGCAAAATAATCCTCTCATGTGAGTTGCATCCCTTTTTGATACAGATGGCCGCGCTCGTGTTTCCTACTGGTAGCAGCACCTTTTTGGACCAGTTCAGTATGGCCACCTTGCTCTGGAGGGTGCTCAGTTCAGTTGGGTACCCAGAGGCACCCCGCTACACGTGGAGGCAGGCGGTGCCATTGGGAGATGTACCTTGGTATGTTGTGACCTTTATAGTGCCGCAGAACCCCACGAGGCCGTTGTGGCATGGGTGGAGCATTGAGACTGATGGGCAAAGCCCATGGGAAGCCGCTCAAGTTGCTACCCTTGATGTGCTAATGGATATAGCACAGAGCTTCAGGGATGAGTTAGTGGGTGGACCAGCTTTATCTATTCTCCGAGTGGCTCCTACTGAGGCTAAGTGGACTCAAGAAGTTGGCCAGGCCTTGGTTCAAGGCCGTGGTAAACGTGTTCAGAGCGACAATGCTAGAATGAGTGCTATGATGGCCGTCTTGAAGCTTTGTCGAGTTAGGCAAGACACCCTTTCTAGTGTGCTAGAAGAAGCTAGCAAGGCAATGGTAGCCCAACACAAGTTCAGGTTGCGTGGCCACAAGTATCTCCGTAGGGCGGATGCATGTGGGTGAGCTTAGTAAGAAGTAGATGAGATTCAAGGTATTACAAATTATCACCTGCAGCAGTGGGGTCAAACAGCATGCGAGAGAGACGAGCTACATAACCAACTGATGAACCTCACTATAGAGAGAGATGAGGCAGCATAGGAGTTGGATCGTGTGACCCATCACAGAGATGTAGCTTTAGAGTTGGTAGAAGAAAGATGTCAGGGCTGGATCATGGCTAACCACAATGCTTTCCAAAGGGAGCAAGAACTCCAAGAGTAGCTTGAAGAGCTTTAGGTTGAGCACCATCAACTGAACAACCGTTTGTTCCCTATTCCTCACCCCATACCAAGGTACCCTAATATGGGTGGACCTCAAGTGATTGAGGCCGATGAAGAGGAAGAGGACATGCAGATGGATGACAATGCAGCTGAACCTACAAATGAAGAAGAGGAGGAAGATCTGGAAGAAGTCCAAGGCGTCTCTAATGTGGACAGCGATCACTTGGATGAGTAGTTAGTTAGCAAGTCTCACTAGTTTAAGCTTTTGTAATCATTAGTGTAATGGACCTAGTACAATGACTGATGTGGGATGTACCTTTTAATTCAAACTTGGCATGTAATGTACTTTAATCCGCTCCCGTCGGGATGCGTATCTTGTTGGTTAAGTTTAAAATTATCATGTTGGAATGCACTGCGTATGGCGCTAGTAATCTAATTGATGATGTGGTGATTGGAGAATGAATTATTGCCTCTATTTATTGTATGAATTTTTCATTCTCTCCAGTAAATTTAGTTTGGCGTAATTACATTCTTCCTCTCCAATGTGCTGACATCACCAATAATTGTTGGTTGCGCATTGTTGTAGATGCCTCGCACTCGTTCCATAGGTGCGGCCAGTGATGATGATGATCTTCCACCACCACCACCCACACCAATGGAATTGATGGCAATTCTTGCGGAAGGACAGCGCACTATGGCTGAGGCTCTCCACACGATTGCAAATCAGGATGGTCGTGGTGCACGCCAAGGACCGGAACCAAATCACTACAGTGACTTCAAAGATTTCCTTGACACGAAACCCCCAATCTTCAAGGAGGCTAAGAAGCCCCTACAAGCTGATGAGTGGTTGAACACTCTTGAGTAGAAATTCCGTCTGCTTCGTTTGACAGAAGTGCTGAAGACCGAATATGCTTCTCACCAACTACATGGGCCAGTTGGTATTTGGTGGAGTCATCATCGGTCCACTATGCCCGCTAATGCCCAAATCACTTGGGATCAGTTCAAGTCTGCTTTCAGGGGAAATTATATTCCTCCTGGTCTCATGGCAATCAAGCATACAAAGTTCATAAAGCTAACCCAGGGGAACAAGAGCATGAATGAATACCTATAGGCTTTCAATAACCTTGCAAGGTATGCTATTGAGTTTGTTGACACTGATGCCAAAAAGATCGCTAGTTTCAAGTGGGAACTTAGCCCCAAATTGATGAAGACCATGGGAAATTGCAAGTGTGCTCATTTTAATGAGTTTGTGAGTGATGCTCTGTCGCAAGAGAACAACAATGCTATATATGCTACTTTGAAAAGTCAAAAGAGGGCCTATGAGGCGGATGCCTCACAATCCAAGGCTCCAGTCACCCAAAGGGCTCCATTCCGCCCTCTAGCATCAGCTGCTAAATTCTGCCCCCCGCAGAAGAAGAATCCAGGCAGGACTGGATTTTGTAAGGTCTTTACAGTTGCTCTTCCCAAGGGCACTACCAGCCAAGGTAGTTCCAAGGCTCCTCCAAGCAACATGCCATGCTGGAACTGCAACAAGATAGGCCACTGGGCAAGGGAGTGCCCTTACCCTAAGAAGAATAGCTACCAAGGTGGCCGTCAGGGGTAGGTGAACCACACTAATATTGCTGATATTCCTTCAGGAGAGGTAGTAACTGCTGGTAAGTTTCTGGTGAATCAACACCTCATAGTTGTACTATTTGATTCAGGTGCTTCGCATTCTTTCATTAGTCCCGCATTTGCATCCAAGTTTATACAGAAAACATACACTATTGAGGGTGAGGGTTATTATATTAGGGCTGCTAGTGGTACTATCCCAACCAAGCTTGTAGTTGGGGACGTACAATTTGAGATAGAGGGGCGAAGTTATCAGGTTGATCTGGTAGTTTTACTGGGGCTGGGTATCGACATGATATTGGGAATGAACTAGACGAGTAGTCATGGAGTGCTTATTGATACATCAACTAAAGTAGTCATGCTCAGAGATCCTGGTAATCAGGAGGGTTTTCTAGTACAGCTACCCAGGGACATCAATCTTTCCTGTACAGCTAATGTGGTGCAAGCAAAGTCTATGGCAGATATCCCTGTCGTGTGTGATTTTCTGAATGTTTTTCCTGATGATTTGCCTGGATTGCCCCTGGATCGAGACATGGAGTTCAAGATAGAGTTGCTACCTGGTACAACACCCATCTCTAGAAGGCCTTATAGGATGCCTCCCAATGAATTAGCCGAACTTAAGACCCAGTTGAATGAACTTCTAAAGAAGGGCCTTATCCATCCTAGTTCATCTCCATGGGGGTGCCCAGCTATCTTTGTAAAAAGAAGGACCAATCACTATGCATGTGTGTAGATTATAGGCCCTTGAATGCAGTTACAATCAAGAATAAGTACCCTCTGCCATGTATAGATATCTTATTTGATCAGTTGTCTAAAGCAAAAGTCTTTTCCAAGATTGATTTGAGATCTGGTTATCATCAAATCAAAATTCAGCCTGAGGATGTTCCAAAAACTGCATTCTTCATAAGATACGGTCTGTATAAGTACCTTGTTATGTCTTTTGGATTGACCAATGCCCCCGCACACTTCATGTATTTGATGAATTTGGTGTTTATGTCTGAGTTGGACAAATTTGTGGTGGTATTTATAGATGATATCCTAGTTTATTTTGAGAATGAAGAAGATCATGTTGAACATTTGTGAGTGGTTCTCACTAGATTGCGGGAACACAAGCTTTATGCAAAGTTCAGCAAGTGTGAATTCTGGCTTCGTGAGGTACCTTTTCTTGGACACGTGTTGTCCGATGGTGGAATTATGGTGGATCCCACCAAGGTGCAAGAAGTGTTGGATTGGAAGGCTCCCATCTCGGTGCACGAGGTTCAGAGTTTTCTAGGATTGGCTGGCTATTATCGTCGCTTCATCCCAGATTTCTCTAAAATAGCCAAGCCTATGACTCGGTTGCTGCAAAAAGACATGAAGTTTGTCTAGACTTCTGAGTGTGATGCGGCTTTCCACACCCTGCGAACTCTTCTAACTTCGGCTCCAGTTTTGGCGCAGCCGGATATCGAGAAACCTTTTGATGTGTTCTGTGATGCATCAGGAATAGGTTTAGGAGGTGTTCTTATGCAAGAGGGTAGAGTCATTACTTATACCTCTTGCCAACTTCAGAAGCATGAGGTGAACTATCCGACGCATGACTTGGAACTCGCTACAGTTGTTCATGCTTTAAAGGCATGGAGACATTATTTGCTCGGCAATGTGTGCCATATCTACACTGATCATAAAAGCCTCAAGTACATCTTGACTCAACCGGAGTTGAATATGCGTCAGAGAAGATGGCTCGAGTTGATCAAGGATTATAACCTCCAAGTGCACTATCATCATGGCAAGGCAAACATTGTCGTGGATGCCTTAAGCAAGAAATCTCATTGCCACTCTTTGATTGAAAGTGACTTCCATTTGTCAAAACTCCTACATCTTGCAGTCCTTCACAATATCACTCTCAGTTGTACTCTACAGAGTCGAATTATCAAGCTACAGAAGATAGATTCAGGTGTGTTCCACATCAAGCGTAAGATGAAAGAGCAAGAAACCAAACATTTTCGGGTAGATGAGAATGACGTGTTATGGTTCAAGGATAGGTTGGTGGTTCCAAAGGATAGAGAGCTTAGAGATCAAATCATATCCGAAGCCCATTCCTCTAAATTATCTATTCATTTTGGTAGTAACAAAATGTATCATGATTTGAAGCCTTACTTTTGGTGGACCAAAATGAAGAAAGAGATAGCCGCTTATGTGGCTAGGTGTGACACTTGTTGTCGAGTCAAAGCTATGCACATGAAGGCGGGATTACTTCAGCCACTCTCTATTCTAGGTTGGAAATAGGAGGAGATAAGTATGGATTTTATTGTTGGACTCCCTACTACTTAGAGGAATTTTAACTCCATTTGAGTGATTGTAGACCGTCTGATCAAGTCTGCACACTTCATTCCTGTCCGCATAGATTTCCGTCCAACTGACTATGCGGAGTTGTACTTTAATCAGATAGTCCGACTTCATGGGATACCTCACACTATTGTCTCTGATAGAGGACCACAGTTCATTGCTCACTTTTGGGAGCACTTACATAGATTATTAGGAACTAAGTTAGTAAGAAGTTCTGCCTATCATCCACAAACCAATGGGCAAACTGAACGAGTGAATCAAATCTTAGAAGATATGTTGAGAGCATGTGTCATCTCGGCTAAGGGTTCATGGGAAAAGTGGTTGTCCCTAGCTGAATTCTCGTACAATAATAGTTATCAAGAGAGTATCAAGATGGCACTGTTTGAAGCTTTGTATGGCCGAAAGTGTAGAACCCCATTGAATTGGGTAGAACCTGGTGAAAGGAGATGTTATGGAATTAATTTTGTTCAAGAAGCCAAAGAACAAGTCCGTACTATCCAAACCCATATGGCCACAGCTCAAGCTAGGCAGAAAAGTTATGCTGATCGTCGTAGAAAACCTATTGAGTTCGATGTTGGAGACTTCGTTTATCTGAAAGTCTCACCCACGAAGAGTGTCCAACGCTTTGGTGTGAAGCGAAAGCTTGTGTCGAGATATGTTGGTCTGTTTGAAATCATTGGACAAAGTGGTAAGGTAGCATACAAGATCCAATTACCTCCTGAGATGAGTGCTATCTTCAATGTCTTTCATGTATCCCAATTGAAGAAATGTCTTCGCGTCCCTGAAGAGAGAGTTCCACTAGGGGATATCGAGTTAAAATCTGATTTGACTTTTGAAGAAAAGCCAGTCTGAGTAATTGACACTCGCGAGCAAGTGACTCAGAGTCGGGTGGTCAAGTTCTACAAAGTCATATGGAGTAATCAGGGTAGTGAACGCGATGCAATGTGGGAAAGAGAATATTATTTGAGGGACGGTTATAAGGAATTCTATCAACAATGGTACGCTTGCCAAATCTCAGGATGAGATTTTTATAAGGGGGGAGGGCAGTAACACCCCAGGTGTTTGGCTTCCACATTTGCACTTGCATTTCATGAACATGAGCATCATTCATCCATTCATGAGCTTATATTGCATGAAACATGTTTTCGAAACATTGCAACATATTGTTATATTTCATGTGTGTTGGTTTTATGAAATGAATAGTGTGCAACACTCAAGTGCAACATGTGCAACTCACTTTAGTGAAACATGGTTAGTTAGTACTATGCAACAAAATCATAAAACATGTGAAACATGACTTTGAAACAAAGGTAACATTTCACTTGTTTTTCCTTGTTTCAATGCATGTAATGCTTGATTTTGGTGTGACCAATGTGTGGTGTGGCTAATTATCCTCTTAATCAACTTAGTTATACTTAGAAAGTCATTAGGAACAATGTTCATGTTGATCATTTTGCCTAATTAGGTTTCCAAGTCATGGTTTGACCATTATGGACCCCTAGAGCTCCTGAGTTTGACTATTTAAAAAGTGTAGCTTAGAGTGTTTGCATGTTTGAGCAACCTAAAGCAAAGTCGTAGAAAATTTTATAAGGAACAAACTTTGTTTAGAAGCCAAGTCACGAAAATGTGCACAACATGCTCAAAAAGGTCCCACAAGTCAGTTTTGGGGTTGTATTCAACACTTAGAAATTTTCTAAGTATGAAGACTGGATTTCAGTTTCATTTACACAACTTGTTAGACTTGTAGCTCCCAAACCAAGCCGAATTAGCTCAAGCTCCAATTGTAAAAGTTGTAGTTCACATGTCGATGTCCAACTTTGTCAATTACACAAGAGCCTAGATCATCACGGATTGTGAGTTTGAAGCTCGCCAAGTCACGCTGTCAGGCTCGATCGGTTTCACTGAAACGCATCTACAGTGCCGACCGGCAACAGAGCGTGAACGCCGTGTGGCGCCGCGCATCGCCGGCCGCCTGACCGTGCAGGCCACGTGCTGTGGCTGGCCTGGCGCCGCTGCCCACTGTCCACTGCAAGAGCCCACGCCCTTCTGCCCTCCCAGCTCACATTTCCATTTCCTGCACTTCCTTCGTTTCCCACCGCAGCCGAAGCGGAGCCACCGCCTCGCCATTGCTGCCAAACAAGCCACCATCGCCTAGCTCACTCGCCACCACAAAATTACTGCCTCTAGCTAACCCACAGCTCCGCTGTGTCCTCCTCTATCTCGTCGACCTTCTAGCTAAGCCAGACGAGCCGTAGGTGAGGGCCTTTAGCCATTTTTCCGACGCCGTCACCATGGCCGTACCTCGCTGGAGTTGGCACTTGTCGTGGCCGACCGCCTCCGAACCCTTCCTGCCTATTCTAGTGCGCGCATGAGGAACCATCTGAGCCATAGTGTCTACCTCAAAGACATAGCCCTAGGATTCACCGCCGTTGAGCTGGAACACGGCCGCACACCGCCGTGCGCCATGGCCGAGCTGCCGAGCTCCGTGTCCAGGGTACTTAGGGGTTGGTAGAGTTGGTGGATAGGGTGTCAATCGACAAGTGATGTTTAGGCGGTCACGTTGGTGCCGTTCTCATCGCCGGTGAAGCCGCCGTTGGCAAGCTTCGCCGCTGCCGCGCCGTCGCAAGCCGCCTCCCCTATTTCCATTCGCTGACCGGTGGGGTCATCTGACCCGAGGGCCCCACTTGCCAGTGACCGTTGAGCAATAGGATAGTTCAAATATCCCAGTTTTGATGCAGTTTTGTAAAATGTATATCTCCAAATTGGTAGATCCAAATGGGGTGATTCCAATTTTGTTAGGATCATAGTGAAGTTTAGTATTAAAGAAAAATATGACATGAACACTTATAGTGGAAATTTTGGATGAATTAAATAGGAATGTGAAATGTGTTTTTAAATGCATGCAAAATTGTTTAAATTATATCTTGAGTTTTTGTGCTCCAAAAATTATGAAATTTTGTTGGTAAGCTATTCTTGCTTAGTAGAAGCTCTGGTAAAAATTTGAGAGTCATTGCATGTATGGTTTTTAAGTTATAGATTTTTCTTTTATCATTGAATGATCCTTGTGTGAATGTTTGTAAATTATCTAGGAATCCAATGACCATGAAATTTTGTGGGGAGTATCCTAGTACCTTAAGGATGCTAGGAAAAAATATAAAATCTGTTGCTTGACACTTTTCACTAAGGTTTCCTAATTATGTCATTTTAAGCCATTATGTCTTATCATTTTTGTGTAGGCTGTTATAATTGCTCAAATGATGTGAAATTTTTAAAGTACTCTACTTGGAGCACGTAGTACTTACTGTAATTTTTATAGATTAAATGGTGTAGTTCTCATATATGTTTGTTATTTTTCTTAATTAATCAAATAAATTAAGAAAGGCATTAAAAGAAATGAGTTGATGGTGAACACCTTACTTTCTGGTGTTCTTGTGACATGTGTGATGAGTGAGTAAAGCTAGTTTTGTCTAATTATATGTTTGCAACATAAGTTAATAATTATTTTTCTGCATCGTGTCTTTCGGGACAGTTCTGGGGACTTTACAAAGTTCCCCATGATATTTTGGTTTTCTAGGAAATTGGGGAATACAAAAGTTGTAGAGTACTTATGTATCTAGCTTCTGTTAAAATTTGGTGGCATTTGGCCTTGTAGTTTAGGAGTTACAGCCATTTAAAGTTGGATCATAGTTTTGTCTGCTCTCTGTCTTGTGAAGACATATTTCTGTTGATTAAAGAATTTGACCTGGTAAAGTTTAGAATCATGCCTTAAGGTCTGAAAATGAATTATATACAATTTCATAAGCTTTCCAAATTGTCTTGTTGCGTGTCATTTGGATTTCTAAATCTCTCATTATGGCCAGTTTACTGTACCGTTATATAGTTCCTATTTTGCTTAAATACAAATGTTTGTGTGTATGCTTTGTTGCAATGTTCTTGTTGATTGTTTAGGTGCTAGCCTAACTTGAGAACATGCTTAGATGCAGGTGCTAGGTCCTTAACTGAAGATGAGCAATTATACATTAGGTTGTATAAACTTGGTAAGTTAAAGTGATTTGAATAGAGCCTAAGTCAGAAAATGCGGACTGCGGTAAGCATGTGCATTCCCTAAGCATCCCTAGCTTCATTCCTATGCATTCATGATATTTATCTTGCACATTCATGCAATAGGTGTTCCGGAGGGAGTGACGCTGCTGGAGTTCGAGGGAGCCAACCAGGAGGAGGAGCCCGAGGTGCAGAAAATCGACGAAGCAGCCGCCGAGGAGGAGTTGCCCGAGTGCCCTGACCACCATCCTTCCTCTTTCCTAAAAGGCAAGCCTCGGAGCATATTAAGTCTCTCATGTTTTTACAAATACCTTGAGTATCTTTTATTCGTTGATGATGCATTAAATATAGGAATTGGTTGGAACCAATTGTTGCATTATATATCCATCCTTGTCCAGATATCGCACTAGAATCCTATTTAAGTCCAGGAATGGGTTAAATGCTTAGCCATGCTTAGTGCGGTAGAAGTCAGGTGATTTCCTGTCACCTACGAGCTTTAGGATGAGGTGGATCACGGTTGGCTATATTTGCTATCGTGGAAAAGAACCATGTTAATAATGAATTAAGATCGGGTGGAGTCTTGTGCAGGGTTGGACATAGTGACTCTGTCTGTGTCGTTTAAGGACCGATACGATGTACGTCCTCATGTCATGTTGAACACAGCCTAACACTTAGCTGGCCAGATAAGTCATTCCAACCGCGAAGCCTAGTAGCTTGACTTAGGCCAGGGACGCGAGCAGTGGCGTGCATTCTAGAGGTAGTAAGGATGTGCGGAGAGCCATTGGCATAAGTCCAAGGCGGGTTAGAGTCCTGAACAACCTTGGCAGAGTGGTTCTCTAAGAATGTCAATCTGTTTGGACTTGCAACTCCTAAATCGTACCAAAGGTGACTTGTTTGCGACCCTGATGGGGGAAGCAGGGTTTGTGTTTAGGAATACCCCTCCAGCTAGATAGGAATCAATTCAAATCGCCGTCTCTCCTGGATAGTAAGAACTTGACTGAGCAGCGGCAACGTAGATTCAATTAATTTAACGATATGATTAAATGGATGATGATGATAATGTTGCCACGATTTATACCTACTATGGTTATTAATGTTTGCATCTTAATTAAATGATTGCTTAGTACAGGTGCTAATATAGATGATAGGTTAATGGCTAAAAGTCACTGCTAGTTCAGGTCAAGAGTTGATCATTATTACTTATGGTTTTCCACAAAAAGAAAGTGTCAGCCAGATGCACTAAATTAAGCTATGCATGATCCTTGGTGTCAATTGTTTTGGTTTCCAACGGGTAAGTCTAGCTGAGTACATTCTCGTACTCAGGGTTTATTCCCTCTTGTTGCAGATGACCTTCTATATCAGGGATTTTATAAGTATTGTCTCCACCCGGCGGGTGATGAAGACTAGATCATGGGCATGATCTCTGTTTCTCTTATCTAAATGCTTTTGCGGGTTGTGATCAGCAAACCAGTATTTATATTTGAACTCGGGTGTGTAAGTCAAACTATTTGCTTCCGCGTATTTTACAACACTTGTTTTGTAATAATGATGACTCTGAGGTGATGTAATCTATTTGCAAACCGTCTGTGAAATGTTGTAACGTATGATATGTTATGTTGAATTACTGTGATCTTGGTTGTATGCAAGTTGGTTTGAAATCCTTCAAGATTTTAGTTGACTACTGGGTTTATATGGGCTCAAGTGCGAGAATTTGATCGTTTCGGCGATTGTTTTTGTACTTGTGCTCTTATAAATTGGTCAGTTCTGTGACAACGCACTCGACTAACTGGATGAGGCCTGCGAGACAACACTCCTATACTCCGCAAAGTACCACAACAAGAACATCCAAGAGTGAGCATTCTAGGTTGGCGACCTCATCCTATGATGGATCCAAACCACCAAGGGCATGCACAAGCTGATGCCACCCTAGGAAGGACCCTTCATCATCGCCGAAATCATCCAACTGGGATCCTACCGGCTCATGAACGATGTCGATGAGATCTACACCAACTCCTAGAACATCGAACAGATACACAGATTCTATCCCTAGCCCTTCCTTCCAAACATGTATTAACCCTCCTGTCATTGTGAATTCACAAACTCACCCTTTGAAAAAAGGTCATGGATAGGAATAGCCCTAGCAGAATGAGATGAAGGACGATGAGTGAAGAAGCAATAGGCAGAGCGCACATAAGACCAGCACCTCCTCATCCATCTCTTTAATTTCCTACGCAACCTTTTCTTGCTTCATGTGAAAGCGGTCACCATTAAGCCGCACAGCGACCAGAGAGGCAATGGTCCCTTGAGTCCATGCATAGAGTGACCCGCCACGTCCATGACCCCATGTCGTATTTAGGAACTCATCCTTTTGGCTGGTCCTTAGAAGGACTCGAGGCCACAAAGGGATAGGGGCAAGGAGGAGATGGGCCCCTGTGGCTCTAATCGGTGGTGTGGAGCCACACAACCATCTCTCCCTATGTTCGAGTCATCCACTTCAAAGTATCCTAGGTTGACCCCCTCTGGGGGGGAGGCATCATGCCCTCTAGCCACTGTGGAAGCGGTTGGGGACCGATGGGATTGATGGCCGATGAATTATGGGACGTCTCTCAATGAGACACAACCAAACTCCATGTCAATTGGGGAGGATATCGGGTCCCACTCAGATTACCCATTGACCTCAATGAGGTGCACCACTCTGACCATGTGGTTATGGTGACAGGCCTCTCCCCACATGGGGCAAAATCAAAATTGACCAAAAATAGGCCTTAGTGACCCCCGAGGCCGCTAGGGATCCTAAAATAAGCAGAGCTAAATCCCTATGACAAGCCCCTTTTGGGATCCTAGATCCATGACCTAAAACCGACAGACCTACAAGGATCAACAACCCCTCGTGAATGGTCACTCGGGTGCCCAGGGTCCACGACAATGCCCTACTCACGAGGCAACGCCAAACCCCATAGAAACAACCAACAACGGTCCGAGCATGGATGATTTGGACCCACTTAAGCCTAAGTGACAACTTTTGTCTAGGGGGATACACCCCATGATCGTGCCGTTGTTCGAAAGCGAGATTACATCCCGTCGGTAGATGGGGAGCCTTTGGCCCAACATGGTTAAAGCACAAATGAGGTGAAGACTTCCGAGTTGAGGGCGACCTCCCCATTCCATAGGAATGGAGGTCGACAACACGCATGGAAGTATCAGCTTTGGTAACAAAGCCCCATAATCGGACCTCACGGCCTAGGGGCTCAGCACGACCTCGACGGAGGAATATCAAATTCGAATATTACATTCTGTGGGTATAGACATTACACATGCGGCCAAGCCATGGAAGCAAGAAAGGGAAAAGCTCGACCCCACCTCGAGGATGATGCCACTGGGGGTATGAACTATGAGCATAGTCTGACAAGGTGAAAAAGAACACCTTGAAGGCTCCGTCGCAACATCATGACCCCCCGAAACTAAAGAACATAGGGAGGAGAGGAAGGTGAAACAGACCCAGGCGCAGAACATCTCACCGTGACAGGGCATAGTGATCAATGAAGCCCTAGGTCCATCATTTAGTGGCTAGGGAGCGATGGAGGTTCCATCTAGAGAACTGACTCACTGTGTGCACACTCTAATGACTCGCGGCAGCAGGGCAAACCCTCCCCTGATCAATGGCCACTGCGGGTACCCGTGCCACTCAAGCATAGGTAAAACCAAGGCCGCATGATCATGAAGCCAGCCTCCATGGCATATCATCCTCCTCGGCTCGCAAGTCACCTTTGAGCACCTACCATTGGAGAGGGTGCTACCAACCACCGGCCATGATGCTCTCCAATCTTCTCCCCCATCTCCTCACACTCTTAGCATCTAGCCACCTAGAAGGGTGAAGGACAGTGAAAGCTCTAGTTTGGTTTTGGTGAATTGATGAAACCCTATGCGCTAACCTATTGCTCTAGTGATCATGAGATAGGTAGCACTATTCCAAGTGGTGGAGCAAATGAAGATCATGTTGATGGTGGTGATGGCCATGGTGATCAAGTGCTTGGCTTAGAAAATAAGAAAGAGAAAAACGAAAAGCTCAAGGCAAAGGTGAAACTTGATATGAGCTTTTTGGTTTGGTGATTGAGACACTTAGCGAGTGTGATCACATTTAGGATCGATAGCCGTACAATTAAGAGGGGTGAAACTCGCATCGAAATACGGTTATCAAAGTGCCACTAGATTTTCTAACTCATTGCATATGCATTTAGATTCTAGTGGAGAGCTAACACCCTTGAAAATATTTATGAAAATATGCTAACACATGTGCGCAAGGTGATACACATGGTGGTTGGCACATTTGTTCAAGGGTGGCAAAGTTGGTGAAGTTGAGGAGCTCACCTGTGCGTCCAGTCAGTGGCGCGATCTCAGTCTAGTTGACTGGACACTAGCACGAGGAGGTGATCGGACACGTAGCCTCTAGGTCTGGTCAACGATGACATATGGTGATGTGGCAGTGAAACAGTTGGTGCGTAGCGGCTGTGAGGACCAGACTTGTCCCTGAGTCTGGTCATGCTCCCTTGGACGTGTTAGGTCATGAAAAGGGCACTTGGGGAGCTCTCTGAAAGTGACCGGATGCCACATTGGTGGCACATCCAGTCATTCCCTTAGTGCATTAGGTCGGTGGCTTGGTCGCATGGTCGAGCACGTGAGTGGATGCGGTGGCACAGCATCTGGTCGACTGTGGGTGTGTCCGGTCTTGACTTATGTGCTGGTGTGAAGCGAGTTGACTGTTGAAGATTAGGCGGCGCAAATTTGAAGGCGGGACATGTGGTGAAGATCCCATGACCGGACGTTGGACCAAGTGCGTCCAGTCATTCTGATCGGCACGTCCGATCAGCGCGAGGTAGGCTACAGTGTGAACCCAATGGCTCTATTTCGAGGAGACTTCTATTTAAGCCCCTTGGCTGGCTTAAGCTCACTCTCTTGGCCATTTGCATTGACATAGCAACCTTGTGTGCTTAGCCAAAGCCCACCCACTCATCTCTATCATTGATTCATCATCTTTATGAGATTGGGAGTGAATCCAAGTGCATTGCTTGAGTGATTGCATGTAGAAGCTCTTGGTGTTCGTGTTTCTCTATGGGATTCGCTTGTTACTCATAGTGGTTGCTACCACCTAGACGGCTTGGTGTAGAGAGGATCATCGAGCAAAGGTTGGTGATTGTCTCTAGCTCCGATCATGGTGATTGTGAGGGGTTCTTGACCTTTCCCCGGCAGAGAGCCAAAAGGTAGTCTAGTGGATTGCTCGTGGCTTGTGTGATCCTCATCTTGTGTTGGTTGTGCAGCACCTAGTTGTGGGTTAGGCATGTGATCCTTATTAGCACGTGAACCTCCAAGTGGTGAATCGCCATAATGAGGACTAGCTTGCCAGCAAGCAAGTGAACCTCGGTAAAAAATCTTGTGTCCTCTTGTCCTGAGAATTTCATTGGTTATCTTATGATTGATTGCTTGGCTCCATTTTGTCATTGGCTCACTCCTTGACATGTCGGTATAAACATCACTACCTCTCTTGTATTTACATTTCTAGTGTAGCTAAGCTCTATAGCATAATTAGTTTTGAGAGCTAGCTTGTGTTGGGTCTAGTAGTTAGTGAGGCTCTTTAGTTAGTCTTTGAGAGCTCACTAACTTAGCGTAGTGACATAGCCTTTTGTGTGCATAGAGACTATAAATACTAGAATTATGGTAGGTAGCTTGCATTTTTTTTGTAGGCTAGCACAACATTCGCTTCACCTTATATTTGTCTAACCACTTTGTTTAGTGTTGTTGTAGAAATTTTTATAGGCTATTCACCCCCCCCCCTCTAGCCATTAGGATCTTTCAAGTGGTATCAAAGCCATGGTCACTGTGATTTGAGGCTTAACAACCTTCAGTGTCAAAATGGCTCAAATCAACAACACCAAGAAGCCATCACAATTTGATGGCTCCAACTATCCCTATTGGAAGGCTAAGATGACAACATATATCAAATCAATCAATAGGAAGGTGTGGAAGGTGGTGGAGACCAAGATTGAGGTAGCTGAAGAAGTGCTACTTCAAAACAATGATATTGCTCTTAGTGCCATTCATGATGCCTTGGATGAGAGAACATTTGAGCAAATCAAGAACATTAAGATGGCTCATAAGACATGGAAGAAGTTGGAGGAGTCATTTGAGGGCACTCAAGCCGTGAAGGGTGCCAAGGCATATATTCTCAAGGAGAAGTTTGCAAGCTTCAAGATGAAGGAAGATGATAGTGTGCCAAAGATGTTCTATAGGCTTCAAGTGCTTGTCAATGATATCAAAGCACTTGGAGAAGAGGTGAAGGACAAGGACTTGTCCCATAAGTTCTTGAGGTGCTTGCCATCTAGATTTGGCACATTGGTCACTATTCTAGTGAATAGTGGTTTAGACACCATGACACCAAACCAAGTGTTGGGAGATGCGATGACCGATAACACCTATAGAAATGATGATAGGGAAGAAAAGAAGGAGAAGAAAGATGAGAAGAAGGATGAGAAGAAGAATAGTGTGGCATTCAAAGCCACATCATCCAAGGTCAAGGCAAAGCAAGAATCATCAAGTGAAGATGAAGGCTCATTCTCTTGGGATGATGATGATGATGAGAACATGACTCTCTTTGTGAAGAAGTTTGGCAACTTCATGGTGAAGAAGGTGTCCGAGACCAAATACCAGGGTACCCAAAGAGGAGCTAATAACCATCAAACGTTGATGCTTCCAAATAGATAAGAACACAACTACACTTCTTGCCCAATGACTGAAGGTTGGCTCCACCTTGCCTGACCCCTAAGGGCTAGCTCCACCTTGCCTAAACCCTAAGGGCTAGACTCTCCTCACCCAACGTCTAGGGGTAGACTCTACCTCACTCGATGTCTGAGGGCTGGCTTCACCTCACCCGACCCCTACGGGTTGGACTCTGCCTCGCTCGACGTCTGGGTGCAGACTCCACCTCACCCAATGACTAAGGGCTAGCTCTGCCTCGCCCGACGTTCGAGGGCTGGCTCAGCCTTACCCGACCCCTAAGGGCTGGACTCCACCTCGCCCAATGACTGAGGGCTAGCTTTGCCTCACTCGATGTCTAAGGGCAGGCTCTGCCTCACCCGATGTCTGAGGGTTGGCTCCACCTCACCTGACCCCCGAGGTCTAGACTCGCCTCGCTCGATGACTAAGGGCTGGCTCTGCCATGCCCAATGTCTGAGGGCAGGCTCTGCCTTGCCTGATGTTTGAGGGCTGGCTCTGCCTCGCACGATGTCTGGGGGCAGGCTCTGCCTCACCCGACGTCTAGGGGCAGATTCTACCTCATTCGATGTCTCAAGGCAGACTCTGCCTTGCTTGACATCTGGGGGTAGACTCTGCCTTGCCTGACATCTAAGGATAGACTCCTCCTCACCTGACATCCATGCACTACTCCTTCATAACTACGCATGTAGATAAGGCGGGGCACTCAAGTCAACCATAATACTGAGGACCATACCCTACACGCCTATAGGAAAGTACCATCATGATATGACCAGACAAGCACCTTAAGTCCTTCCAGGCATGTTAGAGCTCAAACAGTGTTGTGGGCGCCGACATTTATCCTATAGTGTTATGGGCACCAGCATTTGCCTTCAAACACGAATCTAGACGGAAACATACGACAACCACTATGGTCTAGGAGGAAACTCATGTCATCTATAGTAACAAACATGGGGCTTCTACACCGTCTGCTCCCTGAAGGGTCATGACTCAGCACCTTGGTGCGTCGCGTCGCATGTTGAGGCAGGATGGGATGTGACCACTTGTTAAACAAAGCCAGAGCATGGCCCTATTAGGATCACTGAATGTGCTATCCCTAGCACCGTCTACCGTCTCAGTAGCGTAGGCTCAAAGGAAAAGGAAGACCCGGCACCTTCGAAGGACCTTCTTTGCCTCCAGTTTTTCTTCTTTCTCCCAACTATAATCCTTGCTCCCCCTTGATCTATTAAAGGGAGGGCAGGGCACCCCACTAAGAGGAGGGATCAATTCAACACACCACGCACCACATAACACACAACTGAGCAGCAACTGAGCTCTCAGTACCCGTTCGACCTTTCCATCAGAGACTTGGGATCTGTCCCTCTCACGACCATTTGTACCCCCTACTATGAACCTTTTAGTGCTAATAACATGAGCAGCAATAGCAAACTAGATGTAGGGACATTCTGCCTGAACCACTATAAACCTTGTGTCTTTTAGCACACCATCCGGGCCCAACGCACAACAAATACAAATTTACTAGTTGGTGTTTACTTGAAACACCGACAGTTGGCGTGCTAGGTAGGGGACCTTTGCATGTTCCGACATTAACATCAAGCCACAGATGGTTAGCTAGGGTATCAGTTGGATCCTTGGTGCACATGTGCACTTCGGTGACCTAGACTTTATCATCACAATGAGAGGAGAGTTGGCGTTGCCTTACAACCGCCATCCAACCTCTCCCCTCCATCGGCCTCAACTATGGGAGGCTTGAGCACTAGCTCAGCATCACCCTTGGACCCCAGTCATCTAGGGAGGACCCACGTCGCCTCACCCTCTCTCTAGAACACCCCGCACGGAGCGCCTTGATAGTGCTTCCATTTGGTCTCTACAATGCCGTGGTGACCTTTAGCCACCTTGTGGCACAGCGCATGATCCCATTCCCTATGAACAACGAGTTCATGGGGGTGATCGAACATGTCATGGAGTCTCTCCATGATGTCCTCATAGAGGAGCCAGGGTCGTCCTCTGGCTCTAACTCCAGCAAGGGGAGCCATCACCCCTCCCGAGAATGCTTCATGATAGGTACCCTTGAGGGACATGTCGAAAGTGTCTCTAAGTAGGATGCTACCCTAGCGAACAACCTCGGTGATAAGGCCGAGGGGGAGATGGCAGCCCCACCTCGCATGGGGTTGGAGCATCTAAAAGCCCGACACTAGGAGATCGACGAAGCATGACTCCAGCTTGAGCGGGCATGCATGGAGCTTGATCAGGAGATCGAGCACCGCGGGGACAGTGGGCACGCATGTGCCATGGCCCACGATGTAAACTGGAGGATCGTCGCCGACGATGAAGCTCTCCCTCGCTTCCATCAGGTGAGCTAGAACATCGCTGCCATGACGGCCTTGCTCCATGGTCTTCTAGAGGCCACGACGCCTGAGGATCATCAGGCTCACTATGAGATTCGCACACTACTCGAGCGTGCGGCAGCGCAGCAGGCAGAGAGCTCATCTCGGTGACACGAGCTCAACGCCAGCCAACACACGCTCTCTACATGTCCTAGTAGGGATGTGTTGGTCCACCAGACACCATAGGGCAGCAGGCAGCGTGCCACAGTCCTGGTGCATTAGCGTCTCAGTCGTAACCATACGCACGTAGCACTCTCGATGCTCATAGACATACCCATGGCGATCCAAGAGAGGAAGCCAGCCATGGCTATCATCCTTGTTGTGGTGGATGCTATGACAGCAGTGATGACTGGAGCCCGAGCCCCAGCTTGCTAGGCCCTCAGGTTTGCGGCCAACACATCCTCAATGTTGCCTTCCCGCCAAGGTACCAGCCACCAACCAACATCCCAAAGTACTCTAGGGAAACAAACCCTGGACTATGGCTCAAAGACTATTGGCTTGCCTACCAAGCTAATGGCACGATTAATGACAACTTCATTATCCATAATCTTCCACTATTCTTGGCCGATTCAGCACGAGCATGGTTGAAACACCTACCATCCAATAGAATCTAGAGTTGGGCGGACCTGAGGGAGATCTTTGTGGGGAATTTCTAGAGCACGTACAAGCGCCCTAGGAACCCATGGGACCTCAAAAACTATCGATAGAAGGCCGGTGAAACCCTCTGTGGGAACATCCGGTGGTTCTCCTGACAATGCAATGAGCTACCTAACATCACCGACGCCGATGTTATAGGAGCTTTCCTATCTGGGACTACCTGCAAGTCTCTGGTCCATAAGCTAGGACACAAGGGCCCGTGAACTACCAAGGAACTCCTAGACATCGCCACCAGTCATGCCTCTAGAGAAGAAGTGATCGAAGTGATCTTCGATCATCTCGATGGCAAGGCAAGGCGGTACGAGGGCTCCAGCAAAGGCGCCTCTAATCGTTCTGCCAAAAGGAAGAACAAGAAGCAATGGCGTGAGGATTCGCTCATAGCCGCTGCTGACCGCAAGGGTGGTTAGAAGCCCATGGAGGGCACTCTGCCTCTCCCTTCCCCTATTTAAGAAGGAGACACAGCAGTTGGAGAAAGGCGAAGGACTAGGGTGAAAACCCCTCTCCCTTCCCATATTCAATGTGGATGGGAATTCGATGGGACGCGTCTTGATCGATAGGACATGCCCTACTCGATGAGATGGCGCCTGGTCAAATAGGACGTGGCCTAGGCATGGCCCACCATTACCGCATGTCAGGCATGAGAAACAAGGCGCAGCCACATGTAGGTGGCTCTCCACCATCCTAGATAGGACCTGGATGGGCCAAACGACGAAACCTCCATCAAGAGGAGACCAATGCGCCTCCTGAGTTGATTGAACGGCCTAGGCAAACGCTAACCCATGGGGTTGAGGAACCAAACGGCCACCGAAAGATAAGCACCCTTATTTACTTACTTTACGTATCAATTTCACTACTGAGCCTCCGACCCCTGCAACGGCAGGGGCACAAACATCACTCATGGGCTGTCGAGAGTGTCTACTCGCTTAGACATTCTCTTTGCCTAACCCCTTCTTATATTTAAAAACCAGAGGCACAGTGTGCTGGTGTAAACTTTTAGTAAAACTGGTCGAACCGCTAGACCCTATGCCCCAACGGCTATGACATTTTTGTTCACCAGCGTGATTGAATTCTTTGTCCCTACACCCCAAGCTTTAGCATCCGCCTTCTCAAGAAGGGTTCAGAGGGGTCTACCTACGGAATCTCCTTCAAGGAGAAGTTGTCAGGTCACCTAAGTTGATCGAACGGCTTCAATCGTTGCTGAGAGTCAGAAACAAAAAATTGCGATGCTCGTGCAGGTTTCACCAGCCCCATCGCAAACAACGGACCCAAACCCCACACAGACATGTCTAGTAAGAGCTCCCCATCACTCATGCCACCAAGGTAACATCACCGACCCCCGCTTTCATTTCTATTATATCATACATTCATCCCATACATCCAAGTGTTGCATATGTAATTGCTGCATCTCAACTCTTCGCGTCGCGTCACGAAGCGGTAGTCGTCTCATTTGATATGAGCGGCAACTGACCGAGGTTCAAAGGCTGGCCCACAAAGGGCTCGAGATCACCTCATGTCAAACAGAGCTAGGGGAGAAAAACCGAGATGAGCCCCAGTGGCCTTGCCCAACCCTGCTCAGAAGCGGACAGGGACATCTCAACCTTTCTTGTTTGATTCTAACCTCGAGCCAAGCCCATAGAATCTCCATCGAGGTGAGGCCAATGGGCCACCCGAGCCTATCAAATGGCTTGGGCATCTATCGCAAGGCGGGTTAAGAAGTAGTGGAATGCCACATGAGGGCTCTAGTGACCCCATCAGTGGATGATGGATGTGAATTCCACTCGAACATGCCCGTTAGTGAGCTCATTGAGCGCAACACTTGAGCCATCAAGGCAAGTGTCGTTGGCTCAGCCCCTTTGGTTGTGGAAACCGAGGACAGTGTGACATGTAAAACACGGCCAACCCCTATCAGACCCTAAGGGGCTTGGGGCTCGAGGCGCCTGATCCTATATCAAGAGACTGAGGTTCGAAGGCCGGCCCGCGAAGGGCCTGAGGCCGCCTCATGTCAAACAAGAGCTAGGGGAGAAAACACAGATGAGCCTCGGTGGCCTTCGCCTGACCCACATAGAGGCGGATAGGGTCATCTCAACCTTCTTGTTTGATCCAGCCTCTAGCCGAGCCTATAGAATCCCCGTTGAGGGGGAATTTGTTGGAAGGCGGGTTAAGGAGAAACGGAATGCCACCCGAGGACTTTGTTGACCCTATCATGAGTGACGGGACTGAATTCCATTCGAACATCCCCATTAGCGAGCTCATCAAGTGTGTCACTCGAGCCATCGAGGCAAGTAATGTCACCTCAACCCCTCCAGTTGCAAAAACCATGGATGGGGCAACAGTCATAAAAATGAGTCGACTCTTGACCGAATCCTTGCCACACGTGGGGGCTTAGGGAAGGTTGGACTTGTAAGGAGACCAAACGCATGGTTGTAGAATGATAGCTAAAATCCTAAGGAAGGGGTACGTGCGAATACAAGAGTTGTTTCACTATCCTCTCTTTGGTCTCTAGTGACATTCGACCCCAGCAGCCACAAGGGGTCGGATCTCACTTGGGGGCTGATAAAGGTATAAATACCCCCTTTTTCGAAACAGACAATGTGTTGGAGCTCTTCCTCATGTTAAGGTTAGTAGCAAGGTTTGTGGGAACAAATAATCGAGCATGCCTGGTCAAACTACAAAAAACCCACGCCCTGATGGCTATGGTAACTTCACTCACTAGCATAATCGAAGTTTCCCTCTTACACACCTTAGGCCCTACAGTCTTAAAGAACAGAAGGGTCAGATTGCATGAGCCCTTCTTTTTTGAATACAAAAAGGGAAGAAAGCAAGTTCAATCAAATGAAATAAAATTACAAATTTGTTTAACGAAACAAAATTATGAATCTGTTTTTAGGATACAAAAGTGCCAACACTTGTCCATATATTACAGATAATGTCCATCAGACCTATTTGACTAACTACCCCCTCTGGGGGAGAACTATATCTTCAACTTTGCTCGCCAGGGTTTTCGTAAGAGGAGCCACCGCCGCTTCTATTTCATCTATCTTGGAGGCTTCGTAGTCCGACGCATAACCGAGGCTCATTGTCCCCAAGTCGATGCTTTCATCGTAATGTGAGTAGGCGATGGTGAAGGCTTGGGTGATCCCTAAGTGAAGTGCTTCCTTCTCCAGCTAGCGCACCCATGCCATGATATCTATGGCATGGGCCACAAGCGAGCTAGTCCCCTCTGAACTATAGGTCATCGTAGACTATGCCAAGGGCAACCTTTAGGACATCAAGCTCATCGCTCTCCACCTAAAGAAGACTCCTCGCCTCGATGAGATCTATGGCCAGTCCGGTAGCGGCACCCTCAGCCTCCAACTTCTAGGCTTTCACGGTTCCAAGCTCGGCCTAGAGGGAGCTGATCCTCTATTGTGCCTCATTGTGCTCTTGGATAGCCTGCTCACACTCCTTGTGGGCCGCACCATGCTCCAAACGGATCCTCTCCGTAGTATGGCATAGCTCGTCTCGCTCCTTGCATAGCTGGGTGACTGCCTCAGCATCTAGTTTTGCCCTCTACTCTAGAGCTATGGACCTCTCCTTGGCTCCTAGCCTGAGATCCCGCTCCTTCTCGGCCTTGGCTAGGAGGTCGATGATCCACTAGCGTGTCTTGGCATCCCGCTAAAGTAGCTCATCCCGCTCCTTCCACACTCTGGTGGCCTCCTCCTCATCCCGCCACGCCCTCTTTGATAGTTCATCAAAGGACTTCTCGGTGTCCTCCGTGTCCCGACAGGCCTCGGCCTCCAGCCATCGAAGATTGTCCACCTCCACAGCAAGGGGAGTCAACTCGGCCACCCTCTATTGGAGTTGGGTGGCAACATCCCTATGTAGCCATGCCTCATCGATGAGGCAGTTCTAGTCCTCCTTTGGCTCATGAAGGAACTAGGATTTTTCTCGGCTACGAGCAATAAGAGACTGAAAAAAGACGGTGGTTAGAAAACAAAACTAGATGAAGAAAGAAGAGAGCGAGAGGCAAGAATAAGTGAATACCCAGCCAGTGGGAACAATTATGTCTCATAGGGTGCCCCTAGCCTGGTTCAAAGCTTCCAGCATGACCATGATCCCCTTGTTGAGAATCTCCTGCTCCATACCCTCGGTGGCATCATCGAGGGTGAAGAGTTCTGATGACGGGTCCCGTGGACTCACCCACCGGAGTAGGGGCTCATCCCCCATAGGTGGGTGGTAGCCCCCCAGTGTTGGGACTAGGGACAACTCCCTGTCGGTCTCCTTGGCAACCACCGTGGTGTCCGAGGGTCCCTCGGCCATGACCTCCTCCATCCTACCCACGACGGACATCGTCTCTCGGGCCACCGGTAGCACGAGACACGCCATTGCCTCGAGTGCCACCACCATAGGTTCTGGCTATGACCCATCTGTCATAGCCACCATCACCTCCGCCTCCATCAGTGGGACCTCATCCAGCTACGCCATGCCCACTGTGGTTGATGCAACAAGTACGGCCAGTAGCTCTATCCGTTCTGATGTTGGCAACAGAATCACTTCCATCACTGGTTGCACAGCAACCTCTGAGGATGCCTCCTCAGCCTCACCAACCACTTGACCCACCGAGGGCATGAGCACCACCATGGGTCAGACAAGGCTATGACGCTAGCTCTGCTCTTGCTCGAAACAGGAGCAATGTTAGGTGATGGCCCCCACCTTGCCTGAAGGGCGATGCTCTTCTTGGGCACTAGCACTAAAGAAGTGCCCTGTTTGACCCATCTCCCGACACTACAGAAGAAACAAAAGGCATGAGCCATGATGAAAACAAGCGAAAGTAGAGAAAACAGAGAAGCTAGTGACTTACGTTGGCGCTATTGGGTGGTGGAGATGTTTGGGGGATGAACCCTTGGGCTCCTCATTGGGGAGGGACCATTTTGATCTCGCCCCCTACTCTTGGGTAGAGAGGCCTGCCTCCCTTGCATCCAGGGGCATGGCAGTAGAGCCGGCCCCCTCCACCGACACCACAGGCGCGACGATAGACTGGCCCGCCCTGATAGCTCTTGAGGTGCGGTGGCGGGGCCACCCCCTACGCTGGCACCTCTAGCATGGTGATAGACCTGTCTGCTCCTGCTATCTCTTGGGGCAGGCTGATGATTTGGCCCATCTCCGCTGGTCCCATAGACGCGCTTTCCCCTGTGTGGAATGGGAAAGGCCCTGCACAGAAGAGTGGATACCTGTTAGCGTATCCTCGCTCACCAGGTCGTCCCACTCAATATCGGTGACTACCTCATCATCCTTCTCCTCATCATCATTGTCGTCATCATCACTGTCTATCTCCTCTCCTCGCTCCCATGCCCACAACTTATGTTGCTTCTTCCTCCTCTTGTCCTCCTTGTCCTTCTTCTGCCACTCGGCCGTGGTGTGATTCACCACTGTCACAAGCGGGTCCTTCGGCAGTGGGGCTGGGTGATCCATAAAGATGAGTCTCTTCAGCTAGTTCCCCTATCTTAATATTAGCATCAAGGGGTCGGGAGTTCAATTAAAAAGAAGGCATGGGGAAAGAGAACTTACGAAGTCAATGTACCCCGGCTTTGGCCACATTGGGGGATGCCTCGGCACTGGATACACAAAATCAAGAACAGCGCTGGTGTCATCCCACGAAGGCTCCATCGCCTTCTTGATGCCCTGCGCCACTTCAGAGGGGGAGAGCGCTCCCTCAGTGAGCGTCGTCCAATCAAGCGCCAGCTCGGGCGCCATCATGTGCAGGGGAAGCACACGCCTCATCAACACCGCCACCCTCCACATGTGGTAGGCACCGATGATCTCTGATCCCTTTATGCCCCTCTCCTTTATGATGCGGATGGTAGTGAGGTGGTCCTGGATACTCTTCTTATCTTTCTCCGGCACCCCCACTTCCTCCATGAGTCTGGGACCTCTTCGATGAGGCGCCCGGTAAACTCTGGCAAGGAAGCAGCTGCATTGTTCCTGACGTAGAACCAATACGAATGCCACCCCTTGTTGGAGGTTGACAGACACATCGGTGGGTACTCATTGACCTAGTTGTTGCGGAGCTGGATGTCGGCGCATCCCATCAACACATTCAGCTCTTGCCTCTTCTCCCGCTTCTTTAGGAGGGTGACAGCGAAGAAATGCCACCATAGGTCAAAGTGGGGACTAATCCCTAATAACCCCTCACATAGGGTGATGAATGCCACAATGTGCTGGATCCTATTGGGAGTAAGGTGTTCTAGCTCCACATTGTAGTAATTCAACAACCCCTGAAGGAACTTGTGGGTAGGGATGGTGAATCCTCGCTCGTGGAAGTGAGCAAAGAACACAACATAGCCTTCAGGCGGCGACGACATGTCCTCATTGCTGGGCAGCTGCCACTCATCAGCGGCGGTCCATGCACAAAGAAGGCCACGGTGAATGAGGCCCTCTAGGTGCTGGAGGGTGACATCGGATCTACACCATGACTCCATTAAAAGATTGGGGTGGATGGATGTGAACTTGACAGTGGCTGAGATGCGGATGCAGAAGGCTTAGGCGATTGGCGGTGGTAGATGCAAAGGCAAGGAGGCAATGTATGAAACCCTAGGGGCGAACCCTTTGGTTTTATTAGAGCGATGGATGCGAGAAAGGCAGCCGTCCGCCTGGATCTCCACGCCTGCCATGATTTGCCACCACGTCACCATGCGGGATACCAGCCCGTAATCCCTATCCTTTCCCTCCAAAGACGTGCCAGACGTTTCACCTTCCTAGGGGGACCATGACTCTTTACCAGCAGAAGAGATATGGGTCAAAAAGTGTTCCTCTGGCCCGCTTGGGCCTAGGAGTTTGAGGGCTAGCCCATCAATAGTTTCAACAACCATCCCAAGGCATCCTAACTAAAAAGCATCTAGGCCCCTAGCTGGGTTTTGGTGATTAATGACAATACGTGATTAATATGACTAACGTGTGTTTTGCAGAGGCAATTAAGTTAGGTCATGGTAATGGAGATCGATTGGGCTATCATGGTGGTCATGCCCCTATGATAGAAATCGTTTCGGTTTTCAAAGGATGAACGACAAGGTTAAGGATGGACTAGTTTTAAGTGTCGATTGGAGTTAAAGAGACACTTAGAGTAGTTTAGGACTTTATTTTTCCTTTGCCCATACTATTAAGCGGGTATGGACGGGTAGCTTGACCTAGGTGAGTCTAGTGGGTTAGGTGTGGTGCACACTTGCTAATCCTAGCACTAGGTAGCTCCTAAAAAGCCCTTAGATCCATTGGAGCAAACTTCATTCATGTATGTTCAAAAGTTGGAAGTGAATGGAGGGTCAAATACTAAGAGGTCCGGTGTGACCGGACGCTGGCTTAGGGTCCGGTCAGTTCATTTGACCAAGGTGTTTTTGTCTGGTGCGACCAGACGCTGAGAGGTCAAGTGATCGGACGCTGAGGGCCAGCGTTCGGTCGACTCCAGTAAGGTTCTAGAGAGGGAAAATCTTGACCGGATGCTCGCCAACGTCCGGTTACACTGTAAACACTAGAGTTCAAGGTAAACTGACTGGCGTGTCCGGTCAACATGACCGGAGCGTCCGATCACCCCACAAAGGCACATAACGGTTCATTTTTTAGCCCATGTTATAAATACTTCCTCCATTCGTGTGTGGGGGTACTTTTGCTCATTCCAATAGCTGAGAAACACCTTTGAGAGTGCCAAGAAGAGCAAGGTCCTAGTGAGGTGATTGAGATTTAAGAATCCCAAAGAGGGCCCTCATTAGTGAGATCAAGAGTAGCAAAGTGTGCATCCACCCTTCTCATTACGCTTGTCATGGTCAAGTGAGAGTTTGTGCTTGTTACACTTGGAGATCACCATCACCTAGACGGCTTGGTGGTGATTGGGAGCTTGGTGATCATCCGGCGGTGCTTGTGGGTGACCCAACTCAAGTTGTGAGCGGTTGTGGGTGATTCACCATGACGGAGTGTCAAAGAATCAACCCATAGAGAGCACTTGATCCTTGCGCGGATCAAGGGGGAGCTACACCCTTGCACGGGTGCTCCAACAAGGACTAGTGGGGAGTGGTGACTCTTTGATACCTCGGCAAAACGTCACCGCATTCCTCCTTCTCTCTTTACTTTGAGCATTTACTTTGAGCAATTCAATTCTTGTCATTTACATTCCTAGAATTGCCATACTAGAGTAGGATTGGAACTTAGGGTGCTAAACTTTTGTGCGTTAGATCAATAGAAACACTTTCTAGACACAAGGGGTTAATTGGGCTAACCATAGAGTTTAATTATTGCAAAGGAATTTAGAATTAGCCCAATTCACCCCCCCCCCTCTTGGGCATCTTGATCCTTTCAATTGGTATCAGAGCCTCATGCTCATGTATTTAGGCTTAACCGCCTAGAGAAAGATGTCTCACGGGGATAGACCCCCTCCTATCTTTGAGGGGGATGATTTTCCATATTAGAAAATTCGCATGGAGGCGTACTTAGAAGCAATAGATGTTGGAATACTTAGAGCCACCTCATAAGGCTTCCCAAAACCTTGGGATGCTACTAACCTACAAGGCGATGAGTTGAATTATAAAAAATGGAATGCAAAGGCTAGAAACACTATATTTAGAGTCCTTTGTAAAGATGTGTTCAACTGGGTGAGGAACCACAAAGACACCCATGCACTATGGTCGGACGTTTGTGCACTCCATGAGGGAACAAAGAGTGGGCATGAGGAACGCTATCATCTTATCATGAAAAAGCTTAACTCTTTTGAAATGCTTCCTAAAGAATGTGCTAATGAAATGTATTCACGTTTGAATGTTCTTGTAGAGAAAGTCAATGGGCTTGGACTAACTCAAATGCAACCATCCGATGTTGTAAGAAAGATCTTGAGTGTCCTCCCCATCAACAAATATGGGCATATTGTGACCATGCTTCATCAAGGTGATCTTTCCACCACTACACCAACACAAATCTTGGGAAAGATCAATGCTCATGAGATGTACATGCACATCACACCTCAAGATGGCTCATTCTCCAATAAGAAGAAAGAAAAGGACTTAGCATTCAAAGCTAGTCAAGAGAAGGGCAAAGCAAGGCCTGAGTATGAGAGCTCAAGTGATGATGAAGTTGATGATGCAAGCCTTGCTCTCATGGTGAGAAAAACCGCCAAGATGCTAAAGAAGCTCAACAAGAGTGGCATCAAGTTTGATGGCAAAAAAAGAAGTTCTTCACTAGCTCTAGAAGGAAGCCAATCTCCGAGATGGATTACTACAATTATGGAGAACTTGGTCATCTAGCTCACCAATGCACAAAGCCCAAGAAAGACAAGTTCAAGAACAAGAACAAGGGCAAGAAAGATGACTCAAGTGATGAAGATGAGAAGAAGAAAGACAAGCCATACAAGAAGAGAGATGGCAAGAAGAAGGATTTCCACAAGAAGAAGAGTGGAAAGGCATACATCGTCGGTGATTGGCTCACGGACATTGATTCATCTAGTGGCTCATCCAATGATGATAGTGACAACGAGAAGGTGGCCACCATTGCTATTGACTCTTCATCATCTTCACCGCCACCATCGCCATCATCCTCTACACACCTATGCCTTATGGCCAAGGGTGAACGCAAGGTATCGAATGATGATGAGAGTAGTGGTGATGAACATGCTAGTAATGATGATAGCGATAGTGATGATGATGAATATGAATCACCCTCTTATGATGACCTTGTTAAATTGCTAAATAAATACTCTAAGATCATTATAAAGACTAGAGCTAAGAATGGCAAGCTAGAAGAAAAAAATGATTCACTTTTAGCAAAATGTGATATGGTGGAAAAGGCTAGTATTGAGTTTAGAGAAGCAAATGATGCTATATCATCCAAACTCAAGGAGCTCAAATCTTCTAAGAAAGAGCTTAGAGAAAACATCATAAACTTGAGAGGATACACAATGAGCTCATCACTAGACATAACAAGCTAAAAGAAGAATATACAACTCTTAAGATTACTCATGATAACCTTGTTATTGCTCAAGAATATTTATCCAATGAGCCACATGATGTTACTGACAATGTTGTTAAGATTGATATAGCTACATCATGTGATGATTTGATCATTGAGAGCATTGAGCAAAGTTCTAGTAGCAAGGGTAGGCAAGTGGTTGAGGTCGATGATTATGATGAGTTTGTCAAGCTCAAGAATGACAATGAAAAGCTCAAGAAAGATCTTGTAGAACTCAAAACCACCAAGTCTATAATGCTAGAAACTCTTGTTCATGATGATGGGGTGATACTTGAGAATGAGAAGCTCAAAGAAGAAAACAAGAAGCTCAAGGAAGAGAAAAACAATGATGCTCTTAAAGAAGAGAACAAGAAGCTCAAGTTGGAGAAGGAGCATCTCAAAATTGGATTGAGCAAGTTCACTAGAGGCAAGTATCTTCAAAGTGAGCTATTAATGAACACCGTCATGAAGATGGATAGAAGTGGCATTGGGTACATGGCAAACAAAGAGAAGAAGGCTCAAGCTCAACAACATAAGCCAAAGCCAAAGAAGTGTTTTGAGTATGGACAAGAAGGCCACTTTGCTCATGAGTGCAAAACTCCACCACCACAATCCTTGCCCAAGCATGCTAGACCTTTTGCCTTCAATGCTCACTACATGCTTAGAAAGGATTCTAGTGGAAAGATGAAAGTCATGTTCTTAGGACCTCCCAATAAGAATAGGCCTAAGAAGATTTAGGTTGCTAAGTCACTTGTTGAGAAGGTGAAGGGCCCTCAACAAGTTTGGGTTCCTAAAGCTTGATCTCTTGTGTGTAGGTGAACTACAAGACCGATGGAAGTCATTGGGTTATTGATAGTGGTTGCACACAACATATGACCGGTGATCCTCATATGTTCACCTCACTAGATGAAGAAGTAGATGGATAAGAAAGAATCACATTTGGAGATAATTCAAAGGGCAAGGTTAAAGGATTGGACAAAGTGGCAATAGCAAGTGATCATTCTATCTGAAGTGTGCTATATGTTGCTTCATTGAGCACCAACTTGCTATCCATTGGACAATTGTGTGATCTTGGCTTCCAATGCTTGTTCACCGAGAAGGAAGTTGTTGTATCTAAGAAGGATGATGATCAAGTGATATTCAAAGGATTTAGATACAACAACCTATATCTAGTAGATTTTACCTCCGAAGATGCAAATTTGAAGACTTGTCTATTCACCAAAACAACACTTGGGTGGTTATGGCATAGAAGACTTGCTCATGTTGGGATGAGCTCACTCAAGAAGCTAATGAAGAATGATTTGGTGAGAGGGTTGAAGGATGTGAAGTTTGATAAGGACAAGCTTTGTAGTGCATGTCAAGCCGGCAAGCAAGTTGCAAATATTCATCCAACCAAAGCTTTCATGTCAACCACAAGAGTGCTAGAACTCCTTCACATGGACTTATTTGGGCCAATAACATACAAGAGTTTAGGAGAAAATCTTTATTGTCTTATGATTGTTGATGACTATTCGAGATATACATGGGTATTCTTCCTTCATGACAAATCTAAAGTTGCATCATGCTTCAAGAAGTTTGCCAAGAGAGCACAAAATGAATTTGAAGTGAAGCTCAAGAAGATAAGAAGTGACAATGGGAAGGAATTTGACAACACAAACATAGAAGCCTATTGTGATGAAGTTGGAATCAAACATGAGGTCTCCGTAACATATACTCCTCAATAAAATAGTGTAGTTGAGAGGAAGAACTAGACTTTGATCACTCTTGCAAGAACAATGTTTGATGAGTACAACACTCCCGAAGCTCTATGGGCAGAAGCTATTAATACCACATGCTATGCATCCAACTGCCTATTCCTTTAAAAGTTCCTTGGTAAGACACCTTATGAGTTGCTCAATGGGAAGAAGCCAGACGTCTCCTTCTTTAGGGTGTTTGGTTGCAAATGCTACATCTACAAGAAGCAGCAACACCTAGGAAAGTTTCAAAGACGTTGTGATATTGGTTTTCTTGTTGGTTACTCATCAAAGTCCAAAGCATATAGAGTATTTAATCATGCCACCGGCTTGGTTGAAGAAACATATGATGTGGAATTTGATGAATCTAATGACTCCTAAGGAGCACATGAGAATCTTGATGATGTAGGTGATGAACCATTGAGGGAGGCTATGAAGAACATTCCGGTTGGAGACATCAAGCCTAAAGATGATGAAGATGATGTACAAATGATTAATCCACCTTGTTCATCAAGTATGCCACAAGATGATGATAAAGATGGGTGAGTAGAAAATGAATTCACCCATGTCTCCCATGATCAAAAGGTGGCACAAGCACAAGATATTGATGCTCCACAACCTCCTCTTCAAGTGGTCAATAGAAGAAATACACCTCTACTACAAGATCATCCATAAGATCTTATCATAGGGAGTCCATCAAAGGGAGTAATGACTCGCTTATAAAAACTTGCTTCATTTATTACTCATAACTCTTTTATCTCTTGCTATGAGTCTACCAAGGTAGAAGAAGCTCTTCAAGATCCCGATTAGATAAATGCCATGCATAAAGAGTTGAACAACTTTAACCGCAATGAAGTTTAGACTCTTGAAAAGCGGCCAAAAGGTGTAAGAGTCATTAGAACAAAGTGGGTGTTCTGCAACAAGCAAGATAATCAAGGCGTAGTTGTGAGGAACAAGGCAAGACTAGTTGCAAAGGGGTTCTCTCAAGTTGAAGGATTGGATTTTGGAGGAACCTTTGCACCGGTTGCAAGATTAGAAGCCATCCGTATCCTCCTTGCATATGCATCACATAATGAAATGAAACTATATCAAATGGATATGAAAAGTGCATTTTTAAATGGCTTTATTAATGAACTAGTCTATGTTGATCAACCTCCTAGGTTTGAAGACCCTAGATATCATAATCATGTTTATAGGTTGTCCAAGGCATTATATGGGCTTAAGTAAGCCCCAAGAGCTTGGTATGAGCGCCTTTAGGACTTCCTCATTGAGAAGGGCTTCACCATCAGGAAGGTCAACACCACACTATTCACTAAGAAGCTTGATGGGCACATCTTCATTTGTCAAGTGTATGTTGATGATATCATCTTTGGATCATCAAATGAAGATTCTTGCAAAGAGTTTGGCGAATTGATGTCAAAGGAGTCCGAGATGTCAATGATTGGAGAGCTTACATTCTTTCTTGGTTTTCAAATCAAACAAATGAGAGAAGGGATTTTCATCTCTCAAGAGAAATATACAAATGATCTTCTCAAAAGATTCAAGAAGGATGAATGTAAGCCAATCAAGACACCAATGCCAACTAATGGACATCTCGACATAGATGAGGGAGGTAACACGGTTGATCAAACTCTCTACCGCTCTATGATTGGTAGCTTGCTATATTTAACCGCATCTAGGCCTGACATCATGTTTAGTGTGTGTATGTGTGCTAGATTTCAAGCTAATCCTAAAGAAACTCATTTAATTGCCGTAAAAAGAATCCTTAGGTATCTTAAGCACACACCAAGCATTGGCCTTTGATATCCCAAAGGAGCTATATTTGAGTTAGTTGGCAATTCCGATTCGGATTATGCCGGTTGCAAAGTTGATAGAAAAAGCACATCCCGAGGGTGCCATTTGCTTGGTAGATCACTTGTGTCTTAGTCCTCCAAGAAGTAAAATAGTGTGGCTTTGTCCACCGCCGAAGCAGAATACATTGCCATAGGTGCTTGTTGTGCACAAATACTTTACATGAAACAAACATTACTAGACTATGGTGTAGTTCTAGATAAAGTACCTCTTTTATGCGACAATGAAAGTGCAATAAAACTTGCAAATATTCTGGTTCAACACTCTCGCACCAAGCACATAGATATCCATCATCACTTTCTTAGAGATCATGTTGCTAAAAATGATATATCACTAGAAGGTGTAAGGACCGAGGATCAATTGGCAGATATCTTCACTAAACCGCTAGATGAGGCAACATTTTGTAGATTGTGGAATGAGCTCAATGTTCTTGATTTTAGCAACTTTACTAAAAGATGAGCTTGTGTTGTCCCTTGCATTGCATTGTAATATACAACATGTTTAATGTTTGGTAATGCATATAGAGCTTGTCTAACATGGTTAAGATAACTGCCGTAAAGCGTGTGAAGATGCTTAACCTTGGATCAAACTTGACAAGCAACTAGATTTACTTTCAAGTATTGCATTGCATATGCATGAATGTTTCTTTGTCGTTTATCTTCAATTGCCCTCTTATTGCCTATTTTCTTAAAAAGAATTATAGCCTAAGGCAAAATATTTTTTGAAAAATATGAGGGTTTGAGAGAGGTCACTCAAATCAGTCCCAATTGGTGTTTATTTAGATCTTATTGGTGTTGGGACTTGACTGGGAACAGGCAGCATGAAGGACATTGAAGACTCACTAGAGAAGGAGTGACCGGACGTTGCATCGGATTCTGAAGTCCAGTGTCCGATCAGTTCACAAGAGGTGAACTTGCTGTGAAGGAGTGACCGGATGCTGGAACAGTGTTCTCCTAGCGTTCGGTCAGATGGTGGCTCTGTGTCTGGTCGATCAAAGACGAAGGAGACAGCTTGTACTAGACTCTGGCTACGTCTGGTCAGTGTCCACTGAATGCATCCGATCGTGATTCCACGGGTTTTGGACCTTACTGGAATCGACCAAACGCTGAGTGGCAGTGTCTGGTCGCTGCCACCGGAGCGTCCGGTCAGTAGAGAACATGCGCGTTCTAGATTCTTTTCCTGTTTCCTTTTCTGACATGTGGGGGACCCCCATATAATGTTGTGCATCATACCCTAACCCTCATCCTACATCTCGCCGACATCATCGAGCCGCCGCATCACCATCGTGCCCGTGTCGCCGCCCGTCGCGCCTCCGTGTGGCACGCCGCTGCCCATCGTGCCTCCACGCCGTGCGCCGCTGCCCATTGAGCCTCCGCACCACACGCCTCTACTCGAGCTACCAAGCCCACACTACACCCTCCTCGTGCCAGCGCTGCCGCTCCTACACTGTCACCATTGTGTCACCATGCCCCTACACCAGTGCCGTGCAGTAGCGTCCCAATGCTACCGCCGTGCCCTACCAAAGCGCCCACGTCGCCTGGACCCTAGGGGCCTCTGCTGCCATGACATTGCTCTATGCTAGTGCCTCCACTACAAACCCTAGCTATTCGATTCATCATTGCATTGCCAATCCATGCCGAACAGCGCATTGCGAACCCTAGCCTCTCATTGCCGATCTGGTGGTTCCCCATGTATCGTATCTCGTCTCTTCGGATCACTGGTTCATCAGGTAGCAAGCCCTCGATTCAATTTCATACCTAATTGCTTGATTTTTTAGGGTTTCGTATCTCTAGATGAATAATTAAGATTATCTATATATCCTCTATTCTATCGTGCAGTGAGTCGGTGTCGTTGAGGTCCTATTTGCAGTTTTCAGTCAACTCGGGGCCAAGCTCACAAGTACAGATTGAGGCCAAGCCTCGGAAGTGATAGTTGGTAGTTGTTCTTTTCAAATCCAACCGATGGTTCATGTCAAGAATGTTGGAGGTGGTCTCGAAGATGAGGATCTGAGGCGTCTGCCTCGCTTACCTACAGATCCAAAAGGCAAGGCAACAAAGAAGCTGGCAACAAAGAAGTGCAAGTATCCAGATGCGGATACAGCTAGAGCAGCCATAGTTGTAGAGGCCACAGAATGTGCTGAGAGAGGAGGTGCTCATAGTGGTATAGTTATTGTAGACCAGCAGCTTCCACCAGCGACAATAGAAGCACTTGAGCAGGTTGAGTGCCGTCATGGTGGTCCAGCTAGGAATGTCATGGTAGCGGGACGGTGAGTTGTCTTAGATGAGAGTCAACCTTAGGGGGAGTCATAGCAGTAGCCATAGGTAGCAGAGCATACTCAAGAGGGACAATAGGCCAAGGAGATAGAGCAGGCACCTCAGCCACAGCTTTGTCGCTCTGGTCATACCCGTGTTCTAGTCACACCGAGGGTAGATACACAGCGGAGGGGTTCTCGTCCACCACCCAGACCATAGGGTCCACCTCTAGTGACTCATCTAGATCTGAGGGCCACCATGGCCAAGCAGGTGCAGTAGCTCAGATTTGTGGAGTTTGAGCAGTGGTTTCCACCGAGGCGAGATGAGCGTGCATCAGAGGGCTTCTACACACCACTACAGGAGGATTTCTACAATGCATATCTTAACAGTGGAGCTATTTTTAGATCTTAGAGGGTGTGCAACATAGTGTCTATTATTGCAACAGCTAGAGAGCACATTCGCCCCTACCTTTCTTACCTGTCAGGGCTGACAGATTTACTTGGACAGATAGGATTGTATGTTCCATCTTGAGTCCATCAGTTCTATGCTTCTCTCTGGATTGACCCACAGCACAGATTCATACACTTTGCATTTAGTGGTAGAGATTATAGGCTAATGAGCACTAGGGTCAGAGAGATACTCAGGCTTTAGGAGCAGCCAGTCTAGCTACATGAGGTTTGCTATGGATAGACAGTGCCCCTAGACGTCCTCATGGTGGGATGGTACCCCCTACTGATCTAGTCCACCACTGCTTCACAGAGCCATTCGGTGAAGGGTCTAGCAGGACACCCAATGATCTTACTCCCACTGCTAGAGTGCTTGATGCCATTATGAGGAGGACACTGCTTCCAAGGATGGGGTATCATGAGGGCTTGACTCGCATATAGTTGTGGCTACTGAACTATCTGATGCATCAGACAGTGTTTGATATTTGGGATCTCCTTCTATCAGAGATGGAGGACACTATTGATGAGGGGTTTAGAGGTCACCAACAGTTGCCCTATGCCCACTGGATCACATTTCTTATTCATAGGGCAGTTACAATGAGGCCGCCTAAGATGCTAGCTGAGTACATTGGTGCTACGACAGAGTTCCCTACATCTAACCTGACTCAGATGATCCATCATAGTACACCAACTACACCTAGCTAGCCGCGCCATTGTCTAGAGGTGCTAGAGACTACAGCCCAGTAGGATTCTACTATTAGGGGTATAGCAGCTATAGAGGAGGAGCAGTTGGATGCTCAGTAGGAGGGGATGGTTGTAAGCGACCCCAGTGATAGCTTAGATGAGGACTACCGCGAGATACCTTAGATGCCTCCTCGACGAAATGACCATGAGGCCAGTAGCTCCAGTTCAGCTCCACCTACACCACAGACAGACCCCGCTCTACTTGCCATACTTAAGCAGATGAGGCAAGATCAAGTTCGCTAGGCTTAGGAGACCACCGCCATGTTTGCACAGTTCCAGACTCGACAGGATGAGTTTCAGCGGCAGCAGCAGGCCATACAGCAGCAGCAGGCCATGCATCAGCAGCAGCTCCTTGGATTTATACAGCATGTAGTGACAGCTATTGGGGTTCCACCACCACAGTCTTTACCCCAGCTTGCTCATCCTGCCACCACTTCTATGACTCCAGCGTTACAGCCTAGTGGGCTTCAGAGTTAGGGACAGCCACCACCACAGTTTGCTTCTCCTACAGAGTAGGTGTCCTAGTGGTTCGCTTCGCCAGTGCTAGCCCCGCAGTTCACACATCTTCAAACAGGCTTCACACCAGCTCAAACTTCCTCGCTGCTAGTGCCAGAGACTATAGTGTCCAGGAGCCTTGGTGCCTCTTTCAGTGAGTTGACAGGGCAGCCTACTCTGCCATATTTGCATGTCCTAGGCCTTTCTATAGTTGCACCTTTTATCGGGATTATAGAGATGCTCCCTTCGTTAGTGGCATCATTAGAGCCAGCTGCTCCAGTCATACCTGCACAGCCTATAGCAGCTCCAGTTGTTGATCCGACCCAGACCACTTCAGCATCGCTTCTAGCTACAGAGGGTCAGACAACTCAGAGCTCTGGTTCAGATGATGATAGCACCCAGTTTTAGCTTGCTCCTCGTACTTCAGCGCCCGACTCGTCCGCTGCAGCCCTACCGACCGACCCTTAGGTTTTGGTGTTTGATGCCAAAGGGGGAGAGGGACCGAGTATGCTAGACTTAGGGGGAGCGACTTAGGGGGAGCTTAGTTTACTTTGACTATCTATTACATTTGGAGTTTTATGTGTGATACACTATTATGAATTTGTGTGTTTACTTTTATGCATCAAACTATATCTATGTGATAGTGATATCTACATAATCATGAAATATGACATGTATGCTTTCTACTTTGAATTATTTATATGTCATGTCACTTGTGCTATGCTCATTTGCTTTGCTTCCATGTTTCACTCCGATGCAAATGAGCTTTTATTACTTGTACTCATGCTTATTTCATATCTCTTGAGTACATCATATTGGCTTGGGTCATATAAGCTTGCCTAACACTTTTGTTCTTATTGCCAAAAGCTTATATGAACCAAGCATGTCAAAAACCTCAACTCTTTCACATACTCGAGGTAGTATTGTCATCAATAACCAAAAAGGGGGAGATTGAAAGCATCTAGGCCCCTAGTTGGGTTTTGGTGATTAATGACAATACATGATTACTATGACTAACGTGTGTTTTGCAGAGGCAATTAAGTTAGGTCATGGTAATGGAGATCAATTGGGCTATCATGGTGGTCATGCCCCTATGATGGAAATCATTTTGGTTTTCAAAGGATGAACGACAAGGTTATGGATGGACTAGTTCTAAGTGTCGATTGGAGTTGAAGAGACACTTAGAGTAGTTTATGACTTTGTTTTTCCTTTGGCCGTACTATTAAGGGGGTATGGATAGGTAGCTTGACCTAGGTGAGTCTAGTGGGTTAGGTGTGGTGCACACTTGCTAATCCTAGCACTAGGTAGCTCCTAAAAAACCCTTAGATCCATTGGAGCAAACTTCATTCACGTACATTCGAAAGTTGGAAGTGAATGGAGGGTCAAATACTGACCGGACGCTAGCTCAGGGTTCGGTCAGTTCATTTGACCAAGGTGTTTTTGTCTAGTGCGACCAGATGCAGAGAGGTCAAGTGGCCGGACGCTGAGGGCCAATGTTCGGTCGACTCCAGTAAGGTTCTAGAGAGGGAAAATCTCGACCGGATGCGTCCAGTCAATGTTGATCAGACGCTGGCCAGCGTCTAGTCACACTGTAAAACACTGGAGTTCAGGGTAAACTAACCGGCGCGTTCGGTCAACATGACCGGAGCGTCTGGTCACCCCACAGAGGCACATAACAGTTTGTTTTTTAGCCCATGTTATAAATACTTCCTCCATTCGTGTGTGGGGGTACTTTTGCTCATTCCAATAGCTAAGAAACACCTTTGAGAGTGCCAAGAAGAGCAAGGTCCTAGTGAGGTGATTGAGATTTGAGAATCCCAAAGAGAGCCCTCATTAGTGAGATCAAGAGTAGCAAAGTGTGCATCCACCCTTCTCATTAGGCTTGTCGTGGTCAAGTGAGAGTTCATGCTTGTTACTCTTGGTGATCGCCATCACCTAGATGGCTTGGTGGTGATTGGAAGCTTGGTGATCATCCGGCGGTGCTTGTGGGTGACCCAACTCAAGTTGTGAGTGGTTGTGGGTGATTCACCGCAATGGAGTGTCAAAGAATCAACCCGTAGAGAGCACTTGATCCTTTCACTAACGACGAAGGATGGGCCCATAAGCGGCCAAAACCTAGGCACACGGGTGCCACAAGTATCTCGACCCAAGATTGAGTCTCAGCCAGGCTGACTCTTGCTAGATCCCCATGAATAGGATACCAGGACTCCAATCGAACTATCCAGTTATCAAAACACCAAATCTCATAGCCATACTAGTGAAGGGTCCGAATTACCCCCCAGGTAATTCTATCCGAATCACCCGGGGGCTCGAGGGCTACACCCATCGGGCGTGCTCACATGCACCCTATAGTGAATCAAAATACCCCTCGGGCGATTCTATCCAAATCACCTAGGGGCTCGGGGGCTACACCCATCGGGTGCGCTCGCGCGTACCCTCTGGCGAATCGAAATACCCCCCGGGCGATTCTATCCAAATCACCCGGGGGCTCGGGGGCTACACCCATCGGGTGCACTCGCACGCACCCTCTGGCAAGTCAAATCACCCTCTGGGTGATTCTATCTGAATCACTCGGGGGCTTAAGGGCTACTATCGGGGACTGAACACTAGGGTACCCAAAGAGGAGGAGCTAATAACCATCAAACATTCATGCTTTTGAATAGACAAGAATGCAACTACACTTCTTGCACAACGATCGAAGGTTGGCTCCACCTCGCCCGACCCCTAAGGGTTGGCTCCACCTTGCTCAACCCCTGAGGGCTGGACTCTACCTCGCCCAATGTTTGGGGGTAGACTCCACCTCGCTCGATGTTCGAGGGCTAGTTCTGCCTCGCTCGACGTCTGAGGGCTGGCTCCGCCTCGCCCGACCCTTAAGGGTTGGACTCCGCCTCGCCTGATGTCTAGGGGCAGACTTTGCCTCGCCCAACAATAGAGGGCTAGCTCTGCCTCTCCCAACATCTAAGGGTAGGCTTCGCCTCGCTAGATGTCCGAGGGCTAGCTCTGCCTTGCCCGACCCCCAAGGGCTGGACTCTACCTCACCCGATGATTGAGGGTTGGTGCCGCCTCACCCAACGTCTGAGGGCAGGCTCCGCCTTGCCTGATGTTTGAGGGTAGGCTTCACCTCGCCTAACCCCTAAGGGCTAGACTCTACCTCGCTCGATGATCGATGGCTAGCTCCACCTCACCTGATGTCTGAGGGCAAGCTCCACCTCGCCTGATGTTTGGGGGTAGGCTCTGCCTCGCCCAATGTCTAAGGGTTGGCTCTGCCTTGCTCGACGTCCAGGGGTAGACTCTACCTCGCCCGACGTCTAAGGGTAGACTTTGCCTCGCTCGACGTCTGAGGACAGACACCACCTTGCCCGACATCCATGCGCTACTCCTTCATAACTACACATGTAGATAAGGCGGGGCACTCAAGTCAACTGCAATATCGAGGACCATACCCTACATGCCTGTAGGAAAGTATCAAACAGGAGGAGCTAATAACCATCAAATGTTGATGCTTCCGAATAGACAAGAACGCAACTACACTTCTTGCCCAACGACCAAAGGTTGGCTCTGCCTCGCCCAACCCCTGAGGGCTAGACTCCTCCTTGCCCAACATCTGGGGGTAGACTCCACCTCGCTCGACGTATGAGGGCTGGCTTTGCCTCGCTCGACCCCCGAGGGTTAGACTCCACCTCGCCCAATGTCGAGGAGCATTCTCTGCCTCGCCTGACAACTAAGGGTTGGCTCCGCCTCACCCGACATTTGAGGGTAGGCTCTGCCTCACCAGATGTTCGAGGGCTAGCTCTACCTCACCTGACCCCCAAGGGCTAGACTTTGCCTCACCTGATGACTGAGGGTTGGCTCTGCCTCGCTCGACCCCCGAGGGCTGGACACCACCTCGCCCGATGACTAAGGGCTAGCTCCTCCTCGCCCGATGTCTAAGGGCTGGCTCCACCTCACCCAATGTTCGAGGGCTAGCTCTGCCTCGCTCGATGTCCAAGGGAAGACTCTACCTCACCCGATGTCTTAGGGTAGACTCTGCCTTGCCCAATGTTTGAGGGCAGACTCTGCCTTGCCCGATGCCTAAGGACAAACTCCGCCTCGCACGATGTTTATGCGCTACTCCTTCATAACTTCGTGTGCAGATAAGGTGGGGCACTCAAGTCAACCGCAATACCGAGGACCATACCCTGCATGCCTGTAGGAAAGTACCATCAGGATATGACCAGACGGGCACTTTAAGCCCTTCTAGACATGTTAGAGCCCAAACAGTGTTGTGGGCGATAACGTTTGTCCTACAGTGTTATGGGTGCTGGCATTTATCCATGGACATGAATCCTGACAGAAACATACGACAACCACTATGGTCCAAGAGGAAACTCATGTCATCTACAGTAACAAACATGGGGCCTCTACACCGTCTGCTCCCCGAAGGGTCATGACTCGGCACCCTGGTGCGCCATGCCGCCCGCTGGGGTAGGATGGGATGTGACCACTTACTGAACAAAGCTAGAGCATGACCCTATTAGGATCACCGAACATGCTATCCCTGGCACCATCTATCGTGTTAGCAGGGTAGACTCAAAGGAAAAGGAAGACATGACACCTTCGAAGAACCTTCTTTGCCTCTGGTTTTTCTTCTTTCTCCCATCTGTAATCCCTTCTCCCCCTTGATCTATAAAAGGGAGGGTAGGGCACCCCACTAAGAGGAGGGATCAATTCAACACACCACGCACCACATAACACATAACTGAGCAGCAACCGAGCTCTTAGTACCTGTTTGACCTTTCTATCAGAGACTTGGGACATGTCCCTCTCTCGACTATTTGTACCCCCTACTATGAACCTTTCAATGTTAATAACATGAGCAGCAGTAGTAAACTAGACATAGGGACATTCTGCTTGAACCAGTATAAACCTTGTGTCTTTTAGCACACTATCCGGGCCCAACGCGCAACAAATACAAATTTACTAGTTGGTGTTTACTCGAAACACCGACAGAAGGGCTATTGTGCTAGAAGAAAGAAGTCTTCATCCAAGAACAATGAAGAGTCAAGAAGGTGCTTCAAGTGTGGAAGCAAGGATCATCTTATTGCTCAATGCCCATACAATAGCGACAATGATGACGACAACAAGAAGAGCAAGAAGAAGGACAAGAAGGAGAAGTAGAAGAAAGACAAGATGACCTTCCAGAAGAAGAAGGGTAGTTCATATGTGGTCACTTGGGATAGTGATGCATCCTCAAGTGATGATGATGATAGTGATGATGACAAGACCACCATGAAGAAGGCTCTTGCAAGCATTGCTATCAATGAGAAGCCTTCTCTCTTCAACACTCCATCGACTTGCTTCATGGCTAAGACCACTAAAGTACAAACTTGTGGTGATGGATGTGATGAGGAACATGATAATAAAAGTGAAAGTGATGATGATGATGAACCAACTAAAGATGAACTAATTGACATGTTGGAAGATGCCAAAGAATATTTTGACATTAAGAGAAGGGAATACAAAGACTTGCAAAAGGAACTAAAAGCCCTTAAGCAAGCCTTTGATGAGCTTAATGCTACTCATGAGAGTCTAAAGGAAGACCATGAGGAGCTTGGCAAGGCTCACAAGAAGCTTGAAAAAGCTCATTCCATTCTACTTAATGAGCAAAATGAGAAGGAGCATGTTGTAACATGTGACAAAGGCTTAACATGTGACATAATTGATGAATCATTCTATAAGCCTATCATTATTGCTCCCACTAACCCTTCATGTAGCTCATCATCCACTTCCACCTCACCTATGAGTGATGGTTTCACTTGTGATGCCTCACTTATGGTTGAAAACGAGACTCTCAAGAAGGAGGTCAATGAGCTCACTCACACCTTAGGCAAAGCCTATGGTGGTGAGGACCGCTTGCTTATGTGCTTGGGTAGCCAAAGAGCTTCTCTCTACAAAGAGGGATTAGGCTATATCCCCAAGAAAGGCAAGGTGGCCTTTGCTCCTAACAAGACTAGTTTTGTGAAGAACAATGGTCGGTTTTCCACTAGTTGCAAGCAAGTTGGTCACATAGAGCAAAAGTGCTTGAACAAGAAGTCTCAAGCCAATGTATCCTCAATTAAGCTTGGTTCTTTCTATGTGCTTACTAAGGGTACAAATGGTGTGAAGGCTAAGTTCATTGGTGCACCTAGGATAGGCTCAAAGAAGAAAGCCATTGGGTACCAAAGAGCTTAGTAACTAACCTTCAAGGACCCAAGCATGTTTGGGTACCTAAAAAAATTGTCTTCTTTTGTAGGTCAATTACAAAGACGGAGGAAGGCATTGGATTCTTGATAGTGGGTGCACTCAACACATGACCGGTGATGCAAGAATGTTCAACTCAATCAACACCAATGATAGCAATGGTTATGATAGTATCATATTTGGTGACAATGGCAAAGGCAAGGTCAAAGGGCTTGGTAAGATTGCAATATCCAATGACATGAGCATTTCCAATGTGTTGCTAGTAGAGAGCTTGAACTTCAATTTGCTATCCGTGGCTTAATTGTGTGATCTTGGATTTAAGTGCATATTTAGAGTAGATGATGTAGAGATCATAGGTGTAGATGGCTCTAACTTGATCTTCAAAGGCTTTAGATATGAGAATCTATACTTAGTTGATTTCAATGCTAGTGAATCTCAATTGTCAACATGCTTGTTCACCAAGTCTAGTATGGGTTGTTATGGCATACAAGGCTTGATCATGTTGGAATTAAATAATTGAATAGATTGGTTAAGCATGACTTAGTTAGAGGCTTGAAAGATGTTGTGTTTGAGAAGGATAAAGTTTGTAGCTCTTGTCAAGCCGGCAAACAAGTTGGAAACACCCATTCTAAGAAAAGCATGATGAGCACTAGTAAAGCATTTGAGTTATTGCACATGGATTTGTTTGGGCCAACACAATACACTAGCATCAATGAAAACAAATATGGCTTGTGATAGTGGGTGACTATACAAGATATACTTGGGCATTCTTTCTAGTGGATAAGAGTGATGTGTTTGCAACATTCATATCATTTGTCAAGGGCATTCACATTGAGTTTGAAACAACCATCAAGAGAGTTAGAAGTGACAATGGTAGTGAGTTCAAGAACACTAGAATTGATGAGTTTTGTGATGACTTTGAAATTAGACATCAATTCTCGGCCAAGTACACTCTACAATCAAATGGCCTTGTTAAGAGGAAGAATAGAACACTTATTGACATGGTAAGGTCTATGCTTAGTGAGTACAATGTGAGTCAATCCTTTTGGGCCAAAGCTATCAACGTGGCTTGTTATTGTAGCAATCGCTTATATTGTCACCCATTGAAAGAGAAGACACCTTATGAGCTCTTGAATGGTAGAAAGCCCAATATTGCATTTTTTTGGTCTTTGGATGCAAATGCTATATCTTGAAGAAAGGCACTAGATTCAGCAAATTTGAGAAGAAGTGTGATGAAGGATTCTTACTTGGATACTCAACCACAAGCAAAGCATATAGTGTTTGGAATTTGGAAAGTGGTACTCTTGAGGAAGTTCATGATGTTGAATTTGATGAAACCAAGGGTTCCTGAGATGAGAATGAGAACATGGAAGATGTTAGAGTTATTCAACTTTCAAATGCCATAAAAAACATGAATGTTGGTGAATTGAGGCCTAGGCAAGTGAATCATGATGAAGATGATCAAGTGCTAGTACTCTCAAATGTGCAAGTTGATGCAAATCAAGCAAGTACAAGTAGCTCTCATAATAATGTGCAAGATCAACAAGTGGCTAGTACATCATCTCAACCCAATGACATTGCAAGTGCAAGCAATGTTCCAATACTCCAACCAACTCATGTTGCAAAAGATCATTTTTTGGACACTATAATTGGAGATATTTCTAGAGCTGTGCAAACTAGATCAAGATTGACTTCATTTTGTGAGCATTTCTCATTTATATCATCCATTGAACCAAAGAAGATAGATAAAGTATTGAAGGATGTTGATTGGGTGAATGCAATGCATGAAGAATTGAACAACTTCACAAGAAATCAAGTATGGGAGTTAGTAGAGAGACCAAAGGGACACAATATGATTGGAACCAAATGAGTCTTTAGAAACAAGCAAGATCAAGATGGGATAGTAGTGAGGAACAAAGCAAGATTGGTAGCGCAAGATACACTCAAGTGGAAGGTCTTAACTTTGGAGAAACATATGCCCCGGTTGCTAGATTGGAAGCAATTAGAATCTTGCTAGCCTATGCTTATGCCCACAATATCAAGCTCTATCAAATGGATGTCAAGAGTGCATTTCTCAATGGCTATATCAATTAAGAAATTTATGTTGAGCAATCTCCCAGTTTTGAAGATGACAAGAAGCCCAACCATGTGTACAAGTTGAAGAAGGCATTGTATGGATTGAAGCAAGCACCTAGAGCATGGTATGAGAGGTTGAGGGACTTCCTACTCTCCAAAGGGTTCATGATGGGTAAGGTTGACACCACTCTTTTCACCAAGAAGATTGTCAAGTACTTGTTTGTGTTGCAAATCTATGTTGATGACATCATATTTGGATCAACCAATCAAGACTTTTGTGAATAGTTTGGAAAGATGATGGCTAATGAGTTTGAAATGTCCATGATTGGAAAGTTGAGTTACTTCATTGGTCTTCAAATTAAGCAATTGAAAAATGATACATTTGTACGTCAAGGCAAGTACATCAAAGACATGCTCAAGAAGTTTGGCATGAATGAGAGCAAAGCCATAAGTACACCAATGGGAACAAATGGCAATTTGGATAGTGATGCAAGTGGCAACATGATGGATCAAAAGTTGTATCGATCTATGATTGGAAGCCTACTCTATGTGACTACATCAAGGTCTAATGTCATGTTTAGCATATGCATGTGTGCAAGATTTCAAGCCTCACCAAGAGAAATTCATTTGAATGCTACAAAGAGAATTTTGAGGTACTTGAAGCATACACAAAATGTTGGTTTGTGGTATCCCAAAGGAGCAAAGTTTGAACTTATTGGATATTCGGACTCTAACTATGTGGGATGCAAGGTTGAAAGGAAGAGCACCTCGGGCACATGTCAATTTTTGGGAAGATCACTTGTTTCATGGTCATCAAAGAAGCAAAATAATGTTGTATTATCAACCACCGAAGATCCGTCGGTAGTTGTTGTGCATAAATTCTTTGGATGAAGGCCACCTTGAATGACTTTGGAATCAAGTTTAAGAAAGTGCCATTTCTATGCGACAAAGAGAGTGCAATCAAGCTTACCAACAATCCGGTTCAACATGCAAGAACAAAGCACATTGATGTCCACCACCATTTCATTAGAGATCACTAACAAAAAAGGGACATTTACATTGAGAGTGTGGGCACCGAAGATCAACTTGCTGATATATTCACCAAGCTACTTGATGAGAAGAGCTTTTGCAAGCTAAGGAATGAGTTGAATATATTGGATTTCAAAAATATGTGTTGATGCACCCCCACTAATCTGACATGCCTCTCCTTCGAGCAAAGCAAGGTAAAGTTGATTGACATGTTATACATCCCTTGCTAAGGACATGTTTAGTGCATCTAGTCATTCCTCATGTCTTAGGCTCATTCATGATAATCAAATGAATTTGATGCTTGTATGGTACCACTATTGCTTCTATGCTTGATTTGATCTAATGGTAGCATATGACATGTTTGTGGGCTTGTGAACCTAGTGTTTGATCTAGAAAATGAGCTATAAGTGTTTAACTCAACATGGTACAAGATAACCCTTGAAATGAGGTGTGAAGAAGCTTGTCCTTGGATCAAACCAAGTTAAATATTTTTGGCAAGTGTTCTAGATTAGACCAAATTTGAAAAAATGATTCTCACCCCATTGATTGACATTGATAATCTTAACCTATCTAAAATTGAACCTTTGTGGTCATTGATGACAAAGGGGGAGAAGTAATGCAAAGATAGTGAAAAGATAACAAAGGGGAGAACTTTGACATAGGAGGAGAAATATAACAAAGGAAGGGGGTCAATTTAAAATTTCAGCACACAAGTAATGGGAGCAAGCTCATAAACATGTATATTGCATTTGAATGCGCACTTCATATGTTTGTTTGCATGGCACAAGTTTTAAAATTAAAATTCCATGCTTGTGTGGTGTATGCTAGTTGTAGGTTTGAATGATGAAATGAAAAAACTAGCATGCATAGGTGATAGTTAGATATGCCTTGCTTTGCTTTCACAAGTAGTACTAGAACCTTGCCTCTAATGTTGATCTCACGAGGTATCTAGTTCTTGCCTTTGCAAGTGGTATCTAACTAGCAATGGTGCTAAGGATGGTATATTTGGTGCACTCCAATTGGTATCACACTTCAAAGGTCCATCTCTTATACCTTAGCATCATTTGGTAGACATTACTCTCCCACAACTCAAATCCATGCATATGTGCAAGCCTCATTCTAAACTCTGAGCACATATGTAGGGGGAGCTAATGCTACCATTTGGGGTTCATGAAACTTGTTCATATCCTTTTACACATGGTAAATATGCTTCAGCAAGCAACATGGATTTAATTGAATTTCAATTCATATCTTTGTGAAAGGGTTGTCATCAATTACCAAAAAGGGGGAGATTGAAAGCCCAGGTTTAGTTTTGGTGAATTGATTGAACCCTATGTGCTAACCTATTGCTCTAGTGATCATAAAATAGGTTGCACTATTCCAAGTGGTGGAGCAAATGAAAATCATGTTGATGGTGGTGATGGCCATGGTGATCAAGTGCTCGGCTTGGAAAAGAGGAAAGAGAAAAATAAAAAGCTCAAGGCAAAGGTGAAACTTGATAGGAGCTTTTTGGTTTGGTGATCGAGACACTTAGCAAGTGTGATCACATTTAGGATCGATAGCCATACTATTAAGAGGGGTGAAACTCGTATTGAAATATGGTTATCAAAGTGCCACTAGATGGTCTAACTTATTGCATATGCATTTAGATTCTAGTGGAGAGCTAACACCCATGAAAATGTTTGTGAAAATATGCTAACACATGTGCACAAGGTGATACACTTGGTGATTGGCACATTTGTTCAAGGGTGCAAAGTTGGTGAAGTCAGGGAGCTCACTGGAGCTGACCAGACATTGGACCTACGCATCCAGTCAGTGGTGACTCAGTGCCACGGTCTTGGTCTGGTTGACCAGATGCTGACACGAGGAGGTGATCAGACGCATGGCCTCTAGGTACGGTCAACGATGATGTATGGTGATGTGGTGGTGAAACTGTTGGTGTGCAACGGCAGTAAGGATCGAACTCGGCCCTGAGTCTAGTCATGCTCCCTTAGATAAGTTAGGTCATGAAAAAGGCGCTCGGGGAGCTCTCTAGAAGTGACCGGACGCCACATTGGTGGCGTGTTCGATCATTCCCTCGGTGCATCAGGTCAGTGGCTTGGTTGCGTGGGCGAGGGCGTGAGCGGACATGGTGGCACAGCGTCAGGTCGATCATGGGTGCATCCAGTCTTGACTTATGCACTAGCACAGAGCGAGTTGACCATTGGAAATTGGGCGGTGCAAATTTGAAGGTAGGACATGTGGCGAAGATCCCACGATAGGACGCTGGACCGGGTGTGTCCGGTCATTCTGATCGGCGCATCCGGTCAGCGCGAGGCAGGCTACAGTGTGAGCCCAATGACTCTATTTCAATGGGCATTCTATTTAAGCCCCTTGGCCGACTCAAGCTCACTCTCTTAGCCATTTGCATTGACATAGCAACCTTGTGAGCTTAGCCAAAGCTCTCCCACTCATCTCCATCATTGATTCATCATCGTTGTGAGATTGGGGGTGAATCCAAGTGCATTGCTTGAGTGATTGCATCTAGTGGCACTTGGTGTTTGTGTTTCGCTACGGGATTCACTTGTTACTCTTGGTGGTTGCGGCCACCTAGATGGCTTGGTGTAGCAAAGATCGTCGAGCGGAGGTTGGTGATTGCCACCTAGACGGCATGTGAGGGGTTCTTGACCTCTCCCCAGTAGAGAGCCAAAAGGTACTATAGTGGATTGCTCATAGCTTGTGTGATCCTCGTCTTGTGTTGGTTGTGCGACACCCAGTTGTGGGTTAGGTGTGTGATGCTTATTAGCGCGTGAACCTCCAAGTAGATGAATCGCCACAACGAGGACTAGCTTGCCAGCAAACAAGTGAACCTCGGTAAAAAAATATTGTGTCATCTTGTCCTGATAATTTCATTGGTTATCTTATGATTGATTGCTTGGCTCCATCTTGTGATTGGCTCACTCCTTGACACGTTGGTATAAACATCCCTACCTCTCTTGTATTTACATTTCTAGTGTAGCTAAGCTCTTTAGCATAATTAGTTTTGAGAGCTAGCTTGTGTTGGGTTTAGCAGTTAGTGAGGCTCTTTAGTTAATATTTGAGAGCTCACTAACTTAGCGTAGTGACATAGCCTTTTGTGTGCATAGAGACTATAGATACTAGAATTGCGGTAGGTGGCATGCATTTTTAGTAGGCTAGCACAACATTTGCTTCACCTCATATTTGTCTAACCACTTTGTTTAGTGTTGTTGTAGAAATTTTTATAGGCTATTCACCCCCCTATAGCTATAAGGACCTTTTAGACAGTTTGTAGTCGTGGCCAAGAGTGCCTCAAACAGTGGAAAGGCTCCCATTTATAGGCCTAGAAGCAGACTAAGCAGCCTCAGACCCTCGCGCCGCATGGCAAACCATGGGAGGTCACAGCTAGTGTCAAGTGCCCACGTGAGGTTAGGAAAATTGAGACCCTCCGACCCAGCCTAGGTCACGAACCCTGATACGTAGCGCGCTGACATGGCAAGGCTAAGAACTCACATATCACATCATCAGGGCATCCTGATGGGGCAAAACATAATGGCCACCTACCGCTCTGAACGCACCAGCCCACAAGGGGTCGAGTGATGGATTTTGAACAAGCCACAACTATGAACCCATGTTCGAACGCACGCACATCTCAGCGCTTTCACAATCACTTCATGATCACAAAAATGCTCGGGGGCTACTGTTGGGGTTATAACCCTAGGGTGTCTCACGGCACCGATTAGTTAGTGGGCTATGCGGCCCACAATATATTAGCTAGCGAAGGCCCGAACGATCGAGGCCCAGCTGATCCAAGAAAACTAGGCCAACTGCTAAGGTAGGGGTTGGCCACGACCCCTTCAACAGACTTAGCCGCACAGCGCATGAGAGACGCATGACCTCTCCACCATCCCAACCCCTAGGAGGAACGGGGAGAGGACAAGCCTAGCTAGGCACACCCATTCTAACAAGGTAATGCATGCCACTCTAACCCCGCAAGGACTGAGGGGACAGCGGTTGCCTTGGTCTAGTCAAACACCATCCCTACACCACGCAGCTCAAACAAGACAACACCGCCTAAGGCGGTGATGACTGGTACAATAACCACCGGCCAAATACAGGATGGGATCCACGACGAAGGCATCGACTTAGAGTCCATCCAAACCAGTGGGAGCCATGACCCCAACAATCATGGCCCTCAGCTTCGGTCAGGAGAACCTTCTTCTTTGTATACGCCCTAGCCCTGAACTCTATATAAGGGCAGCTAGGGCACCCATCTTGGGGATCCTCTACCATTTTTACTCATTCTCCATCGTAGTAGGGCTCCTGGAGCTTTCCTTTAGGCAATCCATCTCCTATCTCTGGCTCTCCAATCTCTTCCACCATTCTTGCACCCCCCCCATTGTAAGAACTTTAGAGCATTCAAGCGAGGAACACGCACTCGATCATCTCTGTGACTGGACGTAGGGCTCCGGCCTGAACTAGTATAAATTCATGTGTCTTTTGGATGCTACCATCGTCTTCCTAAAGCAGCATGATAATCGTATAAATTCCCTAGTTTGGTTTATAAAACACTAACAAAGTGTGTCGAGGACCAATACTAGGGTATCCGAAGAGAATGAGCTAATGACCATCAACATTGATTTATTCGAGCAGTTAAGAGCGCGACTACAGCTCCACCCGACCCTAAGGCCGTAGGCTCCTCCTCGCCTGACCTCTGGGGGCAGGCTCCGCCTTGCCCGACCCTGAGGCCATGGGCTCCGCCTCGCCCGACCCTTGGGTTTGTGCTCCATCTCTCCCAACCTCTGAGGGCTGTGTAACACCTCTGGTGTTATGAGCTTGCTTGGCACCTAGGTTAATGCCTAAGAGAAATTAGCAAAATAAGTTTTCGGGTTTAAAAGTTTAAAGCACACATGGAATTATAAACGAATCTTGTGTGACTCGCTTTCGTGAATAAAACAAACAAATAAGTGTCGCTAGTCAACTTGTCTCGGTGTTTAACAACTTTTAAATAATCTTGTGGACAAAAGTTATTTAGGGCTTGTTTTGGAAAAATATGAAGAAAGTGCTTAAAAATGCCTGATAGCAAATAAACAACAAATGGCTTGTTTATTTGATTAAGCATGAAAAACAATTTTTATAAGCAAAAATAAAATATAACTTGTAATTGGTACTTAAATAAAAATTTGAAATACAAATTTACTAAATGAGAGTGCAACTTTTCTTTTAGTGAGTGGAAGTTGTTTAATAGTAAATTTGATAGCTTGGGAATCAAACCCAAAATTTAGAACGAGAGCTCATCGGGAATCGGTAGGAACTTGAGTTTATGTTAAAAGTTTGGATCTTTGGCGAATTGTACTGAACAAACGGGTTAAATAATTCCTAGAAGTTTATTTCTATGAGTTAGCACGAAGTATGAGCTAGGTCATCACATGTTGTTTAGTTGAGATTGACGAGGCTTAGACCATTTAAAAAATTCAACCAAAAGTGCTTGGGAGTATCAGTTCTAACTAGAACCTTGAATTCCTTTTAAGTCGGAAAAGAATTGTAGACAAAGCCATTTTAGCATTTAAATTCCAACAAAACTTGTTAAGCAATATATCTATGTTTTTGCACGACTGGTTGCATCAAGATGTGTACTTGAACACGGTGTAGGTTGAGGTTGGTCTGGAAGTCATGATGCTCTCATAAAAATTTCCAAATCATGCTTAGAACATGTTAACCATGTTAGTGGCGCTTTGTCCGTGAACCAGTGTTCTACGCGATAAGCCTATCTTGGCGCCTCTCTTTCCTTCTTGCTGGTCATCTTCTGGTCGTATGGTTGCTTCATTGGGGAGGTGGTAGTGTCAACTCTAGGGTAGTGCATTTTGGTTGGATCTTAGCGAGCTAACCCATGGTTTTTGCGTCTCTTTAAAATTCATGTTCGGCTTTGTCCCTGGCTGACTAGTTCGGTGTGCATGGTCATACACGCCCGTGGCCTGCTGGCGCTGAGCTTGGCCATGGATAGCCAGGGCTGTCCTTCATGAGCTAGCGCGCGTGCCATGGCCACACGTCGGCAAGCACCCTGTCATATTCCACACCGCGTCCTGATCCCATGCTAGCTAGCCGTGTCAGGACGTGTGCTACGCATAGGGTCTTGTCGCCGCTGTGACATTGCCATTGGTGGTCGTGGCACATTCCTCGCCTCTTGATCCATCTACCCCATCATGCATCCATGCCGCTTCATAGTCATCGCGTAGTGTCCGTCGGTTCAGGCTCCTGGGGCAACAAGTCACCTCACTGATGTCCTGACCATTAGACGATGGTGGTGCATCCCTTGCTCAGAATCAATCATACGATTTATTCATGTGGCGTCGTGTTGCTGGGCCTGCCTTAACTGCTGCTGTCGCATACTGTTTGCTCTCCCTCCCTTTCTCTTTCATGCATCCAGCATGTTCTCAGGCTTTGGCTGCTGTGGTAGTGGTGCCAAGGAGGGATCGAGTGTAGGCGCTGGCACCAGCAATAGCATGATGGCGCCGGCTCTCTCGCGATGCCACAGTCCGTAGCATCGTTGCCGTGCTGGCGCGTCGATGTCACCGTGCCGTGCCTCCCGCTCGTCGCCCGGTCCCTCGTGGCTGTGCACGAGCACGCCCGAGCCCCACCATCGTTAGCGCTAGGCCACATCCGCCACCACCCTGGACCGCTACCATCGGCACCTACGGCCAAGACGGTCGTAGCTACCACGCCAACCACACTGAGCCGCTCAACTCTGCAGCCACCCACTCCTCGCTCTTCTCCTTCCTCCTCTGTTTGTGCACAGAGAGAAGTGTGCCCCACCGATCTCCTTCCTCGAGCTACAATAGACCAAGGTAGATAGTCCACATACATCCCCTACCGCCCCTTTACCTCCCCATGCCCTTGGATTTGGAAGTCGTGGTCGAAATCGCTGGATGCCGAAGCTCCAGAGAGCTGCCTTGGTGGACGAGCATGAGGAGTACGAACGCTCTTGTACTTCCCCCTCCCTCTCTGCTTGTTCGTTGACCAATAGTAGCAGCTAGCTCCTCCACTCTCTTCTCTCTCTAGGCCCACAGAAGTGCACCACGACAAAGCCAAGGCTGCAGCTCCCCTCACGAGCAGCTACGTCCATGAGCCACTAATCCACTCCATTCATTTGTTTATTCTTTTTCCCTTTCTAATAAACCAGCAGCAGCACGTGGCCACTAATCACGTTTCATTTTCTCTCCTCGTGATTAATTAGCGGCCACCTTGTACAATTAATATCTCCACCATGCTAACTCCGATTCCGTCACTACTTCCTAAATTCATCTAAAATCGAACCCTACCTATCCATAAAGTTTCATAATTTTTGGAACACATTTAAATTTATGTGAATATTTATTTGTGTCTGTTTGCCGAGTACCACGAGTTCGACGCCGAGGATCCGAACTGCCAGCAAGAGTTTACTGGGGACGCCAACGGAGGGACGTCGATGGATCATGGAGTCATCGGGAGTTGCTGGAGAAATGGTACTTTTGGAGGCGTGATTGGGTTTCTAAGAATTTCAGCTGTCATTGATTATTTACATCTATGCATTTGCATCAATACATATCATAATAGGAACGATGGTGGATTGATGGTATCAACTGGAGTAGCTGAAAAGATGGTGCCAGGGATCATGTCAAGAAGATGGAATGCTAACTTTTAGTTATATTTTATCCAGGCAAGCCCCGGTGCATACCCCTATTTTTCTGCACTTTATATTATGTTTGTGCATTAAGTTTTAAGGAGTTGAAAAACCCCACTTGCATATATATATATATATGAGTCTTACTTGTATGACAGGATCGTGTAGATTGCTATGTTGTAGGACTCCGGTAGAAATCGAGTGATTGTCTATCACTCGTGAGAGATAGGAAAGATATTATTATTGCTATTATATTATTATCACCTGGAAAATATATATGAATGATAATTGGAGACCGGGTGGAATGGTACTTTGGATCTGAACTTGGTTTGGCATTCGAGCGAGGCTTGGATTGCATTTGTTCCGCCTGTGCCAGTTAAGGACCGGCCGTTGCATTGGGTTCTAGGCAGGTCACAGACTTATTATCCGGAACACATACTTGTGTATGGACGCAGGAAGACTCATTGCTCTCTTGTCATGGGTTCCGGCTCTTTCTAGACCGGCTGATTGGAGGTGGGGATGGTAGAGGTCTAAGCACCGCACTGAGTCTAGGACTCAGGAGCGGGGGTTTGGAGTCTAAGTTTTGATGGGGACCTAGACCCCATGACAGAAGGGTAGTGGGTTTGTCCTGCTTGTGCCTAGGGTACAAGAGGGGTGTGTGTTTCAGGGTATCTAGCTGGGCACATTGATTCGCGAATCGTCGATGATCCGATACGACTTGTCTACAGTCTAGCATCGTAGTACGAACTGAAATATGAAATATGTAAAATTGGTTTTGATTGCTTACCACCTGCTTGAAAGTAGTACAGGTGCTTACATAGTATGGTTAGTTAATGAACTAATGATGACTGCTAATAAAATTGAATATAAGGACACACGTTTAGTAATGCTCCTATAGATGCAATAAACCCATAAGCCAGATAGCCTTACATATCCTTGGAGTCTTTTCTATCCTCCTGTTGGATAAGTCTTGTTGAGTACAATTGAGTACTCAGGGTTTTATTTCCCCCTGTTGCAGGTGACAGGCGGATGCTAGAGCTGACCCTTATGTGTGGATTCCTCCTGGTGGGCTCAGAGGGGATTTCTTTATGCTGTGATCATAGTCTTTATTTATAACTCTCACTAAATGTTTTTATAAATGGAAGTTTTATAATCTATTGTCATAGTTTATATATCAATGCTTCATCATGTCATGAATAGATATTTATTTCCAATGTAACTCAGATCACATGTTTATATTCCACTATTAAATTAAATTATTCATAACTCTAATAACATGTTCATATTCCGCTATTATAAATAATAATATTATACTCTGATGTTACATGAAAAGTGATGTAAGAAATGGTTAATAATGATGTAAGCTTTATTCTCTCATTTGTTATCCTGATGGAAAAATATGGATTTTCGGGTTCTCCCTTGGGTGTGCTCGACGGATCTGCTTAATTTGGTGTCCTCCCTTGAGTACTTAGCGTCTGGAAGACAAGTACTCCTAGGAGGCATTAGATTAGGCGGTTCTGCCTTAACAGGCTCCGCCTCGCCCGACCCCAAGGCCACGGGCTCTGCCTCGCTCGACCCCGAGGTCACGGGCTCTGCCTCACCTGACCCTGGGTTGTGTTCTGCCTCGCCCGACCTCTGGCGGGCGAGCTCCGCCTTACCCGACCCCGAGGCCACAGGCTCCTCCTCGCCCGACTCCGAGGTCGTGGGCTCCGTCTCGCCTGACGGGGACCCATACCACCGCCAACCACGCTAGGTCCAAACGTATGGGCCTAGGTTAAAACTCTGACATCAAGTAAGAGATGGGCACGCCCCGATGTAACTCGTGGCCATGACGGGTCATACCTGAGGATTTACATCAAGAACAGCGTCGGGCGTACCGGTGTTGTTCTGTCTAACCCCCGTACGAATGATGATAGGCGCGTCAGCTCACCACGACGTCCGCTGTGACAGAATAGAACGCCATGACCGACAGACGACGCCTATGCATAACGCTAGTAACGGATAGGGCCACGACGTGGAGCTATCCCTGTTAACATCTACAGGGTCGGCGGGACCCACATAAAGGATAAGAAGGACACGACGATCCTGAAGGACTTCTTCTCTCTCTCGTTCTTCTCTTTTCCTCCGTTATAACCCATACTTTTCCTTGGCCTATAAAAGGGAAAGCAGGGTGTCCCATGAAGGGGGGCTGATCTGATTAAAACCGATCAATCGAGATCGACACAAGAAGCACAACACGAGCACATGGCTGAGCAGCAATCGAGCTCTCAGCACCCGTTCACTCCTTTCACCAGAGACTTAGGATCATTTCCCTCTCTTGCCCATTTGTACCCCCTACTATAAACTTTCAGTGCCAGTAATACGAGCAGCAGCGATGAACTGGACGTAGGGACTTTCTGCCTGAGCAGTATAAACCCCGTGTCTTCTAAGCACACCATCCAAGCTAGACATACAATAATACAAATTTACTTGTCGTTGGTAACTCGAAACACCGACAAAGTGTTTCAGCTATTTCTAACGTATGCTGTAAGTGTTTTTATCTAAATGTTGTAAGATGTTGCACATGTTGAATGAGACCCACTTGCCGTAACCGCCTGCTGCAGCTGCTTGGGCACCGCCGAGTGGGCAGACGGTTCTCACCTACGGTCGGGCGGCATGGGAGACATCCGGGCAATGCGGTCCCCACGCGTGGGCCCACGTGGTGCAGGGAAACGGCTAGCATGCGTGGGCGGCCGTCCGGATGTCCGGGCGCTAGCATCTTCGTAACCAAATATATACACGAAAGTAAATAATTATTATTATAAAATATATCATTGAATCTATTTTTTAATAGACTTATTTGAAGATATAAATGTTGCCATGAATACCATAGCAATACCTATTTTGGAATGGAGGAGTATGTGCGTTTCTAGAAATTGAGCCAATGGGAGTTGGACGATGCAGACGGAAGGATGTACCTGTGACTGTGCCCTAGTGTTGGATTATTTCGTTTGGGTCTAAAACTTGACATAATATGACTTATAGAATAGTGAAATCGTAGAAGCATATCCGCACCCTTGTCTTCTCTTAATAGTATGATATTAAGAATAATATCAATGGCTCCTAAGTTTTTCATCTCTAAATATTGAATAAATTCTTAAATTCCTTAATTATATCAAGGCTGAATCGAAAGATCGGTATATCGTCAACATACTTACCCACGCTATAGTGATAGTAGTACATACATTTATGAGTTTCGCTCAAAATAAAGCCACAAACATTAAGGTTGCGTCGAACTTCTCATGTCATTGCATAGACGCTTGCTTGAGACCATACGAAAAACTTCAATAATTTACACACCATGTCTTCTTGACCATTTGCTACAAATCCATCTGGTCGATCGCCTTTCCTGACTCCCTATTTAGAAAAGTTGTCTTAATATCCATCTAATGAACAAGAAGACCATAAGAGGTTGCCAAGAAAAATAACACTTGAATGTGGTTAATCGAGCAACAGGAGAATAAATATCAAGGAAATATTTATCTTCTTTCTGGGTGTAACCCTTGGCCACAAGCCTTGTCTTGTACTTTTCAATAGTACAATCAGACCTAATATTTTTCTTGGACACTCATATGCATCATACAGGTTTGCACTTGTAACGACATTCAACAACTTCCCAAGTTCCATTAAAAATATTGAATTCATCTTACTTCTTATTGCTTCCTTCCATAAGTCAGCATCTGAAGAAGAATGTCTTTCCAATGATTCTTGAGTGTCATTCACAAGGTACATAATGTAATCATCTCCAAAAGACTTTGTTGTCATTTGTCTCCCACTCTTTTGAGCAACTACAATGTCATCGTCTCATCCTCTTCAGAATTTTGCACACTAGTTTTCTCAAAATGTTCTATCAAAATGTGTTGCTCATGAGTATTATAGGTTCACATCTAGATGTGCCAGGTGTTTCTTTCATAGGAAGTTCATATAAAAAATGTAGCATCTCAGGACTCCAAATTAGTACCAACATGATGTCAAGTACTCCAGACTCCAGAGTTTATTAAACTATATCACACGCTATGTATATCATAACCAAGGAAAATACAATCAATAGTTTTAGATCTAAGTTTGTGTTTCTTGGCGATTGGTGTATTCACCTTGGCCAAGCAACCACAAGTGCGCATGTAGGAGAGATTCAACCTTTTCTTTTCACATTTCTCGAATAGTGTAATTTCTTTATTTTTTATAAGAACTATATTTAGGACATGGCATGCAGTTAATAAAGCATCACCCCTACCATTTCTTAGATAGTCCTATTATCTCTAATATGGCATTAACTAACTTAGTTGTGTGCGATTCTTTCTTTCGACAATCAGATTTGATTATGATGAGTATGGTGGTGTCCTTTCATGAATAATTTTATTTTCCCATAGAATTCAAAAAATATATTTAAAAGAACTCTCCACCACGATCATACCTTAATCGGTTATTTTTTTCTCTCAAGTTAATTTTCTACTTTAACTTTATAGGTCTTAAAATAATTTAACGCTTCATCTTTTGATTTTTAGTAAGTGCATGTCTAGTACATTCATCTATACGCATTATGAAGTATCTTTTGGCACCTTTAATTAACTGGTTGTTCATCTCGCATGAATCAAAATGAAACGCACGTGGTTCTAACTTGGGGGTGTTTGGATCCAGGGACTAAAGTTTATGAGGTGTTACATGGGGACATCCCATGGGGTGTTTGGATACTAATAAAAAAATAAATTATAGAATCCGTCGGTAATCCGTGAGATGAATTTATTAAGCCTAATTAATCTGTCATTAGCACATATTTATTGTAGCACCACATTGTCAAATAATGGACTAATTAGGCTTAAAAATTCGTCTCGCAAAACACTCTGAATCTGTGTATTTAGTTTCATAATGAGTCTATATTTAATACTCTATGCATGTGTCAAACATCCAATGGAACACAAACACCCCCTCATACGAGCATAGATTGTAGTCCTGATCGCACACGTCTAGGGAGAAGCTTAGGAGCATTATTGTGGGAAGTAAAAACAATATGGTCAGGAAAAAAAACTTTTGACTCCAATATTGGGTAGGTATCGTATGAAATCTTTAGGGTGTGATTGGTTGCTTTGGTGATGTGGAGCCAGGATGGAGAGGCAGTCTAGGATTGTGAGATACATGCTTAAATCGTGCATCTAGTCGTGTTTGGTTGTCTTTGTTGTTGGTACAGTACAAGATGTGATCTTGTTTGGTTGCATGCATGGATAAGAGTTTTGAGTGTCTGACACATGGACCCTTATACCATGGATGCATCGTGTCGTCCTACATCACGAGAGAAGTAAAAATTAAGAAGACGGAGCCGTGCGGAATGATGGAGGGCAGCGAAATGAAACAAAACAGACAAAGCATGCAAAGCGGTGAACCAAACCCAACAAAGAAACAAGGTGAAGCAGGCAAATAGTGCAAGGATACCCTGGTTCTAGCAACCAATCAGCCCTTACTTTCTCCTGTCACGCCACTGCTATTCCACCTACAGTGCATCCATCCTAACCGTTCGTTCCTATGGATCCATCGCAGCCGTACCTCCCCATCCTTATCCTCTGCCCCCTGCATCTCCAGCGCTTAAAAAAAACACCACCGCCCCGCTGCCTCCGCCTGCTACACCGCGTGGTCGCCTCTCTCTCTCTTCCACTCCCCGGCCGCCGCCGCGCTGCCTCCGCCTCCTCTGCCCTGTCGGCGCCCCGCTGCCCTGCCTGCGCCCCCGCTTCGTCACCTCCCTCTTCCTCTCCTCCGGTGGCAGCGCGCCTGGATGCGGCAGCTTCGGGGACAGGAGCAGCGGCTGGACCTGCCGTCGCCTGCACTGCTCCATGCGTATAGATTCCGTGACGGACCAAACTTCAGCGACCGTTTCCATGTTACGGCCTAATCGGTCCAAATAATCGTTTCATACGGTCGACTTCTGAGTTAGTTTTTAGCAGAAATTGGCGAGAGGCAGGAGGTGTTAGATGAGATGCTCATGTAGCAGGAATCAGAATTCACCTCAACTAGAGTAAAATTTTAAGGAAATCCCAATCCAACTGCTAGATCGAGGCCCTACTGAAGTGAAGCGACTGCAGGTTCACAGGGAACAGACGTGGGCTTCTATTCCAGAAATTAAGGCCCGGTCAAGAGTTCATTGAATGTCAGCAACACATCAGCTGTTACCTGCCTACCAGCTCCATTGGCTTGCAGCAATGAAGCTGCTCAGTACCGGTACCACAGTACCAGCTCTGCAAAGATCGATAGCTAGATGCGGTAGTAGTAATCCCAGGATGCGAATGCAGTAACACACTGACCCTGGCCTTCATCCATGTTCATGTGATGTACCCTTCATCAGATCGATCCCATGCCCCTCGTTCGCGCCAAACCTGTACAAACGCAGCGGCAGCAGCTTGTACGTGCGCAATAACTGCATGCAGTCTCTCTCTCGATCTCTCCCTGTAACTGCAACCTACTGTGCAAACCAACCAGCATTGAATCATCATCAGTTCATTACTGCTGGCTCTTTGTTTCCTAGTAAACGATCATAGATTATTTACTATCGCCTGGTTTAGATAGTTTGGTACGAGAAAAAAAATATTATTTTAACTTATAATCCACGATCGTATAAGCGCAGCCGACGACGTGGTGCCACCAAGCATGCATCGAGCCGACGACGATGCTACTAGACCCTCTTCTCTTCACACCGGCCTCCCTGCTCTCCTATAAGTAGCAGCGCCAGAATGCGACTGGCAAGCTCGATCCAGATTACAGCAGCTACCTCCGCAACCTCTCACCGACATACAGTACAATAGCAGCTTAGATTGTGTCAGTCCATCCATCCATGGAGAAGCTCGTCTACCTCTTGACCATCATGTCGTTATCCATGGCGCTGCTGGTGCCACTCCGCGGACAGTGCGAAGCAGCTAGAGCTGCTGCTGCTGCTGCCACAAGATGCCATGCCGGCAGCAAGGCGGGGAAACAAAAACAACAGCCGCAGGTGGAGGGCATGTTCGTGTTCGGGAGCTCGCTGGTGGACAACGGCAACAACAACTTCCTCAACGGCTCCGGCGTGCGCGCCGACTACCTCCCCTACGGCGTGGACTTCCCCCTCGGCCCCTCGGGCCGCTTCTCCAACGGCCGCAACGTCATCGACGCGCTCGGCGAGCTCCTTGGCCTCCCGGGGCTCGTCCCGCCCTTCGCCGACCCGCGCACCCGCCGCGCCCGCGCCGCGCTGCTGCGCGGCGTCAACTTCGCCTCCGGCGGCTCCGGCATCCTGGACCACACCGGCCAGGTCACCGTGAGTCCTCAGCTCTAGCTAGCTCATTGAATGCACGTAGACGTACTAGCATTGATCAATCAATGAGAATCGCTTGGCAGCATTGATTGAGAGATAAGTATGTTTGATTCAGGGCGAGGTGGTGAGCCTGCGGCAGCAGATCACCAACTTCGAGTCGGTGACCCTTCCTGACCTGCGGGCCCAGCTGCGCGGACCAGCTGCGGCGGCCAACCACGGCCGGGTCAAGGGCCAGGGTTCCTTCCACCAGTGCTACCTCTCCAAATGCCTCTTCGTCATCGGCACCGGCGGCAACGACTACCTGCTCAACTACTTCAACCCCAGGAAGAACTACGGCACCGAGGGTGGGCCGCCCTTGTCAGAGTTCACTACCTCTCTCATCACCAAGCTCTCGCACCATCTTCAGGTACACGAGCTCTTGCCTTGCCTAGTTGCCTGCCTCTTCTAAGTTCTAACTGCAGATCCTCTCTCTTGTTCGTTGTTCCTTATAATTAATACTCCAATAAGTTAATAAATGTTCCATATAATTATTACTACAGAGGCTGTACGGTCTTGGCGCACGGAAGTTTGTGATCTTCTCGATCCAGCCGACCGGGTGCACCCCCGTGGTCCGGGCGTTCCTCAACATCACCGGCGCCGCCTGCATCGAGCCCGTGAACGACGCGGTGGCGCTCTTCAACTCCGAGCTCCGGCGGCTGGTCGAAGGTGGCGCGAGGCCGCGCATGCCCGCCGCCAGGTTCGCCTACATCAACTCGTACAAGATCATCAGGGACATGCTGGACCACCCCGCCAAACTTGGTACCAAGCTAGACATCACTGATTTCTTCCGATTCTCATCTCAGTAACAATGCAAGTTGGGGTGAAAATGAAAATGAAATAACCTTTCATTCATCAGGCATTCGGGAGACGAGCAGAGCCTGCTGCGAGATGTCGAGGAGCTCGTCGGGCGTGCTGTGCAAGAAGCAGGGGCCCGTCTGCAGGGACCGGACGGAGTACGTCTTCTTCGACGGGCTGCACCCGACGGACGCCGTCAACGCCAGGATCGCGCGCAAGGGCTACGGCTCCAGGTCGCCCGACCACGCCTACCCCATCAACGTCAAGAAGCTCGCCATGCTCTAAAGCCTTGCACTACTGTAGTAATGATCGTTAGAGTACTTAATTACTTCTAGTAGTAGTAGTTCTCAGCTTAGTCTAAGCCATCCATGCATCTTTGCTAGGTTAGCTCTGGACTGGTTGAACGCTGACCGACGAGAAGAGTTAGAACTGGGTCCAGCTCTGGGCTACTAGACCAGTGCGCAATGGGCTGTATCCAACAACTACTCCTATGTCTCTTAGGGTGCGTTTAGATCAAAAAAAATTTTAGATTTTGGCTCACGGTAACATTTCGTTTGTATTTGGTAATTAGTGTCTAATTATGGATTAATTAGGTTCAAAAGTTTCGTCTCGCGATTTCTCGACCAACTGTGTAATTAGTTTTTTTTTCGTCTATATTTAGTACTCCATACATGTACCGCAAGATTCGATGTGACAATTACTATACAAAATTTTTTGACAACTAAACAAGACCTTGAGCTTTGTTTTCAGGCCCAAGGCCATGTGAGCGAGTAGTACTAGTACTACTCCCGGTGATCTTGTGTACAAAGGCTTTGTATGTTGAACCAGTTTCATTATATTAATTGGGCACTAAATGTCGTACAAATACCAAGGCTGGATGTATTTGGTGTGAAAAACAAACGACAAAAGCAGATTTGACACTCGATTTGATTCGCGGAATTGCTGGCGCCCGGACGAAATAAAATATAGGACGCTCTATTGACCACTGCCCAGATTAAAAAATTCTCCATCCGCACGCTTACCAAGCTATGCCCAGCCTCCCTTTCCCATCACGTTCCACGCGCTCGCCTCGCTCTCCCACGATGGAGCACCCACGCTCGGTGGAGCACAACCATGCACCAACCTACAACCTCATGCTTCACCGTCCAAACATGGTAGAGAAGAGAAGGGAGAGCGAGAGATATGGCTGCAATATTAAAACATGGTTGTTATAACATCTTGAATCATCTTATAAAACAACTAGAAAAAATCTACTGTAACATTAAAATATAGTTGTAGCAATATATTGAATCATCTTATGAAACTAGAGAAAACCTACAGCAACACGATAGAGAATGTTACAAAACTAGGTCGCTTGTTGCACCATCAAAAAAAACATGCGACTACAACATAGGAAAGCACATCTGCTCCATCTTGATAGCGACCAAACAAACCAGTAACAGACAGAGGAAAGTCAATGCAACAAGAACAACTTATTGTTTGGACATCTAGTTATAATTACCAAAACATCCAAAATATGCATCTAGAGCAGAAACATATCAAAATCCGTTTATTATGCAGTGCAACATCCCGAGTGAGTCAATGCAATGTCTGTAAAAGGTCAATGAAACATAAACAATCATATGTTGCAACATCACAAGAATGAAGGATCCGCTGAACAGATCTTGGTGAGGAGCTCCAGCCCTGGCCGCATGCCCATCGCCCTCCGCTCATGAGCGCACCACTGCCCTGCCTCTTGCTCCTTGCCCACAAATTTGTCAGAGCCTCATGCTCCTCTAACGTAGCAACAAAGATCCATACAAGAGGGGGGGTAGGGAGGGGCTTGTCTCAAAGTCAGAGGGGCGCGGGGCTTGGCCGGTGTGCTAGAGCTCGCCGGCACTAGCGCTGCCACCACCCCTGTGTCACAACGCTGACCTCCAAGCTTCACCACAAGGCATGGCCGAGCTTGTTGTGAATCACTTCATCTTGAGATGGCAAGCATGATCGAGCTCATTGTGAATCGCTTCATCGTGAGATGGCAGGCATATGGTCGAGCTCCTTGTGAATCACTTCGTCTTGAGATGACAGGCATGGCCGAGCTCGTTGTGCTGAGCGCTTGGCTTGGTGTGAAAGGAGCGCGAGGAAGATGTGAAACAAGGGTGGTGTTTTGGGTGCAGATAGTAAAGACTGGAGGTAGAAGATAAGATGGGAAATATGGGACGAGTGGAAAAGAATGAACGGTTGGGTAGGAAGAGGAGCGTGAGGCTCACATAGGCGTCTCATCTTTTGTTCAGGTCCGAACGTACAAATAGGAGCAATTCCGATTCCGTGCAACACCACAACTGAACGCAACTGGCTTCACTCTCGGCCCACGGGCCAACAATTGTTGTGGCCTCAAACCTTCGCGCTCCATCAACTCATCCATATCGTCTTCCTCCGCCGCAGCCTCATAGTCTGCCAGGTCATGACATTCTCACCCTGTTAAGAAACAGCTTGTTCACAGCTAAGTTCTACAGGGGAGGTTGAGGTTGGCTACCAAATTAGGCCCGAAAGAAGGAGAACAATATTTTTTTGAGGATGAATTAATAGCCCCTCCATATTATCACTCTAAAAAAGTTGAGATGCTTTGACTCTACAAGAAAGTTGAAGCAACTTAGGGTCCGTTTGGTTCGCACCCAAACTTTGCCGCACCGCGCCGCACCTTCCGCGCCCCAAGTTTGGCGTGGTTTGGTTTGCTGCGACAGTTGCGGCATTCCGCGGCCTCACCATCACGTGCCAGTGCATTTTTGCTGCCAAAACATGCCGCAAGTGCGACGAACGAAATTGGCGCCGCAAGTTTGGCGCCGCCGCATATTCGCCCTTATAATTTGAAAATTTGGTACAAAGGGAGTAGAAAACTGGTAGAATTCTTCTGTTTGTTCCACCATATTCGCTCTGTTCGGCTTACCCCATATTCGACTTGTTCGGCTTCTTTTTTTAGCTGGAACCGTGTTTTTCTCTCACAACAACTCAGCCATAACAGTGTTTTCAGCCAGTTTCAGTCAAGTTTCAGACCGGCGAACGGGGCCATTATCGATCCATTTGCTGAGCTAAGTTGATTAATTACAATAGCCACGTACGTTGGAACTTACCATTGCATCGTCAAACAAGTTGCTTTCACGTACAGCTCTGGCAGTCCATGTAAAAATTTTATCGCCGACGAATCTGCTTGCTACGATGTCCAGGAACTGGAAACTTTTGCACTCATGCATAGCTAGAGACATCGGCACATGAGACGTACGGCAGATGAGATGTGCATCATCAACGCGTCCATCACACGTACGTACATTGCTACGTACCGACGGATCATCCACCGTCGGTTGGATGAGAATCTAGTGGCGATCCGTCACATCGGGTACGCTGATCACACGATGGGCGGGCCAAAATATCGCGCCGGACAGCGTTGCTGAACACGTGCAGCGTTCGTGTCCGGTACTCTTCCTTGTCATGCTCTAGTCAGGAAGAGAGTTATTGGGTTTCGTCTACCAGGACACCACTGCACGCCCAACATGTCCATTATTTTGTAGCCGGCAGCTTTGTTTGTTTGTCAGGCTTGGCTCTCCTGCATACATATGCGCAGTAAGGGGTAGCTTAGTTAGTGTAAACTCTTCAAGGAAATGACCAACTGCAAACAAGCAAGACGTACAGCATACGTGTCTATCTATATATGTAGTTATATAGATCACGTATATACATTTCTACATATACAAGTGTTTTGTAAAAAGGAAACAAAACAGGGACTTGTCTGGTAGTGTTTGGTCGACGCGCATTTGGCATTTTTTATTCAAACTTTATTATTGTTAAATTAAACATCGTTTATCAATCTGTAGATTATGTGATGCACCCAAAAACTGTCTATTGTGTGGCTGTGTTTTAATTTGGGGTTATGTTAGAGTTGTTCTTATTAGATGAATATTCAGGTGTGTTTCCTATATAATATGGTTACACTTTTATTGTTGTATTGGCAATGCATGTCAAATTTTTTTAAAAAAGTCGGTGCTTAAGAGTTAAGACTATATATACCGAGTTCAAACTACTGATAGCACGTTCAGTTTGACCCTGCGGTACAGGACAGGCCACGGTACTTATACACTTGCACATGTATGCATCGGTGGCTTGGTGCATCCCTCAGGAATCAGGATCAGCAAACGCGGCTATTAGCTGGGCCGGAGCCTAGTTGCCAACTTGGACCATGACAGCTCTATGTTAACTTTATCTGTAGCCATCACACATAGTAACCTGTTGTGCATCACACATAACTTTGTCACTTTGTGGAACAGTCAATCGTCCTTCGTTTGGGCTGGTTTGGCTTATAAGCCATAGCTGAAAGTACTATTGACTGGTTTGGTGTGAGAGAAAAATATTGTTCGTTGGCTAATAAGCCATGACTTATAAGCCAAATACGACCAAGCGAACAGGTTGAATGTGTATCACATGGATTCTCTACACTACTAGTGAAAATAATCCACTATGTATTACCGTATCAGAACTATACAATGAGAACCATATAGTCCTTTATATCAAAAGAGGCTATTTCAACCGGTAGATCTTGATAGCTTCTATATTTGATAAAACTAGCACAATATATAATGACACAAACATCAATGCTTCAACTATCACATAATTTTGGGACCAACAGTAAGATAACAAAATCGCAAAAGATTAGAATATTCACAAACTTGTTCGCACATTATCATAATTCTCTAACTTTTATCTTTGGTTCATGAATAATTATTTGGATTGCTCATATTTTGTAGGAAACGGGTTAGGCATATGTATATAGCATCCTGGATTTTACATGAACAATATTTCCATAAATAGTAATTGTGTAATTTTGCATTTGTAGTTTTGACGTAAAAGGTAATGATAAAGAACACATATTGTGGTAATGTCCATAAAAATTACACATTTATGAACAGAGTGTTGTTGTAACTACAACTTACAGAGCCAAGCGACATCAATAACACAAAGTGTGCAATTTGCTCTCCAAATCGATGCTAATGATATCGGGATATCAAAATCGATGCTAATGGTATTTCAAGATATTACTGAAAGGGTTGTTTGGTTGCCCATAGCTCTCAACGATCCCTCAACTTACAACCATCAATGAGATTGACGATGCATATTAGCCACTAACATCATCGCATTTGTAGGGCTTGTCATTCGTACGTTAATGGGGCACACTGAAAGATAAGTTCACGGATGCAAATGGGATCCCCGTCGCTATCAGTGGGCAAGAACAGCCAATGAGAGCCAGTAAGCTAAGGGGCTGCATGCACCAACTTCATCTATCCATTGTGTTGGCAACACATTTTAGTTCGACAATCAGCAGAGTAAATACATATTGCAAAGTGTGGTAACGACACACTTACTCTAGTTCAAAGACTAAGAACACATTTAATTCTCTCTCTCAACACTGCATCGATGTATGTGCATGTAGAGAGAGCATGTCTTATATTATGGGACATGAAAAAAAAAACGGTACGCCTTATATATTAAGATGGAGGGAGTACACACTACATGTAAAGCTATACATTGGACTAACATCACATATCTTTTGTTAATAAAAAGTATCGTTTAATTCAGTACTAGAATTATATTAGTATAGTACAAAAAGAGTCTGAAAACCATTGTTCTTTTTTAATATAAAATAAAACTCCAAGCTAAGCAACAGCCGATCTGGAACACTGGAGGTATTAACCGTTGCCATCTCGAGCGCCAAAAGCGGTTCGGCGCATGGCCAACGCCGGGGGGCTTGAGTTAGTTGCGGGCGGCCTGCAACACCTCGTGTTGTCCGAGCGACAAGTGAGTGAGTCACTCACCTCCGATACGCGTGTGATGAAGTGAAGCGTCGATCCCCTGCTGGAGACAACCAAGCCAAGCAGATAAGATTCGGCGTGGCACGCAGCAGGTACGTATCACCGCCATGGCCTTAGGCCTTGTGCCAATTGTCGTGTGTAGCATCGTAGCCGTGTCAAATATTCGAAGGGCTGAGGTGAGAAGAACAAGAGGCGTTTAGGGTCAAATCCGTGCCACCGAGACCCAGTTCAGATCACATAGTTAATAGTTAGCTGCTAGCAATCAGCTCCTAATCCAAACATGTCTAATTAATTGTTAACTGAATAACCAGCTAACAACTATTTTATTAGTTGATCAAACTAGCTAATAGCAACTAATATTAGCTACGAACTATTAGTTAGTTATAGTAACTATTAGCAGCTAGCTAATACATACCTAAATAGGGTCTAAATAGAGTAAGAAAAATAACCTCCCAACCTCCGCGAAAGAACTTATAGAAGAACAACGGTAACAATTTCACCTCGGACAGTCTAGGTGTACTCTTAATTTAATTTTTTTACGAACGAAAAGTCGTCTCTTTGCTGTGAGAGATACCACTAATAGGAATTTATGTATTCGAGAGAGGACTGGTAGAACGTATCTAAGCCCCTATTTGGATCTCACCAGTTTTTAAGGATCTAGTTTTTGAAAATTATGTGGGATCTAAACAGATTAGTTTTTGTCTAGTTTCTTATGTCAGTTTTTGCTAGATTCTTAAAAACTAACAAGCTGTTGATACTCAGCTTTTGTCAGTTTCTTGTGACCCTGTGAGCAATAAATGAAGCCAGATTATTAAAAACTAGGAATCCAAACACCCCCATCAGTTTTTGCTTAGAATCTAGATTTTAAAAATTAAAGGTAAAAACTGATTTTTAAGAATCTGAAACTCATCCAAACAGGCCCTAAAGTAACCGCTTACAAACTTATTACCATATACTACTAATATAACTTATAACTAGATTGTCAATGTCGTTGGCATGTGGTTTGTTACGGGAACATTTCTCCAACATTGACAAGCTATTATTAAATATTTATCATAATGCATGTATATTTATTTTTTAATATTTATTTTACTTTATTGACATGGCGGCATATAGTATTTATGTTTATTTTTAAATTGATAGTAGTCGACCTAGGTAATTTAGAAACACATATAACGCGGGTTATGGTTATTGAAGTATTTTTTCCCACAATAGCTTATATTGATATTTAGATGTAATTTGTGAGATATTTTGTTTATTTTTAAAACAATAGGCATGGGATAATTTTAGATAAATTGGAGGGTTTATTTTGTATTATCTTTCATAATAATAGCATATGTAGGTAATTTAATATCTAATTATGGTGTTATTTCAAATCATCATTTATAATCGTAAGGTGCACGATTTAGATGAAAATTCCGTTATATATGCATATTTAGGGTGACTTTATGTATTTTTCATAAGAATAGTAGTGGATAATTATTTAGAAAACCAAAATAAATCCAATGGTTATTGTTAGCCATGATGATGATACTCTATCCGTCCAGGAAAGAATGTAACTATGGGTTACGTGCCGGTAAAAGTAGTCCATGTTTAACTAAGTTTTTATTGAATACTATTCGTATTTATGGCTCTAAATTAATTTCTTACGAAAATACATTTCGTAATTAATCTAATGGTATTCATTTGATATCATAAATATTAATACTTTTTATATTTATAATTAGTCAAACTTAAGATTCTAAAATATGACACTATGCTAGAATTGCATTTTTTTTCCTGGACAGAGGGAGTACACTATAAGATTAGAAGCCAGATGTTTCTGATTATATGAGAACCTTTTGGATTTATCTTTTACCTAGCACATCTCATGAGGATTAATGTGGAAGCTCCGCCAAAGGCCTCCACTAGTGATATTTATAAATTTACGATTTATCATTTTTAGTGCTTCTCGTGACGAAGACTTCGTTGGAGGTCTCTAATTAATAATATTAAGATAGAAAAATACATTAACATCCACAACATCAAAATAGTTTCATCTAATTTTCTATAAAAAATATTTAAAAACATCTATTTGAACTTATAGGTATTATAACATACCTTCTTGATTTTTTTCAATAAGAAAATTGAACAATTTGGGATTTTTTGGCCATATGGAAAGCACCAGCACCGACACATTTCGTCTGCGACTGCGATGGAGATAATGGCTCCGTTCGCTTCGCTGAAAAAACAAACCGAACACTGTTTCGGCTGATTTGTTATGAGAGAAAAACATTATTCTACCTGAAAAAATAAGCTGAAAAATACGGATTATAAGACAAACGAACAGGGCTAATGTGAGTTCTTCCCCTCAAACCTTGTCCAAGAGGCCAAGACAATGCATGTGCTGCTTCAACTAAGGTCATTTTGATACCGTTTAACTTCACTAGTGAATCAATTTTTATTGGAAAAGCAGCTTTACCAATAGAGCTAAATCTGTTTTTTATAAACATTTAATAAAACGCTTTTCATGAAAGTGGACAGAAAGAAAGCTACGAAAAACTAGTATTTTCAGCTTCAAATGTGAGAGGAGCTGGAAACAGCTTCTAGAGAGAAGTTGTTTCGTCCAGACCCGTTTATTAGGAGAAGCTGAAAACATCTCTATAAAGCTCGGACCGAAGCTGTACCAAACACACCCGAGTATTTATTTAGCTCCCAGCACAGAGGGAGAGGAGGAGGCAGATGAGAAGAGGGGAAATTAAATAAATCCGAGAAAAGAGTAGGAAGAAAAAAAGGCTACTAGTCAATAACAAGCATGCAAGCGCAAGGGAGAGAGAAGGGGCAGTACCTACCGCAAGGAGCGTGAGGTGTCGCTGTCATCCACAGGCGCAGCTCCACGCCATGGCTGAGTCACCCCCCGTGTCCTAGCACATCCGGATCCCCAGGCTCCGGCGGATAACGCCATCTCTCGTCGGCTGGGATCTCCCGCGCTCTGCTTTCCTTCTCCCCTGCCGCGTCACCCACAGCTGTTGCCCGGACCTCACAAGCTACCTTTGCCGGCTGACACCGGGGCCCCGCGCCCCGCGGCCTCCTGCTATAAATACCGCGGATTTTGCCTCCGGAAGCAGGCCATCGCTGTTGCCGTGTTCTTGGACTCTGTTTCAGTTCGTGCTGCCATTTTCGTCAAGGCTAGCTTCTTTTTTTTCGCGCAGACCGGGGAAGAAGATGACGATCACCATTGAACAACCTCAGCTCGGTGAGCTTCCGTGTTTCGTTTTTCTTTGTTTGTGTCTTCTCCCTGTTTGGCTGGCTGGTGTAATGGCGGTGGATGATGCGAGAAGTTTCGATCGTTTCCTGATGATGAATGGTCATGGTGCAGATGTGGTGCCGGAGAGGAAGGTCCCCGCCGGCGGCGACCCCGCGGAGCTGGTGCTCGACGCCGGCTTCGTCGTGCCGGACGCCAACGCCTTCGGCAATACCTTCAGGTAAAACAGCCTAATAACTTCGTTCGGTGTGTTCTTGGCCTCTTGGGGATCGTCGACGCCAAAAATCAAAAGCCAGCAGCTGAGAGAAAAGTAGTGCTCTGCTTCTCCTTTCCTTTCGACGGTCGAGACGGGAACAGATGCGTGACGGCCTTTTCCCCCTCGTGTCTTTAATAAAATTTTAAGAGTTAAATAAACTGACGGTGCTTAAACTTACGGTTCCGTACCACTTAGCCTACAAACTCTTAAACTCGAAATCTGGCTCTTAAATTTGTTAAGTCGTACACCATAAGTCCATACCCTTTATATAGCTACTGACTAGATAAAATTTTATAAAAAAAAAAACACCCTATCATTGTCATCTCGTATCTTCAGCTGAGATGGGCACGCATGAGCACGACGAGCTCATGGCCAACGTCGAGAACAGCACCTACGTCAAGCTCATCCGCATGCAGGAGCAGGCGCATGAGGCGACGCTCGTCAACACCCACCGCAGCAGCGCCAGGCCCTCCAGCGCCTACAACTCCATCATCCTGCTGCTGGATGAGGTCACCAGCGCGCTTGACTCCGACTCGAAGAAGCCCAGGCAGGAGGCGCTGGACCACTTCGTGATCGGGTGCACCACCCTGGTGATCGCGCACAGGCTTGTGGTCCTTGTGCCCTAGGTAGTTGCTGGCAAACGCCTTGAACGCCTCGAAGTCGTAGAGTGTGAATTGGATGTGGACGTCCAGCTAGCCCGGGCGCAGCACCGCAGCGTCGATGGCGTCCTTGCCCCCGCGCATGGTGAACACCCATGACGCGCTCCTCGCAGCAGCACGACACGTCGACGAGGACGAGCGAGCGCGGGGTGGTGTGCAGGAGCAGCGAGCGGAGTTCCTCGTCGGCGCGTCGTAGCCCAGGAACCTCGCCATGGCCGCCACGAACGTGGACTTGCCGGTGCCCGGCGGGCCATGGAGGAGGTAGCTCCCACGCCATGCGACCGAGGCGGTGGTAGTAGGCGCGGCCCTTGAGGAAGCCAACGCCTAGCGCGTCGCGCCCGTGGCCGCGTCCACGTCGGCGTTGGCGACTGCCGTAGCTCGTGGCAGTGCTGCTCCATCTCGTCGGCCACGGACTCCACGTGCTGCAGGTAAGGCCGCATCACACGGGGCGGTCGTGGCGGCGCACGCGCAGCACCAAGCGCTCGCCGCACCCTCCGCCGGCACCGCCGCCACCTGCTCTGGTCCGTGCGACTGCACGAGGCGAGTGCCGAGGATGTTGCTCCCTCTGTCGCTCGCGCTCGCGGCGTCACTCGTGGAGCGCCTCGGCCGAGCTGCTCCGGCACATCTCTGGTAGCCTAAGCACCTCCAAGTTGAGCTGCTGGTGCTTCTGCTTGCGCGCGGAGGAGTGGTGGAGCCAACCACCGGAGCAATGGTGGAGCCCGACGACGTGGATGTGGCGCCGGTGCTGGAGCGTCCTAGGTTCACGCGCTGCGCCTGCAGCAGCGCTGTGTTCGCGTCTAGGATGTACGCCCCCGCCGCGGGGATGTACTTGCCCATGTAGCTCCACGCGAAGGGGTTGCGCGAGAGGGAGACGCCATCAGGGTTCAGGGGCTGAGCTTGAAGAAGTTGCCCAGGAGGCCAGAGCAGCTGGGCCCGCCCTGCAGCTAAAGGAGCAGCGCCCTGGAGGCCGGCGGCGTGACCGGGTCTGTGGCCTCATAGACGGGGAAGAAGAGGGAGGTGTTTTTTTATAAAATTTATCCGACACATGACTTAACAAGTTCAGGGAGCTAGATTTCGAGTCTTAGGGTTCGTGGACCTAAGTGGCACATAGCTACAAGTTTAAGGACCGTTAGTGTATTTAACTCAAATTTTAATAAAAAAAAACACTCGCAAATCCACATTCTTACATGGCACGGAACATTGAGAATAATCGCACTTGCATCAACACAGCTGCATAAAATTATTTGTCTGCCATGCCAAGATTGTCATCCATCGGAAGGCAAAAACGAACAAACGAAATGGGCGGACGACCGCTTCCATGCCACTCTGTTGGACCGCTGCATTGTGGTACAGGATCCAGCAAGGGGAATTTGTCATGTACTACTGAAATTATTGTTAGTACTCCGTATATATGTTCAGATAATTAGATCAGATGTTTTTGCAAATAAAACTGTTATCATTCAGAACGTAAACGGACCAAATAATAAGGAACAGCTTGGCCTATGCTACCAAAGATTTCTGGGTGTCCATGGCAGTGGCCCCACATGCACCCATGATATTTTTGTGACCACTGTGCCTATGCCAACACGGTGGATTTATTTATTGATTATCTCTTTTTATTTTTTATATACGCGATTAATTTTTCCTTCCTAGCCCTGGGCTGTGTGGCTCTGTTAGCATGGATGGATTAGTTTGATTTTTTACGAAAACTAAAACGAAAAAGAAAAAGTAGGAGCTGAATCGGGAATCCTGAAGTCCCCTGAACCCGTGCTGCAGGAACTACGACGCGGAGTCGGAGCGGAAGCAGACGGTGGAGGAGTTCTACCGGGTGAACCACATCAGCCAGACGTACGAGTTCGTGTCGCGGATGCGGGCCGAGTACGGGCGGCTAGACATGACGGAGATGGGCATCTGGGAGTGCATCGAGCTGCTCAACGAGTTCATCGACGACAGCGACCCGGACCTGGACATGCCCCAGATCGAGCACCTCCTCCAGACCGCCGAGGCCATCCGCAAGGACTACCCCGACGAGGACTGGCTCCACCTCACAGGCCTCATCCACGGTACTATTGCTTGTGCTTGCTATTGATACAACTGCGTGTCGTCACTGAAACATGGGCCCACGGATTCCTAACTCTAATGACAAGGTTAATTAATTGCCATTTTCAGACCTGGGCAAGGTGCTGCTGCACCCAAGCTGTGGGGAGCTCCCTCAGTGGGCTGTCGTTGGTAAGAAGTGAAAACCTGACACTGCAAGAAAAGCTTCACGTCTTCTAGACGCATGACCCTCAAAACTCCGCCTCTGAAACTTGTAACTTTCAGGTGACACCTTCCCCGTCGGCTGCGCATACGACGAGTGCAACGTCCACTTCAAGGTAAGCAATTGGAGGATGCAGGCCAAAATCAGACAACTCACACCAGTCCGGTGCTGTAGGCATGTATAGCGTCTGGAACTGGGTGCTCTGCTCTGTTCACCCCTGACTCTGAATTCTGAATCCAAATGAACGAACGTCCATTGTTGCAGTACTTCCAGGAGAACCCTGACTACCACAACCCCAAGCTCAACACCAAGCTGGGGGTCTACTCCGAGGGCTGCGGCCTCGACAACGTGCTCATGTCATGGGGCCATGACGACTACATGTACCTGGTCAGTATCTATACGCTTTCTCCTGCCGCAGTGTGTTTTGAAAAAGAAAAATGCTGACATGTGCGTGTGTGTTCATCTCGTCTCGTCAGGTGGCCAAGGAGAACAAGTGCACCCTTCCTTCCGCGGGGCTGTTCATCATCAGATACCACTCGTTCTACCGTAAGCCCCCTGGATCGCTCATCCTCTCTTCTTTTTGTATATATGTATATACAGAACGAAAGTTTTCAGAAGTTACAAGTCAGGATACATTCATTTCATTTATGCAGCCCTGCACAAGCATGGAGCCTACATGCACCTGATGAACGAAGAGGACAAGGAGAACCTCAAGTGGCTGCATGTGTTCAAGTAAGACAAACAACACCAGATCATTCGGTTGCAGATACTTGATACAAGTATATAATTAACAACTGGTGCGCGCTGTCCTTTTTCTTGTTGCTGCAGCAAGTATGACCTGTACAGCAAGAGCAACGTCAAGATCGACGTGGAGAAGGTGAAGCCCTACTACATGTCCCTAATCGACAAGGTATGTGCTGTACTATATGCGTCCATGCATTTGGCGTCGCCGTCTCTGTCAGAGAACCACAATTCTGATATGTATGAGCTTTACTTGTCTGAATTTTTTTCCCTGCAATGCAGTACTTCCCGGCCAAGCTAAGGTGGTGAAAACTGAAAAGGACGGCCTGGAGGGGAGGGGAAACCCCAAGAGCTGTCCCAAGTGTCCATGTACCATGTAGACTACGAAAATACAGTGTATGTGCCATGTACGATCTTTTTTATACAAGAGTTGAGTCGAGAGTGTACCCATTTTGTATCGTGCAGATCAGAGGTCCATGCCATGCAATGCAATTTCGAATAAAACTTGCGTGCGTTTGTTCCTCGCATGTGTACGTCGTTTTGTTCTAGTGAGTATTCCCCAAACTTGTGGTGTGAAAGTGCCTGCTGGCTGCTCTTCAACACTAGTACTAATAGTAGGGAAACTTCAAAGAGTACTAGAGTAGTATCTGGGTGGGCTTTCCAAATCCAGAACCAGGATCAGTCAAAGTTTGTGGTTGTTGCTTTGGGCCTCTTTGACGGGCCTGAGTCTGATCCTAAGAAAGGCCATTGATCCGATCCATGATTTGCCACAGTTGAAGTTGAAGTTGAAGGAAGAAACGCAGTACAACAGGGGGGTAAATTTGGGCACGTTTGGTTCTCTGGATAGACTTTGCCTTGCTTTGCTCGCACAGAAGACAGAACTAGTTTTTGGTTTCCTGATAAGATTATAACTAGGGGTTTGTGCTTGCTGGTGGATGAGAGCCAAATTGGCTCACTCATGCTGGCAAAGCTTTTTTTTTTGGCCAAGCGAGGCAAGATGAGCAAAGCTAGCAAAGAATCAAACGTGCCCTTTGTTGTATAACATTATTCAAGTTCTGCTGAAATTTGGGTTATGCTGATGCTTATGCTGATTTGTTGTGAGAGGAAAACGTTGTTCGTTCGCTGAAAAGTACTGTCGAAGTAGTGCTGCAGAACAGGGCTATTTTTGCCAAGAGGACATATTTCAACTATAGACATTATAGATATTAAAATAGTATTTTTCTAGGAGTGGATGTGAGAGAAGTTAAAAGTGATCATTATGCACATAACTATTATACCACAACCTTAATGGTTAACTTTTGCATACAAAGTCAAATTGTGACAAACTTTATATTAAAAATCATAGAGGTCTATATAAAAGTTGTAGTTTCAATACAATCTATAATTTTGTAGTTAATAATTTTGTTCCCTAAAGCCATTTAGAGTCCTAAATACTCGGTTTATTTTCTCATATTTCGAAATCAAACTTTATAATTTTAAAACGACTTCTGTATAGATCGTGTCAACGTTTGTAGTCATTTAAAATTCTAAATTTTGAATTTTAAATCCTAAATAAAATAAAATAGATATTTAAGGCTCTAAATGTGCTTACTTGTCTGATTTTTCTTTTATCAGGTGCTTCCCAGCCAAGCTAAAGAGTAACAACAATGCTACAAACAGAACATCCAATGCCAGCACTCCTTCTAGGCAGACGCGTGGCGTGACGTGCACCACAACTTTGACTCCCTCCGTCTCTTATTCTCATTCGGACACCGCTCACTCCGTTCGGCCTTCTCCAACACGCCTTGACCCTATGCCGCTCGCTCGCTCCTCGCTCATGTGCCATCGTACGCCCCACCTGCGCAGTTCGCTCCTCGCTTCTCTCTCCCGCCCATCGCGCGCCCCACCCGCACCTCACTCCTCGCTTTGGCCGCCCACTCGCTCTCATAGCATGTGTCGCCCGCTAGGCTTAGCCAAGGCAGGTGTTGATGGTGCTGGCTGGTGATGGTGCTCGCGCGCGCCGCTGGGGCTGGGTGCCGGTGGTGCTCGTGCACCGCTGACTCCGACCCCGACGGCTGGAATCGACCAGTCCAGGCTTTCCCTCCGCTATGTTGCAAATGTATGTTTCAGTCACTTCAAAGTTATGCTGCAGTTGTTTCTTATGGATGTTGCAAAAGTAGATCGGGGATGTTGCACATGTTGTATATGTTGCAAGTGTTTCAGAGACATGTTGCAAGCGTTTGTTCAAAATATTTCATCTGTTTCAGATGTATGTTTTGATGCAGATGTTTGCATATGTTTCACACATATGTTGCAACAACATGTTCCATATGTTTTATCTGTTACACACGTATGTTGCAAGTATTATACCTGGATATTGCATATGTTACAATAATTATGTTGCAAGTGTATATTCTAAATGTTTCATCTGTTTCAGTTGTATGTTGTAATTGTTTTATCTGAGTGTTGCAAAAGTAGATCTCAATGTAGGGCTGTTTAGCGAGAAAGAGAGCTAGTGCGGGAGCCATGGTGGCGTCGGTTGTAAGATGGCGACAGCACTCCACCGGAGGACGCACAGGCGTCCGCGCTGGTGCACGCGTCCCATTCCCGTACGACATGCTCCTTCCGCTGGCCCCGCCAGAGGTACTGGAGCAGAAGCTTGTGGCATCTCCCCACGTGACAGAGATGCAGACCCTGGCTATGGAGGTGACGCGGGCACGATGAGGTTGAGACCCCTGCGGAGCGAGCGGGCTCCCCTATGTGGGCGCGGCGGACGCTGTGTTACGCGAGGGACAGGATAGGCTACGACGGAGCTGCGTCCGAACCCAGGCCTAGGCCTGGACGTCCGAGCACTGGTTATTCCGAAAGAGTAAAGACGGCGAAAAGGGCGCCCTGGACCTGGAGGGAAACCCTCAAGAGCGTACTTGTGTGATGGGCTTTCCAAAACCAGAACCAGGAACAGTCCAAGTTTGTGGTGGTTGCTTTGGGCCTCTTTGATGGACCTGAAGACTAAGAAATGCCCTCCATCCAGCCCATTATTTGGCACAGTTGAAGACAGGTCGTCGCGGCAGAGATTATTGCGAGGTACTGTACGAGCGTACGTGTGTAGTCGTATGTTTTGGTTTTCTAGCACCAAATTCTGTACCTTACGCGAGGGTCGTGGTAGTCGCAATCGCACGCGAGACGACCAAATCAAAATAAAGCTGTCTCCCGTGCGGCAGGATCGCGCGTTTCTGACGCCGACGGACGGCTCATCTCCATTGGACAAGAGCACGGCGTGTGGGGAAAGCCAACAACAGCCTGCTTTTCTTTGGGCATTGAAGACTTGGCTCGTACCCAATCAAAAGAGGACGGACGCTGGAATTAAAGTCGTCTGAAGCTGATTTGTTGTGAGAGAAAAATATTATAGATTTTAGCTGATAAGCCGACGGATAAGTTTAAGCGAACAGGCCTTCCGTCTCGCTTCTGACGCAACGAAGCACGTCCGTTATCTTGGTCGTAAAACTAGAAAGTAGGGCGTGGCGTTCCCGCGCCATGGACGTGGAGCGTAAAACGGTTACCTTTTTTATCCCATCATCTGATTTAGATGTCATTGACCATATAATAAATAGGTATACAAACTGGCATGTAAGAATAGACAGATGATGTCGGTAGAAGTAACGTCCTAAGTTTTATGTTCCGCGTCTAAAATTCTAAGGGGTGCAAAAGCTCTTATGTGCAGACAAATAACCTAAAGAAACAATGGAAGATAAAAAATAAGCATTGTTTTGGAACATGGGAATTTTCTCCCCTTAAGCCGTTGTTTTAGAAAATTTACGGCGCATCTTCATTTCAAATTATCTCCCGTTGAGCCATCTTTTGTAGAATTGCCACAATTGAACATTTGAAAACAATTCCTTTCTTTAAAACACCAGTGCAGCTTTGCTGCACCCACCACACCCTCCTCGGAGTTAATCCCCTAGAAGATGAGAGCGAAATTTGAATTCATAAACACAATAACAATTGAGAGTGAAAGATTAGTGGCTAGAAGTATATGACATGACTCACCTAACGTGTATATAATGTCAAAATGCAGTGGCTAGAAGTATAAAGCAGGATGACTCACCTGACATATATTTGTATATGTCAAAATGTAATATCCTTATATAAATATTGATCTAAATGAGCTTGTGGAAGGAAGAGAAGAAATGAATCTGTCATGTGATTTATCATAAATACAGATAATAAGAGATTTCAGTCAAAAGGTAAAATACAGAGCTATGTATCGGAAGATGGTCTAGGGAATTAGGAGAAAAGGTGCCATCAGAAGGCACAAATCAGGTATAGCAAAAATGCAGCTATGAAAATAGAAAGTACATGTTCGTTCAGAAATATCATGACAGTTAACAGGAACATACTGTTCAATGCATTTTTCGTGGATATGCTGAACATTTGATTTCTATGCTTGGTCAGCTTCTACCGGCTCCCCAAATAATGTGACAAAGAGCCAGTACACTATAAGTTATAGTTTGGATTAAATTCTTCAAGTATACATTAAAGTTCTGCATGACCAATCTCAGTGACTTGGAAAGGATCACAAAATTCACATTTTCAGGTGTTGACCATGGACCCATGGTTGTTTATTATGTATTTGTGTTCAAGATCATATTAGCATCTTGCATTTCAAAATATTCATAAAGGAGTGCAGATAGGAAATGACTCTTATATTGTGATTGATCATTTGATCGTTTGCATCTCCAATTCTCTGTTATGGTCATCCATTACATTTGGCTCTCTTTTCAATGTCGTTTGAAGAGGTTGTGTGCTTATTATCTGAAAGAACAATACACATTTAAGAGTGGGTCTAGAGAAAGTATGTTTCTAAATAACTTCTCAAAAAAGAAAAGAAAAAAGAGGTTGTTAAGATATAATAGAATTTCATCGGTTTTCGTTCAAGGTCATTGCTGCCACAATCCTAATCTCGAGGACTGTCAGGAGATTGTGACTCGGAATGTAAGATTACATCTCGTTAGATTTCTTGACCCCACTTCTGTTTCCTGGTCCTGATGTTCCATGAGATTTCATCTTTGTAACTCAACAAAAAGAAAATCTTGCCACATCAATCGACACTTATTCTGACAGGCCATTAGTTATTAACAATGCTAGAAGTCCAAATTCTGCAAGAATGGAGGTAAGTACCAGGAATATGAACACGAGGATCCAGCTGTTGTACCATGGTGCTAACTCTAGGGCTAAGGCTCTTGTGAATGCTTTCTATCGACTCAAGGTGAGAAGCTGATTTTAAATCTGCAAACATGGTTGGAGTCAAATAAAGAACCAAGGCATCAATTAGAACTCTGCGATCATTGGCTCAAATATGACCATGCCAACTACTTCTATATCAAAGGTGCAACCATTCTATATGAGGCTTATCATTGATGCATTTGATGAATTGATGCTGCACCATGATGTGTGTTCATTCTCATTTTTAGAATTACTTACATGGATCAAGGGAAGGTTTGATTGCATATGGAAAGCATGGAAGGTTAATGAAGTTGATTGGGGACCAAATCCAAGTATTCCTAACGTCCTCCGCTAGGCCACCACGTCACTTTGGTTCCAAGGACAGAAAGAGTCCAAGTCCAACACGTTTTGGAAGTTGAATTCGGACTGCAAAATAGTCCCAAATTGCGACGGTCACCACAACTTCATATGGACCCCGATTGGGACGTTCTAGCATTTTTTGGAAAGCTTATCAAGTCTATTTTCCAACGGATCTGGACTCATGGATATATCTTATCCGATGCTTCTGCAGTCATCGTTTCAACGCCGGGACCTTTTCTGCCTTTGGTGCTGCATCACCCTATTTTGGGCCGATGGTCCATGTATCAAGTTGGGTCCATTAGGGACGCGTCCTAGGGTTGGAGAATGACCCCAATACCCCCCTGGTCATTCCCCTAGGTATTAATAAGGATTAGAGCCGCCACAAACAGATTGGGTTTTATTTAGATCAAGTTTAGCCATTGCTACTTCCTTGTAGACGCGTGTGTCGACTAGACCATCCGTTCTACTCGATTCAGAACCCCAACTTTGTGATTTCAGATTAGTTTTTTCACCTCCATACTTGCAATTGAGTTGCTTGTTCTACTTGTTCTTGCTTGTTCCTCGATTGCTTGCAGGAATTACCCTAGTGGTTTGGTTGATCGTGCTCCACAAGATCACGACGGCCGTTGGAGGTGGTGTATCGGTTGCTAAGGCGCAGCATCCTTGGATGATTGTAGTCGGGCCGTGAACGTCATCTCCATCCCCAAATCGAGTTATCCACCTTCTCTCATCGAAAGATCGGGATTCAACCCTAGCGGGTGCATATCAGTTGGTAATCAGAGCAAGGTTTATCGGTGAGAGACTTCGAATCCTTCGCTGTTTTTTAATTTTTCCTATAGTCCAGAAAAGCCAAAAAAAAAATAGATTGGTTTACCCACAATCCTATAAACCCTTTGAGCCTTTGCTAGCACTGCTTAGTTAGGGCTTGTTGAGTTTTCTATTGCATTGGTTGTGTCGAGTTGCTGGTCTTAGTGTCTATTTCTTTAGAGTTTTGAGTTCTATCACGTTTTAGTCACCACGAGATCCACCATCACCATATACATTGTTGTTGTGTTTCTGCCACCACGGATCCATATGATGCCGGATTTGGGAGTTTAAATACAATCTGGAAACTTAAAGTTGTCTTCTTTCCAACAGATCTGACCTTGCAGCAAAATTCGATCTGAGCACTCCACAATCATCTTAGAGATTTCAGTATCTGCGGTATTAACAAGAGTTGTTAAATCTGAATTCGAAGGGGCTGTGTATAATAGCCTTATTGTTTGGGTTGTCATAGTACCAAATAAAGCATTTAGGCCTCTGCAAAAAAAAAGAAAAAAAGAAAAAAAAGACAAGAGAAGGAGAAGAAAGAAGGGGCTGAGTCTGTTGTTTTCTTCATGCTGTGCTAGTTGCTCTTTTTCAGTGACTACCTTTGTGCCTAGGCTCACGTCTCTAGCATGGTTTAGCCTAGAACCAGCACAGTACCGCCATTGAATGATTATTCAGCTTGCTTTTGTGATTAACGTGGTGCTAGTACTTCCTTGCTTTAGCCCACCTATAGCTCCACATATTTTGACTATAGCTTGACAGTTTGTTTTGTTGCTGCGGCACCGATACACTTCGCTCCACGGTTGCAGACTTGTTGGTTGCCGTCACCTCCTGTTTGGCTTGGTAAGAACTTGTAAGGGCTTGTTTTAACAAGTTGAGTTTGAGAGAATTACAACCGACACATCCTAGTAGTTGATAGGAGGATACATATTATTTTGTGTTTCTTGTTTTCTACTAATCATGGCAGGTGATATGGAGATTTTTGAGCTGTTGAAACTAGACCCTCATATTCAGGATGTCATTCAACACTTGCCGTTATATGATGGTAAGTTTGATCCTCAAGCTTACATTGATTGGGAGTTAAAAGTAGACAATGAATTTGATGAGCATGACCTGTCCGAGAAACAAAAGATTTGTATTGCCTCTAATATTTTGATTGAATATGCTTTGCTAGAATGGAAACACATTTGTAGGCACAACAAAGTTCCAGAATCTTGGAAAGACTTCAAATTTCTTTTTAGAGATGCATTCGTTCCTGCATATTATGTTGATTATTTGCTTGCAAAATTAGACAACTTGAAGCAGGGTAGTAAGACTGTGAAACAATACTACCATAATTTTAAGATTTGTATCATGTTTGGTGGATTGGATGAATGCATGGAAGATGTTATGAGTAGATTCATGAGAGGGCTCAGTTCTGAAATTCGAACCTTGTTAATTAGCAAATCATATTGCCATATTAGTCAATTGTTTTGTCTGGCTCTCAATGCTGAAAAAGAGATTCTATTATCTATGAATACTTGCCAGAATGATGTGACCCATAATGTCCAAAATTTGTCCACTCTGCATGCTAATGAAGAGCAACAAATAGTGGAACCCACTACTGATTTTCCTTTGTCACAAAATGAATTACTCGCTGTTCCTTGTGACAAAGAGGACTTGTGTGCTGATGATTCTTTTACTTCTATGCCACAAGTAGCGAATAAGTGTGATACTTTTGGTTTGGAACCATACAAATGTGCTGAAGATAAGCTTTTTTATCCTATTACATGTGTACAAGATGAACTGAATTTGCTGTCCTCTTTAAATACTTTGGGTTATATTGAATTTGATATTCTATGTAATCTAAATTGTCTAAAAGAGAAACTTAAATTTGATTCTGGTTTGCCGAGTTTTAATCATTGTTCGCTTCATGCAATTGGCAAATATGACAGCAAAGGAGAATATTTGGTACATAAAGTTTATATTTGCTCTAATCTGAAATATCCTTTTGGGCCACAATACCATGATCAAATTGAGGGCTGCACTAACACTAATGATGTCTTGCAAAGTTTTTCTAGTTTTTCTCATATGCAACAGGATAAATATCAAGAAGGGGAGCACGGTTCACTTTTATGTACAACACATACTTCAACAAAGGTCAAACCGAGGACGGTTTGCTGTCAAGAAGGGGAGAATGATGAGGACATCATTGGCTCAAATATGACCATGCCAACCACTTCTATACCAAAGGTGCAACCATTCTATATGAGGCTTATCATTGATGCATTTGATGAATTGATGCTGCACCATGATGTGTGTTCATTCTTATTTTTAGAATTACTTACATGGATCAAGGGAAGGTTTGATTGCATATGGAAAGCATGGAAGGTTAATGAAGTTGATTGGGAACCAAATCCAAGTATTCCTAACGTCCTCCGCTAGGCCACCACGTCACTTTGGTTCCAAGGACAGAAAGAGTCCAAGTCCAACACGTTTTGGAAGTTGAATTCGGACTGCAAAATAGTCCCAAATTGCGATGGTCACCACAACTTCATATGGACTCCGATTGGGACGTTCTAGCACTTTTTGGAAAGCTTATCAAGTCTATTTTCCAACGGATCTAGACTCATGGCTATATCTTATCCGATGCTTCTGCAGTCATCGTTTCAACGCCGAGACCTTTTTCTGCCTTTGGTGCTGCATCACCCTATTTTGGGCCGATGGTCCATGTATCAAGTTGGGTCCATTAGGGACGCGTCCTAGGGTTGGAGAACGACCCCAACACCCCCCTGGTCGTTCCCCTAGGTATTAATAAGGATTAGAGCCGCCACAAACAGATTGGGTTTTGTTTAGATCAAGTTTAGCCATTGCTACTTCCTTGTAGACGCGTGTGTCGACTAGACCATCCATTCTACTCGATTCAGAACCCTAACTTTGTGATTTCAGATTAGTTTTTTCACCTCCATACTTGCAATTGAGTTGCTTGTTCTACTTGTTCTTGCTTGTTCCTTGATTGCTTGCAGGAATTACCCTAGTGGTTTGGTTGATCGTGCTCCACAAGATCGCGACGGCCGTTGGAGGTGGTGTATCGGTTGCTAAGGCGCAGCATCCTTGGATGGTTGTAGTCGGGCTGTGAACGTCATCTCCATCCCCAAATCGAGTTATCCACCTTCTCTCATCGAAAGATCGGGATTCAACCCTAGCGGGTGCATATCACAAGCCATGATGTACCTTGAGAAGAATAATTTGATTTGCAAATGGCATAGATTTAACCGTTCAAAATCTGTGTAAGGGCACACTTGCTGGAAACTGAAAGAAAGAAGCAAACTTGTCGGTTTGTCACAACGCGTGCAAGGCAAGATGCCAAGATGAGTAGAGAGCGACGAGTGTCCATCATTAGAGCCTGAAGACATTACCCGCAAGATGTGTGGTAGCACGGTAGGGCTGCGCCCAATCCAACCCCACGAATGCAGCTACGAGCGCTACGGCATGTGCGGCAATACGACGAACACTCAGTTGGGGTGACCCGTGGTTGGAGATGCAGAGGCGACGGGAGGCAGAGCAGCAGCAATTCCAGCCGCAGAATTCACCGGCACCGTCTCGTCGGTGGGCCACACCCACCTTGTCGGGAGCTATGTCTGCGGCTCGGTGCACTCGGCTTGGTACGCTACCTCGCCGGTGGGCGACGCCCGCGCTTTGTAGTTCGCAGTGGCGGTCGTGTCCTGCTGGCCAGGTTGCGGCGCGGCAAGCAGAGGAGAGTGGAGGACGGGGCCGATCCGTGAGCGGAGCACGACAGACCGGCGTGCGCGGAAGGGAGTGGCGGCGGCGGGCGCGAATGTAGGCGAGGTGGGCGAGGCCAAATCCAGAATTCGAGACGAAGCGCGACGGACAGGGACCCGCCCGATCCACGATCTGACGTTCCATATCGCGTCTTGGCCAGATCCAACGGTTCAAGGTCTAACGGGTGACGTGGCCCGATCCGTTAGCCCGCTTTTGGTACAGGAATCGTATCTAGAGATGTAAAAGAGTATATATACTCTCCTCTTCTTCTCTTCATTATCGTTGTATCATGGGAAAAAAACAGGGAAAGGGAAAGAAAAGAGAGACCAGGGCACAAGTTGAAAATACCAGGTCTGAAAGCGACCTTTAATTATTTTCTTCCATATTTTGTGAAAAACGACCGGCTCTTTTTGGCTCGTGCATCGCGGCCGGTTTCAACTTTGAAGTTGGGCGTTTGACCACCAGGAAGTGGACTGTGGCCAAACCAGATCAGAGGCCACCATCGAGCATCATGCATTCATGCCCACCTGGTGCTGAGCTGAGGTACGGTGAGGCCTGGCCGGCTCCCGCCACCGAGCACCGAGGCAGCTGCTGCTAGCGATCCAAGTGGCGCGCTGCTTTCTCCTTTACCTGCACCGCACATTATTTTTTTGTTGTTGATAAAATTGGAGAAATTGTTCTTTTTATAGTAATGAGTCTACCAAATAGTGTGTCATCTTTATAATCACCACTTGCTCGTGCGGTAGTCCACTAACCGTCCTCCTCCTATCTCTGCGTAGTTCAACTGCAGTACGGGGAAGCACCAGTTTTCTTTCGCTTTCAACCAACGAGTAGTGCTCCTGTATCTAACGGTGCTTCGGCCGTGTATCATCACCCTCCACCCCCACGGCTACGGCGCCACCACTCTCCATGCTGCATTACTGGATAGTTCGGCCCTCTCCCGGTCTCTCTCCCTCCAACAAAAAAGCAGCGTGCGGTGGCAGCGACGACCACAGCGAAAAAGCGGCGATTGGATCCTCCTGGAGAGTGGAGGCGGAGACGATGGTGGAGTGAGCGCTCATGCAACCGCCGGCAAGTGCTGCTGCCCCAGTGGGCATCGTTGTGATCGCGAGCAGAGCATGTGCACTGTCACCGAAGGAGGACCAAATTATTCACTTTCAGAAAGAAAAAAAAAGGACCAAATGAATTCGCTCAGGTATCGCTGTGTGAAAAACGTCACCTTATGAACATTTTTTTTTCGCGGACGGGGGTTGAACCATGTTTCTTTGACAACAGGAATTTTGGTACAACCGGTTGTTAAGACCTCAAATCGTTTGCGAGTGGCGAGCGATATCGTTAGCAAGGCTCTTGCTAACAACCCTCAACAGGCAAACACATCCTAATGAACATTATTAGTCCTGGTGGTAGCCACCAAGAAATGTACTGTCTCGTTTTCCATGTAATCTAGTATGGTACATCGTGTGAACTGAGTCTAGTTCAGTTGATTGAGTTTCTTGTGGTGAAATTTGCCCGTCCTCAACTTTATGTGGGGTGCTTACATTTTTTTAGATGATGTTGTTGTTTCGGTGGCAGACGACGTGTTCATTGACAACAAAATCAACTGACTAATTAGCTGGTCCTAAACATCATGGGCCCCGTTCGGCTTACCCCATATTCGGCTTGTTTTTCAGCCAGAACAGTGTTTTTCTCTCACAACAATTCAGCCATAACAGTGTTTTTTAGCCAGTTTCAGCCAAGATTCAGCAAGCCGAACGGGGCCATATATTTAAATCTAAAGAGATTATTTCACAAATGAAGCTAAGTCTAATCTTCAAAACTGAAATAGTTGCATTTTAGAAGTTTTCATCATAACTTCTGGCGTGGTGGTTAAAGTGGCTTCCATATTTTTACCTAGTTTTCATTGTTTATTCTTGCATATATCATATACGGGAGAATAAGATGCAATTTATAAAAGCTAATGTGTTTGCATTATTATGCTACGGGAGCAAAGTCTCTCAAGGTCTTAACTAAGTCTTTGTCTTTGTTAGCCGTCACCACTCGCCATAGAGATGTATATACCATAAATATTCCCTGCACTTGCTATGATAGCTTTGTTGGAATAGTAGTGACAAATGTCCTATCAGATGCAACTCGATAGATACGTACTCTCTTTATTTTAAACTAAAGTTATTTTGATTTTTCTATATATATAGCTTTTATCATTTATCTAGATATAGGCTAAAATAATGTATCTAAAAAGGTTAAAACGGTTTATAATTTGAAACGGAAGGAATAGCTTATATCCATTTATAAACGATGAAATAAAACATGTAAATTGCTGGAGTGAGAACCTAACTAACTCCATATAAAACAAAACAAACACCCCTACAAATTGGCACAGGGTCACTTGGAGGCGAAGTCACCAACAAAGCAAGCGTCTCCATCCACCCCCGTCTCTGCCTCTCTCTGCGTCTGCACCTGCGTGTGCGTACGCGAGCGTGAGCGCGAGCGCGTGCGTCCCTTCCCCGGCACGAGCGGCTTACGCCGTCACCGCCACGCTCCGTTCGCCTTCCAGAAAATCTAAACCCCAGCGGAACCGGCCACGGCCGGTCAGCCCCCACACGGACTCCGATGCGCTGCCCGCTCGCCTGGTCGCCTGCCAAATACCCCACCCCCTCGCCGGCGATGCTGCCGCGTCGCCGTAGCAACCACCCGGGCTCTTCCTTCCCCCTCCCGTTCCTCCTCGTCTGCGGCCTGCTCCTCGCTGCGGCCGTCGCATTCTCCCCCGCCGCTGCCGCCGAGGCCGCTGGCCGCGGCGCTGGGCACGAGGGCCGCGCGGGGAAGCCGGAGGTCGAGGCCGAGGCGGAGGCGGAGGCGCGCGGGGATGGGGTGGCCGTGGCGGAGGCCGGCGGCGAGGTGGTGGCTCAGGGCAATGCCACGGAGGCCAAGGAGGGCAGCCTCGCCGACATGATTGACCGCGCGCTGGAGAAGGAGTTCCCGGAGTCCGAGGGCGAGCAGGGCGGTGGAGGTGCGTGGATCTGGCCAACTCCCTAGATCCATCGATCTGTTCAGGCGCGGGATCTGGTTCTGGGGCGGGTGTGTGGGTGGGGGCGGTGGCGTGTGTCGGTGGCCGTGCTGTTTAGATCTCGGCCTCGGTGGTTGGAGCGTGTGGGGGCGTTGAGAATGGAGGTCCCGGTTTGGGCTTGGAGTTGCTTGTGCTAATCTGTGCTCTGGTTTTGCAGAGACCGATCCTGGTAGCTTCAACAACACGGTAGCTGAGAAGCAGGTGAGTTCATTGCGCCATTTTATTTGTGTGCTGCCCCTTTGTTAGCAGGAGTCTTTGATTCTGGGATTCAACATTGGGTCTGCCACAACTAGGTTTTGGGTGATTTGCTCACTACTTGCATGTTGGAATTTGTGAATGAAAGGAAATTCGCTTTTGGACTGACCTGTGCCTGATTCCTACACTTGTGGATCTAGTAATCTACTATGGTGCCTTGATGCTGTCGCTAGTGTATTTATGTTGCAATCTACTAGCATTGAATGACCCATCCATATGTCATCATTGTATGGCCATTTTGCTTTATGTTGTTTGATCGGCATTTTCCTAGTGCTGATGAGGGACACCAATATCTTGGATGTTGTTTATTTTGTGCTATGCTTGGCAATAATAAGTATGACTTTATGCTTGTTGTGCACATGAGCGGTAATTAGTATGACTGTTTATTGTGCCCATTAGCTACTATTGAAGACGATTATTTGTTGGTCGTGTTCCTAAGATGCTACAGAAAAATCTAGTTTTGGACATCCTAGTTCTGTTTCCCTACTGGAGTTCATGTTTGATCTCCTACATGACTGCTACATTGAGTAGCTCATTTCAAAACTTCAGATCCCCATTAGCATGTTTGTTACTTCCTTATTTCTTAATAATACTCCTGGTTATAGAAACATATTTTCTCGGACAAGAGTTAGTCAAACCTTAAAAACTATAAACATCATTAACTTTTAAATTATTTAGATTGAAACATGTAAGTGTGTAGAATTGATTGAAAAATACTTGCAAAATCTCAGAAATTTGAAGGATTATAAGAATGTTGTTTTAAAAGAAATTAGTGATCAAATATGTGTGTCGAGGGCTTTGCAAAGTCAAATGCAACAAGTATTTTTTTACCATAGGGAGTATATCTTTTAATTTAAAGCATATAATAACCTGCATGATACACATTGGGTTCAAGAAACAAGATGTCGCAACATCTATTTTCTCAGACAATAACATAGTGGTCTGTGGTCCTTTGTTTGGATATTGGAAAACTTGAAGTGCATATATGTACTCTAATGCATCGTTGTGTTTACCTGTACTTAGAAAATTTGGTGCTTACACATCACAGATATGTAATGCAAACTGCTCATCTTGTTCCTTGTACTTGTACCAGGGAGTTCTTGAAACTGTGGCTAGAAGAGTAACAAAGAAGAATGAAACCAAAGATAACAAGTATGCTGCAAATCCACTCTTTGTTATTTCTGCTAGATGAAATTAACCTTAGATTCAGAATGCGCAATAGAGTTTAAAGTTGTCATTCTGTTCCATCAGGTCATTTCCTTTTAAGGAGGTTTTCTTGGATCGATCTGAGCAAGAGGATGTTCCCACATTGATTGATCGGAAGGTGCAATCACATCCTCTGGATGGAATTTTCTGTCAAGTTACTGCACATGTGCCATACATGTTGGCATAGTGTTGTGGGCATGTTATGACCATTTTTTTAACAGTTTTGTGTTAATCCAATCTTTACCCCAGGATAATGTTTTTATCATATCAAACCCGAAGTCAAAATACCCTGTGCTGCAGCTGGACCTTAGGTATGCAACTCAGTATTCAGTCATTTGAAGTGTTGGATGAAAATATCTTTTTTGCATGGAAACTTATCTGTTGAATGTATATTATTGTAGATTGATATCAGATCTTGTAGTTGTTATCGTGTCTGCTACATGTGGTGGAATTGCCTTTGCTTGCCTTGGGCAACCGGTGAGTATCTGTACTTTTATTTCTTCTAATTTGTGTATCATTATTAATAGCTGGAAACATATTTTTTCTATTCAAAATGTTGTATTTTTAAGGTTAAGCTACGTGAACCTACAATTCAAAGTATATTGCAGGTGATTACAGGTTATCTACTTGCAGGATCTATAATTGGGCCTGGAGGTTTTAGCTTTGTCAATGAAATGGTGCAAGTAAGGTGCTTCCACCTTTGTGGGTTGCTTTTTCTAACGCTTAATATTTATGGCTTCCATGTTTGAAATGGATACGCATGCCCTTGAAAACCTTTATACAAGATAACTGGCATGTAGACTTGTGCTGAAACATATGTTTGCTGGCTAATGTCTCCTCCCATCATATTTCTAACATGATGTGTGTGACACACTCAATTCTTCTATATGTATTTATATATCTACAGTATGGCTTAGTTTATTTTCTACCTGGATAACTTTGTTCCACTATTTCATACATTCTAAAATCAGCTGTTCTTACAATTATCTTGCTTATGAGTTTCGACCTACTACTGTTTTCTGTTACTCTGTGCTGCCTACTATGCAATGGCAATGTCGATAAGATGTACATAAGTACTCCATGTTTTTATTGATGGCATTTCCTTATATTCCACTGTTTCTTTTCCAGGTTGAAACGGTAGCCCAGTTTGGTGTGATATTTCTCCTGTTTGCTTTGGGACTTGAGTTTTCTACTGCAAAAGTATTCTACTTACATTTCTTCCCTCATTCAGTTGGTAACATCATTTGTGATCTGAAGTTAACATAGTGTTTTTTTTTACATTGCCTCAGCTTCGAATTGTTCGTGCTGTTGCTGTTCTCGGAGGATTGCTCCAAATTATGCTGTTCATGTTTCTTTGTGGTATTTTGGCTACAGTGAGTTTTGTCTCTGTTGTCTGCATTATGATATATACTTTGGAGCTGTCTTGTTACGTTGTGTGAACCTAGATATCGCTCTCTCTTTGATGGGAACATTGGGATCTACTATCCTGTGTACCGTATGTCCTAACATCAAATAATTAAATTGTTTCATAAAACATTGATCAGAATAACAAGATCTGATGCATCCTTAACTCATTCGAACATACGGCCAATAAAAGCGACTAGATGGAATTATGCAGTAGAAGTAACCAAGTCAGCTTCCTGGAGCTGGACCTGCCAGTATTTTTTTTTGAAAAATATTTGATGCATTTTTACCATGGTAGCTATTTTCTGTTTCTAGGTTGTATGGCCTTGGTTTTTCAATTCTTGATTTCTAAGAGCATGGTTGACAGATCTTTGGTGATGTTTAATGCAGCTATGCGGAGGCAAAACAAAAGAAGGTGTTTTCGTTGGTGTTCTTCTCTCCATGTCTTCAACAGCTGTGGTAAGTATCTGGTCAAGGTCAACAGCAGGCAGCCTATGAGAGAAATCAATGTTTTTGTTCACTGTGTCAATAACTCTTGCCACTCTTATCATTATTTGGTCCAGTAGCCTGGCACTCTTCCCTCTCTGTGTCGCTCACACACGTGCACGCACACAAAATGCTTGGTGCTGCATTTTGTGATTGAAATTATCTCGAAGCAAGTGAAAGCCTGAATACATAGTTGTTTGTGAATGACTACCTCATAACTTTGCCGTGCTGTATTGTGTTTCTCATAATTGCATGCACCTATTGTTGTACACAAACTTATTTTGGTTTCTGTAAACAACCTTTTAATTTTCTTTGAAAATATATAAAAAATACCAGCAGGGGCCTCACCTGCTGTTCATATATATGAAAAATATTTGCCTGTACCACAAATGGAGTCGGTACATCTTGATTTAGAAATTTAGCATATGATTATGTTGTTTGAACCCTGAATGTAATATGTTTGGATGTTTTGTCACTTGCAACTGCAATAGGCTAATTCTTTACATTATTGTGTTGTCATTCTTGATGCTGCCGTGTGCCACTTGGTTATCTGTTTATTCAATAATGGTAAGTTTTGTACATTTAGGTTTTAAAGTTTCTGATGGAAAGAAATAGTATCAATGCTCTTCATGGCCAAGTTACAGTCGGGACGCTTATATTGCAGGTCTGTCATACTTTCTTCATCTTTTGTGTGCAAGATGCATCTGTGTACACGCATCTAGTGCCTGCTGTTGTTAAGAAAAAGTTGATCCAAGGAAAATTTATTTTTCCTTTCCTAAAATAAAATATATCTCAGTTCTGTGACATCCTATCTCTCTCCCCCCAGGATTGTGCTGTTGGCTTGCTGTTTGCACTTCTTCCAATTTTGAGTGGTACATCTGGCCTTCTTCACGGAGTTGCATCAATGACCAAGTCGTAAGTGCAGCATTTCCTTCCCCCTTTGGCCCTGAATTACTTTGGTTACCTTTATATTTGCAATTTTTCTTTTGCAATGAATTGACTGTTTTGTCGGCTTATCCACTTGATGCAATTCTTGTACAGTAAGTTCATGTTTTCTTGACATGTTGGCAGGTCCAGTTGAGATAACATTGCTAACCCCAAACTCACCTTAATAGTTTATGATCTCTTTATTATCTTGCATTTAATATTACTAATTGTATTATCCATTTATATTTTGTCTGCTAGCCTGTAAAAGTATTCTAGGACATAGTCAGTTGTGGAATTAATTCTTTGATACAACTTCTCAGGCTGGTGGTATTGATATCATTCCTGACCATTCTCTCTATCCTCTCCCGCACCGGCGTTCCTTGGTTTCTTAAACTGATGATAAGTCTGTCATCACAGGTAAAGTTTGATTGGGGAAGAAAGCAGTACATTTTTTTAGCAATTTGAGTTTTGATCTTGTAGAACATTCTCATCAGCAATCTTATGTTGTGGTTGCTCTGCATGTCACACAGACAAATGAACTATACCAGCTGGCATCAGTTGCATTCTGCTTGTTATGTGCTTGGGTGAGTTTCTACTGCTCGTAGATTAGTATTTTGTGAAAAATGTACAGTAACATAGAAAAATGATCTTATTTTTGTACACAGCAAGTGCTTACATGTGCTAAAACCTGCCTAAAAGTTATGTTTTAAATGGATCGGTAAAGGAGTATTGCAAATGCTTACTTCATACATAAGACAGATAGAATGGAACACAGTACTTACTTTCCTGAAGTCATCTTTACCAATTGCACTTTTCTAGATTTTGATTTAGCTTATGGATCTGTTTGTTTATCCTAAGCTCAAATGTTAAACAAACAGCACAGCTTATTTTGTGGCTTATATAAGCTAGGACTCCAGGTTATGAATTATGATAAGCCTGTAAGCTTTCCAAGGGGGAGCTTACTTCGGCTTGTTTTCTGGCTTTTTATCAAAACTACCCATCCCACTTGGAGGATTGCTGTCATTTGCTATCCACAATGGCACATACCGCACAACCAACAAGGCAACAACTGAGGGCATTGCTGCCTTTTCCCATCCACAACTACCTTTTTTTTTTTTTCTCGAGCACATAGGAGAGCTGCCATCCATAAGCTGCCTTTTGCCATCCACAACTACCTATGAGCCAGCATACAAGCTAGGTTGCCAAACAGCCCTACAGCTTATTTCCCTCAAAATTATTATAAGCCAGCTTATAGAAGCAGCTAACACCTATAAGCTAGCACCTATGAGACAGCTTATATAGCTGGGCAGGGAAACAAACAAGCCCAAAGTTTAGTGAATGTGTAGCTCATATCCAACTGTTGCACCAGTACTTTTCTGTTCAATTCAAATTGTCAATGTTATTAAATCGGATGACTAATTTTGAATAGTCATGATTAGTCGGCCACTCGGCCTTATTGGTCCCTGGACCTCGATTAGGCACTTCGATACAGTTAGGTCGACTATAATCCTAGTCGTCTGACTAACCATGATTTTAGTCGTATGATTAGGGGACCTGTGGACGACTAACCGGAATGCCCAAAGGTGAGAAAAAGATGTTGGGCTAGCCTGAACAGTTGGGCTAAGTAATTTGGCCCATCAGGTCTTCAGTATGAATGGTTTCTGGACTGGGTTCTTGACTACATGTTCGTACTGCCCCATGTGGAGCCCATGCCGCTGACTCTTATTCTCATGCGACCGGCTCCTGTCCTCACGCTGCCACTGGCTCTAGTCCTAGTACCGCCTGCATCAGCTCCCACCGGATCCATTCATCCCCATGCCTCCTCTGAATTCGTTCGTCCTCATGCCTCCGCTGGATTTGTTTGTCCTCATACCTCGCTGGGTGTGTTTTTGGTGAGGGCCTGCGGCGACCCTGAGAGTGAGTTCGAGCATCTGTGGAGGGACTGGGAGGCACTGGCGCGGGAGTTGATGTGGCTGCAATGCGAGCAACTGGAGGCCCGCTCGCACTGGCTGGACAAGGAGTTGTGCATGCCGGGCACGGAGTGGTGGCAAGAGTAGTGCACAGCATTGGGAAGTCTTGCTCCTCTTCCTTTGCCAGTCAAGTCCTGCTCTTGTTGTTACTGCTCAAGTGCTAGGAGGACTTAGTAGATTTGTACAGCATGATTACCTAACTAATTGGACCTAATCAATGACTAATATGATTAGTTGTCTGATTGGTACCCATACAAGTAGGTTTAATTATATGATTTAATAAAAATGCTAATTATACTGTTGTGCACTAGTTAGCTTCAACTCAGTTCCTTTTTTTTTTGGTTGCCTTGTCGGTTTACTCACATACATCTTTGTCATTTCTTTACTTTATAATCAAAACTGTATTTGTTAAAGGTATGCAGTTCTTAAATTTCTTGTTATTCTCATGTGTCCATCCTTCTATGATGCAGTGTAGTGATAAGTTGGGCCTGAGTCTCGAGTTGGGTTCATTTGCAGCTGGAGTAATGATATCAACAACAGACCTTGCACAACATACTCTTGAACAAGTAATTTATTACCTGTAACTTGCACGTTCTTTCTGTTCCCTTTCCAGAAAAAAGGGGGAATTACTATGTCTAGCCCTTCTGGTTCAAATTATAGGTCACTTTAGCTTTGTTCTAAGTCAAACATCTTTGACTTTGACCAAATATTAAAAATATATTAACATATACAAGTTCAAATAAATGCACAAGACACATTTCATGGATAATTTAATGAAATGAAATCAATTTGATGTTGGAGCATTTTTCTATAAACCTTGTCAAAGTTGTTTGACTTTTGACATTTCTAATGTGATCTATAATTTGGAATGGAGGAAGTCTTTAGTTTGATCTTTATTTTATGCTTGAGCAAAATTCATAGCTAGACTCTTGTAGTTAGTAATTCATTATATTGTTCTCTTATTTCAGGTTTGTTCTTTCTGCAGATCGAACCTATCCGCAACTTTTTCGCTGCTCTTTTCCTTGCCAGCATTGGGATGCTAATTAATGTCCATTTCTTGTGGAACCATGTGGATATACTCCTTGCAGCGGTAATTTTGGTGATCACCGTAAAGACCTTTGTTGTTGCTATTGTCGTAAAAGGGTTTGGGTATAGCAACAAAACATCTCTTCTTGTAAGTCTTTATTCATATCTTTCTGAATGCACTCACATCTACCACTGCTCATAAAATCACATTAACTGTGTTTTTCCCCCATAGGTCGGCATGTCTCTTGCACAGATAGGAGAGTTTGCTTTTGTTCTCCTAAGCCGTGCTTCAAGTATCCATCTCATCGAGGTTATTTTCTTGATATTGTGTTCCATTTTTTGTGTTATGCCACAGGCAAGAAACATGGTTATCCATTTGTAATTTTGTAGCCCTAGCTTCTCTGGTAGCCAACCCAATATTACATGTACTTTGCTTACAACTTAAAGCTATGGGGACCTTGTTATTCTTCAGCATAAAGTACATGTAAATGCATAATTCTTTCAGTGATGCTGCCTTGTTATTCTTGTAAGCACTGATGTATATAAATTAACTTCAGATGGCAAAGTTTAACTTCAGCATGTCTAGCAAAGCATGCAAATCTTTTGATGCTGTATCAGTATTAACTACCTATTATACTTCCCAGTGCGTCTATTGGTACTAGTTCCCCTTTTTAGTTGCCCAAAATCCCTAGTACTACTATTTTCAATTTATTTTGTATTTGTGACATCTGATAGCTTGTATTTGGTTTTTACAGGGCAAGCTATACCTGCTGCTTCTTGGAACCACTGCACTTAGTTTGGTATTTGCCTCCATTCCTTTTAAGCTATTCATTTTATCTAGATAAGAATTACCATTCAAAATTTCAGTGCAAATGAGATTAGTTTTTTTTTTCCTATTTGTAATGAAATTTCCATTCAAGAGAGTTTTTTTTTTATTTGTGTGTAAAATACTATGCTAAAGAGTTAATTTCATGTAGTTAGGCAAGAGGAAATTACCTCAGGAATGACAATTTCTTTTGTCACTTTAGGCAAGAACATTATACTTTGGGACTAGAAATTCCACGAAGTTGATGGAATCCTATGTGATGAAATTCCAGTTATAGTTCTTATTTCTGGTTTTAATATGTTTTATATCCTAAAAAAAATATATAGTTTGTAGCCTTGTCTGCCATTCAATTCGTTAGTGTTTGGTTCTGAGCCAAATGGTGCAGAAGAGTAAGTGATGAAAAAAACACCAGTCCTAACACAGTTGGCTTCAGAATTGATAACTCTATAAACCCAACTATTACAAACCTTAATGGATGGTTACAAGCACATCAACCTGGTCCAAGCAACATGAATGAGCCAAACTGATCCACAAGGGCTTATCAGCCATCTCTCACTTGTTACATGGGTCGGGGGGGGGGGGGGGGGGGGGGGGGTCACAAAATGGCTGAACAACCATAAAAGAAACTCAGGGGCATGTTGAAATAATTTCACGTCTAATTGACAATTTGTGAATAGCACCCATCTTAGTGGCGTTCACTAAAATATATCGAGACCATAATCCCTTGTCTTGCCTTTTGTCTTTGCTTCATCCTGGCATGCTGCTCATCTGATGACCCTGTGTTTCATGAAATCAATATGGTAACTGACTCTTGTGTACCTCTGCAGGTGACAACCCCTTTGCTATTCAAAATGATCCCAGCAGTGGTCCACCTCGGGGTTCTTTTGAGATGGTTTTCTGTCGATACCAATCAGGTGGAGGTACACGATCATACCAATTGGTTTCATTGATCGATTGTTTTACTCTAAAATGTTTGCCAATCAATTCATCGGATCTTCCTTTTCAGTTGGGCCTGAAAAATGATGTCCTCCGCATGGATAGCGGCAAGCGCATAAATCTGATAGTCCAAGGCTCACATGACTCATGACACATTTGGCACACTGCAAGCTAGTTTTTGTATGGCTTAAGTTTACAAGCTGTGTAAAGTGTTTTCACCTGTATTGAAGAGTTTGTAGCAGATATACAAGGGTGGAGGCAAGAGAATTCAACTCAGATCTTGCTCACAGGGCGAGATCAATCCTCCCCCATCATGGCAACTGCAAGGGCAATTGGGTTTGCCGTTTTTGAGAGCAGTGTCTTATGATTGGTGCAGTGAGTGGCTGTCGACCCCAAATGAGGGTCTCGTGTAACATAAGAATGTATGGTGATAAGTTCAAAAAAAAAAAAGAATGTATGGTGATTAATTGATTGGATTAGCTTGATAGGATCTAGGCCTGACCGTTACGCCATTGTATTCTTTCAGCAAAATTGTGTATCCTCACAACACGAAAATGTGTACGATGGTATCCATCAGATAATCAATTTTGTTATGTAGCCTTATATGTCAGTTCCATAACTTGTCAGAGTTCATGATGTTTTCGCAGGCTTGTAGTAACCTTTGTCCTGATGTCACTAATCATTTTGTTGGATTCAGAGTTCAGGATCACAATGATGTGCTTCAACGAATTCATCCAGTCCATTTTATTATACATGTTGCATGGTCGCCTCTTGTATGGTGAATTACCGTCCTTGAGAAATTGCTACTTGATTGGATAGCACTTAACGCGTGGTTTGATTGTTTAATGAGGCGATAAAGTATACAATGTCGCCTGATCAAGATACCAACTGTAGTGCATGCGTGCTTACGATTCACGTGTGTATGTATTAACATCTTTGTTTCAGTACTGATAGCAGTATAGCACCTCCTGCACGCGTTGTTACGTCACAGGTGCTCCATTTCCTCTTGACGCCTTGGGATCTTAACTTTTCGTACCATGTAGTGAACGAAAGGCGGGCGCCGAGCGGCCAGGGGCTAGCAGTAGCAGCTAGCCCCGCACAAGAGCAGTGTTTGGCCTCCTGGCCAGGAGCAGCCCGGGGCTGCCACCAAGCGTCCAAGCGGATGTCCTCCATGCGAGCCCGTCCGGCTAATCCAATCTTTGATGAAACGTGATGACGTGACAGTTTCAAATATAGACAGAAAAATTCTATGGACAGTCCTAGAGGCAGCACGCGCACCCGCACACCACACCGCCTGCACGCTTTCTCCTTCTTCCTCCCGCGCCCTCCTCCTTCCTCCCGCGCCGCCCGTCTTGAAAAAATTACAAAAATGACATTTGAAAGATTGACTCCTTGATTATGATGACGCTCGGGTGGATGACAAGTGGGTCCATCTATGTCTTTGAATGTGGGTCAAGTGACGGCGATGGCGACGCGACCTCGGCCTCCTCTAGATCCGGTGACCCAACCTCGCCCCCGCCTCCACCACTGCCCCGGCGCCTACCGTCGGCGGCGACCTCCTCCTTCCCCTCCCCCTCCCTCCTGCCCCCCTCTCGCATGCTGCCATGGCGAACTCCGGCGAGCTCCGACGAACTCTGGCCATGGCGCCCCCGCCCCGACCACCACGACTGTCGCCAGCTCCCCTAAACCGCCCGTCGACCTTCCCCACCGCCTGGTCTACCTGCCTCCCCGCCCCGGCCGGCCCTTCTATACCCCGCTGGAGTTGGGGAAGAAGGGTGGGGCGTGGCCACCGGAACCCTAGCATCGGTCGGGCGGCGGTGGTGTAGTTGCCGGAGTGGGCAGCATCTTCTCCATCTCCGGTGGTGTTGCGGGCATGGCCTACGGCGGCGCGAGCTCCGCCACTCTGCCATCTCTGGTGCTCTCCGACTGCCTGGCCACGGCGAGGAAGAAGACGGCGTGCGCAGGTGGACGCGAACGCGAATCCGACGGCGACCTTCTTCCCCGCGCGCATCGGACGGCCAAGGCGAGTGCGCGCGTTGAGCCACTAGATCCTGCGCATGCAGTAATAAGCATTTGGGAAATTCTATATATACTGTTGTAGTACTCTATTTTTTGAGAGTTGTTTCTATTTTAGATAATGTCTAAATCATACAATTTGGAAACTACTGACTCGAGTTGCTCTAATACTATTAGGCATCGATATCCAAAGTGTATAATTGTTGACGTTGAGGATGATCCCAAACCAATACACCAGCAGGGCATTGGACGCCCAAAGAGGTTGCACACAACCTGCAACGCAGCAAGAACGCGGAGTAATCGATCAAACCAATCTAAAGATCGGTGAGACCGATGTAGAGCTTGTTCTTGGCCGGAAAAGCTTCTGAACTTTTCCCGGGAAGACCCGTCAGGGAGGAACACGTGGAGGATCTCCTAGGACCAGCAAGGCCGCCTAGGATGCTGCTGAATCTCGCCGGGAAACTCAACGAACAGCAAGAGGGGTTGAGAGAGGGGAATTAGGGCATAAGGAGTTGATAGATTGGTTTGTATGACGATTGGATAGATGGGAACTCAATCGGCCATGATCCTCTCATATATATAGAGGGGTGGTCTTATCCCAGTAGAAAACCTCTCCAAGACTTATTTTCCAAGTTTCCCACGAGTTTGGAACAGTTCGGATCGGAATCCAAAAGGCCAGATCCGAACAGGATTTTTCTGTTAGGTATGTCGGAAGTCCAGTCGGAAGTCCCGACTTGGGTCGGAACTCCCGACAGTCGGAACTTTCGACTTTTGTCGGAACTCCCGACGTAGGGATAACCCCAGACACCCGAGCGGATTTCTTCAGGCTTCCTGGAAGTCCCAACACACGTCGGAACTTCCGACAGTCGGAAGTCCCGACTTGGGTCGGAACTCCCGACAATGAGGCATTTTTCCGAGGGCATAACTTCTTCATCCGGACTCCGAATTAGACATTCCATATATGTTTCTTGACCGTCCCGACGAGAGGAACGCAATGGTGAAGTCCGTTTCACATTTTGACAACTTCACAAAATGAACATTTTTTGTTGTCAACATATGCCCCTCTGTTTTCAGGTGAATGATGCATAAACCTGAAAACACTTAATCAAATAAATTAAAACCAAACAACGACGATTCCCATCTCATCGGCTGTTCAGCGGCTAAGGGCGATGTATACATCGGCCATTTTTTCTAAGGGCGATACATGTATCGGCCATTGTTTGGTGAGCACTTAGGCTTCTTACCAAACACTTGGAAAGTACCTTTTTAAGTACCTCCCGTTGATTGCTCTCGTGAGACGTTCACCTTGCAATGTCTCTAGCACATATGAATTTCCGAATATAACTTTGACCACTTTGTAAGGACCTTCCCAATTCGGTGACCACTTGCCAAACTGATTGCTCTTCGATCCAATTGGTAGTATGGTTTTTCACACCAATTCTCTCACTTGGAAGGATTTGCTCCTGACTTTCTTGTTGTATGCTTTGGCAACTCGAGCTTTATCTTTCTCTATTTCCTTGAGAGCTTTTAATCTCACATCAGTCATCTCATCGATATTATCCATCATCAAATCATGATACACAACAGCTGATAAATCATTTTGTTTAGCAAGTCTGTATGCATTCAAATTCACTTTGACAGGCAACACGGCCTCTTGGTCATATACTAACTCAAAAGGAGTAACCTTTGTAGCACCATGCCTTGAAATGCGATGTGCCCATAGAGCCTCAGACAAAACTTCATGCCATCTCCTTCGATTCTCCTCAATTTTCTTTTTGATGAGCTTGATCAAAGTCTTATTACTAGACTCAGCTCGGCCATTGGCTTGAGCATAGTATGGAGATGAATTGAGTAACTTGATCTTATATAATTCAACAAATTCCCTCACCTCTTTAGACACAAACGATGTCCCTTGATCTGTAGTTAATGTTTGAGGGATGCTGAATCTATGAATAATATGCTCAGTAATGAACTTAATTACTTTCTTGTGTGTCATATTCTTCAAAGGAACTCCCTTGGTCCACTTAGTAAAGTAATCTGTAGCAACTAACACAAATCGGTGTCCCTTCGAAGATGAGGGATATATTTGGCCAATGAAGTCTACCCCCCAACCACGAAATGGCCATGGTTTGATGATAGGATGAAGCACAGCAGCAGACACAAGCTGAATATTTCCAAACTTCTGGCACTCTTCGCAACCTTTATAGTAGCGAAAACAATCGGCCATCATAGTAGGCCAATAGAAACCGGCTCTACGCAATAACCACTTCATCTTCGGGGCCGATTGATGCGTACCACAGATGCCTTCATGGACTTCTCCCATAGCCACTCTTGCCTGATCTGATCCCAAGCACTTAAGCAGCAAATCTTCGATGGTTCTTCGATAGAGCTCATCATTATGCAATACATATTTGAAAGCGCTCCGCCGAATACTTTTATCAATTTTGGCACTTGGATCACGTAGATATCTCAACAAAGGAGTCCTCCAATCTTCTAAATCGGTCCCAATATCACTGGAAGTTATATCGGGCCAATTTGATAGCTTCTCAAGCGAATTGACCGGGTTGGTCACAGGGGAGTCGGCTGAACCAACTGGGCCGGTAGGCTTAGCCGATTTAGAGGTGTCGGCTTCGCCAACTAGGGCAGTTGGCTTAGCCAACTTAGCCACACTAGAAGAGTAGTCGGCTGAGCCAACTTGGTCAGTTGGCTAAGCCGACTGGTCTGTACCTACACAGGAAAAATTAAAATCTTCATGCATCGGCTGTTCTTGAATATGGAAATTATGTCCACTGACATCATAGCCAGATGCTTGCTAAGCTAACATGTTGGCCTTTTGATTTTCATGCCTCAGAATATGCTAAATTTGAAATTCGGCAAAATAATCAATGACATCAAGGCAAGCATCTAGACAAGCTCTTAGTGATCCTTCTAAACATTGAAATTCACCAGCAACTTGCTGTACTACCAGCAAAGAATCACCATAAGCTTCAACATGTTTTACTTCCATAGACCACAACATGATCAACCCGAATAATAGAGCTTCATATTCGGTTTGATTGTTGGTACAAGAGAAATCTAATTAGCTTGACATTCCAATTTCAGCACCATTAGGAGAAATAAGAATAATACCAACACCTTGGCCATCTTTACAAACTGATCCATCAAAGTATAATTTCCATGGAGTAAAAGTAAGGTAATTGACTTCATCATCTAAATCAATACCATGCTCAACAATAAAATCAGCAAGAACTTGACCTCTTAATGTTTTCAATGGTTCAAAAGTCAAGTCATATTCTATTAGTGCGTATGCCCATTTGCCTATCCTTCCACAAAGAATTGGCCGATATAACATGTGCTTTATCACATCAGCCTAGCAAGCAACAACACATGTACTAGACAAAAGATAATGTCTCATCTTAGCACAAGCATAGTACAGTGATAAGCATAATTTTTCTATATGGGCATACCTTGTCTCGGGATAAAAAAGACGGCGACCAAGATAAGCAATCACATATTCTTTACCTTCGTCTTCTTGAGTGAAAACTGCCCCAATTACCTTCTCTTTGGCAGCAATATATAACTTGAAAGGAACTCCTCTCCTAGGTGCACAAAGAACTGGTGGTGTTGACAAATATTCCTTTATCTTTTCAAATGCCTCTTGTTGTTTTGCCCCCCAAGTGAATTCAGATTCATCCTTTAGCTTCAATATAGGGGTGAAAGGAATAATTTTCCTAGACAAGTTAGCAATAAATCTTCTCAAGTAGTTCACTTTTCCCAAGAACTTTTGCAAGTCCTTCTTGCACGTAGGTGCCTTAACTTTCTTGATCTTCTCTATCCTCTTGGGATCAACCTCTATGCCCTTATCATGAATTATGAAGCCTAAAAACTTTCCAGCCGATACCCCAAAAGCACATTTGAGTGGGTTCATCTTCAATCCATAACGGCGCATCCTCTCAAAAGCAAGACACAAATCGGCCAAATGAGATTTATGGGCGGCCGATTTGATCACAATATCATCAATGTACACCTCCATAATCACCCCAATTAAATCATGGAAAATCAAATTCATAGCTCTTTGATAAGTAGCACCTGCATTCTTTAGCCCAAATGTCATCACAACCCACTCAAAAAGACCAACAAACCCAGGACATATGAAGGCCGTCTTAGACATATCTTCCTTGGCCATGAAAATCTGATTATAACCGGCATTACCATCAAGAAAGCTAATAACCCGGTGTCCTGAAGCATCATTGATAAGCATATCGGCTATAGGCATAGGATACTCATCTTTCAGAGTAGCTCTATTTAGATCTCTAAAATCAATACATACTCTGATCTTCCCAGAATCCTTCTTCTCAACAGGCACAATATTAGAGACCCACTCCGCATACCTGCATGGCTGTATAAACCCCGCTTACAACAGCCGATTAATCTCTTCTTTAATCCTATCATAAATTATAGAATTAAATCGATGGGGTTTTTGCTTGAAAGGCCTGAATCCTTTCTTAATAGGGAGCCGATGCTCAACATGCTCTCGGATCAATCCAGGCATCTCTGTATAATCCCATGCAAAACAATCAACATATTCCTTGAGAAGCGCGATTAACTCAACTTTGTAATCGGCTTCCAAATTTTGATTAATAAACGTCGGCCGGGGCATAGAGCCATCCCCAATATCAACTTGTTCCAAAGGGTTGGCCGACGTAAAACCTTGGCCCAACTTATCGAGCTCATCAAAATCATCAATAGCCTCACAGGCATCGGTCTTATTAGCCCGATACTGTTCAACACGATGTTTTAACCATTCAACGTTAGCATCCATTACAATAATGATTACATGATGATATTGAGCCGATTATCAATCGGCTTCAAGGACATAGGAACAAAACCTTGCTTGGTAACACTAATAAATTCAAAACTAGAAAGATCTCTACCAGATAAGCAAGCAATAGCATCATGCCCCCCCGAGTGTAGGAGCATCGGTTGTAGCAACATCAGCCGATGAATCTGAATGCACGACCTCAACAGCATCTCCCACCCATTGGATGAGAAATTAGTGCAAGCTAGATGGCATGCAACGATTGGCATGGATCCAATCACGCCCAAGTATCAAGTTATAGCTACCTTGCACGTCGGCGACAAAGAACGCCGTGGCCAAAGTCTTGCTTCCAATGGTGAGCTCCATGTTAGCAACTCCTCTGGCCGGAATGGGAGCACCTCCTCCATCACTACTGATCATCATGTTGGTCTTGATCATCTCCTCATCAGTGCCACCGAGCTTCTTGTAAAGCGGATACGGCATCAAGTTCACTATCGCCCCACTGTCCACTAACATGCTATGGACCGGTGTGCCATTGATATAACCCTTCACATGTAGAGGCTTGAGATGGTTGATGGAGTCATCTAGTTTCTGAAATACAACGCTTTTCGTTGCAAAATTAAATTCTGCTACCATGGAGTCATCTGCCACAATGTAGTAATCAGTAGATAAAACAACTACATTGACCTCCACTCTCTCTGGAGTAGGCTCATAGTCAACCATCTCCTCATCGGGAACCTCAGGAACCTCCATGCCAACCAGAGTAGCAACAGTAGTAGTGAAATCATTAGAGGATATCTCAGAGGCACCTAGGATAGCAAGAATTAGCTTAGCTAACTCAGAAGCTGACTTAGTTGACTCTAGACCTTCTGAAGCAGTAAGGGCAGGCAAAGTCAGCTCAGCCAACTCAGGAGTCTGCTTAGCTGATTGGCTCAACACAGGAGTTCGCTTAGCCAACTCTAGAGTCAACTTAGCCGACTGGCCGGTAGCAGTAGTGGCGTTTCAAACTTCCAGAGGGATTTTGACCTATACGGGGTTGAGGATTTCATTCTCCATCTTGGCAAGCTTCTCCCTCTTCTGTTGCTTATGTCGGGCACGCTGCAATTTACGCCATTGAGTTTTATTCAACCCACGAGGACACCATATGGGTTGCCGGTACTTGGAATCTCCTTCGACGCGTTTCTTCTCTTCAATTCCAAAAAAATCTTTAGGATCTTTGTCTTGCTTAGATGCCGGAATTTCTTCGATTACAATCGGCCCATCATGATTAGTGACGGGAGCTTCCATGGAGCCGATTGTGATAACCGATTGAGGCCTAGCTCTTGGTGGGGGAATGACAGGAATCTCAACCTTCTTAGGCACATAAACTTGCTGCATTGGTGCCTTTCTCGACTCTTGTGGAGTCAAAGTCCTAGAGGTAATCACACGATCTTGACTTGTACCGCTAGAGCTCGATTGACAATTATTCAATCGGTTAAAGACGGAGGGTCTTGGAATTGAACCAGCAGGATCTCCCCACCTTTGTTGGCTATGCATGGGTGCTGCCGAAGGATACGGCACCCAAACTCCATAAGGACCCCATTGCGGTGTAACCGGAGGTAGAATCGGGGGACCCCAGCGAGAAACACGAGGAACAACTCTCTAAGATGGAGCTGTTGGTTGCACCACCGCCAATTGCTTGATCTTGTCACCTTCCTGCTTAGGCGGAGTAGACTCTTTTTTTAAACGGTCGATTCTAGGAATCGGCCTTTTGCTGCTTATACTTGGCCATGAGCCTATCAAAGGTGCATTGCTTCTTCACAAACTCTCCTTGGTTCTTCTTCTCATTCATCTTCCAGGTGCCAATCTTCGGTCGCTGTGGAACAAACGTACGCAAAACACGAACACCGGAGGCGCCGGAGCTGTTGGAACCAGGAGAGTTGGCTAAGCCGACTGGCACAGTCAGCTCAGCTGACTTGGCTGAGGTGGTGGTAGAGTCAGCTACGCCGACTCCTTGTGTTGGTTGAGCCGACTGGCCCTGCTGTGTGCTGGAGTCAGCTTGGCCAACTGGTGGAGTTGGCCTAGCCGGCCTCTATTGTGCCGCTGTTGTTTCATACCACCGCTGCCTTTTCAAATATTGCATTGATCCAGCGGTGATCTTCAACTTGTTCTTGCCTTCATCATCCTTCTCAAGCACCACTTTGCGCCCCGAATTTGTTTCGACATTCGGTGCTACACGTGGTTCACCGATAATCACGTTCTTGCCTTGGGCTTTATCATCTTGCTCTAGACGAATCAAAACAGCGGGCGCCCCTGCTTCAACCATGTGCATCGGAAATGGGGTCTTATCAACTTGCATTTTAGTAAGACTCAATCGTCCCTCATTAAGGGCCGATTGGACCTGTCGACGAAAAACATTGCAATCATCAGTGGCATGAGAAAAAGAATTATGATATTTGCAATAAGCCCTTCTCTTTAACTCATCAGCTGAAGGCAATGTATAATTGATTCTAATATAACCGAATTTCAACAATTCATCAAAGATTCAGTCACATTTAGAGAAATCAAAAGTAAATTTCATTTCCTCATTCCAATTTTTATGAATCGGCTTGAGAGAAGGACAAGTAACCAATTTATTCTCTGCTGGCCATTTAATTTCAGTAGCTAAACATTCTTTATTATCATCATCAGAATCATCAGAACAATCACCAACAAAATGCACATTTTGACGATGAGATTTATAAGCATCACGAGACTCTTTAAAGCGCGATTCAATTGAAAAGGCCTTTTGCATAAGTTGATTAACATTGTGAAACTCATAATGGTCAAGCTTTTCTCTAATACTAGAACATAAACCAGCAAAGCATAAATCAGTTAAATCTCTTTTAGAAATATTTAAATGGAAACATCGGTTCTTAATCTCTCTAAATCGTTTGAAAAAATCATGGACGGACTCATCACGCCCTTGACGAACCGATGCAAGATGAGACAATCTTGTTTCATGAGCACCGCTATAAAAGTGATTATGAAATTTCTCTTCTAATTCAGCCCATGAACCAATAGAACAAGATGGTAATGAAGTAAACCATGCAAAAGCTGTGCCAGTAAGAGATAAAGGAAAATTACAAACTTTCATAAAATCATAAGCACTAGCCTCACCCAATTGTGCAAGAAACATGCTAATATGCTCCATTGTTGATTTACTATCATCACCACTAAATTTCTAAAAGTCAGGTACCCTCCACCCATCAAGTACTAGATTTAAGTTGCACTCCTAAACTACTCTCAAGAGATTTAGCCAATTCATCCTTAAACCGATTCAAAGCATCATCAAAATCGGTAGTAGGAGCATTAGGAGTAACATTAAATGTAGGAATTTGACTAGGTGACTTCGGTGGGTTTGGTAAAACATTATGCCCTGCTGAAGCTCTATTTGTTGATGCTCCATAATCGGTTCGAAGAGCTCGACCCGAACTTTGTGCACCAACACCTATACGTGTAGATGTGCTAGCACCTGGTTGACCGGCCTTATCATTTTCAAATGCCGAAGGGGCCAATTGAAATTGGCTAGCGGAAGCATGAGAGGTTTGATTTTCATAAAAATTCAAAGGCATACCGAACTGAGGTTGCTGCATGGCACCCGATTGATCACAATCGGTTGTCTTGCCCTCTAACTTATCCATACATGCTTGAAGTAGATTAGAAAGATGCTGAAGGTTATTACTATGCAATTTTCTTTCATCTATCAACATTTGAGAAAAATTGGCATGAGTAGGATAAGCATCAGTATTTACCTCCTCGTCATACTTAGCTTTTCCGTTGCCCTTCTCCTCGGCGCCTGAAGATTCAGAAGCGGTAGCATCGCCGTAGGAGGGTTCACAAAACTGAGTGACCTTGTCGTGCCGATTCTTGGTGCAGCTCTCCAAGAAAGCCTTGACATCAGCATCGAGCTTGGCCTGAAGTTTCTGGTGCAACTCACCTAGAAGCTCGTCCATGGATTGAGGAAAGATCATGTTAGCCTCATTGAAGGGGCTGATCTTGTCACCCTTGTCGGTGGCAGCATCATCGTTGCCTCCCATGTTGCTAGTAGATTGATTCTTGATTCGCTTCGCTGTTCCCCAGCGAAGTCGCCAAAAAGTATGTTGATGTTGAGGATGACCCCAAACCAACACACCAACAGGGCCTTGGATGCCCAAAGAGGTTGCACACAACCTGCAATGCGGCAAGAACGCGGCGTAATCGATCAAACCAATCTAAAGATCGGTGAGACCGATGTAGAGCTTGTTCTTGGCCGGAAAAGCTCCTAAACTTCTCCCGGGAAGACCCGTCATTGAGGAGCACATGGAGGATCTCCTAGGACCAGCAAGGCCACCTAGGATGCTGCTAAATCTCACCGGGAAACTCAACGAACAGCAAGAGGGGTTGAGAGAGGGGAATTAGGGCATAAGGAGTTGATAGATTGGTTTGTATGACGATTGGATAGATGGGAACTCAATCGGCCATGATCCTCTCATATATATAGAGAGGGGGGGGGGTGGTCTTATCCCAGTAGGAAATCTCTCCAAGTCTTATTTTCCAAGTTTCCCATGAGTTCGGAACAGTTCGAATCGAAATCCAAAAGGCCAGATTCGAACATGATTTTTCTATCAGGTATGTCGAAAGTCCAGTTGGAAGTCTCGACAGTCGGAACTCTCGACATAGGGATAACCCTAGGCACCCGAGCAGATTTCTTCAGGCTTCCCGAAAGTCCCGACACACGTCAGAACTTCCGACAGTCAGAAGTCCCGACTTAGGCCGGAACTCCCGACAATGAGGCATCTTTCTGAGGGCATAACTTCTTCATCCAGACTCCGAATTAGACATTCCATATATGTTTCTTGACCGTCTCGATGAGAGGAACACAATGGTGAAGTCTGTTTCACATTTTGACAACTTAACAAAATGAACATTTTTGGTTGTCAACAATAATATACTGAGCTTCAATGTGCTAACCATGGTAAAGGAAAAGGACCTTAAATTGGTATATGATGTAGCCTCCCCTTTACCTATTTTGTTTCAAACCAAAGCAGATTTTGATTCCCAGGATATTGTAAGCAATATTCTGTTCATCATGCTCATACTTCATTCAATTTGCCTATTAGTGGAAGTGATCGGTCATCGGTGGAGCTACCTGATAGTTTGGTCATATACTTTGGGTAGGGCTGTCCACCCTTTTGGTAGTGGATGTGCAAGTCAAACGGTTGACGATAGTAGCAGACCCGGGAAGACTTTAGAGCCCGGGCAAATTTTAATATGACAAGTATTTGCTACAAAAAATAGTTATGTTTCAATCCATCAGATAGGATAGCAACTTCGCTACGATTCATTGCGTATTCATCGACAAGCCCGGATGGCCGGCCGGGGCCGCCGAGAGGTGAGTCCTCCTATGGTTGATGAAGTATATATTCTTTTAAGAAAAGTAGGTTTCCCGCTTTATTGATCATAAAGCGTTCACAGAGCGTTTAAAGGTCGCGCGCCCGCCAATAGTATAAGGTCTAAAGACCATCATTGTTCTCAAAATTTAAATGCAGAATGGAATTAGAATTCAGCTGAATCACATCACTGGAGCCCCACACCGAAGGCACGCCGAGATGCCGATGTTGGTGATCCTGACTGATTCCAGCCGATCCCAGGAGGGTGAGCCACTTGCATCTCCATCCTTTGGATAATCCTCTCCATCTTCTCTTCTGAAACACCACTGAGCAAAGGTCTCCATCTTCTCAGAGTCTTGGTGATCCAAAATGTCAGCATCTTCATTCTTGTCCACACATCTCCCTAAAAATAAATCTTGTTACGCAATTTTCATAAGCACCACAATCCAGCAGCAATAATTGCATTTATTAACAAATGCTTTTTATTCGTGATCCCTAGCAATAGAGTCATAAGACCAAATACCAGATAGACCTAGACAGTCAGATAGAAACGTCCAAATTGCCTTAGCAACACAACAATCAAAGAATAGATGGTGGATCGATTCTGTTTTAGAAAAAATACAAGATTTATCTGGCACTTCCCTTCTCTTGACCAAATTGTCTCTAGTGAGCAGTTTGTTCTTGGACAATAACCACAAGAAAATCTGAACTCTAGGTGGTATTTTCAAATTCCACACAACATGAACAAAAACCGGCCTAATCTCGCAATGGTTAATACCCGTTCGGCTTACCCCATATTGGGCTTGTTCGGCTTGTTTTTTCAGCCGGAACAGTGTTTTTCTCTCACAACAATTCAGTCAGAACAATGTTTTTTAGCCAGTTTCAGCCAAGATTCAACAAGCCGAACAAAGATTGAACTGAGAACTGTCCATTGGAACTAAAGCTCCAAAGGATCTGATTAGGTTCATTATTCAAAAAAACCTCCTCCATAATTCCTACCAGATCATACCAAAGACCCATCAAGCCCTCAGACACACTTCTCCTAAAAGAGAGCATAAGGGTTTCACCATCCCAAACTATGGTCTTACTCTGTTGCTTACTGATCACATACCGAGGCCAAATTGAATGGCCAAACTGGAATTGCCAAACCAATGATCCTCCCAAAATCTCACTTTTCTACCATTACCAACGTTCCACAAGATCCCTATTTGGGCAGCTTATAAAGCCCAGGTCACACCTTTCCAAAAAGGAGACAGCTGGATGCCCAAAGAACAACAAATATTAGGATTTTCAGTACTATATTTACAGTCTATAATCTTGGTCCAAATTGAATTAGTATTAAGGCCATATCTAAAAATCCAGGAACTTAAAAGTGTCAACTTCAGATTTTTTAGTCTAGAATTCCTAAACCACCTAGCGCTTTCTTGTGGGCAACTAACTGCCAATGAGCAAGGTGATATCTGTGTTTGCCATCATTATTGTTCCACAGAAAATGAGCCATATGAGAATTAATCATATCAATAGCCCATTTTAGGAACTTAATAATGGACATCAAATAAATCGATATACTAGCTAAGCAAGCTTTTAACAAGGTCAGGCGGCCTGCATAGGACAAAAGTCTACCTTTCCAGCCACCAATTCTCTTAACGATTTTATCTATGACTAGTTGGAGATCTTCTTTTTTCAACTTGGAAAAATGCAAAGGAACACCTAGATATTTAATAACAAACTTGCCAACTTTACAATAGAAGATCTTTGCTAGCTCATTAACTCTCTCCTCATCAATACTAATGGTTAAAATGTCACTTTTGTCATAGTTAATCTTCATGCCTGTCATTTTCTCATAACACGGCAAAAGCCATTTCAGATTATTAGCCTTATCTAGATTATCTTCAAAAAGAGCAAAGTGTCATTTGCATACCGTAGACTTATGACACCTGATGAGGACATCACTCCGCCACGTACAAGCCAAGGAGAGGAGGAGGTCCAGCATGGGCGTCCAACTCATCTTCCTCATGGTGGAGGCCTAGTTCGGCTGAAGTTGGAGTCCATCTCGGATTCTAGGAGCAGTCCTGGGTAAAATCAATGCCCAGGACGAATACAGACTCTATTTTTGACGATCCAGATATGCTTGGAAAGATAACTTGATAAGCTATCCAATGGCTTTTGTTTCACATCAAAATCCTTCCTAAGTAAACAGGAATTGTTGAAACAAATCAGTGTCCAGAATCTACCAGGGTACTACGACACCGTCTTTTGGTCTGTTGGGCCATGTATCGTCTTAGAGCCTGTTAGGGGGCGCGTCCAGGGGGTGACGCCAAAGACTCTATAATTAGCCACTGCCGCTCTCGTTAGGGTTTGGGTTTCGTTGCATTCTTGTTTTCCATGTGAAACAAGCATTGTTTGCTGCAACTGTATTGCCAATATCGTTTGCTGTTAAACCAGGGCCCCTGTTCTTGATCTTGTTCACCTGTGATGATTAGTCCTTTCGAATAAATACTTGAACTTCTTCATCAGATTCAGAGCCTCATAATTATTTATAATTTTAGATTGCGTTTTACCTGTTCTTTCTTGTGTTCACGATTCACTTGCATGAAAGTCTTCTCAGCGAGGTCAATCGCGTTCGTGTGGTTGATAACCAATGGAGCAGTGTTGTAATGGTTGTGGGGGTCCGAATCAGTCTTGGTTCAGAGCCTAGATCGTGAACATCGAGTCTCCACCAATCGACACTATCATACCTATCCGAAAATCAGGCCGTTGTCTATATCAAGTGGTATTAAAGACCTTGTTGCCCGTTAGGTATACCTTTGTTTTTCCTTTTAGATTGTTATTGTTTTTGCATTACCTATAGTCCAAAAAAGCCAAAAAAATATACACTGCCACATATTCCATATCCTACAACCCCTTTGTTCTTTGCAATATTTTTAATTTTAGTTTGCTTTATTGAACGGTCGTCCCTCGCATGTCATTGTGTTCGTTGGTTAATTAGTCTTGGTCTAGTGTCTGTCTTCTTTGCTGGATAAACAAAAAATATATATCTTAGTGATAAAGTTAGTTTGGCCAATAGATTGGTTTGGTGTTTATTTTGGTCGATCAGATTTACTACACGTCTGATTTACCATCTACATAAGCTGCTGCTGTGTGCGTAAAAATTCAGGACTCCAAATTTTCTGTGGTTGTTCTCGGGACTAGATCCAAAAAAAGAAGGTTTGTTGCCCTTTAGAACACGTCAGAGTAATAATGAACAAGGTTTTTCGTTTGTGGAGTTGCTTTGCTCATGTGTCCAGCCACACATATTGGTGCACAAGCCTATGCAATTTTGATCGATTCATATGGTGGTTACATATTAGAGTCATTTGCGGCACATTCTGTTAAAAAAAACAAAGAAATGCAAAAGGCAAAGAGGTGCACAAAAAAATAAAAAAAGTCACACCAAAAGAAAAAGGAAAGGAAGAAAAAGAAGGTGAAAAAAAATCAGAAGTGCTTGCATCTTGTTTAGTCCTTGTGCTGAGATATTATTGCTTGCTGAACTAGGTCTAGGACGAGTCTAGGCCGGCGACATAGACTAGCTTATGACTACTTTTCATTCTTGCAATTTCTGAATTAAATTATTGCTATTCCTTGCTACTATATTGTGTCTGTCCAAGCCCTACTTTTTTCTAACCAAGTACATGTTCGTCTTACAACTGTTACACTCAAGCTACAATGGTATCACAGTCACCGGCCGATTGCACCGCCTGCTGTGTTGGAAAGAAAACTTGTAAGACCATGGTAAGACACTTGAGAGTTGAGTGCCTTATTTTTCCTTGTCCATATCCTAAGTAGTTGGTAGGGATAATATTATCTATGTTTTCTTTTCCTGTCTACTAACCATGTCAGGTAGTGGCAAAGGCATAGAGGAACCTCCTACAGATTTCAGTGATTGTGTGTCCAAGAACAAGCTTCGTGCCGTCCTTGATGACAATCTTAATGAGATCCTTCAATAAATCACAAATTTGACTAGGCGGGTTGAAGATGTTGAACAACGACGTCCTAATCCACACCGTGAAGATGAGGAAGAAGAACTCAAAGATGAGGATGCTGGCGACGCTGAGGCTGAAGCCGAAGCACGATGTGCGGATACACGTAATCGTGATCAACTGAACTTTAACCAACACGGTATGGGAGGTAATGACCGAGCTAACAATGATCCATTCTCTAAAGCCAAGTTTAAGATGCTTCCTTTTTCTGGTTCTACTGATCCTGAAGCATATCTGGATTCAGAGATGGCTGTAGATAAAAAATTTAGCTCTCATCGAGTACCTGAAGAACATAGAGTTAGACTTGCTACTAGTGAGTTTACTAGTTTTGCTTTTTTCTGGTAGAATGATATTTGCAATAATGCTAATGCTAATGCTAATGCTCAAATACCTCAAACTTGGACTGTACTTAAATGATGAATGAAATTGAGATTTGTTCCTCCATATTATCAGCGTGATCTGCGATTAAAACTGCAACATTTAAATCAAGGTAGTAAAAGTGTTGAGAAATATTATCAGGAGCTTTTAATTGGTTTAGCACGTAGTAACATACAAGAGGATGACATGGATAAGTGTTCTAGATTTTTGGTGGTTTGAGTCGTGAAATACATGATATTCTTGATTATAAAGAATGGACTAGATTTCCCCAATTATATCATTTTGCTCTGAAATCTAAAAGGGAAGTATAGGGACGACAACTTGTGCATTCCACACCACTGTCCACTCCTTCATGTCCAACTGAGGTGAGTAAATTTTCTAATACAGAGTCACCAGCACCTATAAAAAAGAGCTCGCCTATCACACCTTCTACAAGTGGCTCTGCTACACCTTCCTCTAGCAGCTTTGCTAAGGTTGTTTGCCACCATTGCAAGGGCATGGGTCATATCGCGAGGGATTGCCCCAACAAATGTGTATATATTGCTACTGATGATGGTGGGTATGTTAGTGCTAGTGATGAAGAGAATGAGTTTGCACTTGCAATTGATCTTGCTATAGGTAAATATGAGGATAGCCCTACCGATGTTGATGAGGTAATTGATAGTGTGGCATGCACTGCAAACTACCAATCCATCCTTGTTCAACGTGTTTTGAGTACACAAGTTGAGCAAGTGGACAAGCTACAACGCCATAATTTGTTCCAAATGTTTCTCATCGTCAATAATTGTCGTGTGCAAACTATAATTGATGGTGGGAGCAACAATAACTTGGTAAGTTCAGAGCTTGTCAAGACCCTTGGTTTGACTACACATGCTCTTCCACATCCATACCACGTTCAATGGTTCAACAATAGTGGTAAGGCAAAGGTAACACAAACTGCACGTGTGCATTTTTCTATTGGGTCATACCATGATTATTGTAACACCTCGGGTGCTACGAGCTGACTTAGCACCTAAGTTAAGGTCTCGAAGAAATCAAGCTAAACGGGTTTTTGAATTTTTAACAAGTTAGAACATGTATGAAACAGAAAAGCGATCTCAGTAAACAAAAACAAGATATAACTTGTGTATAGTGTTTATGTAAAACGATGAGCGAACAGGGTAGATAAGAATGCAACTATAATTTTCGGAAGTGAATATTATAACTAGGGTTTTTGGGAGCTCAAACATCGAATCCATGATTTAACGAGAACTTTCGTTGAATCGGCAAGAATTTGGATTGTGTTTAAAATATCATTTTTGATGAATTAAATTGAGTAAAATAGTTAAAAGGTGCTAAGATGTTTTGCTCCTATGGGTTAGTAGGAAGTATGGGCTATTGTAGGGGGTATGGGTTGGTCAAGGTTAATGGGGTTAGGCCTTTTAGAAATTAGGGCAAAAGTGTTAAAAGTTGCTTAGCTCCAATCGAAGCTTTCGACTTTTTGAAGTCAGAAAAAGGAAGTAGACCTGCCATTTTGACATCCAAATTCTAACAAAAAATGTTAGGCACCAACTTCATGTTCTTGTACTGTTGGTTGTCCCTGAGTGTGCACTTGAGCATGGCTTAGGTGGTAGTGGTGTTGGGTGTTACGATACCCTCATAAATTTGCTCTAACTTCGTTAAAACGTGTCTGAATCGTGTCGTTGGCGCTCCATTCTTGAATGGACGTTCAGAGCGATGAGCCCATGTTGGTATACACCTATCTTCTCCTCTAGTTGCTCCCTACTCTTGGTGATTGCTTCACTAGATAGTTGGCACTGCTGGCTGTAGGATAGGGAAATTAGTTGAACTTCATTTGGGATCGTTAGCAGTTTTTGGCTCGCTTTAAAAACCATGCTTAGCACTGTTGGTCCCGTGGGCACGGTCACTATCCGAGCATGAGCGCTGCTGCTGCTGAGTTCCAACTGTGGTTGGGCCACTACCGCTGGCTAGCTTGCGCCTGGCTGACACCGAGCGGCCTTGCCCCGGGCAATGGCCGGTCCTAGCTTGCTATGGCTGGTCCCGCTGCTGCACGCGGGCCGCGCTCGCACGACTGGCCGTTGGGCCACGCCATGGTTGTGGCTACATTGCATGATCGACGTAGTGCTTTCCCTGCCCCTCGTCCTACCTACCCCGCCTAGTCCTTAACCTAAAACCTTGCCGTCGTGACGAGTCGAGGGCTAGACGCAGTGGCGATGGGACACTTCCCTACCCTATTTTGCCCGCTAGCTGACACAGGCGATCTCGCTTGGGTCCTATCGCTTGTTGCTATGAATGTCATGCCAAGCCACCTTGTCTTGTCACCTATGTGCATGAGCTCACTCTGCCACCACCGACCGGAGCCCCGCTTTAACACGCCCTACCACACGAGCTCATCCACATGCTTTTCCCCACGACGTGGCCTCAGCCTACGCACTACGCCCTGCCTTTCAAATTTGCCTAGCCTATGGTTTCTCAACCCATCTCCTCACATCAGTAAGTAGCAGGGAGAGCTAGCTAGCCACCTCAACTGCATCTGGCCATGGTAGAGTCCTACGCCGTGATAATTCGGTGATTAGCTCGTCATGGGCCATGTTCGCCGCCGTGACCTTTGACTGGAGAGAGAGGTAGGATTGGAGCGATAATAGTTCAATTGCTTGTGGCTCTAAACTTGCCTTGACTCACGCCCTCTGGTGCTCACACGGTTTTGGCTAGGAAGCTCACCATCAATGTAGTGACGCGCCGGTGCAGCACTTGGAACGCCGCTGCGCGGATCGGTCGCACGTGGCCAGGCCATCTCGGCACCCCTCCGCCTTAGCTACCATGACAACTCGAATTCCGGTGAGCTACTGGTGCTTATTTGCTAACCCCTTCCCTCCGATGGCATCGTAGGTCATCGGGACGGACATGCCACCATCGCGATTAGCCGCTCACCACTATGGCTCTTAGCAGTGCACCACCGAGCCTCTAACCGCCGCCTACCCCTGAGGGTTTAGCCATAGGTAGTGGTTTGTTTGTGGTTGCTATCACAGTAAGTCTAGCGCGACCAGTGCAGCCACCGTTGCCGCCAGTACGCCGCGCCGCCGCGCGCGGGCACGTCGGGAACCGCCCCATTGTGAAGGTAGCTCTTTCCAAGGTGTTTTGTGCAAAGACCTAGTCTAGAGAAATAGTACCTCACTGCGTCATTTGATTTGCAAAGAGCACAGGCCCTCCTTTGCAAAAACGGTCACGCACGCGTGCTCCCCTACCTTGGGCTATTGCTGGGCCAGCTGTTGCGCGTGGCCACGCCTCGTGTTGGGCTACTGGGCCGAGTAAGTGGCCGCCGGCCCTTTACTTTTCTAAAGAGTTTCCTAATTTAATTGCTAAAAGCAAACTTGAAAATTCAATAGAAAATTTTGTAGTTAACCAAAAATTGTGAAACCAATTTTGTTAAGTTCATAAAATTATGATCCATCTACTAGTATATTTTGTTCACCTAGTTTTATAATACTTTCAAGAGTAACCTAATTAATTTGAATACTTAATATTGCAAAAACACAAACTTGTAGGAATTGCTGTGGCAAATTGGTAGTAGTGTTGGCTCTGGAATTTTTACACCAAAATCCTAACATTTTTAGGCGCCTACGGTAATTTTTGCTGCTCTAGAATAATTATTTTGCTAGGACAGCTAATGAGCCATATATATATATTAAACAAAATAAAGAAATACTTTGAAATGGTATAACTAAAATATTGTGGTAAAATAGCGTGTTGTCGACAACATGAGTACGTAGCTTAGTACATTAGTCATTAAAGCCAGCTCATTGGCTTAGTAATGTAATCATATTTTAGAGTGGCGATTGTTGTGATTATTTACATTTCCGCACTGCATCCATGAAGGTCATAACAGGAACCATGATGGATCATGGAGTCGACCGGAGTAGCAGAAAAGATGGCGTCTGGATGATCATGTCGCCACAATGGAATGCTAACTGTTGGTTATATCCTACCCAGGCAAGCCCCGGTGTATAATCCCTATTATTCTGCACTTTAATTTTTGCTTGTGCATTAAGTTTTAAGGAGTTGAATGAAAACCACTTGCATATATATATCCTTATCCTATGAGTCCTACTAGTATGTCTGAATCATGTAGATGGCTATGCTATAGGAGTCGGTAGAAGTCAAGTGATTACCTGTCACTCGTGAGAGATAGGAAAAATATTATTGTTGTTATTATATTACTATCACATGGAATATATATGGATGATAATTGGAGACCAGGCGGAAAGGTACTTTGAATTTGGACTTGGTTAGGCATTCGAGCGAGGCTTGGATTGCATTTGTTCCGCCTGTGTCGATTGAGGACCGTCCATTGCAGTGGATGGTAGTCAGGTCACAGGCTTATTATCTTGAGCACATACTTGCTTATGGGAGCGGGAAGGCTTGTTACGCTCTTGTCGTAGGTTTTGGCTCTTTCCAGACCGACTGATTGGAGGCAGGGAAAGGTGGAGGTCTAAGCACCATACTGGGATCGGGTCACAAGTGTGGGGGCTTGGAGTCCAAGTTTGAATGGCGACGGGACCCCTTGATAGGAGTGGAACGGGTTGGTCTTGTTTGTGCCTAGGGTATGAGCGAGGCATGTGTTTCAGGGTACCCAGTTGGGATATATTGAATCGCTAATCGCCATTTCTATGAGATGGTACCGACTTGGCTATGGTCTAGCACCGTAGTAAGAACTGAAATATAAAAGATGGTAAAATAGTTCTAATTGCTCACCACCTGCTTGAAAGTAGCATAGGTGCTTACATAGAATGGATAGTGAATGGACTAATGATGACTGTTAATAAAATTTAATATAAGAACACACATTCAGTAATGCTTCCGCAGATGCAATAACCCACAAGCCAATTAAGTCTTGCATATCCTTGGAGTATTTTATTATCCTCCTATCGGGTAAGTCTTGCTAAGTACAATCGAGTACTCAGGGTTTTATTCCCCCTATTGCAGGTGACCGATGGATGGTAGATGACTTTTGTGTGGAAACCTCCTGGTGGGCTCAAAGAGGATTCCTTTTGTCGGTGTTTTCGAACCACCGATGAGTAAATTTGTATTTGCGCATCTGGCTCGGATGGTGTGCTCGGAGGATACAAGGGTTTATGCTGGTTTGGGAGGAACATCCCTACGTCCAGTTTGCTACTGCTCATGTTACCGACACTTGGTTTGCAGTAGGGGTTACAAACAGGTGAGAGAGGGAAAGGATCCCAAGTCAATGGTGAAAGGAGTGAGCAGGCGCTGAGAGATCGATCGCTACATAGCTGTATACTCATGTCGTGCTCTTGTGTTTCTATCTCATGGTTTGGTCTGATGCGTATCAGATCCCCCTTTTATGGGGCACCCTACTTCCCCTTTTATAGGTGAAAGGGAAGCACGGGTTATAGTGGAGGAAAAGGAGAAGAATGAGAGAGAGAGAGGAAGGCTTCTAGGATTGCTGGGTCCTTCTCCTTCATGCGAGTCTCGTCGATCCTATAGATGTCCATAGGGATGGCTCCATGTCGTAGCCCTATTCATTACTAGCACCATGTGCAGGCGTCATATGCTGATCATGGCATTCCATTTTGTCCCAGCGGGCATCGTGGTGAACTGAAGCGCTATCAGCGTTCGTACGAGAGTTAGGCAAAATAGCACCGGCACGCCTGATGCCATTCTTGATATGAATCCTCAGATATGGCCTGTCATGGCCATGTGTTACATTGAGGCATGCCAGTCTCTTCCCTGATGTTAGAGTTTTGACCTAGACCCATACGCTTGGACCTAGAGTGGTTGGTGGCGGTCTGGGTCTCCGTTGGATGAGATGGAACTCGCATCCTTGGGGTTGGGCGAGACACAACCCACACCCGATGGGTCGGGTGAGATGGAGCATGAACCCAAGGGGTCGAGCGAGACAGAGCCCGTGACCTCGAGGTCAGACAAGACGGAGCCCACGGCTTCGAGGCCAAGCGAGACGGAGCCCGCGGCCTCGAATGGAGCCTGTGGCCTCAAGGTCGGGCAAGATAGAGCATGTGTCCTCGAGGTCAGGCGAGATGTAACCCATGGCCTTAGGGTCAGGTGAGGTGGAGCCTGTGGCCTTGAGGTTGAGCGAGACGGAGCCCATGGCCTCGAGGTCAGGTGAGATGAAGCTCGTGGCCTTGGGGTCAGGCGAGGCGAAGCTCATGGCCTTGGGGTTGGGTGAGACTTTTTAATACATCTTGCCCCATCCAAGGAAGTCAGCATGGGCGCTAACTTCCTTGCTTTGGGTATCCCTAATATCGATACCCGATAGTAGCCCCCGAGCCTGCGGAGGAGTAGAATACTCCTTTGGAGTCTTTTTCGAACAAGAGGACTCTAAGGGCCTTGGCCTTCTTTTTGTAGCCCATGGCGTGTCATGGTAGGGCAACAATTCCCTTTTGTCATGATCGGTCTTCTTTGGGGCATGTAACCGTAGGATTCAGGAGGTTGGAAAGATTTTTCTAGATTCTGGTCCCTAGGATCTGATCGGTCTATCATCGTACTATGACCGCGCGTTTAGTCTCCTTGCGAGTCCAACTTTCCTTGAGCCCCCCACGTGCAGCAAGGGTCCGATCAAGGGTCAGCTCATCTTTATGATGGACAAAATATGGTGCTTAGTGAGCTGTTTAATGGGCTAGTCTGAGTCGGGCCCTAGCTTCTCGTTCAAGGGGGTCTGGCATGGGTCAGCTGGTGACCGACTCTAGACTCTTGGCAGTCAGTCCATATAGTTCTTGGGTCCATTTGTCCGGTCCCAAGGGCTCATTGCCTTTCTTTGAGGAAAAACCATAGACTGGGAACCAACCAAGACTCAAACGTGGGCCAAGATGCCCACGACGCTCGTGCGCCTAGGTACTGGCCGCTTAGTGGGCCCATCCCTTTCTACCGCTTGCTCTTAGGGTGCCCTAGAGCATCTGTGAACCTATCGATGGGCCAGCCTTTGAACTCCTGGTCCTAAATGGGTCATTGGAGCATTTTTAGCTCTAGATCCCTTCTTACCTGCGATGGTTCTTGGCCCATTGAACGGGCGAACCGTCATCCAACGTGTCCTTTGAGGGCATGGATAGAGATTGTGTGCGCACAATCTTCAAAGGGAGGTGACATGATGCGGCGTAGTGGGCGCGTGAATCTAGGTGGATGGTTCGCCTTCTCGCCCTACTTCACCTTATAAATAGTGGCCTTCCCCTTAATGTTTCTTCACACTAAAACCATAGCCTTACCTTCTCTGTTTCTCCACCGCCGCTGTTCAGATTTTCCATGCTTGCTAGTCCACCACCAGAGCCCTAGATCTATAGCCTCCACTCCTCCATCGCCGCCTTTGCTTCTCCGTAGCCACCTCCATCCTCCATGGATTCGTGGCATCGCTCCAATGTTACCTATGCACGCATAGAGGGCCTCGTCAAGCGTGGTCTTCTTCACAAGAGGATCGATGCAGCGGAGTGGCTTATGCCCAGCTGTGAGGAGGCGCTAGCACCGCTCGATGGCTATGTCGTCTCCTTTGCGCTCTTCCATGAGCGTGGACTCATGGTTCCTCCTCACTCGTTCTTCTAGGGTTTGCTGCACCATTATCCGATCGAGCTACAACACTTGAACCCCAATGGGATCCAACACATCATGGCCTTCATCGTGATGTCCTAGGGGTACCTAGGGATTGAGCCCCACTTCGAGCTCTGGAGATATTTCTTCTCCATCTCCTTGATGAAGAAGAAGGAGAGAGGCTGGGAGACCCCGGTGCTGATGGGATGCGTGGGCATCCACCTTTGGGGGCAGCAGGCGGCCGAGTACATGCCTTGCCAGCTCTCTAGATCCAACAAGGGGTGGCACTCACATTGGTTCTACCTGAAGGATGACCCCATCGTACCCTTGCCTGTCTTCTCCGAGCATTTGATCGAAGAGGTTCCGTCATCATGGCCATGGGGGCCACCCATCAAGGAGAAGAAGAGGATGCGTGACCTCCTCGAGGCCATCACATTCCTAAAGACCCATGGCCTCCGTGGGGCTAGCGTCATCGAGGGGTATCATGCGAGGAGGGTGGCACCTCTAATGGCACGCATCCTCCTACTGTTCGAGATGACACCCGACACGTAGCTCATTGGGACGACGCTGGCCCAGGGGCTACTCCATGATAGCAAGGTCATGTAGCATATCAAGGAGGCGATGGGGGAGGCCAATGCTGTGTTCTTGATCCTAGGGCATCCCATGATGTGGCCAGACATGGGCTTCATCGAGCTACCGGCGGGGTTAGTCTTTCGAGACTCTGTCATGCCGCTGCCAGAGCACATAGCCATGAGGGTGATGAACCATGCCATGGATGAGCAGTGGAAGAAAAAGAAGGACGACAAGGAGAAGAAACGGCGGTCAAAGCAGTGAGTGAAGCTACAGTGAGGGAAGTGGTGTCAAGGCTCGTCGAAAGAAGAGGAGGATGAGGAAGATGATGGATCCATGTCACCCATCTTGAGGGATGATCTAGCCACTGGGGATGATGACCCACCTTCACCACAGGCGAGGCCCTTCCTATGGCATGTTGCGAGGCAGGAGAGGGAGGACGCCCCCCTAGAGCCGATAGAAATGAACCACCCTACCATGTCCGGACCTTCAGTGGTGGCCCTAGAGCTAGCGAAAACAGATCGCCCTGGTTCATTCAAGCCCTCAACGGCGCCTCCAGAGTTGCCCAGAGGTGGCCATTTTGATTTGTCTGAGCCCTCCGAGCCGAGGGAGGGCTCGAAGTGGCAATGTGCCGACGAGGAGTAGTTGGGGTCAGGCAAGCCACCCACAAGAAAATCTGAACTCTAGGTGGTATTTTCAAATTCCACACAACATGAACAAAAACCGGCCTAATCTCGCAATGGTTAATACCCGTTCGGCTTACCCCATATTGGGCTTGTTCGGCTTGTTTTTTCAGCCGGAACAGTGTTTTTCTCTCACAACAATTCAGTCAGAACAATGTTTTTTAGCCAGTTTCAGCCAAGATTCAACAAGCCGAACAAAGATTGAACTGAGAACTGTCCATTGGAACTAAAGCTCCAAAGGATCTGATTAGGTTCATTATTCAAAAAAACCTCCTCCATAATTCCTACCAGATCATACCAAAGACCCATCAAGCCCTCAGACACACTTCTCCTAAAAGAGAGCATAAGGGTTTCACCATCCCAAACTATGGTCTTACTCTGTTGCTTACTGATCACATACCGAGGCCAAATTGAATGGCCAAACTGGAATTGCCAAACCAATGATCCTCCCAAAATCTCACTTTTCTACCATTACCAACGTTCCACAAGATCCCTATTTGGGCAGCTTATAAAGCCCAGGTCACACCTTTCCAAAAAGGAGACAGCTGGATGCCCAAAGAACAACAAATATTAGGATTTTCAGTACTATATTTACAGTCTATAATCTTGGTCCAAATTGAATTAGTATTAAGGCCATATCTAAAAATCCAGGAACTTAAAAGTGTCAACTTCAGATTTTTTAGTCTAGAATTCCTAAACCACCTAGCGCTTTCTTGTGGGCAACTAACTGCCAATGAGCAAGGTGATATCTGTGTTTGCCATCATTATTGTTCCACAGAAAATGAGCCATATGAGAATTAATCATATCAATAGCCCATTTTAGGAACTTAATAATGGACATCAAATAAATCGATATACTAGCTAAGCAAGCTTTTAACAAGGTCAGGCGGCCTGCATAGGACAAAAGTCTACCTTTCCAGCCACCAATTCTCTTAACGATTTTATCTATGACTAGTTGGAGATCTTCTTTTTTCAACTTGGAAAAATGCAAAGGAACACCTAGATATTTAATAACAAACTTGCCAACTTTACAATAGAAGATCTTTGCTAGCTCATTAACTCTCTCCTCATCAATACTAATGGTTAAAATGTCACTTTTGTCATAGTTAATCTTCATGCCTGTCATTTTCTCATAACACGGCAAAAGCCATTTCAGATTATTAGCCTTATCTAGATTATCTTCAAAAAGAGCAAAGTGTCATTTGCATACCGTAGACTTATGACACCTGATGAGGACATCACTCCGCCACGTACAAGCCAAGGAGAGGAGGAGGTCCAGCATGGGCGTCCAACTCATCTTCCTCATGGTGGAGGCCTAGTTCGGCTGAAGTTGGAGTCCATCTCGGATTCTAGGAGCAGTCCTGGGTAAAATCAATGCCCAGGACGAATACAGACTCTATTTTTGACGATCCAGATATGCTTGGAAAGATAACTTGATAAGCTATCCAATGGCTTTTGTTTCACATCAAAATCCTTCCTAAGTAAACAGGAATTGTTGAAACAAATCAGTGTCCAGAATCTACCAGGGTACTACGACACCGTCTTTTGGTCTGTTGGGCCATGTATCGTCTTAGAGCCTGTTAGGGGGCGCGTCCAGGGGGTGACGCCAAAGACTCTATAATTAGCCACTGCCGCTCTCGTTAGGGTTTGGGTTTCGTTGCATTCTTGTTTTCCATGTGAAACAAGCATTGTTTGCTGCAACTGTATTGCCAATATCGTTTGCTGTTAAACCAGGGCCCCTGTTCTTGATCTTGTTCACCTGTGATGATTAGTCCTTTCGAATAAATACTTGAACTTCTTCATCAGATTCAGAGCCTCATAATTATTTATAATTTTAGATTGCGTTTTACCTGTTCTTTCTTGTGTTCACGATTCACTTGCATGAAAGTCTTCTCAGCGAGGTCAATCGCGTTCGTGTGGTTGATAACCAATGGAGCAGTGTTGTAATGGTTGTGGGGGTCCGAATCAGTCTTGGTTCAGAGCCTAGATCGTGAACATCGAGTCTCCACCAATCGACACTATCATACCTATCCGAAAATCAGGCCGTTGTCTATATCAAGTGGTATTAAAGACCTTGTTGCCCGTTAGGTATACCTTTGTTTTTCCTTTTAGATTGTTATTGTTTTTGCATTACCTATAGTCCAAAAAAGCCAAAAAAATATACACTGCCACATATTCCATATCCTACAACCCCTTTGTTCTTTGCAATATTTTTAATTTTAGTTTGCTTTATTGAACGGTCGTCCCTCGCATGTCATTGTGTTCGTTGGTTAATTAGTCTTGGTCTAGTGTCTGTCTTCTTTGCTGGATAAACAAAAAATATATATCTTAGTGATAAAGTTAGTTTGGCCAATAGATTGGTTTGGTGTTTATTTTGGTCGATCAGATTTACTACACGTCTGATTTACCATCTACATAAGCTGCTGCTGTGTGCGTAAAAATTCAGGACTCCAAATTTTCTGTGGTTGTTCTCGGGACTAGATCCAAAAAAAGAAGGTTTGTTGCCCTTTAGAACACGTCAGAGTAATAATGAACAAGGTTTTTCGTTTGTGGAGTTGCTTTGCTCATGTGTCCAGCCACACATATTGGTGCACAAGCCTATGCAATTTTGATCGATTCATATGGTGGTTACATATTAGAGTCATTTGCGGCACATTCTGTTAAAAAAAACAAAGAAATGCAAAAGGCAAAGAGGTGCACAAAAAAATAAAAAAAGTCACACCAAAAGAAAAAGGAAAGGAAGAAAAAGAAGGTGAAAAAAAATCAGAAGTGCTTGCATCTTGTTTAGTCCTTGTGCTGAGATATTATTGCTTGCTGAACTAGGTCTAGGACGAGTCTAGGCCGGCGACATAGACTAGCTTATGACTACTTTTCATTCTTGCAATTTCTGAATTAAATTATTGCTATTCCTTGCTACTATATTGTGTCTGTCCAAGCCCTACTTTTTTCTAACCAAGTACATGTTCGTCTTACAACTGTTACACTCAAGCTACAATGGTATCACAGTCACCGGCCGATTGCACCGCCTGCTGTGTTGGAAAGAAAACTTGTAAGACCATGGTAAGACACTTGAGAGTTGAGTGCCTTATTTTTCCTTGTCCATATCCTAAGTAGTTGGTAGGGATAATATTATCTATGTTTTCTTTTCCTGTCTACTAACCATGTCAGGTAGTGGCAAAGGCATAGAGGAACCTCCTACAGATTTCAGTGATTGTGTGTCCAAGAACAAGCTTCGTGCCGTCCTTGATGACAATCTTAATGAGATCCTTCAATAAATCACAAATTTGACTAGGCGGGTTGAAGATGTTGAACAACGACGTCCTAATCCACACCGTGAAGATGAGGAAGAAGAACTCAAAGATGAGGATGCTGGCGACGCTGAGGCTGAAGCCGAAGCACGATGTGCGGATACACGTAATCGTGATCAACTGAACTTTAACCAACACGGTATGGGAGGTAATGACCGAGCTAACAATGATCCATTCTCTAAAGCCAAGTTTAAGATGCTTCCTTTTTCTGGTTCTACTGATCCTGAAGCATATCTGGATTCAGAGATGGCTGTAGATAAAAAATTTAGCTCTCATCGAGTACCTGAAGAACATAGAGTTAGACTTGCTACTAGTGAGTTTACTAGTTTTGCTTTTTTCTGGTAGAATGATATTTGCAATAATGCTAATGCTAATGCTAATGCTCAAATACCTCAAACTTGGACTGTACTTAAATGATGAATGAAATTGAGATTTGTTCCTCCATATTATCAGCGTGATCTGCGATTAAAACTGCAACATTTAAATCAAGGTAGTAAAAGTGTTGAGAAATATTATCAGGAGCTTTTAATTGGTTTAGCACGTAGTAACATACAAGAGGATGACATGGATAAGTGTTCTAGATTTTTGGTGGTTTGAGTCGTGAAATACATGATATTCTTGATTATAAAGAATGGACTAGATTTCCCCAATTATATCATTTTGCTCTGAAATCTAAAAGGGAAGTATAGGGACGACAACTTGTGCATTCCACACCACTGTCCACTCCTTCATGTCCAACTGAGGTGAGTAAATTTTCTAATACAGAGTCACCAGCACCTATAAAAAAGAGCTCGCCTATCACACCTTCTACAAGTGGCTCTGCTACACCTTCCTCTAGCAGCTTTGCTAAGGTTGTTTGCCACCATTGCAAGGGCATGGGTCATATCGCGAGGGATTGCCCCAACAAATGTGTATATATTGCTACTGATGATGGTGGGTATGTTAGTGCTAGTGATGAAGAGAATGAGTTTGCACTTGCAATTGATCTTGCTATAGGTAAATATGAGGATAGCCCTACCGATGTTGATGAGGTAATTGATAGTGTGGCATGCACTGCAAACTACCAATCCATCCTTGTTCAACGTGTTTTGAGTACACAAGTTGAGCAAGTGGACAAGCTACAACGCCATAATTTGTTCCAAATGTTTCTCATCGTCAATAATTGTCGTGTGCAAACTATAATTGATGGTGGGAGCAACAATAACTTGGTAAGTTCAGAGCTTGTCAAGACCCTTGGTTTGACTACACATGCTCTTCCACATCCATACCACGTTCAATGGTTCAACAATAGTGGTAAGGCAAAGGTAACACAAACTGCACGTGTGCATTTTTCTATTGGGTCATACCATGATTATTGTAACACCTCGGGTGCTACGAGCTGACTTAGCACCTAAGTTAAGGTCTCGAAGAAATCAAGCTAAACGGGTTTTTGAATTTTTAACAAGTTAGAACATGTATGAAACAGAAAAGCGATCTCAGTAAACAAAAACAAGATATAACTTGTGTATAGTGTTTATGTAAAACGATGAGCGAACAGGGTAGATAAGAATGCAACTATAATTTTCGGAAGTGAATATTATAACTAGGGTTTTTGGGAGCTCAAACATCGAATCCATGATTTAACGAGAACTTTCGTTGAATCGGCAAGAATTTGGATTGTGTTTAAAATATCATTTTTGATGAATTAAATTGAGTAAAATAGTTAAAAGGTGCTAAGATGTTTTGCTCCTATGGGTTAGTAGGAAGTATGGGCTATTGTAGGGGGTATGGGTTGGTCAAGGTTAATGGGGTTAGGCCTTTTAGAAATTAGGGCAAAAGTGTTAAAAGTTGCTTAGCTCCAATCGAAGCTTTCGACTTTTTGAAGTCAGAAAAAGGAAGTAGACCTGCCATTTTGACATCCAAATTCTAACAAAAAATGTTAGGCACCAACTTCATGTTCTTGTACTGTTGGTTGTCCCTGAGTGTGCACTTGAGCATGGCTTAGGTGGTAGTGGTGTTGGGTGTTACGATACCCTCATAAATTTGCTCTAACTTCGTTAAAACGTGTCTGAATCGTGTCGTTGGCGCTCCATTCTTGAATGGACGTTCAGAGCGATGAGCCCATGTTGGTATACACCTATCTTCTCCTCTAGTTGCTCCCTACTCTTGGTGATTGCTTCACTAGATAGTTGGCACTGCTGGCTGTAGGATAGGGAAATTAGTTGAACTTCATTTGGGATCGTTAGCAGTTTTTGGCTCGCTTTAAAAACCATGCTTAGCACTGTTGGTCCCGTGGGCACGGTCACTATCCGAGCATGAGCGCTGCTGCTGCTGAGTTCCAACTGTGGTTGGGCCACTACCGCTGGCTAGCTTGCGCCTGGCTGACACCGAGCGGCCTTGCCCCGGGCAATGGCCGGTCCTAGCTTGCTATGGCTGGTCCCGCTGCTGCACGCGGGCCGCGCTCGCACGACTGGCCGTTGGGCCACGCCATGGTTGTGGCTACATTGCATGATCGACGTAGTGCTTTCCCTGCCCCTCGTCCTACCTACCCCGCCTAGTCCTTAACCTAAAACCTTGCCGTCGTGACGAGTCGAGGGCTAGACGCAGTGGCGATGGGACACTTCCCTACCCTATTTTGCCCGCTAGCTGACACAGGCGATCTCGCTTGGGTCCTATCGCTTGTTGCTATGAATGTCATGCCAAGCCACCTTGTCTTGTCACCTATGTGCATGAGCTCACTCTGCCACCACCGACCGGAGCCCCGCTTTAACACGCCCTACCACACGAGCTCATCCACATGCTTTTCCCCACGACGTGGCCTCAGCCTACGCACTACGCCCTGCCTTTCAAATTTGCCTAGCCTATGGTTTCTCAACCCATCTCCTCACATCAGTAAGTAGCAGGGAGAGCTAGCTAGCCACCTCAACTGCATCTGGCCATGGTAGAGTCCTACGCCGTGATAATTCGGTGATTAGCTCGTCATGGGCCATGTTCGCCGCCGTGACCTTTGACTGGAGAGAGAGGTAGGATTGGAGCGATAATAGTTCAATTGCTTGTGGCTCTAAACTTGCCTTGACTCACGCCCTCTGGTGCTCACACGGTTTTGGCTAGGAAGCTCACCATCAATGTAGTGACGCGCCGGTGCAGCACTTGGAACGCCGCTGCGCGGATCGGTCGCACGTGGCCAGGCCATCTCGGCACCCCTCCGCCTTAGCTACCATGACAACTCGAATTCCGGTGAGCTACTGGTGCTTATTTGCTAACCCCTTCCCTCCGATGGCATCGTAGGTCATCGGGACGGACATGCCACCATCGCGATTAGCCGCTCACCACTATGGCTCTTAGCAGTGCACCACCGAGCCTCTAACCGCCGCCTACCCCTGAGGGTTTAGCCATAGGTAGTGGTTTGTTTGTGGTTGCTATCACAGTAAGTCTAGCGCGACCAGTGCAGCCACCGTTGCCGCCAGTACGCCGCGCCGCCGCGCGCGGGCACGTCGGGAACCGCCCCATTGTGAAGGTAGCTCTTTCCAAGGTGTTTTGTGCAAAGACCTAGTCTAGAGAAATAGTACCTCACTGCGTCATTTGATTTGCAAAGAGCACAGGCCCTCCTTTGCAAAAACGGTCACGCACGCGTGCTCCCCTACCTTGGGCTATTGCTGGGCCAGCTGTTGCGCGTGGCCACGCCTCGTGTTGGGCTACTGGGCCGAGTAAGTGGCCGCCGGCCCTTTACTTTTCTAAAGAGTTTCCTAATTTAATTGCTAAAAGCAAACTTGAAAATTCAATAGAAAATTTTGTAGTTAACCAAAAATTGTGAAACCAATTTTGTTAAGTTCATAAAATTATGATCCATCTACTAGTATATTTTGTTCACCTAGTTTTATAATACTTTCAAGAGTAACCTAATTAATTTGAATACTTAATATTGCAAAAACACAAACTTGTAGGAATTGCTGTGGCAAATTGGTAGTAGTGTTGGCTCTGGAATTTTTACACCAAAATCCTAACATTTTTAGGCGCCTACGGTAATTTTTGCTGCTCTAGAATAATTATTTTGCTAGGACAGCTAATGAGCCATATATATATATTAAACAAAATAAAGAAATACTTTGAAATGGTATAACTAAAATATTGTGGTAAAATAGCGTGTTGTCGACAACATGAGTACGTAGCTTAGTACATTAGTCATTAAAGCCAGCTCATTGGCTTAGTAATGTAATCATATTTTAGAGTGGCGATTGTTGTGATTATTTACATTTCCGCACTGCATCCATGAAGGTCATAACAGGAACCATGATGGATCATGGAGTCGACCGGAGTAGCAGAAAAGATGGCGTCTGGATGATCATGTCGCCACAATGGAATGCTAACTGTTGGTTATATCCTACCCAGGCAAGCCCCGGTGTATAATCCCTATTATTCTGCACTTTAATTTTTGCTTGTGCATTAAGTTTTAAGGAGTTGAATGAAAACCACTTGCATATATATATCCTTATCCTATGAGTCCTACTAGTATGTCTGAATCATGTAGATGGCTATGCTATAGGAGTCGGTAGAAGTCAAGTGATTACCTGTCACTCGTGAGAGATAGGAAAAATATTATTGTTGTTATTATATTACTATCACATGGAATATATATGGATGATAATTGGAGACCAGGCGGAAAGGTACTTTGAATTTGGACTTGGTTAGGCATTCGAGCGAGGCTTGGATTGCATTTGTTCCGCCTGTGTCGATTGAGGACCGTCCATTGCAGTGGATGGTAGTCAGGTCACAGGCTTATTATCTTGAGCACATACTTGCTTATGGGAGCGGGAAGGCTTGTTACGCTCTTGTCGTAGGTTTTGGCTCTTTCCAGACCGACTGATTGGAGGCAGGGAAAGGTGGAGGTCTAAGCACCATACTGGGATCGGGTCACAAGTGTGGGGGCTTGGAGTCCAAGTTTGAATGGCGACGGGACCCCTTGATAGGAGTGGAACGGGTTGGTCTTGTTTGTGCCTAGGGTATGAGCGAGGCATGTGTTTCAGGGTACCCAGTTGGGATATATTGAATCGCTAATCGCCATTTCTATGAGATGGTACCGACTTGGCTATGGTCTAGCACCGTAGTAAGAACTGAAATATAAAAGATGGTAAAATAGTTCTAATTGCTCACCACCTGCTTGAAAGTAGCATAGGTGCTTACATAGAATGGATAGTGAATGGACTAATGATGACTGTTAATAAAATTTAATATAAGAACACACATTCAGTAATGCTTCCGCAGATGCAATAACCCACAAGCCAATTAAGTCTTGCATATCCTTGGAGTATTTTATTATCCTCCTATCGGGTAAGTCTTGCTAAGTACAATCGAGTACTCAGGGTTTTATTCCCCCTATTGCAGGTGACCGATGGATGGTAGATGACTTTTGTGTGGAAACCTCCTGGTGGGCTCAAAGAGGATTCCTTTTGTCGGTGTTTTCGAACCACCGATGAGTAAATTTGTATTTGCGCATCTGGCTCGGATGGTGTGCTCGGAGGATACAAGGGTTTATGCTGGTTTGGGAGGAACATCCCTACGTCCAGTTTGCTACTGCTCATGTTACCGACACTTGGTTTGCAGTAGGGGTTACAAACAGGTGAGAGAGGGAAAGGATCCCAAGTCAATGGTGAAAGGAGTGAGCAGGCGCTGAGAGATCGATCGCTACATAGCTGTATACTCATGTCGTGCTCTTGTGTTTCTATCTCATGGTTTGGTCTGATGCGTATCAGATCCCCCTTTTATGGGGCACCCTACTTCCCCTTTTATAGGTGAAAGGGAAGCACGGGTTATAGTGGAGGAAAAGGAGAAGAATGAGAGAGAGAGAGGAAGGCTTCTAGGATTGCTGGGTCCTTCTCCTTCATGCGAGTCTCGTCGATCCTATAGATGTCCATAGGGATGGCTCCATGTCGTAGCCCTATTCATTACTAGCACCATGTGCAGGCGTCATATGCTGATCATGGCATTCCATTTTGTCCCAGCGGGCATCGTGGTGAACTGAAGCGCTATCAGCGTTCGTACGAGAGTTAGGCAAAATAGCACCGGCACGCCTGATGCCATTCTTGATATGAATCCTCAGATATGGCCTGTCATGGCCATGTGTTACATTGAGGCATGCCAGTCTCTTCCCTGATGTTAGAGTTTTGACCTAGACCCATACGCTTGGACCTAGAGTGGTTGGTGGCGGTCTGGGTCTCCGTTGGATGAGATGGAACTCGCATCCTTGGGGTTGGGCGAGACACAACCCACACCCGATGGGTCGGGTGAGATGGAGCATGAACCCAAGGGGTCGAGCGAGACAGAGCCCGTGACCTCGAGGTCAGACAAGACGGAGCCCACGGCTTCGAGGCCAAGCGAGACGGAGCCCGCGGCCTCGAATGGAGCCTGTGGCCTCAAGGTCGGGCAAGATAGAGCATGTGTCCTCGAGGTCAGGCGAGATGTAACCCATGGCCTTAGGGTCAGGTGAGGTGGAGCCTGTGGCCTTGAGGTTGAGCGAGACGGAGCCCATGGCCTCGAGGTCAGGTGAGATGAAGCTCGTGGCCTTGGGGTCAGGCGAGGCGAAGCTCATGGCCTTGGGGTTGGGTGAGACTTTTTAATACATCTTGCCCCATCCAAGGAAGTCAGCATGGGCGCTAACTTCCTTGCTTTGGGTATCCCTAATATCGATACCCGATAGTAGCCCCCGAGCCTGCGGAGGAGTAGAATACTCCTTTGGAGTCTTTTTCGAACAAGAGGACTCTAAGGGCCTTGGCCTTCTTTTTGTAGCCCATGGCGTGTCATGGTAGGGCAACAATTCCCTTTTGTCATGATCGGTCTTCTTTGGGGCATGTAACCGTAGGATTCAGGAGGTTGGAAAGATTTTTCTAGATTCTGGTCCCTAGGATCTGATCGGTCTATCATCGTACTATGACCGCGCGTTTAGTCTCCTTGCGAGTCCAACTTTCCTTGAGCCCCCCACGTGCAGCAAGGGTCCGATCAAGGGTCAGCTCATCTTTATGATGGACAAAATATGGTGCTTAGTGAGCTGTTTAATGGGCTAGTCTGAGTCGGGCCCTAGCTTCTCGTTCAAGGGGGTCTGGCATGGGTCAGCTGGTGACCGACTCTAGACTCTTGGCAGTCAGTCCATATAGTTCTTGGGTCCATTTGTCCGGTCCCAAGGGCTCATTGCCTTTCTTTGAGGAAAAACCATAGACTGGGAACCAACCAAGACTCAAACGTGGGCCAAGATGCCCACGACGCTCGTGCGCCTAGGTACTGGCCGCTTAGTGGGCCCATCCCTTTCTACCGCTTGCTCTTAGGGTGCCCTAGAGCATCTGTGAACCTATCGATGGGCCAGCCTTTGAACTCCTGGTCCTAAATGGGTCATTGGAGCATTTTTAGCTCTAGATCCCTTCTTACCTGCGATGGTTCTTGGCCCATTGAACGGGCGAACCGTCATCCAACGTGTCCTTTGAGGGCATGGATAGAGATTGTGTGCGCACAATCTTCAAAGGGAGGTGACATGATGCGGCGTAGTGGGCGCGTGAATCTAGGTGGATGGTTCGCCTTCTCGCCCTACTTCACCTTATAAATAGTGGCCTTCCCCTTAATGTTTCTTCACACTAAAACCATAGCCTTACCTTCTCTGTTTCTCCACCGCCGCTGTTCAGATTTTCCATGCTTGCTAGTCCACCACCAGAGCCCTAGATCTATAGCCTCCACTCCTCCATCGCCGCCTTTGCTTCTCCGTAGCCACCTCCATCCTCCATGGATTCGTGGCATCGCTCCAATGTTACCTATGCACGCATAGAGGGCCTCGTCAAGCGTGGTCTTCTTCACAAGAGGATCGATGCAGCGGAGTGGCTTATGCCCAGCTGTGAGGAGGCGCTAGCACCGCTCGATGGCTATGTCGTCTCCTTTGCGCTCTTCCATGAGCGTGGACTCATGGTTCCTCCTCACTCGTTCTTCTAGGGTTTGCTGCACCATTATCCGATCGAGCTACAACACTTGAACCCCAATGGGATCCAACACATCATGGCCTTCATCGTGATGTCCTAGGGGTACCTAGGGATTGAGCCCCACTTCGAGCTCTGGAGATATTTCTTCTCCATCTCCTTGATGAAGAAGAAGGAGAGAGGCTGGGAGACCCCGGTGCTGATGGGATGCGTGGGCATCCACCTTTGGGGGCAGCAGGCGGCCGAGTACATGCCTTGCCAGCTCTCTAGATCCAACAAGGGGTGGCACTCACATTGGTTCTACCTGAAGGATGACCCCATCGTACCCTTGCCTGTCTTCTCCGAGCATTTGATCGAAGAGGTTCCGTCATCATGGCCATGGGGGCCACCCATCAAGGAGAAGAAGAGGATGCGTGACCTCCTCGAGGCCATCACATTCCTAAAGACCCATGGCCTCCGTGGGGCTAGCGTCATCGAGGGGTATCATGCGAGGAGGGTGGCACCTCTAATGGCACGCATCCTCCTACTGTTCGAGATGACACCCGACACGTAGCTCATTGGGACGACGCTGGCCCAGGGGCTACTCCATGATAGCAAGGTCATGTAGCATATCAAGGAGGCGATGGGGGAGGCCAATGCTGTGTTCTTGATCCTAGGGCATCCCATGATGTGGCCAGACATGGGCTTCATCGAGCTACCGGCGGGGTTAGTCTTTCGAGACTCTGTCATGCCGCTGCCAGAGCACATAGCCATGAGGGTGATGAACCATGCCATGGATGAGCAGTGGAAGAAAAAGAAGGACGACAAGGAGAAGAAACGGCGGTCAAAGCAGTGAGTGAAGCTACAGTGAGGGAAGTGGTGTCAAGGCTCGTCGAAAGAAGAGGAGGATGAGGAAGATGATGGATCCATGTCACCCATCTTGAGGGATGATCTAGCCACTGGGGATGATGACCCACCTTCACCACAGGCGAGGCCCTTCCTATGGCATGTTGCGAGGCAGGAGAGGGAGGACGCCCCCCTAGAGCCGATAGAAATGAACCACCCTACCATGTCCGGACCTTCAGTGGTGGCCCTAGAGCTAGCGAAAACAGATCGCCCTGGTTCATTCAAGCCCTCAACGGCGCCTCCAGAGTTGCCCAGAGGTGGCCATTTTGATTTGTCTGAGCCCTCCGAGCCGAGGGAGGGCTCGAAGTGGCAATGTGCCGACGAGGAGTAGTTGGGGTCAGGCAAGCCACCCCCAAAACATCCTCATATGATGGTGTCAAGGTGAGTCAAGAGTTTTTGTCATCCTTTTGTCCTAACGATTTTTTGCTATGAACTGACCGCCATGTCCCTTGCAGCATCGGAGGATGTGGGACTCTCCTATGGCTTGCTTCGAAGAAGATCCTCCTTAAGCAAACGTGCTAGGAGCCAGCTAGCACCATGCTAGTGGTGAGCACAAGTGGCGTTGGGGTGGCCACGGTATTGACCGGGGAGGCGTAGCTAATGGCTACGTCAGGGGAGGGCGCGTCTGGGGTGCCCGTGGTGGGCATGGCGTGGCCGGTCGTGTCCTCGACATCGCAGGTGGAGGTGGCATGGCTAGAGCCATTGTTCGTGTAGGTGGCTATGTCCACGGTGGGGTGGACAGAAGGGGATGCACCTAAGTCATCCTTCACAGATGTGGAGATAGGTCAAGTGTCCATGTCTGCGTCACTCGCCCCTCCATCGCTAGAGGAGCTACCCTCGCTAGAGAGGTCGGCGCCGCTTGAGGTCAGCGTAGGGACATCCTGGTCTCTGGTCCCGGTGGCTACCCTTGATGAAGCGACAGAGGAGAGGGAATGGGGGAGCATCCACATGGAGGTTGGGGACATGATTCGCACCTTGACCACCATGTTGAGCTAGATGCGTGACATTGTCACCTCGATTGGCTAGGTATGGTATGACCATGGTTTTGATCCTTTGTTCTCCTTCTAGGCCTCTAAGTCTTGTCTTCTTCACAGATCCTTGTGGCCCATAGTCTAGAGAAGTCCCAGTTCCTTGCTGAGGAGACATGGTGGAGTAAGGGGCTAGCCGCACAGTTCGCTACCACCCGTCAGGAGATAGTCGAGCTTGCTCCTACTGCCCAGGAGGTGGCTGACCTCTGAGTTAGGGAGAAGGACACTCGCGATGACGCCCATGAGGTCGAGGAGAAGCTCGCGGCCCTGATCAAGAGGGTGCGCACAGACACCATGGAGGTCGAACGACTATGGAAGGAGCATGATGATTTGCTCTGGGCCATGGTGGAGCTCCGCACAGCGACTAAGCTAGCTCACCAGGAGCATGCCAGTGCTCAGCAGCGGATTGACCACCTTGAGAATGAGGCCTAGGGAGAGAGGGACCTGAAGGTTGTAGCTGAGGGCATGTTTGCTGGGCTCGCCATGGAGGTTGGGCAACGCCAAGAAGATGTCCTGCGCTTGGAGGCTAAGGTGACCTAGTAGCGTGATGAGGTGCGCAACCTTTGGGCGGATGTGGATAGTAAGTCCCTAGTTTCCCTTGCTGTCTTTCTCCTTGGAATCCATGGTAAGCCTTTTGACATGGTCGGTACCTGACTTGGGCAGGTCTCGACGACAAGCTCAGGGCGGAGGTGGTGAAGAGTCGTAGCCTAGAGAAGGAGCTCAGCAAGGTGAAGGACACCCTCTAGAAGGAGAGCGACAAACATAACAACCTACGCATCACTGTTCAGCTGGTCTGCAAGGAGCTTGAGCTAGACCTAGAGCAGGAGACAAGCTTGCTCATAGTTCGTGCTTCCTAGATCACAGACTGGGCACGTGATGTGGCAAGGAGCACATTTCACTTTGGCATTCACCGATCATTCACGATCGCCTGTTCTCATTATGAGAACATCAATCTAGCGACGATGAGCCAAGGCTTCACGCCCATCTATACCGACGCCGAGCTAGACGACATTGAGAAGGAGGTGGCCCCCTGGCGCATGACCTTTTCGCCAAGATAGAGGATGAGATCATCCCCTCGAGGGACTAGTTTAGTCAGATAGGTCAGGCGATGCACTTGTAATAAGCAGACAACTTCCAACCCTTCTGTTTCGTCTAAACAAGCTTGTTTTTTTTCGTTTGAACAAATTTGTTCTTTCTCCTTTTTTATGTGTAAAATGGGGTTAATGCGTTCCGACCCATCCTATTGTTAAGACCGTAGAGCTCGAGGTGTGGGCGGAAAACTCTGGTCATGCTGGTAAGCAAGAGTGCCATAGCCGCTGGGGCGTAGGTTTCTTGTAGTCCGACCAGTTTTTCTCGGCGTTTGTTTCCTCAAAACCTTGCCTCTAGTTTTTTAATGTGAGAAAGGGTCAGGCATGGTGACTATTTTAGAAAGGGTATGTGTATACCCTTATCATCCCCTGAGTGAGACCCAACCCCTTGCCATTGTTGGGGTTAGGTTTCACTAAAGATCAAGGAAATGATAGCAAAACTGGTAGGGGAAAGCGTTTTTTGTTTCAAAAACATTATTCTTAGTTTTCGTATGTATCCCCTCCCTAGGATCTGAGCCATCGTTATATGACCACACATTCGGTCTCCTTGCGAGTCCAACTTCGCTCAAGCCCCCATGCATTGTAGGGGTCTGGTCAAGGGGCCAATTCGTCTTTATGATCGTCACCCCGTCCGCGGTTTCCACAACCGGAGGGGTTGAGCTAACATCACTTACCTCGATGGCTCGAGTGTCGTGCTCTGTGAGCTCGCTAATGGGTATGTCCGAGTGGAATCCGGGTCCATCATTCATAATGGGGTTGGCATAGCCCTCATGTGGCATTCCACTGCTCCTTAACCCGCCTCCTGGCAGATGCCCAAGTCATTCCAGAGACCAATTTAGGTGGCCTGCTGGCCTCTCCTCGATGGAGGTTCTATGGACATGGCTCAAGGTTAGGATCGAACAAGAAGGTTGAGATGACCCTGTCCACTTCTGAGCGGGTTGAGCAAAGGTTGCTGGGCTCATCTGTGTTTTCTCCCCTAGCTCTATTTGATGTGAGGTGGCCTTGAGCCCTTCATGGGCTAGCCTTCGAACCTCGATCGGTTGTCATTCATGTTGAATGAGATGACTGTCACTTTGTGTCGTGACACAAAGCGTTGTGATGCAATAATTGCATATACGATGCTTGGATGTATGAGAATGGATGAATGAATGCTCATGCACCAGAAAAGTAAAATGGGGGTTGGTAAAGTTACCTCGATGGCTCATGTGACGGGTTTAGAGAGCTCTTACCGGATATGTTCAAGTGGAATCTGGGTCTATTGTTCGTGACAGGGTCGACATAACCCATATGGGGCATCCTACTACTCCTTACTCATCTCTTGACAGCAGCCCAAGCCATCCGATCGACTTGGGTGACCCACTGGCATAGGACTTACCTCAATTGCTCGAGTGACGGGTTCGAGGAGCTCTTACTAGATATGTCTGAGTGGAATCTAGGTTCGTCGTTCATGATGCAGTCAGCATAACCCACATGGGGCATTCTACTACTCCTTACCCATCTTTCGGCAGCGGCCTAAGCCGTCCAGTCGACTTGGGTGACCCGCTGGCATGGGACTTACCTATGGAGATAGAGGATGAGACCGTCCCCCAAAAGAAATTAGTTAGGCAAATAAGCCAAGTGACAAATTGTAATAAGTGGACAAGTTCTTAAATTTGGTTATGGCCAACCAGATTTTTAGCCCTTCTCCCCTTTTTGTATAAAAAGGTTAATGCGTTCCGACCCTTTCCATCATTAAGGCCGTAAAGCTCGAGGTACGGGTGAACAAACTCTGATTATGCTGGTAAGCAAAAATGCCGTAGCGGCTGGGGCGTAGGTTTCTTGCAGTCCAACTAGTTTTACTCAGTGTTTGTTTCTGCAATCCTTGCTTCTAGATCTTAACAAGAGAGGGTCAGGCACAATGAATGTTTTCTTGGTAGATATACTCTTAAATGCGTTTTGACTCTTTCTATAGTTAAGTCTTAAGAAGCTCGGGGTGCAGGAAAAACTCTGATCATGCTGGTGAGCCAAAACACCGTAGCCGCTAGGGCATAGGTTTCTTGCAGTCTGACCTATTTTACTTAGCGTTTGTTTCTGCGGCCCTCGCTTCTAGGTCTTAACGTGAGAAAGAGTCAGGCATAGAGAATGTCTATTAGATAGATATGCTCTAATTAGCCCTAGAGTGCAACCCGACCCCCTACCATTGCTGGGGTCAGGTGTCACTAAGGATCAAGGGGTTGATAGCAAAACTGATAAGAGAAAGCATACAAAAATTAAGGTAAAAGCGACATAGCTGTTTGATGTTCCAGGCATTGATGAGGACTTTGTTGTCAATGGTCCTAAGCTTGTAGGTGCCTGGTCGGAGCACTTCCACAATGACATACGGTCCCTCCCACGGTGGAGAGAGCTTGTGGTAGTTCTTGTTGCTCTGGATGAGGCGGAGCACCAGGTCCTCGATGTTGAAGGCCTGACCCCGCACTCGACGACTGTGGTACTGGCACAACGCTTGCTGGTACTTGGCCAAGCGAAGAAGGGCAATATTGCGTGGTTCAGCTTGCTTGTCCATGGCATCCTTGAGGGATGCCTCGGCTCCCTATTTGTCGTACGCCCTAACCCTCGGTGCTCCATAATCGAGGTCAGTCAGGAGGATAGCCACGGAACCAAAGACCATGATGAATGGTGTGTAGCTAGTGGCCCAGCTAGGGGTCATCCTTAGCCTCCAGAGCACCATGGGAAGCTTCATGACCCATCGTCTGCCAAACTTGTTCATCTGGTTGAAGATCCTAGGCTTGAGGCCTTAGAGGACCATGTCGTTCGTGTGCTCGACTTGCCCATTCTTGCGGGGGTGCGTCACGGCGGCCCAATCGACACTGATGTGGTATTCATCATAGAATCGGAGGAACTTTTCAGTGAACTACATGCCGTTGTCCATGATAATGGAGTTCAGGACCCCAAAATGATGGATGATATCAAGGAAGAATATCACAGCTTGCTCGGACTTCATCACAGAGATCGATCGAGCCTCTATCCACTTTGTATAGCCGCCAAGCACCCTGTTGAGAGGTCCAACTAGATTGAGCCCCCAGACCATGAACGACCATGTGTTAGGGATCATTTGGAGTGCTTGGGCTAGTAGGTGGGTCTATCGAGCGTAGTTTTGAGACCCTTCATAGGTGCACACAATCTATTCAACGTCGGCTACTATAGTTGGCCAGTAGAAGCCTTGTTGGAACGCGTTTCCGACCAAGGTCCTAGGTGCAGCATGGTGCCCGCAAACCCCACCATTGATATCACTCAGCAAATGCTTCCCATGTTCAATGGGGATGCAGCGCTATAGGATCCTAGTGTGGCTTTGCCTATAGAGTTCACCCTTAATGATGATAAAGGACTTGGCACAACGCGCGAGCTGCCGAGCCTCCATTTTGTCTATCGGCAGCGCCTCATAGAGGAGGTAGTCGAGGTAAGACATCCTCTAGTGGCTAGAGGGTCGAGCTCTGTCACTGGATCCTCGTCAAGCTCCATGACTTTAGGGTCAGATGGAGCCGATAGCTGGTTAGCCCCTGAGCCCAGGGCAGGTGGCCTATCATCGGTCTATTCTGGCTCCTTGTAGTGGACCGAGGGTTTGTTCTAATCGCTGGCAAAGACGCCCGTCGGCACCGGTTCTCGACCGAACATTGTTTTTGCCAGCACGTCGGCCGCCTTGTTGAGACGCCTTGGAATGTGATTGAGCTCAAGACCATCAAACTTGTCCTCCAGCTAGCGGAATTCTTGGCAATACGCAATCAACTTGGTGTTGTAGTAGCTTGATTCCTTCATGACTTGGTCGATGACCAGCTAGGAGTCGCCCCGGACATCAAGCCGTCGGATACCCAACTCGATGGCTATGCGTAGGCCGTTGATGAGTGCCTCATATTCAGCCACATTATTGGAGGAGGGGAAATGGTTGTAGACTATGTACCTCATGCGTATCTCGAGGGGTGAAATGATGACTAGCCCCGCACCGATGCCTTTTTTCATCAGTGATCCATCGAAGTACATCGTCCAATACTCTTGGTCGATGACTGCTGGTGTCATTTGGATATTGGTCCACTCTATAATGAAATTATCTAGCACTTGGAACTTGATGGCCATCTAGGGGGCATACGAAATGCCTTGACCCATCAGCTCGAGTGCCCACTTCGCGATTCTTCCCGTGGCATCCCGGTTTTGGATAACCTCGCCGAGAGGGAAGGACATCACAACCATCACCAGATGCGACTCGAAGTAGTGACGCAACTTCCTCTTAGCGATAAGGACGGTGTATAGGAGTTTCTGGATTTAGGGGTAGTGAGTCTTAGAATCAGACAAGACCTCTCTAATGAAGTACATGGGACGCTGCCCTTTAAGGCGTGTCCCTCGTCTTCTCGCTCTACCATTAGGGCGGTGCTGAGCACCTGCGTGGTGGCCCCAATGTAGAGCAGAAGTGGTTCCCCATTGGTCAAAGGGACCAGGATCGGGGCCTTCGTCAGGAGCTGCTTGACCTTGTCAAGTGCCTCCTAGGCCTTGGGCGTCCACTCAAAACGATCGGCCTTTTTCAGAAGCCAATAGAGGGGGAGACCTCATTCACCGAGGCATGAGATAAAAGTGGCTGAGCACGGTGAGGCACCCTATAATTTGTTGTACCCCCTTTATGTTTTGAATCAGGCCCATCCTCGTGATGGACGTGATCTTCTCTGGGTTGGCTTCGATGCCATGATCGAAGACGATAAAACCCAGCATCATACCCTTTGGGACCCCAAAAATGCACTTCTCATGGTTGAGCTTAATGAGGTTTGCTTAGAGTTTCATGAAGGTCTGCTCTAGGTCAGCCACGACCTAGTTAGCCCATTTGGACTTGACCATGATGTCATCTATGTAGGCCTCAATGGTCCACCCGATGAGATTCCCAAAACACTTGAGCAATCCGAATGGGGTGATAAAAGATGTTGTGAGCGTTGGTACATAGCCCCCACGTTCTTCAGACCGAATGACATTGTGACGTAGCAGAACAATCCGAATGGGGTGATAAAAGATGTTGTGAGCTGGTCGGACTCTTTCATCGTGATTTGATGGTACCCGGAGTACGCATCAAGGAAGCAAAGGGCTTTGCACCCTGAGGTCAAGTTGACAACTTGGTCTATGCATGGTAAAGGAAACGAATCCTTTGGACACACTTTGTTGAGACCCATGTAGTAAACACACATTCTCCATTTCTCATTCTTTTTTCATACAAGAACGAGATTGGCTAACCACTCGGGGTGGTATACTTCCTTGATGAACCCAACCACCAAAAGCTTTACAATCTCCTCACCGATGGCCCTGTGTTTCTCCTCGTCGAAGCGACATAGGCGCTGCTTCACCTGCTTGGAGCCTGGCCTGATCTTCAAGGCATGCTCGGTGACTTTTCTTGGAATGCCTAGCATGTCCAAGGGTCTCCATGCAAAGATGTCTGTTGGTGCAGAGGAAGTCGACGAGCGTGCTTTCCTATTCAGAGGAAAGCTTGGTGCCAATGCACACTACTTTGCCCTCGGAGCCGCTAGGGTCTGTGAGGACCTCTTTGGCACCTTCTATAGGTTCGAAAGACTCGGCCGACCGCTTGGGGTCAGGTGCTTCTTCGACGGCCTCTTCCCTGATGGCCACAAGCTCCTTAGAGGCGACAATTGCCATGGTGTGTTCGCTGCACTCGACCTCGCACTCGTAGGCGCACTAGAAGGAGGTCCCGATGGTGATGACCCCGCATGGACCCAACATCTTCAACTTTAGATAGGTGTAGTTGGGGACGGCCATGAACTTCATGTAGCATGGACGTCCTAGGATGGCGTGGTAGGTCCCATGGAATCTGACCACCTCGAAGTAAGGGTCTCCATCCTATAATTGGTTGGATTCCCAAAGGTGACAGGTAGATCGATCTACCCAAGTGGCATGGCCTGCTTTCTAGGTACGATGCCATGGAAAGGTGCCCCGGTCGGTCAGATGCGCGATCGGTGGATGCCCATGGTGTTGAGCGTTTCAACGTACATGATGTTGAGGCCGCTGCCTCCATCCATCAGCACCTTGGTGAGTCGCTTCATGTCGATGATTGGGTCGACTGTAACACCTCTGGTGTTTTGACCTAGCACTAAAACTTGATATATCATCATATGCATTGCAAAGCATTCATAAAGTAGAAAATTTTAAATGCATTCACTAAATAAGCTTTATTTCATAAGTTGTTATTTTATGTGATGTAATGTGATTCAAAACTTTAAATAAAGATCATGACCACAAGGGTCAAATTTCATGTGATCATGTGAGACCATGTGTCAATTGACTCATATAACCCTAATGGGCCATGTAACTGGTCAAAAATCATAGTTAAGTAAAGAGGTAAACAAATCAAATTTGAATTCAAATTCAAATCATAAAGGTCCTTTTTGCCCCTTCTATCTATTTCAAAATCCATTTGGAATTTGGGGATGTGACAAAAATAAAAAGTTGAAGCTTATTTTATAAGGATCAACTTTGGTATTCAAAGTTTTTAAAGTTTACATATAAAATTTGGAGTAATTTTGAAATGATTCAAATCCTCTAATGCACCCCAAATTCAAATTTCAAAATGGAGACAGAATTTGAAAATGTTCATTAAAGCAAAGTTGTAGAGTTTGAAAAGTTGAGCAACTTTCATTTTTGGAGATTTCCAACTTCTTTAGAAAATTTGTGAGTAATTTGCAAAATGGACTCAGTGGCAATTCTGTAAATAATTCAAAAATCCAAATGAAGCCGAACGCCACCTCCTGCTTGCCGCCGATCGTTTTTCACCGCTTCTTCACATGAGGGCACGTAGCCGTCTCTGTGGTGACCTCGTCTTGGAGCTATCGACGCCGGACGCCTCCTTCCCTTCTATAAATAGGAGCACCCACCGCCGTCGTCCTTCCTTTCTTCTCTGCTCTGTTCCGCCACCGCTCAGCTCCACTGCTCGCGTAGCGCCGTTGAACCCTTCCCGTCGTGCCTAGCTAAGCCAGCATGATCGCCTCGACCTAGCGCTCCTCTTTGGCTTGCTCGCATCGCTTGGGTTGGCCAGAATTGCCCAGCGCAGCGCGTTCTTCCCCATGACCGACCGGAGCTCCGCCACGATCATCTCACCGTGGTCAAGCCACTCCGGTGAGCCTCTCGTCGATTCATCTTGTGGTTTAGCTTCCTAGTGTCATCCTATTGCTCGTATGCTCAGTTGTTTTCCCTGTCGAAGCCAGTCACGCCGGGGAGTGTCTCTCCGCCGTGCCCATGGCCGCCATGGCCGGCGTAGAGCTTCCTCCGGTGCGCCTGCTGCTGTTCTGAGGGCTGGGATAGGTTCGCGGGGTGGTGTAGATCGTGCAGGTGCAGTCCACCTCGCCGAAACCTCACCACCGGCGCATTTTGCTGGCCGGAGCTGGCAGCACCGCCGGGTGTCCTGTGAGAGAACAGTGAGATTTTGTTATTTTCTGAATTTTAAATAGTGCAGCAACTTTGGAAAATCATAGGAAAATAATTACAGCTCTAGAAATTCTAAAAATTTATGTGTAGCTTCTGTACATGTTCTATTATGGTTTAAAAATATGAAACTTGAAATTTGAATAAAGTTTTTATGTTCAAAAATTCTGTCAATTAATTTATAAATGCAATTTCCATAATTTTTGTAGACCACTGTATATCTCCAAAAATTATGAAATTTATTTTGGTACACTAATTTGTCATAAGGAAGTTTGCATAAAATTTTGAGCTTAATTGAACAAAGTTGGTTTTATACCTAATTTGGGCTTAATTATTTAATTAATTATGTACTTAGTTAGTGCTTAATCAGTTAGGGTTTGTTTGACTTTGGAATTGATTGTTGACCTTGGGTCAGTAACATATGATGATCCTTGGCACCTTAATTAGTTATTTGAGCTCATACCTAACTTATAATTAGTAAATCTTAATGACATTTCATGTGATAACAAAGGTCATTAGTAAGTTAACTTGTCAAAACCTTAGATGTTAGTGTCAATTGGTTTTGTTGGCTTGCAACTGTACCGTGAAGGAAAGTTGTATTCAAGGTGTTATTATATTTCATGCACCATGAAAGCATCATGTTTACATTATCATCATGTTGAAGCATATGTTATTATTTCATGTAGAATCCGAGAGTGAACCGATTCTAGTTGAGCAAGTCGTGGAAGAATCCTTGGTTGTCTTGGGATTCAATATTTGTGGTACTGATCCAGAACCTGAGATCATCAACAAAGGCAAGCCCCCCCCCCGGTTTATGCATGAAACCATTACCTTGTTTACTTTGAAAAGTTTATCACCTATGTTACCTATTGCATTAAGTTGATTATTTCAAATGTCACCTACTTGATGCATTGCCTACCTTGTTAATTGTTTACCATCCTTGAAGATGATTTCATTTACAAAGGCGTAGAATGCTTAGTATGCTTTATGGTAGGCTTTCAAAGTAAAAGTTTCGATACAATCAAAGATGGCATCCTGGCCAAAGAAAGAAAGAAGGTAGAATGAACTAGAGACTGGTCGGGTGACTTATCTTGAATATTGGGTAATGTTGCCAACTATGTCACTTAAAGGCCACTCATTGTGGATCTTCTGAACGAGACACTTTGTAGTACTGGTCACATACTCTGGTAAGCCTACTTCGGCTAATCCGATACTAAGATGAATGCCCACGCACTGGGAGTGGAGAGATGGTGGGAGTAGTGTGTACCCTCGTGGCTGGAATGTGGCTGGATTTGAGGTGTGCTGTGCTCTCGGGTGGCGTGGAGATGGCTTAGTATAGGAGGATCCAATAGCGAGGTTGATATATGCAAGATTAAGTTCTACATATATTGTGTGATAAGGAATCCCTAGCTAGGACTTGAATCAATTCGAATTGCTGGTGCTCCACGGATATGGAGACTCATTTCATTACAGAAGCAATGCATGATTGGTGAATTACTAAAACATGAGAAAAGAATGGAATGAGAAGGATTGGAATATGGGAAATGTACACTTAGTTGAGATAATGAACTAAAAGGACTTAGGGGTAAAATTCGAAAATAGGATCAAGAATAGTAAGCTTTTGGCAAAGAACTTTTGAATATTGCTACATCCTTACCTTGACCCAACACCTGCATCTCTAAAGTCCTTCACCCCTTTTATGTCGGGTCAGTCTTGTTGAGTACTTTTGTACTCAGGGTTTGTTAACCCTTGTTGCAGGTGAGTCGCATGTGCAGGCTTGTTTTGGTCTCTGCTGCATGTCTGTGTTTGAAGTCAATGACGATGAGGAATGATGAATGGCCTTTGGACAAGGCACTAGTTTGTATGATAAATAATGTTAATGTAATATTATCCCACTACTATGGTTGTAAGACACTTATGGTATTATAAGTTTGAAACAACTGGTTTGTAAACTATGTTATCATAAGACTTCCGCTATCTTTTACTCTGATGTATATATATTTGAATAAACTATTATAATCTATAATGTCTGTGATTGGGATCCTATTTGGAAAGATTCGTGGATGATTCGGGTTTCCCGAGGACACCCGACAGACCTATTAAGTTGTTGGGAACTTGTGTACGCTATCAGAGGTCTGTTGAGACAATGATAGATACATGTGGGCCTGATTTCTTAGGAGGTTCTGCCACATCGACCATGAGCGGATATCTTCCTGGCTGAGGGACACTTTCCAGGTGGTTGGTCCGATCAAAGGTTATGGTGGACTCCGACCATCGAAGGAAAGGAGGCATGACTGGTTCAACTATATAGACCTCGTGGCGCGCAAGCTTCTAGCGGCGCTTGGAGTAGTAGGCCGCTGACCCTCCGAAGATCATGAGGCAGCCATCCAGTGCCGAAAATCCACCATCCTTCCCCTCGGTGTCATCTTTGGCCAGCTTGGGCTCCTTCCTATGCTCCCCTTTGTTGGAGCCTTCGGACAAGAACCACTTCATGAGGACACAGTCCTAGTATAGGTTCTTAACGGTGAAAGCGTTGTTTGGAAATGGCCCTTCAAGCAGCTTCTTGAAGTGGTCTGGGGTACCCTCGGTGGGCTTCTGACCCCCTTGTGGTCGGTGGTGGCCACGAGCGAGCCCTAGCGCCATTGCTTGTTCTTCTTTTTGTTGGGACGAGTGGAGGCGCCTTCGCCGGCGTCCTCGTCCCGCTTTGCCTTGCCTTTGAGGTGGTCGAAAATTGCCCCGATCGCCTCGTCGCCTGAGGCGTGGCTAGAGATGATGTCGAGGAGCTCCTTGGTGGTTTGTGGGCCCTTACATCCTAGTTTGTGAACTAGGGACTCATAGGTGGTCCTAGATAGGAAAGCTCCATTGACATCGGCATCGGCAACATTGGGTAGCTCGTTGTACTACCAGGAGAAGCGCTGGATGTACCCATGAAGAGTTTCCCTAGACTTTTGTCTATAGTTCTTGAGATCCCATGGGTTCCCAGGGTGTGCGTGTGTGCCCTAGAAGTTTCCCATAAAGATCTCTTTTAGGTCCACCCAACTTTGGATTCGGTTGGGCAGAAGGTGTTCCAACCATGTTCACGTCGAATCGGCTAGGAACAATGGAAGATTGCAGATAATGAAATCATCACTATCCACTCCACCAGCTTGGCAAGCAAGCTAATAATCCTCAAGCCATAGTCTGGGGTTCATTTCCCTAGAGTATTTTGGGATATTGGTCGGCGGTCAATACCGCGTTGGGAAGATGGTGTTGAGGATGTGTCGGCCAAAGGCCTGAGGTCCTAGCAAGTTAGGGCTCAGGCTTTGGTCCTCACCGCTATCATAGCATCTGCCATGATGAGGGTGGTAGGCATGGCTAGCCTCCTCCCTCGCATCGCTGTAGGTACGCCTATGGGCGTCGAGGGTGTCGCACGTGTCATGGTGGAGGCTAAGACATTTATGCACTAGGACCACAAAGTGTGGCCTACCACCTTGCCGCATCTGGTGGATTGACACATCCTTGTTGGGTTGCTCTCAGGGCATGTGCTAGATGGCATCAAGCTCATGTCATCGGGACAATGAGCTCTCAGACTACTATGCTGCCACATGCTCGACTAGCATGTGAATCTCATAATGGGCCTGACGATCCTCAGATGTCGCTAGCCCTGGAAGCCCCTAGAGCAAGGCTGCCATAGCAGTGATGTTCTGGCTTGCCCAGGTGAAGTGTGGGAGGGCTTCATTGTCCTCAATGATCCTCTGGTTCACATCATGGGCAATGGCGCATGCGCGCCCACCGTCTCTGTGGCGCTCAATCTCTCGCTCGAGTTTCGAGCGTTCGTGCTCGAGCTAGAGTCACGCTTCCTCAAGCTTTTGGTGCCGAGCCTTTAGCTGCTCTACTCGTAGGCGAGGTTGGGCCCCTGCATCCCCCTCGACCTCATCGTTGAGGTTGTTTGTTGGGGTAGCCTCTCCCTCATGGATGCTTTCGACATATCCCATGGGGGTACCTACCATAAAACATTCACATGAGGGGTGGTGGCTCCCCCTGCTGGAGTCAGAGTTGGAGGGCGACTCTGATTCTCCTGCAAGGAGGTCATGGAAAGATTCCATGGCATATTCGGTCATCCCCACGACCTCGCCGTTCGTAGGGGATGGGGGCGTGCATTGTGTCACAAGGTGGCCAATGGTCTCTGCGCCATTGTGCAGGCTGAATGGGAGCACTGTCGGGGTGCTCCGGATGATGTATTCAAGGGAGAGCGGCTCTCCTTGGGCAAGCGATGTCATGATGTTGGTGAATGAGAAGGTGAGGTGGCCCAGGTCCTCCCAGGACGGTCGGGGTCCCATGAAGGCACCGAGCTAGAGCTCGAGCCTCCCGTAATCAAAGCCGAGGAGCTAGTCACTCCTGAGGGTGTGGGCCTTTGGCGCATGCAGCTACAACTCCTCAAGCGTCTTGGCGATCATGTCGAGGCCGATGGAGTGGAGAGGTTGGACGGCGGTGGGAACTTGCGCCAATTCTCCCTCCATCAAAATGATGAAGTCTAGGTTCCCGAAGCACATGTGCGCGCCCGTGACCTAGATGACACCGTGACTAGCCATTCGAGACCTGGTGTGGATGTCGAGACGCACAAAAGGCCCCTACCTGGCATGCCAACTATCGGTGTTTTTAGACCACCAACGAGTAAATTTGTATTTGTGCGTCTGGCTCAGATGGTGTGCTTAGAGGACACAAGGGTTTATACTGGTTTGGGCGAAATGTCTCTATGTCCAGTTTACTGCTGCTTGTGTTACCAGCACTTGGTTTGCAGTAAGGGTTACAAATAGGTGAGAGAGGGAAAGGATCCTAAGTCTCTAGTGAAAGGAGTGAACGGGTGCTGTGAGCTCGATCGCTGCTTAGCCATATACTCGTGTCGTGCTCTTATGTTTTTATCTCATGGTTCAGTCTCATGCGGATCTGGATCCCCCCTTTCATGGGGTGTCCTGCTTCCCCTTTTATAGGCGAAGGGGAAGCGCGGGTTATAGTGGAGGAAAAGGAGAAGAACAAGAGAGAGCGAGAGGAAGGCTTCCATGATCATCGGGTCCTTATTCTCCTTCATGCAGGTACCACTGATCTTGTAGATGTCCATAGGGATGGATCCATGTCATGGCCCTATTCATCACTAGCGCCATGCGCAGGCATCATCTGCCGGTCATGGCGTTCTATTCCGTCCCAGCGGATGTCGTGGTGAACTAACGCACCTGTCAGCGTTCATACGAAGGTTGAGCAGACCAGCACCGGCACGCCCGATGCTGTTCTTGATATGAATCCTTAGGTATGGCCCATCATGGCCACAGGTTACATCAAGGCATGCCAGTGTCTTTCATGGTGTTAGAGTTTTGACCTAGGCCCATACTCTTGTGTAACACCTCGGGTGTTTAAATACTAAAACATGCCATGTCATCATATGCATGGCACATCATTCATGTGTTAGTGAAAATTTTGATATGCATACACTAAAACAAGTTTACCTTTATGTTATATGTGTTGACTTGTATGGCTTGAATTGAGTTAAAATTCTTTGTATTGAATTGAATTTCCGAAAACCCTGATTTTCAGTATTTAAATTCTACCCTGAAAACCAAATTCAAAATATAAGCACATTTTGGGGTTGAGCCTAAAAGTAAAAGTGTAGAGTTTGTCAAGATGTACAAAGTTGGTTTTTGGAGTTTTCAAAGTTGATATATAAAATTTGAAGTAATTTGAAAAGGCGAAATGTACTTAAAGTGTCCCCTTTTGATTTTAAACTTGCATTAATTTGGGAATGGTTATAAAAGTAAAGTTATAGAACTTTGAATTTGGAACAACTTTGGTTTTTGGGGATTTTTGAGTTGCCACATAAATTTGGGAGTAATTTGGAATTCAAATCGAGTGGCAATTTTGTAATTTTGGGGAACAGTAGCCGCGGAAGCCACCTCATCGTCGGCGATCTTCTTCTGGCTTCCAGGCGCGCTCGTGGCTCTCTTTGGCTCTACGCTGGCGTGGAGAAGGCCGCGGTGTGGCTTCTTCTTGCTTCCTGGCCGCCTTTAAAGCCCTGGTGCCGTCGCCGTTCTCTGTTTTCTCCTCCTCTGTTTTTCCCGTCACCGTTGCCGCTGCTCTGTTGAGCTGTGCCGTCGCCGTCGCGTGTTCCCATCCTCGGCTAAGCTTGCCATAGCTCCGCTTGTTCCTTGTGCACCCAGCAAACTAGCCCTTGTAGCTTGACTTCACCGGGAACCGCCGTTCATTGCTTTTCTTCCTCGCGGCCGGCAGGGTCGCCGTCGCATGCGCTTCATCGTGGCCGTAGCTCTACGGTGAGCCTCTGACCTTGTGAAGTATTGCTTCAGCTTTGTCATGATGCCGTGGTGCTTTGTGCTTGGTTGATTCACCATTTTGTCCACCGCAGTCGCCGAAACACCGCCATCGACGACCGTTGCTCCGTCGTGGCTGCTGTGCACGTCGACCCACCTCTCCGTTGCTCTTCCGGTCCTGCTCTTTGCTCAATCATGTTCGAGGTGAGCTGCTGAACCTTCCAGTGCGATTTGTTTAAGCTCTACTAGTCTCATGTTGCCGGCATAGCGCAGCCACGCCATCGTGGCCGCCATGGCTGGTGTCATACTCGGTCTAGGCCGTTTTAGGTCTCGCTTGTGCCACCAATCGATGCGTAGGGATGTAGGGGACGTGGTGGTACCTTGGCCGTCGTCGGTGATCTCGTCGTCGGCGAGAAATCGCCGGTCAGCGCGTGTAGTCGCCGTGGTCAGCGCGGGAGGTCAAGGATGACAGGTGGGGTCGCGTTGTCAGTGACTCTGTGTTTGAAAATGAATTTTTTATTTTTCAATGATGAATGAATAGTATGAGTTTTTGTTATTTTTGTGTAGAATTATTTAGAGCTCCAAAAATTAAATTTTTTTGTGTGACCTCTTTATGATGTATAATATTTAGGAAAAATATGAAATGTTGTTTTTCAGTACTTTTTGAATGTGATAAAAATTGCTCAATTAATTAATAAATGAGTTTCCATGATTTTTCTAGGCTTAAATAATTATCCAAAAATTATGAAAATTGTTTTGCCACTTAGTTATCATGTGATGAACCTTTACCAAAATTTTGAGCTCAATTGGAACAAGTTGATTTATTTCATAATTTTGAATTAAAGAATTAATTCCTAAAAGCAAATAGTAACCTTTAATGATTTAGGTTTTGTTTGAATTTTTGGATTGAGTGATGACCTTGGGTCATTAGTTGGTAATGATACTTGGCAATGGAAATAAGTGTTTTGAAAAAGGTTTAGTTAGTTTTGACTTGTAACTGTAACACGAAGGAAAGTTGTATTCAAGTTTTTAACTTTCACATCCATTATCAAGCATCACGTTTTGTATCTCGCATCATGTTAAACATGGCATTGTTACTACGTGTAGTGAATGAAAGTGAGCATGTGGTAGTTAATCAAGTTGAGGAGGAGGTTAATCCATTTGTTGAGGTCAGATCTGATATCTGTGGGACGACTCCGGAACCAGACTTTTCCGTGAATCAAGGCAAGCCCCGAATGCATTTAAACCTACCTTGTGTTTTACAAATTTACATCACTTTTGCTTTTCAATACTACATTAAGTGATTAGGAGTGAGTGAAAACCTAATTGGTGCATTACCAACCTTGTTTTTTTCCATATCTACCTTGTTATCAGTTTTACTTCGTAAATGCCTAGTTATGCTTAGCCATGCTTAGACAGATAAAAAAATCAGGTGATTACCTGTGACCTACGAGTTTTAAATGGATCTTTGGTTACGTTTGGTTACTTATGTTATCATGAGATATGAGCATGTGGAATAATAAATCTAGACCAGGTGGACTCGGTGTATGAGAGCCACAAGACATGGATGTCTTGTGAGCGGGTTCTTTCTGCCTGTGTCGATTGAGGCCCGTCTGTTGTTGAACTGCATGAGGTGAGACTTTGTAGTACTAACCACATACTCTGGTAAGCCATAACTTGGAGATTCTATTACGAGAATGGCTACTCGTGCACTAGGAGTGGAGAGATGGCGGGAATAGCGTGTACCCACGTGGCAATGGGCTGGATTGGTGGAGTACTATATTCTCGGGTGGCGCGGACCCGTTCTTGTTTTAGAGGACCTGAGGGTAGGTTGGTATATGTAGGTCAGGGGCCTGCATATGTTGTGTGGTCTAGAATTCCCAGCTGGGTTTTAATCGATTCAAATCGTCATTGCTCCTCGATTATGGAGACTCAACTCACTGTTCATCATCGTAGTTTAATAACTGGAACTTGAGTAAGGTTTGAGAAAGTGTTGGATATGAAGTTTCATGATCTCATCACAGATCATGTCAGCTTTGTATATGATCTTTTTGATGATAAAAATGTTGATATAAAGAATCTTGTTAGAGAGCTTTTACACAAAAGAACTTTAATTATTGCTAAAGCCATACCTTGAATCCCTGAGCCTGCATTCCTGAGTCTTCTCAGTTTTATTTCGGTTAAGTCTTGTTGAGTACTTTTGTACTTAGGGTTCGTTGACCCTTGTTGCAGGTGAGACTCATGAGCAGGTCTGTCTTGGACTGTGCTGCATGACTGTTGTTCAGGTCAATGATGATAAGTAAATGTGTGGCCCTTGGGCAGGGCACTTTCTTTGTGTGTTACGTTTATGTTAATAATGCCACTCCACTACTACTATGGTTTGTAATAATTATCGAACTTAGTTTGTGAGATTTGAAACTACTATTTTGTAAACTAAGTTATTGTAAGACTTCTGCTATTTTACTCTGATGTAGATATTTGAATAAATGTTGTAATACTACAATGACTCTGTAATGGGATCTTGCTCGGAAATCGTGGATAATTCGGGGTTCCCCGAGGACACCCGACAGACTTCTTAAGTTACCAGGAACATATGCATAGTCATCAGAGGTCATTGGACAGTGACAGGTGCATGTGGGCCCTATAATTTCGGAGGTTCTGCCACATCTTGGACCTAGATTGGTTGGCCATGGTATGGGTCTCCATCAGACAAGACGAAACCCACGTCCTTAGGGTCAGGTGAGATGGAGCCCGCACCCAAGGGGTTAGGTGAGACAGAGCATGAACCTAAGGGGTCAAGCAAAACAGAGCCCATGGCCTCGAGGTCAGGTGAGATGGATCCCGTGGCCTTGGGGTCGGGCGAGGCAAACCCTATGGCATCGAGGTTGGGCGAGACAGAGCCCGTGGCCTCAAGGTCAGGTGAGAGAGAGCCCATGGCCACGAGGTCGAGCGAGATAGAGCCCATGGCCTTAGGGTCGGGTGAGGCGGAACCCATGGCCTTGGGGTTAGGCGAGACTTTTTAATGCGTCTTGCCCCATCTAGGGAAGTCAGTGTGGGTGCTAACTTCCTTGCTTTGAGTATCCCTAATATCGATACCCAACACCTTTCATGCTACGATCGTAGTGTTTATTTATAACCCTTACTAAAAGTTTTAGAAGAAAAGTTGTATGATTCACCATTAATCTTTATTTCCGCTATAATTCTGATCATATGTTGTTCTCTATTGCAAGATAAAAATATAAACCTAAAATGTATAAACTCTTTTACATGTAAAACTGTCTTAATTCCGCTATTGCATTCAACTTGTTTAGGTACTCTAATGTTGTAATAAAGTGATGTAAGAGAGGGTTAAGAATGTTGTAAGCTTTATTCTCTGATTTATGATCCTAATGGAAAAATGTGGATTTTTGAGTTCTCCCTTGGATTGTGCTCGATGGAACAGCATGATTTAGTGCACTCTCTTGGGTAGTTAGTGTCTAATGGAAGACAAGTACTATTGGGAGGGCATTAGATTAGGCAGTTCTGCTATAGTAGTATCAGAGCATAAATGAGAAAATAAAGCTTCAAAATCCTTTTCTAAACTAAAATTTGACAACCTATTTTTGCAAAAAGTTAGGGCATTAACTACGAAATATATAAGTAGCCCTATTGCTATGGTTAAGAATCCAGAATAGGTTTAACTAGGCTTTCTCCGATGGACTAACTCTCGCGTAGTATATGATCTTTAAGTTAGTCACCCTAGTAATGCCTTAGTCGTCATGACCATATTGTTGGTAGATGCGCCCTTCATAGAAGTCACGCGAGTCATATTGTGCACGACTGACCGGCCCTTGTTCGGGAATTACTGTTGAACTGTGGCTTTGTGCTTCACATTTGCCTATGGTTCATGCCTGTCGGGACCCATGTCTCCCCGTACTCCTTTCTGTGCTATTGCCGATCCCTTGCCCCACAGTCGTACTAATCATTAATGGCCTCAAACATCGCTCGCCTCGAACATGTGAAAAATTCGATCAATTCATTTGTAGTGGCCCCACGCAGGAATCGAAGAAGGACTGCGCCAGGACCACTGACCACTCTACCATTATAAGCAGGGCCTGGCCTAGCCATTGGTACCACCACTCGATGCACTCTAGCTTGCCTAGCTTTTCCTTTTGAGCAAGCTTTCCACTCAATCCTCCCTTGCAACCACCCACCAGGGATGGCAGGAGCCTAGGTTAGCAATTACTGCCTGAACAATGAGGTTTTTCCCAAAATCCTGTATGCCACCCTACAAAAACTCAGAATCAAGGATTGTCCTGAGTATGAGGGCTGTGAGTATGGGAAACTTGGCACTGAGCGGTGTGAAGTTACCGTCTATATTGGAAAAAGTGAGGAGTTCCCTGACATCACTGAGGCCTAGAATGTGACCACAACTGGGTTTTGCTTCGTTGACACCTACCAAGTTGTGGTCCGCAAAGCCTTGCAATCTCTTTGCCAGATCTATGAATAGCCCATTGCTTGTACCCCCATGAGGTTATTTCCACCTTTGGAAAAGAATCGACGGGTATGGAGGGCTCACATGGAGGCTTTGCATGGGTGGGATGTGCAAGAAGATAGTCCAACCATGGTGCACTTGACCACATACCTGCTTGCTTTGGATGAGCAGTATGACCAGCAAGCCTTGGAGCTGAGGAAGTTCCTCCGGTGAGCCGAGAAAGCCGAGATCTTCTCTAGGATGCTCCAGGTGTAGCTCGCTGAAGCGCATGTTAGTGTGGTAGTCATAGAGACTCGTGAGACTACCATGGTAGAAGACCTAAAGGAGGCCGAAGATTGGCATACCCATCAGCTAGGTGAGGCCTACCTTGTCACTAGGGCTAAGCATAGGACGCTGGCCACGGAAAGGCAGGATCCCTTGATCTTGGAGGGAATCCCTATCCACCTGCCGAAAAGAAGGAGAACCGGTGTTGCAGTACCGCCAGCACCCCACCCTTGGAAGTGTCAGAAGTAGAGTCCTTGCTTCCCCTCACTCAGCCACTGCCAAGAGAGGAGGTAGATCCATAGCCAGGGTGGTAAAAGAATCCATTGAGCCCAGGAATGAAGATGTGTGGTCCGACAAAGTAAATTAGTTGCCTTGGGAAGATGTGTCTTTTGTCGCTGTCCTCCAGTATTGTAATCTTTCCATTGTATTTTGTCCGTAGTTGTTGAGATCGTCTGGTCATAGGGAAGGTGAAGATGTGTCCACAATGGGAGAGTGAGTGCCTGTATGTTGTACCAGCATAAGGACATTTGGAATGTGCATTTTATTTATTTCGTTGTGTTTATTGCATCCATCTACCATTAGGTCTCGTTTGACGTGCTTAGGGTTTTCAAGGACGATGTTAAGTGGGTTACAAGAGAAGTTACTATTTAGGTGCAACCAGACCAGCCATGATTGGATAATAGAGGGCACTGTATCAACTAATTGTGGATATCCCAGCAGAACATTTGAATCTCTTTAAATTAAATCCGTTGTGGAATTTGAATTCCTTGTCCCTTGTTGTGAAAGGAAACCTTGTTGTCTGAACCTTCCCTTGCAATACTCCTTTGATTCTGGGGTCTATGACCCCAACGCCTTCATTACGTGTAAGTTAGTAATAGTTGCCTGGTTAATAGCTTATGGTGCCACGATGAAACCGAGGACACCTATGGAACAACTGCCATGGAGGACGCTGCTCAGCACACATTGGTATCGAGGTTGTTGACCAGCACCTTTACCAAGTTACACCGCCGTACCACTCTTGATACAAAATATTCTTCTGGAGATATTTGGGTGTTCGAACGGGAAATCCACAATGGGTTAATGAAATAGTGTTCCCTCAAAGTAAACAAGAGAATGTGGTTTTGGACGAAGCATGTATGTCGTGATCTTAGGTTGGCGCATATTGTGGTCAAGGAAGGGAAGGAAAAGAAAAGCAACAAGGAAAAGTTAGCCTTCGGGTAGTCAGGAGTGATTGGAAAAGCCTGAGTGGATGCCATGTCCCAAGCCCTGTGTCCAACTCACCCGCACTATGCACGTTAGGTCACTATTGCTACATGCCCTATGGACGCCATCCGTATTAGGGTCCACTAGTACCCCATTCTAGTGTGACCACGACATTATGCCGCATCCACCGTACTCTTGCACTGTGCGCTTCCCTTTTTGCCAGCACCCTATCGGCTCTCGATCCCCATCCTCACTTCCATATCAGACCCCCTTCCCCTCTCCTTTTTCTTCTTTTGGGAACACAACCGCCCACACGCTTCCCTAGCCAAGGGAATCCCCGCCCCTCTACCTTATCATCCATTTGCTCAAGTTCACGTAGGGAGAGCTCCATGGCTGACTTTTTCCCCACCTCATGAACTGTCAGTGTCTCCCATCTATGTCACCTCCACTCCCGGTGCGCTATGCCCCCACCTCCGTTTGCCACTATAAGATGCCCTTGCTCTCCTCTTTCATCCCCATTCCCCTCAAATCCGAAGCAGAGCTACAAGATCCAGTCATCGTTCGTGGAACTAGGGTCGCTAGTCAGAGGCCATTGTGTAATCTGAGAAGAACAAGGGATCTGGTTTTTGTCAAAGACGTTCAAGTCCACCGTTGGTTAGTTTAGTCTTAGGGTTCACGATGTTTGAGTTCTCAGTCTCCTGTTTCTAGATCTGTTGGACATACGCCATGTTTTGGATAATCATTTTCTTGTTGTTTCTCCATTGTCCCCATCTATCTCGACTCCTGATTAAGCTTTTGGTTGTACTAGGTTTGTTCTTAATCGTGTATCCCTAAATCCTTGCATGGTTTAATGGGCGAAGCCGTGTAACCTCCTATGTACCTTCAGGTCTATGAAATGTAATTGTGTTTTCCCTTTTGGTTCTTGCTTTGAATCTTGGGACAAGATTCTTTTAATGGGGGAATGTTGTAACACCTCGGGTGTTATGAGCTGACTACCCCTTAGGGTTTAGCCATAGTTAGTGATCGGTTCGTGGTTGCTGTCGCAGTAAGTCTAGCGTGACCAGTGGAGCCACCGGTGCGCCGTGTCGCCGCGCGCGGGCACGCCGAGAACCGCCCCGTTGTGAAGGCAACACTTTTTTGAGGTGTTTTGTGCAAAGACCTAGTCTAGAGAAGCAGTACCTCTCTATGTCGTTTGATTTCCAAAGAGCACAGGCCCTCTTTTGCAAAAACGGTCGCATGCGCGGGCTCCCCTGCCTTAGGCCGTTGCCGGGCCAGCTGTTGCTACGGCAAATTTTGTTAAGTTCATAAAATTATGATCCATCTGCTAGTATATTTTGTTCACCTAGTTTCATAATACTCTCAAGAGTAACCTAATTAATTTGAATACTTAATATTGCGAAAACACAAACTTGTAGGAATTGCTATGGCAAATTGGTAGTAGTGTTGGCTCTAGAATTTTTACACCAAAATCCGAACATTTTTAGGTGCCTACGGTAATTTTTGCGGCTCTAGAATAATTGTTTTGCTAGGATAGCTAATGAGCCCTATTTCAAATATATATATATATATATATTAAATAAAATAAAGAAATACTTTGAAATTGTATAACTAAAATACCGTGGTAAAATAACGCGTTGTCGACGACATGAGTACATAGCTTAGTACGTTAGTCATTAAAGTCAGCTTGTTGGCTTAGCAATGTAATCATATTTAGAGTGGCGATTATCGTGATTATTCATGTTTCCGCGCTGCATCCACGAATGTCATAACAGGAACCACGATGGATCATGGAGTCGACCAGAGTAGTAGAAAAGATGGCGTCTAGATGATTGTGTAGCCACAATGGAATGCTAACGGTTGGTTATATCCTCCCCAGGTAGGCCCCGACGCATAACCCCTATTATTCTATACTTTAATTTATGCTTGTGCATTAAGTTTTAAGGAGTTGAATGAAAACCACTTGCATATATATATATATTTATATATATCCTTGAGTCCTATTAGTATGTCAGAATCATGTAGATGGCTATGCTATAGGATTCGGTAGAAGTCGAGTGATTATCTGTCACTCGCGAGAGATAGGAAAGATATTATTGTTGTTATTATATTACTATCACATGGAATATATATGGATGATAATTAGAGACCGGGCGGAAAGGTACTTTGGATCTAAACTTGGTTAGGCATTCGAGCGAGGCTCGGATTGCATTTGTTCCGTCTTTGTCGATTGAGGACCATTCGTTGCTGTGGATGGTAGTCAGGTCATAGACTTATTATCCTGAGCATATACTTGCTTATGGGAGCGGGAAGGTTCATTACGCTCTTGTTGTGGGTTCTGGCTCTTTCCGGACCGACTAATTGGAGGCGGGGAAAGGTGGAGGTCTAAGCACCTTACTAAGACCGGGTCTCAGTGTGGGGGCTTGGAGTCTAAGTTTGGACGGGGACCTAGACCCCTTGACAGGAGTGGAACGGGTTGGTCTTGTATGTGTCTGGGTACAAGCGAGGCGTGTGTTTTGGGTTACCCATCTAGGATACATTGATTTGTGAATCGCCGTTTCTATGAGATGGTACCAACTTGGCTATGGTCTAGCACCGTAGTAAGAATTGGAATATGAAAGATGGTAAAATGGTTCTAATTGCTCACCACCTTATTGAAAGTAGCATAGGTGCTTACATAGAATGAATAGTCAATAGACTAATGATGACTGCTAATAAAATTTAATATAAGGACGCACGTTTAGTAATACTTCCGCAGATGGAATAACCCACAAGTAAAATAAGCCTTGCATATCCTTAGAGTCTTTTATTTTTCTCCTATCGTGTAAGGCTTGCTGAGTATAATCGGATGCTTAGGGTTTTATTCCCCCTGTTGTAGGTGACCGATGGATGGTAGATGACTTTTGTGTGTGGAAACCTCCTGGTGGACTCAGAGAGAATTCCTTTCACGCTACGACCGTAGTGTTTATTTATAACCCTCACTAAAAGTTTTAGAAGAAAAGTTTTATGATTCACCATTAATCTTTATTTTCGCTGTAATTCTGATCATATGTTGTTCTCCGCTGCAAGGTAAAAATATAAACCTAAAATGTATAAACTCTTTTACATGTAAAACTATCTTAATTCCGCTATTGCATTCAACTTGTTTAGGTACTCTAACATTGTAATAAAGTGATGTAAGAGATGGTTAAGAATTTTATCTGCTTTATTCTCTCATTTATGATCCTGATGGAAAAATGTGGATTTTTGAGTTCTCCCTTGGGGTGTGCTCGACAGAACAACATGATTTAGTGCACTCTCTTGGGTACTTAGTGTCTAATGGAAGACAAGTACTCTTGGGAGGGCATTAGATTAGGCGGTTCTACCACAATTATGCTGATTTTGATGTCGTGCCTATGCAAGCTTGTTCACTTTTGTTAGGCCACCCATGGCAATATGGTAATGGTGTTGTACACCATGGTAGACAAATATAGATATACTTTTATGCATAAAGGAAAGAACATTGCTTTGCTTCCTTTAACTCCTACTAAAATTGTGCAATGTGAAAAGAAACTTGCTGAAAAGAAAAAAGAATGAACATGTTATAGATTCTAGCAAACCAACAATTGAACAATCAAATACCATTAAATTAAAAGGAGTTTTACTTGCTCTAAAATCTATTCTTGCTGATTTTGATGATCATGATGAACCACGTTATGCTTTAACTTGTAAATCGACTATATGCTCAATTGATCCTACTCCTAGATCTATGCCTCTTGTTGGTACTAACCTTTTTGCAGGAGAATGAGGATGAGTTTCTAGCAGGGAGACCACCATGGCAGCCGCCTTTGCAAAGGATTGGACACCAAGATGAACATCTACTTCCATAGCCACCATTGCTGCCATCCATTGGAGAAGAAGATCTACTTCAGTCGAGGATGACTTCAATTCAAGAAAGGGAGGATGATGAGGACATCACTCTGCCATGTACAAGCCAAGGAGAGGAGGAGGTCTAGCAAGGGCGTCCAACTCATCTTCCTCATGGTGGAGGCCCAGTCCGTCTAAAGTTGGAGTCCATCTCGGATTCCAGGAGCAGTCCCGGGTAAATCAACGCTTAGGACGCATACAAACTTTGTTTTCGACGATCCAGGTATGCTTGGAAAGATAACTTGATAAGCTATCCAATGGCTTTCGTTTCACATCAAAATCCTTCCTGAGTAAACAGGAATTGTCAAAACAAATCAGTGTCTAGAATCTGGTAGGGTGCTGTGACACCGTCTTTTGGTCCGTTGGACCGTGTATCGTCTTAGAGCCCATTAGGGGGCACGTCCAAGGGGGTGACGCCCAAGACTCTATAATTACCGCCGCCGCTCTCGTTAGGGTTTGGGTTTTGTTGGGTTCTTGTTTTCCACGTGAAACATACATTGTTTGCTACAACTATATTGCCAAGATCATTTGCTGTTAAACCAAGGCCCCTGTTCTTGATCTTGTTCACCTATGGCGATTAGTCCTTTCGAATAAAGACTTGAACACCTTCATCAGATTTAGAGCCTCATAATTATTTGCAATTTCAGATTGCGTTTTACCTATTCTTGCTTGTGTTCTCGATTCGCTTACAGGAAAGCCTTCTCGATGAGGTCAATCGTGTTTGCGTGGTTGATAACCAACGGAGCAGTGGTGTAATGGTTGTGGGGGTCCAAATCAGTCTTGGTTCGAAGCCTAGATCATGAATGTCGAGTCTCCACCAATCGACACTATCATACCGATCGGAAGATCGGGCCATTGTCTACATCAACACCTCCATCCACAACTCTAGGCATAAGACTAGAAATCAGATTATGTCTGGTAGCTTTTAAAAGCATTCTTGTAAAAAGCATAAGAGGGGATAAATGATCCCCTTGTCTGAGGCATTTTCAGGCTTGAAATAGACACTATTCTCATTATTTATCCTAACAAAGATAGAGCCCCCTTGAATAACCCTTTTCATCCAATTTCTCCATTTAGAATCAAAGCCTCTAGATATAAGCATATCTTCAATAAAATTCCAGCTCACCCTATCATAGGCCTTTTCATAATCAAGTTTGAGAATAATCCCTTTTTCTTTGTTTCTATGAATGTCATGGATCAACTCATGACAGCTACCACACTCTCTAAAATGAACCTGCCTTTTATAAAGGCTGTTTGGTTAGCATTAATAAGCCTGTCAGCTATCTTAATTAGCCTATTGTTCAAAGCTTTAGCAAAGATTTTGAAACTGCAGTTAATGAGACTAATAGGTCTAAACTTCTAAGATGTTTAGCCTCAGGTTCTTTGGGAATTAAGGTAATAGTGTCATAGTTCAACCTATCCAAATTTAGATTACCCAATTCAAACTCCTTCACCAAATTCATAAGGTCCGATTTAATGGTATCCCAAAAGGTTCGATAGAAAAGAAAAGAGAAACCATTCGGGCCAGGAGCCCCTTTGGTATAAGATTCACTTAACAGCTTATTCTTAGAGGCAGTAACTTTATCCTAACCCCCCCCAAATATTTTCTCGCAGATGGACACCTAAATTTTCCTCAACACCAGACAGGTTTTTGTAAAAATCTATAGCATGATTAAGCATGTCTTCACTATCACATGTAATTAAAATTCACTAGCATATGCAATGTGATGTCCACGTAAGCCGGACACACAAGCTTTTTGCTGTGCACGTCAACATGCCACACAATTCACTAGCATTAATTTATAATAGTTTATTTTTTGTATAAATAATTATATACAGTCTAAGTTCATTTTAAATCACCATCAATTTTCCGCAGCAACGCGTGGGATATGCTTCTAGTATCTTAAACTTTATACAATGGTACTCAAGAATGCTCACATCTACATGCACACCCTACTCTAACAAATACTTGAGAGATCGAGCTGGACTGCCAAATCTCGAGACCAATAAAGTCACCACATGCGCATCGATTTCACTACAATGAACCTAATCTTCCGATCAAGTTTATATTCATTCTCCTAACTACCACTCTTAACAGTTTCACATGATTTTCTTTCGAGGAAACAGTTTCACAAGTTTTTGTAAATCATGCATGAAAGTGGAAATTCGTGCCAACTGCCAAGTTCCAGGCCTGTAGCCCGGTCCATTTCTGCAAATCAATCCCCATCATCTTTGTGAGAATCTCCTCATCAATGCAGATTTTCCTGGACCATGGTTCATCTAATGTTCGTGGCTGCTTTTACGGACATGAATTCAACGGAGTTGGTAGTTTGGTACTATATATATATGTAGCTTTCAGGGAGAGGTTCATCTCTTCGTGTTATTAGACTCGGCAGATCTTTCTCATTTGCAGCTTCCACTAAACAATGTCAGTCGTGTCCGTTTGTCAGATTTGAACAAGTTTTGGCCTCACATGAGCATTGTTCGATGTATGTCGATGCGGTGCTTATCCAATTCTTTTCAATTAATTGCTAAGGTGGAACGATCGAGTTTGAAACTTTGAATTGCGGTTATTTTTCTTTCTTGGTCGACTAAACCTTAACTGGTCATTAGCAGTGATATTATATTTATGTGAACCTTGGATTGTGGTTTCTTGACATCAGTTACATGTATACGGCTGCTACGGTACACAACCTTCGCAAGCAAACTTCTTTTTCTCACGCTGGTGTATTACTAGATTATATATTTGTTTATGACGCAATGATGAGCAGATGGTGGTTTGTCGCTCTCCAAGACATGCGCCATCTACATGGACAGGCCGGCCATTATTTATTAATCTACAATTATGCAACTACCCCACAGCTTATATCCCTCCGTTCACAGCTCATAGTACGTCGTCGGTTCACATCGAATAAGTTCAAGTTTATCTGGAGTTTTTTTTTTTTTTTTGTGAATAAGTTTATCTGGAGCGGTTCACTCTGAATTTTCTGTTAAGAGTTAGAAGCATCATGCTATGGTTGCCTTGTACATTCTAACTTAATTCCTTCCTTTCCCATACTGTAGCACATGGACTTTCTCGAATGTTCACGTCAGTTGGCTAAGCGACGTGTTAGTATTTTTAATAACAGATAAACTCCGGCTTCATCCCTGGCAACCAAGGAAATCCAGACTAATTGTTATAAACATTGACAAAACAAAAGGCCGACCCAACTTAAGATTCAATCCTAATATTAAAACGCAATACAAAAGAAGCAAAGAATTGTAAAGCCACCGCTGATGATGTCCTCCTTGTTAGAAAGAATGTTAAGATGGAAGGTGATGTTGATGGCGAATGGTGTGGTGATAACAACTTGTCTAAATTTTTTAAGACCGGTAGCGGAGGTCTCGGTCAATGGACGCTGGGCGTGCAATCATGGGCTCCTTCTGGGCTTCACTTTTCTCTCGAGATTAGGGGGTTTAAGGAGTTTTTCCTCTTTTTCTAGGCTATTTTTATTTATTAAATTTTAATTATAAATATAAAAAAATAGCTAAGATTTATTTCAGATATTATCTCCTACCGAGAATTCAGAGTACCATAGTATCGCCCAATTAACTATTAGCTATTAGTAGATCCGCATCTCCAAGAGATTGAGCTCGATGAACATGACGCCAACCAGTAAAATAATATCTCCATCAAATCAAATCTTAAAATAAAATCTAAAAACCATATAGGCGTTCATACCAAGTCACGATTTCACCTCAGATGTATATGCTTTGCCATAAGGTAGACAACCACATAAAAAAATATATCACCTCCGATCAAATAAACTTAATGTTTCATAGAATCGAGTGGGTGACAAGAAAATCTAAGATGTCATATTATATCGACTAGAGGTAGTATCTTGTTCGGGCTGCATAATACATGTTGTAAATGGGGTGTTTGATCCTTGGGCTAAAGTTTAGTCGTTGTCACATCGAATGTTGGATGCTAATTATGAGGAATAAACATGAACTAATTATAAAACTAATGACAGAAGCCGTGGTTAATTCGCGAGACGAATTTATTAAGCCTAATTAATCCATTATTAGCATATGTTTACTGTAGCACCACATTGTTAAATCGTAGACTAATTAGGCTTAGATTCGTCTCGTAAATTAGTCTCTATCTGTGCAAATAGTTTTATAATTAGTCTATGTTTAATACCCATAATTTGTATCAAACATCCGATGTGATAGGACTAATCGATCTAAACGGGAAGTCTTCATCAGCCTCAAAGTATTTCTATTATGTTTGAGAGGTGACTTTAAGGCCCAATTACGTCAGTTCTATGTCTGACAAGAAAATTATTAGTGCTTGTTTAGTTCCCAAAAAGTTTTCTAAAAAATGCTACAGTAGCCATTACATCGAATCTTACGATACGTGCATGGAGCATTAAATGTAGACGAAAAAAACTAATTGCACAGTTTGGTTGGAAATCGCGAGACAAACGTTTTGAGCCTAATTAGTCCATGATTGAACACTAATTGCCAAATAAAAACGAAAGTAGTACAGTAGCTAAATTTTCAAATTTCCCGAACTAAACACGCACTTACTCTCCATGATTGATGTATACATTGATGATGACAAACCATCTCGCACTTCAAAAAGAAGCTAATTATAGCATAGTATTGAATCAAAACATTCTAAATTTAACCATTGCATATAAAAATAGCAATATTTATAATAGCAAATAAGTATAATTAGATTCATATAGAATATATAAATATTGTCATTTTTATAAATTCAATTAAAATTTAGATAGTTTTTATTAAGGATATAATTAAAATTACATTCTTTATTCGATAGAGGTAGCAGATTCTTGTGGCTTACTCTTACACCATTTTCCTCGCAACACACTGAATCTTCCGGCTCACACTCAAGAGTGTCCATCAATACCAGATCGAGTTTGTCCGCTTCCAATAGACTTTCAAAAAGCAAGCTATCTTCTTCGGACAAATCAATGGGTTTTGACCGTGGAGCCATTAGTTCTTGTACTTATCCTGTTGTCTTTTCGACCAGAAAATAAATCCAGCAGGACAAGATGATCTTGACAATCTCCTTTTTACTTGTCATTCGGGCACATCAGGTGAAAAATTCTTACGCCTTGCTTAGTTGGACCCCAAAGTCCAAAAAGTTGCTACAGTATCTGTCACATCGAATGTTTGCGGTCCGTGCATGGAGCATTAAATGTAGATGAAAAGAAAAACTAATTGCACAGTTTAGTGGAAAATTACGAGACGAACGTTTTAAGTCTAATTAGTCAATGTTTGGATACTATTTGCCAAATAAAAGCGAAGGTGCTACGGTAGCCCCAAATTCTAAATTTCGCGAACTAAACAAGGACTTAGTACACCAACCAACCATTGACCGTTTCGTTTAGGATTAGAACAAGCAAATGATTAGCCAATGCAAATAAGAAGTGTCCAAACGAGAAAGGTTCTCACGGTAGTCTTCATGGACGACGGCGGCGTGCCGGCGTCGTTCTTGCCGTGTATATATATATTATGGGCTAGGCCCATATAATTTTTAATAAACCAAATAAAATTATATGGTCTGTAACATTAAGTGTTGTATGGTTTAATATCGTATGAAATTTTGACTGAATGTTGATTTAGCTTATTTGGTTGAAAATTATCTATCTTAATTGAGAAGCTGAGAAAAGGACACAGGAGTGCCACACGCGCGCGCGCCGCCGGCCGGGCCATGGGCGAGCGGGCGGGTGTGGCCAGGTTTTGCCACTTAATCCACATAATTACGGGAGTTTCTCTCTTTTATGGTGGATATGAGTTCATTGCGCAAGTTACCTTTTTTGTGTCTCCGTCTCCTGAGTTCCTCGGCTGACTTTCTTCCTCCCCGCCGCAGGCATAAAAGTAGAAGTCCTCCGCCAGTCCAATCTTCCCTTGACTTCCGAGAGACCACATCTCAGCCGCCCTTTGGTTTTCCCCGTCCCATACCTCTGCGCGAACGGAGCAACGGGAGAGCAGGTGCCTTTGGAACCCTCGTCCGCCAGCGAACCTTGCACGGGGTGTGCGGCGATTAGTTTTTTGGGGAGCGATTCCGCGACTGCTCATCCACGTCGCAGATGTCTTCTTCCCGGTGATCGCTCGTGGAACAACAATGTGTCTTCTTCCTGGTGACCATTCGTGGGACTGTACTACAAACACCTTTCTGCATAGACTGTGGTTCACGACTTCGAGCAACGCATTATGTCTGGTGCGAATGGAGCCTCCGATGCCCTCGGCATGGGATCCTCCGCTGGGTACACTCTTAACTCTCTGATTACCCTACTTTGCGTACTTACTGTATCGATCGATATGTCATACTTACATGCTGTAGCGTTTGTTTGTGATATACACATACACATATATGTCATCACAAACCTGCTGATGTTTTATTTCTGGATTAAATTGACCATAAAAATACCTAATTATGGGATGCTCTTGAGGCAAAGTTCTTGGCTGCCGATAACCTATTTTGAGGTGCCATGATTAGTGCACTTCATAGTAAGTATGAGAAAAACTACATATCTTGCACATCAGGCAAAGAATTATGGGATGCTCTTGAGGCAAAGTTTGGAGTTTCTGATGCTGGTAGTGAGCTGCACCTTATGGAACAGCTGTACGACTACAAAATAGTTGAAAACCGTTCTGTAGTGGAACAGGCTCATGAGATACATGCGCTAGCAAATGAACTAGAACATTTTCCATATTTGTTGCCCGACAAGTTTGTGGCCGGCGGTATTATCGCAAAGCTGCCACCTTCTTGGAGGGATTTTGCTATTTCTCTAAAACACAAGAGACAAGAGTTTAGCGTGGCTGAGCTTATTGGATCTCTTGATGTTGAGGAGAGGGCGAGAGCAAAAGACAACCGTGGAAAAGGAGTTGAGTCTTCCGCTGCCAATATGGTGCAGAAGAAAAACTCATTTGCATCCCATAATAAAAAGAAGAAGAACATGCAAGAGAACAACAATACAAAGCCTAAGCAATCTGCTGGGTTTATGAAGAAAAACAACAAGAAAGGTGGAGGTTGCTTTGTTTGCGGGAGTAATGAGCATTGGGCAAGTGCGTGCCCAGACTGCAAATATGAGCAAGAAAATAAATCAGCAAATGTGGTGATTAGCGAGACTGGAGGAGGAACATTTGGGTATGGTAATTCTTTACCTTTTGTTCTTTTAGTTTATCTTTCACCTGAGTGGTGGATAGATAGCAGTGCTAATATTCATGTGTGTGCTGATGTTTCTTTGTTTGCTTCCTATCAGGCCAGCGAGACTGGAGCGTTGCTGATGGGAAATGGTTCACATGCGTGTGTTCTTAGTGTTGGTACGGTCATTCTAAAGTTTACTTCGGGAAAGATGGTGCTATTAAAGAACATGCAGCATGTCTCCTCCATCAAGAAGAATCTTGTTAACGGTTCTCAAATGTGTTGTGATGGCTTTAAAATTGTGCTTGAGTCCAATAAACGTGTTGTATCGAGACATGGAACATTTGTTGGAAAATGTTATGATTACGGAGGCTTGTTCCGCTTATCTTTACTTGATGATGTGTATAATAAAGTAGTGAACAATGTTAATGTTTCTGATGAGTCAAATATATGGCATTCACGACTTTGTCACATTAATTTTGGCTGTCTCACGCGGCTTGCAAATATGAATTTAATCCCGAAATTTAACTTAGTTAAAGATTCTAAGTGCCAGGTGTGTGTGCAATCGAAGCAACCGCGCAAGCCTCACAAGGCTGCTGAGGCGAGGAACTTGGCACCATTAGAACTCGATCATTCTAATTTATGCGAAATGAATGGCGAATTGACTAAAGTCGGTAAAACGATACTTCATGACATTTATAGATGATTGTACTAGATTTTGCTACGTATATTTATTGAAAACTAAAGATGAAGCATTGCATTATTTTAAAGTCTATAAAGTTGAGGTAGAAAATCAACTTGAGAAGAAAATCAAACGTTTGTGGTAGGATCGTGGGGGGGGGGGGGGGAATATTTCTCAAATAATTTTTTCTGAGTTTTGCGCGGTGCATGGAATTATTAATAAGAGGACACCACCATACTCACCATAGTCCAATGGGATTGTAGAGAAAAAGAACCGCACTCTAACTGATTTGGTTAATGTCATGTTAGAAACTGCGGGACTATCTAAGAAATGGTGGGGTGAGGCTATATTGACAGCGTGTCATGTCCTGAATAGGTGAAAGGTCCTAATGGCTAGAGGAGAGATGAATAGCCTAATAAAAATTTCTACAACAACACTTATACAAAATAGTTAGACAATTATGAGACGAAGCAAGTGTTGCGCTAGCCTACTCAAAATGCAAGCAACCTACCATAATTCTAGTTTAGATAGTATCTATTCACACAATAACTATGACACTACTCTATGTTAGTGTGCTCTCAAAGACTAACTAAAGAGCCACACTAACCAAGCAAGCAAGCTCTCACAACTAACTACACTAAAGAGCTTGTCAACTAGTTTACGGTAATGTAGAGAGAGTAAGCAAGATAGTTATACCGCCATGTCGAGGAGAGAACCAATCAATCACAAGAATCAATATCAATGAAGACCAATCACCTCAGAATCAAAGGATGAACACAATAATTTTTTACTGAGGCTCACTTGCTTGCCGGCAAGCTACTCCTCGCTGTGGCGATTCACTCACTTGGAGGTTCACGCGCTAATTGGCTTCACACGCCAAACCCTCAATAGGGTGCTACACAACCAACACAAGATGAGGATCACACAAGCCACGAGCAATCCACTAGAGTACCTTTTGGCGCTCCGCCGGGGAAAGGTCAAGAACCCCTCATAATCACCACAATCGGAGCCGGAGACAATCACCACCCTCCGCTCAACGATCCTTGCTGCTCCAAGCCCTCTAGGTGGCGGCAACCACCAAGAGTAACAAGCAAAATCCACAGTGAAACACGAACACCAAGTGCCTCTAGATACAAACACTCAAGCAATGCACTTGGATTCACTCCCAATCTCACTATGATGATGAATCAATGATGAAGATGAGTGGGAGGGCTTCGACTAAGCTCACAAGGTTGCTATGTCAATGAAAATGGCCAAAGGTGTGAGCTTCAACCGGCCATGGGGCTTAAATAGATGCCCCCATAAAATAGAACTGTTATACCCCTTCACTAGGCATAACGCGGGCTGACCGGATGCTCTAGTCAGTTGATTGGACGCTGAGCCCCCAGCGTTCGGTCGCTCGTAGTCAACCACGTGTCTAGACTTCAACAGTCATCTGCCTTGACCGGACACTGTGCCTGAGTTGACCGGACGCTGAACACCCAGCGTCCGGTCATTTATAGTAAGGTTCCAAAACCGATTTTTGTCGACCGTATGCGTCCGGTCATGCTTGACCAGACCCTACCAGCATCCGGTCACACTGTGACTTCTTACTGTGCTGACCGACAACACGACCGGATGCAGCCCTTCAGCGTCCAGTCGTAGAGCAACCCAGCGTCCGGTCGTTTGACCGACGCCAGTGTCCTCGCTGCTACACCTGACCGGACGCGCCGGTCCAATAGAGGCCAGTGTTCGGTCACTTCCAGTGACCTCCATCTTTTCTGTCTAGGGCGCCGGTGGAGTTTCTTACCCTTGCTCCCAAACTTCACCACCCTTGATCAAATGTGCCAACCACCAAGTGTATCACCTTGTGCACATGTGTTAGCATATTTTCACAAACATTTTCAAGGGTGTTAGCACTCCACTAGATCCTAAATGCATATGCAATGAGTTAGAGCATCTAGTGGCACTTTGATAACCGTATTCCGATATGAGTTTCATCCCTCTTAATAGTACGGCTATCAATCCTAAATGTGATCACACTCTCTACGTGTCTTGACCACTAAAACAAAATAGCTCCTATGGTTTATACCTTTGCCTTGAGCTTTTTGTTTTTCTCTTTCTTCTTTCCAAGTCCAAGCACTTGATCATCACCATGGCATCATCTTCATCATGCTATGATCTTTGTTTGCTTCGTGACTTGGAGTGTGCTACCTATATCATGATCACTTGATAAACTAGGTTAGCACTTAGGGTTTCATCAATTCACCAAAACCAAACTAGAGCTTTCAATCTCCCCCTTTTTGGTAATTGATGACAACCCTTATACAAAGATATGAATTAAAATTCAATTGAATCCATGTTGCTTGCCCAAGCATATTTACCATGTGTAAAAGGATATGGACAAGTTTCATGAACTCCAAATGGTAGCAATTGCTCCCCCTACATATGTGCTAAGAGTTTGGATTGTAGCTTGCACATATGCTTAGATAGGAAATATAGGAGACAATGTTTACCAAATGATGCTAAGGTATAAAAGATGGACCTTTGAAGCGTGATACCAATCGGAGTGCACCAATATACCATCCTTAGCACCATGGTTAGCTCAATACCACTTAGAAATATTTGGAAGTGAAATTACTAGATATCCTATACATGCTAGTTTTCATTTTATCATTCAAACCTACAACTAGCATACATCACACAAGCATGGATATTTTAAATTTAGAACTTATGCCATGCAAGCAAACATATGAAATGCACATTCAAATGCACCATACAAGTTCATGAGCTTGCTCCCCCTACTTGTGTGCTTAAAATTTTAGTTGATCCCTTTCCTTTGTCATATCTCTCCCCCTATGTCATATATCAAGATATCTTTATGTTTTCTCTCCCTTTATGATATTTCTCCTCCTTTTTCACTATTTCTTTGTTTCTCTCCCCCTTTGTCATCAATGACCACAAAGGTTCTAAATATAGATAGTATTACTTGTAGGGTCGAGATTATCAATGTCAATCAATGGGGTGAGGATCATTTTCCCAAATTTGGTCTAGTCTAGATCATTTATCAAAGATATTTAACTCAGTTTGATCCAAGGACAAGCTTCTTCACACCTCCAAATAAGGGTTATCTTGTACCATGTTGAGTTAAACACTTAGAACTCATTTTCTAGATCAAACACTAGGTTTACAAGCCCATAAACATATCATATGCTATCACTAGATCAAATCAAGCATAGAAGCAATAGTGATATCATATAAACATCAAAATCATTTGATTTTTATGAATGAGCCTAATAAAATAGAACCACTTGAAAGGTCCTAATAAAATTAAAAATGTGACTAGATGCACTAACCATGTCCTTAGCAAAGATGTATGTCATGCCAATCAACTTTTACCTTGGATTGCTCGAAGGAGAGGCATGTCATGTAAATGGGGGTGCATCAACACATATTTGAGAAATCCAATATGTTCAACTCATTCCTTAGCTTGCAGAACCTTTTCTCGCCCAATGGCTTTGTGAATATATCAGCAAGTTGATCTTTGATGCCTACACTCTCAATGCAAATGTCCCCTTTTTGTTGGTGATCTCTTATGAAATGGTGGCGGACATCAATGTGCTTTGTTCTTGCATGTTGAACCAGATTGTTGGTCAACTTGATTGCACTCTCATTGTCACATAGCAATGGCACTTTCTTGAACTTGATTCCAAAGTCACTCAAAGTGGCCTTCATCCAAAGTATTTATTCACAACAACTACCGGCGGAAATGTATTCGGCTTCGGCGGTTGATAATGGAACACTATTTTGCTTCTTTGATGACCATGAAACAAGTGATCTTCCCAACAATTGGCATGTGCCCAAGGTGCTCTTCCTTTCAACCTTGCATCCTGCATAATCCGAGTCAGAGTAACCAACTAGCTCAAACTTTGCTCCTTTGGGATATCACAAACCAACATTTGGTGTATGCTTCAAGTAACTCAATATTCTCTTTGTAGCCTTCAAATGACTCTCTTGGTGAGGCTTGAAATCTTGCATACATGCATACACTAAACATGACATCCGGCCTTGATGCGGTCACATAGAGTAGGCTTCCAATCATAGACCGATACAATTTTTGATCCACCATATTTTCACTTGCATCACTATCCAAGTTGCCATTGGTTCCCATTGGTGTGCTAATGACTTTGCTATCAATCATGCCAAACTTCTTGATCATGTCCTTGATATACTTGCCTTGACTTACAAATGTACCATTCTTCAATTGCTTGATTTGAAGACCAAGGAAGTAACTTAACTCTCCAATCATGGACATCTCAAACTCATTAGCCATCATCTTTCCAAACTCATCACAAAAATCATGATTGGTTGATCCAAATATGATATCATCTATATAGATTTGCAATACAAATAGATCTTTTCCAATCTTCTTGATGAAAAGAGTGGTGTCAATCTTGCCCATGGTGAACCCTTTAGAGAGTAGGAAATCCCTCAATCTCTTATACCATGCTCTAGGTGCTTGCTTCAAGCTATACAATGCCTTCTTCAACTTGTACACACGGTTGAGCTTCTTGTCATCTTCAAAACTAGGAGGTTGCTCAACATATACTTCTTCATTGATATAACCATTGAGAAATGCACTCTTGACATCCATTTGATAGAGCTTGATGTTGTGGGCACAAGCATAGGCTAGCAAGATTCTAATTGCTTCCAATCTAGCAACCGGGGCATATGTTTCTCCAAAGTCAAGACCTTCAACTTATGCATATCCTTGTGCTACCAATCTTGCTTTGTTCCTTACTACTATCCCATCTTGATCTTGCTTATTTCTAAAGACCCATTTGGTTCCAATCACATTATGTCCCTTTGGTCTTTCTACCAACTCCCATACTTGATTTCTTGTGAAGTTATTCAATTCTTCATGCATAGCATTTACCCAATCAACATCCTTCAAAGCTTTATCTATCTTCTTTGGTTTAATGGATGACACAAATGAGAAATGCTCACAAAATGATGCCAATCTTGATCTTGTTTGTACACCTCTTGAAATATCACCAATGATAGTGTCCAATGGATGATCTCTTGCAACATTGGTTGGTCGGAGGATTGGAACTTGATTGCTTACACTTGCTTGATCATTAGGTTGAGATGATGTAGTAGCCACTTGATCTTGTTCATTATCATGAGATCCACTTGCACTAACTTGATTTGTATTATCTTGCATATTTGTGTTGGAGAGCACTTGCACTTGATCATCTTCATCATCATTCACTTGCCTAGGCCTCAATTCACCAATATCCATGTTCTTCATGGCATTTGAAAGTTGAATGCCTCTAACATCTTCCAAGTTCTCATTATCTACTTGTGAACCCTTGGTTTTATCAAATTCAACATCATGAACTTCCTCAAGAGTACCACTATCCAAATTCCAAACTCTATATGCTTTACTTGTAGTGGAATAACCAAGTAGGAATCCTTCATCACATTTCTTGTCAAACATGCCCAATCTAGTGCCTTTCTTCAAGATATAGCATTTGCAACCAAAGACCCAAAAATATGCAATGTTGGGCTTTCTACCATTCAAGAGCTCATATGGTGTCTTCTCTTTCAATGGGTGACAATAGAGGCGGTTGCTACAATAGCAAGCCGTGTTGATAGCTTCGGCCCAAAAAGATTGACTCACATTATACTCACTAAGCATACACCTTGCCATATCAATGAGTGTTCTATTCTTCCTCTCAACAATGCCATTTGATTGTGGAGTGTACTTGGCCGAGAATTGACGTCTAATTCCAAATTCATCACATAACTCATCAATTCTAGTGTTCTTGAACTCACTACCATTGTCACTTCTAACTTTCTTGATGGTTATTTCAAACTCATTGTGAATGCCTTTGACAAATGATTTGAATGTTGCAAATACATCACTTTTGTCCACTAGAAAGAATACCCATGTGTATCTAGTGTAATCATCCACTATCACAAAGCCATATTTATTTCCACTGATGCTAGTGTATTGTGTTGGCCCAAACAAATCCATGTGCAATAACTCAAATGATTTACTAGTGCTCATCATGCTTTTCTTAGGATGGGTGTTTCCAACCTGTTTGCCGGCTTGACAAGAGCTACAAAGCTTACCTTTTTCAAGCCTTTAACTAAGTCATGCTTAACCAATCTATTCAATTGTTTCATTCCAATATGACCAAGCCTTCTATGCCATAACCAACCCATGCTAGACTTAGTGAACAAGCATGTAGATAATTTAGCTCCACTAGCATTGAAATCAACCAAGTATAGATTCTCATATCTAAAGCCTTTGAAGATCAAGTTAGAGCCATCTACACTTATGATCTCTACATCATCTATCCCAAATATGCATTTGAATCCTAGATCACACAATTGTGCCATGGATAGCAAATTGAAGTTCAAGCTCTCTACTTGCAACACATTGGATATGCTCATGTCATTGGATATTGCAATCTTACCAAGCCCGTTGACCTTGCCTTTGCCATTGTCACCAAATGTGATACTATCATAACCATCATTGCCATTGGTGTTGATTGAGTTGAACATTCTTGCATCACCGGTCATGTGTTGAGTGCATCTACTATCAAGAACCTAATGCCTTCCTCTAGCTTTGTAATTGACCTACAAAAGAAGATCAATTCTTTTTAGGTACCCAAACTTGCTTGGGTCCTTGAAGGTTAGTCACTAAGCTCTTTGGTACCCAAATGACTTTCTTCTTTAAGCCCATCCATGGTTTACCAATGAACTTAGCCTTCACACCATTTGTACCTTTAGTAAGCATATAGCATGAATCAAGCTTAATGGAGAATACATTAGCATTTTTGCACTTATTTTTGCATTCTTGCTCTTTGTGACCAACTTGCTTACAACTAGTGCAAAACCGACCATTGTTCTTGACAAAACTAGTCTTGTGAGGAGCAAAGGCCGCCTTGCCTTTCTTGGGGGTATAGCCCAATCCCTCTTTGTAGAGAGAAGCTCTTTGGCTACCCAAGCACATAAGCAAGCGGTCCTCACCACCATAAGCCTTAGCTAAGGTGTGAGTGAGCTTAGTGACCTCCTTCTTAAGGTTCTCATTCTCAACCACTAGTGAGGTATCACAAGTGAGACCATCACTACTAGATGAGGTAGAAGTGGAAGTACTACAAGAAGGGTTAGTAGTAGCAACTATGATTGGCATAGATAGTGTTGACATTGTTTTTTGCACGTGTCAAAATGATCAGAGTGGGCTAATCGGCAGGAGGAAAGTTACTGTATACGCTGACAGTCGATGAAAATCAACTTGTAAAGATGATTGACGATGAATGGTGGTGATCGATGGAAAGGTTGATTTAGACTCGAGCGTTGCCGATAAGGTTGGAGATGTTATTGTCGATGCCGATGAAGGAAGGCTTGAAAACTACTGCCGATGAAACAGGAAGTATGCCGATGGAAAGGAGGTCGGTGAGAATTCCATCGTAATTGAGGCGGACAGGGAAATAGATAGGAGTTGATTTCCTTTTCTATATTTGTTAGAGTATGATTCATGTAAGAGTCACGTGTTTCCTTAGATATGGACTTGGTGTCCTAGTCGTATTTGGTTATGTCTCTTTAGATCAGGGTATAAATATAGATTGAGGGGCAATGTAATATATATCAATCAATATCAAAACCAATTTTTACTCCTATTTGCATCTACTTACTTTTCGGCGACTTCGTCAATTTGCATATTTTTCCTTTTTATGAGTTCTCATTGATTCGGCGAGTTGCATCGCTTCAGTGCGACCTTCGGCGATTCTTGAGTTCCGTGTGAGTACCTCTTGGCCGTGACTTCTGGGTGTATCGCTGTTGTCAGGACCAAAGTGCTCGTATCTTCATCCTTGTCGATTAACAGGTCAAATCAACTAGCACGCTTTGGATATCGATTCGGGTATTAGCCCTTTGTGTTTGCAGATCCACTTTTGCATCAACACATCTTTTGGCACGCTCGGTGGGACAAATCAATCCGATCAATATGTTCAATCCCGAGATCGATTCAGGGAATATTATCACGGTATCAGAAGAAGATCTTAAGGAAGAGCAGAGGCAGGCTATGGAAAAGGCTGTAGAAGAATACATGTAGCTTTGTCTGAAATCGTTTAGCCTGAACAAGAGTGGACAAGTCATCCAGAAGCAAGATTTGCCGTTGCCTTGGCAGGTTACCTTTGACTCTAATCCTGGTAAACTTCAAGAGATGGTTAATTCTGCAGTAAATCATGCTTTGATTAATCATTCCAATGTGCTGTCCAATACTGTTTATAATGCTGTGGTTTGAACTCTCAAAGGACAAGCATCACCGCATTATGTTGGGCCTACCTATCACCAACCAGAGCCGGCATCTGTCAATACTCCATTGGCTCCCTCGGCCGTTGTGGGTACAGAAGTTACTTCTCCTCCAGTATCGGTAGGCTTACCTAATATTCAATCTACACCGATATGATCAGATCCGGTACTACCAGGAGGACAAGTTCAGCTTAATACAGACCTATCGGCATCAGCTATGTCAGGCCCTATGTCTCAGAATAGCCAGATTCCTGCTAATTGGTGGGGATATGGTATGCCTCCGGAGTCATCTGCTTTCAATCCTGGGTTACCTCAAGTGTTTGATGCAGTAGGAAAAGCTCCTATACCATCGGCTGTTTCACCGATGGCTCAAGTGCCTCAATATGCCACAGCAACTACTGTGCAACCAACTCCAGGAGGTTTCCAGATGCCTTTGGTTCAAACACCCAATTCAAGTCCATCGGCAAGCTTACTGCTGATGCAGCAGAAAGCTCCTGCTATGAGTCAAACTTGGGTTCAGTTCATGCCTCAAGCTGGTTATAATTATCCAACAATGTCAGCAAATTACCAGCCATCGGTAAGTTTTGTACCGATGAGTTCTAATAATGGTTGGTCAGGACAGTTACCTATTCAACATATAGTTCAGCAAAATCAGCAGGTTGCAGGGATTCAACAAGGTCATATGCAAGCTGGTTTCCAGAATCAAGCATCGGCAGCTCAGCCGATGAATCATTTCCAACAGGTTAATGGACCACAAGTAACGGCAAATATGCCGATTGCTGGAGATCGTGGGCCACAAAGATATGTGGAGGGATATCAGCAGGCACCTCCTATAGAAATTCAGCCAGTTCGTCAGCAAGAGACTGATGCTTTTTGGGCCGATAAGATAGCAGAAATTATGAAGGATCAGTTTGGGATAAAGCCCAAGGTCAATACTTATTCTTATCGGACTCCATACCCTCCTGCATATGATTTAATTCCTCTCCCAAATTGGTACAAGGTACCAGATTTCACTAAATTCTCTAGGCAAGATGATACATCAACAATGGAACACGTCAATTGCTTCATTATTCAATGTGGAGTGGCAGCTAGCAGAGATGAATTAAGAGTTTGATTATTTTCATCATCTTTGTCTGGATCGGCATTTACATGGTTCATTTCATTACCACCAAATTCTATTATTACTTGGGTTGATCTAGAAAAACAATTTCATAAGTATTTCTTTGCTGGAATCCATGAAAAGAAGCTTACCGATTTAGTAAAATTGAGACAGCGTAATGATGAATCGGTAGAAAGCTTTGTGCAAAGGCTATGAGATGTAAAAAATAAGTGCTACAGCCTGGTGCTAGATGATCGACAGCTTGCTGATCTGGCTTTCCAAGGGTTATTGCCACATCTTAAAGATAGATATGCTTCTCAGGAGTTTGAAAGCCTTAGTCATCTTGTGCAAAGGATCTCTGATCAAGATACTAGGGTTTTTGAACCTAAAAAGAATTGGAGTAAAAAAGTATCATTTGTTGAAGAAGTAGGAGATTCTGATTCTGATGAAGAACCAGTTATCGACTTAGCTGAGGGGGTTAAGAATAAAAAGCCGATATCTTGTCCCTTTGATCAGAAAGAGCCAGAAAAGTTTACCTTTGATATCACCAAGGCCGACAAGATATTTGATCTTCTGCTTCAAGAGGGCCAAATTAAGCTGTCACCTAATCATGTGATCCCATCGGCAGAAGAGTTGAAGAAGATCTTGTACTGCAAATGGCACAATGCAACTTCACACAGTACAAATGAGTGCAAGGTGTTCAGGAAACAGTTACAATCGGCTATTGAATCTGGGAGAATTAAGTTTGGTACTTCCAAGGCCCAGAAGCCGATGAAAATTGATCAACACCCTTTTCCAGCAAATATGTTGGAGGCCAAAGGGAAGACCAAGGTATTGACGTCAGAGGCTACTGAGAAAAACGCATCAGTAGATCCCCAACATCGGATAACTACTGATGATGCAAAAAGTAAGGGTCTGCTGGGAGAAAGCAGTAGTTCCAAAAACCCTCCTCGACCTGGCATTGTGATTACCCATCGAAGGCAGCAGGAGGGTTGGCGTCAGCGTAAGGACCGATATCGACAACAGCAAGAAGAGAGACGTCGGGAAGAATGGTATCGGCATAAAGATCATTGGAGGTGCCCATTTTTCATCCATTGCTGGGAAGAAGGTATTAAATTGCCAACTGTTGAAAATTGCCCTGAGTGCAATGGTTATTATGGGGTCAATCGGTTAGAAAGGAGGTTTCAACCTGGCAATCAAGGTTTATTTATCAATGAGCCGATCAGAGGCAGAGCATCAGTGCATGATCGGCTGGGGGGCAGACTTAGTGTACATGAAAGGCTTGGTAAACGCGCTGGATATTTTCCAAGGAATCAAGAGGAGCTTGAGGAGATGGCAAATGCAAGAGTTCCCGATGAAGAAATATTCTATAGGGACCCTAATATACGCCGTGTAGAATCAACTAGGACCTGTTATCAGCCAGTTTGGAAAACCAAGTTTCCTCGATGGTGCCCGGAGGGTCTGACAAAGACACAGAAAAGGAGGATGCAACGTCAGCATCAGGAGGATTTATACCGAGAGGAAAATTCCTCCAATGAGAGGTCCGGTCATCAGCAGTGGTAGGTAAAACACAAAAATAAGGGTCCATAGGTAGATGTTAATATGGTATTCATGTTGCCGATGGAGTTTTTGGCACTATCTGATAATGAGGAAGAAGTTGTTCTCTCTGATCAAGTAGCTCAGTTGACACTAGATCCAATGATGGCTGTTTTTGAGAAACCTACCGATGACGAGAGACAACATCTTAAGGCTTTGTTTGTAAAAGGCAGAGTTGATGGGCAGCATGTATCTAAGATACTTATCGACGGAGGGGCTGCAATTAATATTATGCCTTATGTGATGTATAGGAAACTTGGTAAGGGAGATCAAGACTTGACCAAAACCGATATGATGCTGAAGGATTTTGAAGGCAATGTGTCACCGGCTAAAGGGGCAGTATGCGTTGAATTGACCATCGGCAGCAAAACCTTGCCGACGACGTTCTTTGTTATTAATGGCAAGGGTGCATATAATCTGCTTCTAGGGAGGGATTGGATTCATGCTAATTGTTGTGTTCCTTCTACAATGCATCAATGCCTCGTATAGTGGATTGGGGATAAGATTGAGTTTGTCCCTGATGATTCTTCTTATATCATCGCATCGGCAGAATCAGATACTTATGAGCGAACTAAATGCATATCAGGAGAAGTTTGGGAAAAAGAATTCCTTAGAGTTGCTGATTATGAAATTCCACCGATCCAAGCAGTCGGTTCTGAAGAAGAGTTTTAATGGATAGGTTTGCCGATGATGGAAAATTAGGTCAAGGGTTCACATCGGCAGATGATTTAGTAGAAGTAGATATTGGTGATGGTGATAGGCCAAGACCTACTTTTATTAGTGCTAAGTTAGATTCCAAGTATAAGCAGCAAATAACTGATTTGTTAAAAGAGTATAAAGATTGTTTTACTTGGGATTATACTGAGATGCCTGGATTAGACCGATCGATAGTTGAACATCGGTTACCTATCAAATCTGGATTTCGGCCACATCAGCAGCCAGCGCGCCGATGCAACCCTAATATACTTCCTAACATTGAGGCCGAAATAACTAAATTAATTGAGGCAAAGTTTATTCGGCAGTGTCGATATGCAGAGTGGATCTCTAATGTGGTTCCTGTTTATAAGAAAAATGGAAAACTTCATGTTTGTATTGATTTCAGGAATCTCAACAAAGCCACACCGATGGATGGCTATCCAATGTCGATTGCTGATTTGTTGATTGATGCTGTAGCCGGACATCAAATTATTAGCTTCATGGATGGTAATGCAGGTTACAATCAAATATTCATGGCCGAAGAAGATATTCCCAAGACTGCTTTCAGATGTCCAGGTCATGTAGGGTTGTTTGAGTGGATAGTCATGACGTTTGGTTTGAAAAATGCCAGCGCTACTTATCAAAGATCTATGAACTTTATTTTTCATGAATACATCGGCACATTAGTGGAGATCTACATTGATGATGTAGTGATTAAGTCTGGAGATATCACAAAACATCTAGCCGATCTATGAAAGATACTGGAGTGCACAAGGAAGCATGGATTGAAGATGAATCCTAATAAATTTGCATTTGGTGTATCGGCAGGTCAATTCTTAGGTTTTATGGCGCATCAGCGGGGCATCGAAATCAGTAGGAAGTCTATTGATGCAATTAACAAGGTGGTTGCTCCTGCCAATAAAACTGAATTGTAATCTTTGATTGGTAAGATTAATTTTATTAGAAGATTCATATCTAATCTGTTGGGTAAGATCAAGGCTTTCAGTCCATTACTTAAATTGAAAGCTGATCAGGAATTTGTATGGGGAGCTGAGCAGCAGTTAGCCCTAGATGAAATTAAGAAATATTTAACAAATCCTCTAGTGCTAGTTCCACCTCAACACGGGAAACCTTTTAGGTTGTATTTGTTAACTGATGATACCGTTATCGGTTCAGCTCTTATTCAAGAATTTGAAGGGAAAGAACGTGTTATTTATTATTTGAGCAGAAGATTAGTGGATGCTGAGACAAGGTATTCGGCCATCGAAAAATTATGTCTGTGTTTATACTTTTCTTGTGTCAAATTAGGACATTATTTGTTATCTGCCGAATGTACGATCATATGCAAAGACGACGTAGTCAAGTATATGCTGTCGATGCCGATATTAAGTGGTAGAATCGGCAAGTGGATTTTAGCATTATCAGAATTTGAACTACGTTATGAATCGACTAAGGCAGTTAAGGGGCAGGTTATGGCTGATTTTGTCACTCAGCATTGTAATACAGTGGACTCTCTGGAGGTTGCTCCTTGGACACTTTTCTTCGATGGGTCCACATGTGGTGAAGGAGCAGGTATCGGCATTGTGTTGATTTCACCTCAAGGAAGGAAGTATGAGTTTTTATTGCCGATTGTTGCTACATCGACAAACAATCAGGCTGAATACCAAGCCTTGATAAAAGGATTAGAATTGCTGAAGGAGATACGTGCCGATGTTGTTGAAATATTTGGTGATTCTATGCTAGTTATAAATCAATTGGCTGGGATTTATGAATGCCAAAGTGAAGTTTTAATTTTGTATTATGAAAGATGTTTGCAATTGTTGAAAGGGTTTAGAGATTTTCGTCTTGAACATATTTCTTGACTGCATAATGAGGAGGCTAATCGACTAGCTCAGCATGCTTCAAGGTATCAGCCTATTCAGGAAGTGCTAACATCAGCAGTCGATACCAATGACTGGAGAAAGGAGATTGTCGATTATTTAAAGGATCCATATAAAAAGGTTGAAAGACGTATAAGGTTCCAAGCTACCAAGTATGTGCTCCTCGATGATGAATTATATTATTGAACTATAGATGGAGTTTTACTCAGATGTGTTAGCAGTGATGAATCGAAAAGTTTGATGGGTGAAATTCATGAAGGAGTGTGTGGAGCGCATCAATCGGCTTTCAAGATGAAGTGGATGATCAGAAGGAATGGATACTATTGGCCGACTATTCTTGAAGATTGTTTTAAATATTTTAAAGGATGTCAAGGGTGTCAAAAGTTTGATAATATTCAAAGAGCGCCTGCATCGGCTATGAACCCTATAATTAAACCTTGGCCGTTTCGGGGATGGGCTATCGATCTCATCGGTCAGATTTATCCACCATCGAGCAAAGGACATAAATTTATTCTGGTTGCTACCGATTATTTCACAAAATGGGTTGAGGCAATTCCTTTAAAAAAGGTGACATCGGCTAATATGATCGATTTTGTGAAAGAGCATATTGTTTACTGATTTGGTATTCCTCAAACTATCACTACCGATTAGGGTACTATGTTTACATCGGGAGAATTTGATGAGTTTGCTGTAGGTATGAGAATTAAAGTTTTAAATTCTTCTCCATATTATGCTCAAGCTAATGGTCAGGCTGAGGCTTCTAACAAAGGGATCATCAAACTCATTAAGCGCAAAATTAAAGAAAATCCTAAGAGGTGGCATACAGTATTAAATGAAGCCTTGTGGTCATATCGGATGTCATGTCATGGTGCAACCAAAGTAACGTCCTATCAGTTAGTATATGGACACGACACAGTATTGCCTTGGGAAATTAAAACTGGCTCTAGGCGAATACGTTCTCAAAATCAGCTGACAGCCGATGATTATGATACTCTTATGAAGGATGAGTTGGAAGATGTGGCGGGTCATCGGTTAAGGGCTTTAGTTAGCATCAAAGAAAATAAGAAAAGAGTAGCCAGATGGTATGACAAGAAGGTGAAGGTAAAGGAGTTTGCCGATGGAGATCTGGTCTAGAAATTGATTTTACCGATTGGGACTAAAAGTTCAAAGTTTGGAAAGTGATCTCCTAATTGGGAAGGTCCATATCGGATAAATCAGTCTGTTCCTGGTAACGCATATATTCTAGAAACCCTCGAAGGGGTTGTGTTTCCCAGAGCATTAAATGGAAAATATTTAAAGAAATATTACCCTAGTATCTGGATGGATGCATAAAAGTATAAGTGCCGATAACAGTCCTATCGGCTAGAATTATACAAGGATATCAATGTCTCATAAAGTGCCGATGCAATAGACAAGATTTACAAGTTTAACAAGGATTGGATAGCCAATATCGCACGTAGGCGAATCTGGTCGGCTTCCTTCATTTCTTTGATGTCTTCATCGGCAGCACCCTCCACAGGCTTGAGTTTTTTCTTCATGGCCAAGGCTTTGTGAGCCTGGATGTCTCTTTCTTGCTGAAGGGCCTTGATGACATCGGGTAGCTGGCTTTCTTCTTGTTGGGCATGAGTTAAGGCTGCCTCGACTTCTTTCAATTCAGCCAATAGAGCCATCCTCTTTGCCGATAAATCTAAGATTTTCTACTTAAGTTCAGCGCCCGAAGTCTGCAAGTTGCTGATGCCCTTGTGCTTCTGATCGGCAATCTGTTTCAGTTGTAGCATCTCTTCTTTGAGTTGAGCCTGAGCTGTTCTATCGGCAATGCGTTGAGCAGCCCGTTGATATTGCAGTTGGCGGCTTTCTAAATGGGCTACTGGGAAGAATGCTTCTTCAACATCGGTAGGGACCTGGCCACGGATTGTTTTGAAAATTGCCTTTGCGGGGTCCGAGCCATCTACCAGTTGGGCGGTATCCTGCTGTAACAAGTTCAGGAGAGCTTCCAACTTGGACTTAATTTCTGCCGATATTGTTCCCAGTGCAAGGGAAGAACTTGCTTCCTCTCCATCATCATCAGAAACGTCAATGGCAAAGGAAAATAGGCTGTTTAGGGAGTCTTGTTCCTGAGAAAAAGAAAAAGAGGTCAGTTAAGGATAAGTATGAATATTATAAATTGACTAGATCAATCGGCTTACCTGTTTCAAGGTAATTTCCTGTACTTGGCTGGAGGAAGCAGCCTGGAGTATGCTGTGTGGAGGATCGGCTGAGCTTGCCGATGGGATATCCTCTGTGGCCTCATCAGTGGTTGGCCCTTGGGGTATGATGACCGATGGTATGTCCTGTACAGGAGGATTAACTGCTTGCTCAGTTGCATCGACTGATTCTTGCTGGCTTGCAGACGTTGGGGCAGATGTGGGGATCGGCATGGACTTCTATCGTTTTGGCTGTGCCTCGACATCTGTTAAGGCTTTGTGCTTTGCTTGGGCCTCAACAACGGTTGGCTGGGGGGCATCAGCACTTGTTGGTTGTGGAGCTTGAACATCTAGTACGCTTGCCGATGTACCCATTTGTTGCTGCAAAACAAGTGTAAGGTATGATATTTAACAAATAAAATGTAAAATCAAAGGAATACCTCTGAAGGTTTGTCAGAGGTAGTGGTGCTTGATGTCGGAGGAATTGCCGATGACGATCCAGCGGCGGCTCTTACACCCTGATGATTAATGTTAATACAGTCTATGATCGGCATGAGTAGAAATAAACAGGGTTGTTACCTTGAATGCCTTGATCAGGGTTATAGCAGCAGCCAATGGAGTGGCCCTAGCTGTAGCCAATTTGGACTTGGAGGTGATGGTCTTGGCACGGGTCTTCTGGTGAGTCAAAGCAGCTAAGGTGGGGGCGTTGTAGCTGATCGGTGATATCGGGGAAACAGGCCAAAGATCGAAGGGTTTCCCACTTTTGCTCATAGATGGTGCTGGGTTGTTAACCTGTCACGAGAAAGTTAGTTACCGATATATGAAAGGAAAAAGCAGAAGGGAGTTAAAAGAAACTTACTGCGTCATCGGGAATGGCGTATTCAGGGTCGATTATGTGCCGATATGTGTGAGCAGATGTTGCAAATAGTTGTTCCCTCCACTCTCGCCACCATTGCTTATATGATTCGGTGATAAAAGATGCTGGCGTCCAGATGGATAGATCGACATCTGTAGTATCGGCATCGGGGGAGAATCGCACTACCCTGCTCCAATCTGTTCCGCAGGTGATTGTTTCTCTGGGTTTGATCACATCGGCAAAACAAAGTTTGATTGGTAGTTGCCCAAAAGCCAATTGACGGGATACTGCCGATGGATTGTAAAATTCATACGTGATATTGGTGTTTTTCCTGCTACCGAATGTGTTTACTGGGATTGCCCTGGGAGTAATGATGGCCATCATGAGTTCATTATCCTGATTCAGAGTGTCATCAGCAAAGTTGAAAAGAAGGGGGAATCTGTTTTCTTCATCAATATAAGGTAGCCAGGCCCTATGATCACGAGAAAGACCATTGTAGAAGCTTTGGAAGAATTTGCCGATCTGGTCTTTATTGGCCTCTATTCTAGGGAGGACAATTATAGCTTCACCAAAATTGAGGGGTGAGCATGTTGCCGATTCCTCATCCCCAAGCACGTGGTCTTCAGCAATTTCTCGTGGGAATTGTTGGGCAAAGAAGTCCCATTGCAAACGTTTGTGCATATGGGCATTCAGCCACATGTTGATAAACCACCACGGGCCTCCCAAGTTGCCGATGGGTTCGCCAAGCAAAAGTTTCTGAGACACTTGATGAAGAAGATGATAAGTGGAGCTCAGAAGGTATCGGCCAAGAGGGAACCTTACACCATTGGCCAAGAGTTCAGCCACGGGGAGGAAGGCGTTGGTTGGTCCTACTGATCGACCACAAAAGATAAATTTTTCTAACCACATATTCAAGAATGTGGCATGTTCCATCTGGTTAACTGTCCCGGTCCTCTGGCATTCTTGAATATATCCCGTCCAACCATCGATGTTGCGGGTATTCACCCTATATTCAGATTTTCTGCCATAGATGGAGCCTTCATCGGTAGTTGAAATGTCCAAGCCAGTGAGCATGTAGACATCGGCAAGTGTGGGAGTAGCTGGGCCATGTCCAAACATAAAAGTGTTTGTTGTGTCTGACCAGAAGTAAGCAGCTACAATCATCATTGACTCGTTCTTTTGCATATCGGCAATGGATAGCCTAATGTATTGGTCTAGCTTCCGTTCTGCCCAGTGTACTTGCATTGACCTGTTGACCCTCAAGTACCAATCTTTCCACCCTTTGGTGGTTTTGGGCCAAGATCGGAATGTATCTTTCCATAAATTTAGAGAGAAATTTTGGGCTCTAAAAGGGATTCTGTTAACCTCTGCATTAATTAGATCAGTTGGATCAGGGTTGCCCATTGGTCCTAGGCATTGGAAATGCGGCTGATCGGTTGGAATAACTAATTTGTTGCAAAGTTCCTAAGTTTAGAGGATCCGAAGAACAAAGAAAAAGAGAAAAAATTACCAACTGTATGAACTCGCAAAGACCAGAGGAATCGAGGTAAAAAGTAACGGAAGTGGAACGAACCACAGGGACGTCAAAGTTGATTGCCATTATCTTGAGGTAGATGGGGGCTCGAGCTGGAGACTCGAGGTTGACGCTAGAGAAAAGTTCTTGTTGGTTGAGGTCGCGCAGTTGTTCATCGGAGTCGCCGTCGGAAAGAGAGAATGCCAAAGATTGGAGTCTGAGGGTAGAAGACGAGCGTTCCGGAGAAATCTATTTATAAGCCGCTTGGAGTAGGGGTATTCTGGACTTATCTCTATGCCGCGCGCATGTGGGTCGAGGTGGTTCAGATGGATATGGTAACTGTTCGCACGATAATCAAGGGATTGTACAGATGATTTGATGGCAAGTAATCATGACTTGGAAGAGATCTCGGTACAGGATATTTTAATTCTGAAAATGGTGGCATTATTATGTTAGGATCTTGCCGATGGATTATTGTTTCGGTATCTTAACCATAATCAGGGCAAGAGTGGTTGGAAATTGTGCGATATTTACTGAGGTGCGTGAATCAGGACTAGATTTGATTAGATTTGATAACAGATCAAGTTTTGGCTTGGAGGATGAGTTACGGTAATTGGGCGAAGGCAAACGTTATCTGGAGTAAATTTTGGAGCATTAATGGTTTTATACTCCGAAATTGGGGGGCATGTGTTGACACTATTTTTTGCACATGTCAAAATGATCAGAGTGGGCTAATCGGCAGGAGGAAAGTTACTGTATACGCTGACAGTCGATGAAAATCAGCTTGTAAAGATGATTGCCGATGAATGATGGTGATCGATGGAAAGGTTGATTTAGACTCGGGCGTTGGCGATAAGGTTGGAGATGTTATTGTCGATGCCGATGAAGGAAGGCTTGAAAACTACTGCCGATGAAACAGGAAGTATGCCGATGGAAAGGAGGTCGGTGAGAATTCCATCGTAATTGAGGTGGACAGGGAAATAGATAGGAGTTGATTTCCTTTTCTATATTTGTTAGAGTATGATTCATGTAAGAGTCACGTGTTTCCTTAGATATGGACTTGGTGTCCTAGTCGTATTTGGTTATGTCTCTTTAGATCAGGGTATAAATATAGATTGAGGGGCAATGTAATATATATCAATCAATATCAAAACCAATTTTTACTCCTATTTGCATCTACTTACTTTTCGGCGACTTCGTCAATTTGCATATTTTTCCTTTTTACGAGTTCTCATTGATTCGGCGAGTTGCATCGCTTCAGTGCGACCTTCGGCAATTCTCGAGTTCCGCGTGAGTACCTCTTGGCCATGACTTCTGGGCGTATCGCTGTTGTCAGGACCAAAGTGCTCGTATCTTCATCCTTGTTGATTAATAGGTCAAATCGACTGGCACGCTTTGGATATCGATTCGGGTATTAGCCCTTTGTGTTTACAGATCCACTTTTGCATCAACAGATAGTGATTCATCAATTATATCACAAGTTAAACCTACATTGCAAGTTTCAACATGCTTCTTTTTATTTTGCTCATCAAGCAAAGAGGAATGAGCCTTTTCAAGCTTTTTATGAGCTTTGCCAAGCTTCTCATTAGCTTCCTCTAGTCTCTCATGAGATGCATTGAGCTCATCAAAGGCTTGCTTAAGGGATTTTAGTTCCTTACGCAAGCTTTTGCATTCCCTTCTCTTAATATCAAAGTGTTCTCTAGTATCTTCTAGCATGTCAATTAATTCATCCTTAGTAGGTTCATCATCATCACTATCACTATCGTTTTCATTTTCATGTTCATTATCATCAACATGTTCTTCATCACTTTCATCATCACAAGATTGTACCTTAGTGGCCTTAGCCATGAAGCATGATAAAGATTCGAAGCGAGAAGACTTCTCATTGATGGCAATGCTTACAAGAACCTTCTTCTTGGTGGTCTTGTGATCATCACTATCATCATCATCATCATCACTTGAGGAAGCATCACTATCCCAAGTGACTACATATGAACCACCCTTCTTCTTCTTGAAGGCCATCTTGTCCTTCTTCTCTTTCTTTTCCTTCTTGTCCTTCTTCTTGTTGTCATCATCATTGTCACTATTGTATGGGCATTGAGCAACAAGATGATCTTTGCTTCCACACTTGAAGCACCTTCTTGACTCTTCTTTGTTCTTGGATGAAGACTTCTTTCTTCTAGCATGGTAGCCCTTCTTCACCATGAACTTTCCAAATCTCTTTACAAAGAGAGCCATCTTTTCATCATCATCATCATCCTAAGATTCATCTTCTTCACTTGATGTCTCTTGCTTAGCTTTTCCCTTGGATGATGTGGCCTTGAATGCCACGCTCTTCTTCTTATCATCCTTCTTGTCATCCTTCTTCTCCTTCTTTTCTTCCTTCTCATCATCATCTCTATAAGTATCATCGGTCATTATATCTCCCAATACTTGGTTTGGTGTCATGGTGTCCAAACCACTCCTCACTAGAATAGTGACCAATGTGCCAAATCTTGAAGGTAAGCATCTCAAGAACTTGTGGGAGAAGTCCTTATCCTTTAGTTCTTCTCCAAGTGCTTTGAGATCATTGATAAGCACTTGAAGCCTATGGAACATCTTCGGCACACTCTCATCATCCTTCATCTTGAAGCTTGCAAACTTTTCTTTGAGAATGTAAGCCTTTGCACCCTTCACAGCTTGAGTGCCCTCAAATGATTCTTCCAACTTCTTCCATGCCTCATGAGCCATCTCAATATTTTTGACTTGCTCAAATATTCTTTCATCAATTGCATCATGAATAGCACTTAGAGCAATGTCATTGTTTTGGAGAAGTACTTCTTCGACTGGGGTGGGATTCTCTGGATCTTCAATCTCAATTTTTGTTTCTACCACCCTCCAAACCTTCCTATTGATTGACTTGATATAAGTTGTCATCTTGGCCTTCCAATAGGGATACTTGGAGCCATCAAATTAGGGTGGCTTCTTGGTGTTGTTGATTTGAGCCATTTTAACACCGAAGGTTGTTATGCCTCAAATAACGGTGACCTCGGCTCTGATACCACTTGAAAGGTCCTAATGGCTAGAGGGGGGGGGGTGAATAGCCTAATAAAAATTTCTACAACAACACTTATACAAAATGGTTAGACAATTATGAGGCAAAGCAAGTGTTGCGCTAGCCTACTCAAAATGCAAGCCACCTACCATAATTCTAGTTTAGATAGTATCTATTCACACAATAACTATGACACTACTCTATGTTAGTGTGCTCTCAAAGGCTAACTAAAGAGCCACACTAACCAAGCAAGCAAGCTCTCACAACTAACTACACTAAAGAGCTTGTCAACTAGTTTGCGGTAATGTAGAGAGAGTAAGCAAGATAGTTATACCGCCGTATCGAGGAGAGAACCGATCAATCACAAGAATCAATATCAATGAAGACCAATCACCTCGGAATCAAATGATGAACACAATGATTTTTTACCGAGGTTCACTTGCTTGCCGGCAATCTACTCCTCGTTGTGGCGATTCACTCACTTGGAGGTTCAAGCGCTAATTGGCTTCACACGCCAAACCCTCAATAGGGTGCCGCACAACCAACACAAGATGAGGATCACACAAGCCACGAGCAATCCACTAGAGTACCTTTTGGCGCTCTGCCGGGGAAAGATCAAGAACCCCTCACAATCACCACGATCGGAGCCAGAGACAATCACCACCCTCCGCTCAATGATCCTCGCTGCTCCAAGCCATCTAGGTGGTGGCAACCACCAAGAGTAACAAGCGAAATCCACAGCGAAACACAAATACCAAGTGCCTCTAGATGCAAACACTTAAGCAACGCACTTGGATTCACTCCCAATCCCACTATGATGATGAATCAATGATGGAGATGAGTGGGAGGGCTTTAGCTAAGCTCACAAGGTTGCTATGTCAATAAAAATGGCCAAAGGTGTGAGCTTCAACTGGCCATGGGGCTTAAATAGAAGCCCCCCATGAAATAGAGCTGTTATACCCCTTCACTGGGCATAACACGAGCTGACCGGACGCTCCGGTCAGTTGACCAGACGCTGAGCCCCCAACGTCCGGTTGCGCGTAGTTAGCCACGTGTCCCAACTTCAATGATCATCTGCCTTGACCGGACACTGCGCCTGAGTTGACCGGACGCTGAACACCTAGCGTCCGGTCATTTATAGTAAGGTTCCAAAACCGATTTTTGCCGACCGGACGTGTCCGGTTATGCTTGACCGGATCCTGCCAGCGTCCGATCACACTATGACTTCTTACTGTGCTGATCGACAACACGACCGGACCTAGCCCTTCAGCGTCCGGTCATAGAGCGACCCAGCATCCGATCGTTTGACCGACACCAGCGTCTTCGCTGCTACACCTGACCGGACGCACCAGTCCAACCGAGGCCAGCATCCGGTCACTTCTAGTGACCTCCGTCTTTTCTGTCTAGGGCACCGGTGGCACCGTCGGACACTCCGTCGATGGAGTTTCTTACCCTTGCTCCCAAACTTCACCACCCTTGATCAAATGTACCAACCACCAAGTGTATCACCTTATGCACATGTGTTAGCATATTTTCACAAACATTTTCAAGGGTGTTAGCACTCCACTAGATCCTAAATGCATATGCAATGAGTTAGAGCATCTAGTGGCACTTTGATAACTGTATTCCGATACGAGTTTCACCCCTCTTAATAGTACAACTATCAATCCTAAATGTGATCACACTCTCTACGTGTCTTGATCACTAAAACAAAATAGCTCCTATGGTTTACACCTTTGCCTTGAGCTTTTTGTTTTTCTCTTTCTTCTTTCCAAGTCCAAGCACTTGATCATCACCATGGCATCATCTTCATCATGCTATGATCTTTGTTTGCTTCGCAACTTGGAGTGTGCTACCTATATCATGATCACTTGATAAACTAGGTTAGCACTTAGGGTTTCATCAATTCACCAAAACCAAACTAGAGCTTTCAATAGGGTGCCAACAAAGAATAAAGAAATTACACCATTCAAGGAATTGGAGAAGAAGAGATTAAATCTCTCTTACCTGCGAACTTAGGGTTGTTTGGTAAAGGTGAATGTGCCAATAAATAAAAAGTGAAAGCTTGGACCAAAGACTGTTGATTGTGAGTGTAACAGAACCGACCAAATCATAAGAACGTAAGTACAAAAACAATCACCGAAGTGATCAAATTCCTGTACTTAAGCTCCCAAAATAACGGTAGTCTAGAAATCACGAAGGATTTCAACCAACTCTCGACATACAAACCAAGATCATAGTGATTCAACACAACACATCATTCATTACAACATTTCACAAGTAGCATTCGAATTACATCCATCAGAGTTCAAATAAAATATTACAAACCAAGTTTGAGTGTGCGGAAGCAACATAGTTTAGTACATAACTTCATAGCTTCAAATACATTACCAAGTCTGAGTCATGTCCCACAAAAGCATCATCAGGTACAAGAACTAGTAGAGACCATGCCCAATGGTCTTGTCGAGGACCTAATATCGGGGTACCCCAGAAGGTGGAACCGATAACCACCGAACATAAAAAACTTCTGGACACATAAGGGTGCCGTTTCATCCCTTGTTCGAATAACAGGAGTTTGGTTCCACCCCGTCCAAATGCCTTTGGGACCGGCTCTATCTCTCCCGAGGGCCGAGGGATAAGCTCCATCTCGCCTGACGCCTTTAGGGCAGGCTCGGTCTCGCCCGAGGGCTGCGGGATAGTTTCCGCCTCGCTCGACCCTAGAGGGGCAGGGTCGGTCTCACTCAGGAAATAGGGATTGGTCTCCGCTTCGCCCGATGGCGATGAACAAGCCTCACCCTGCTCCGTATCTAAAGTTTGGATTCACCTTACCTGACCACT